>NW_026712262.1:6794048-7994048 GCF_030504385.1 Musca domestica
AAAGTGTTGATCAGCTCAAGCGAGCGCTTCGCTGGGAATGGGCCAAAATACCGCAGACCCACATTCGGGCAGCGTGTGACAGTTTCATTGGCCGTTTGAAGACCATAATTCCATAATGCCAAAGTTGACCAATTCGAACAAATCTAAACTTATTCTAAAAGTTGATGCTATTTCCGACAGTTGTTGCTTTCATTCAATAATTTTTTTTTTTTAAATGTGAAAATTATGGTGTTTGACTTTATTGCAGTTTTTTATTTCACCCTGGCTTTTATATGGGAGGTATATTAAATTCTAAATGTTCACCAAATTTGACAGATGCATTTATATCTCCAATACAAAATAGCATTGCTAATGAGTGCATGATATCACTCCGAGTAGTATTATATTAAAAATATATCGGAGCCGAGTTCCACCCAATGGAAAATTTAGGTTGAATGTAGAAAAAACTATCTATATGAAAGCTATAAGCAATTCTGAACCGATCTCGATAAAAAAATGTTCAATTTGAAGTACATGTTTCTATTCTGAATTTGGTCAGATGAGCTAAAATACATCTTCCTTAGTTGGCACGATAAAACTTAAAATTAAATATCATAATTTGTAACGATTATCCCTAATTTCCGTATTCAAATTGACGTTTTCTAGACTTTTAATGAAAATCCTGAACTTCAATTAACTTGTGGAAAACCTGAATTTAATATGAAAAGTTAGAATTGCAGTTGAAGTTAGAATATGATGGATCAATACAACCTCAACTTATAGCTGAAATTTGTGGTCCAGTAATGGTAAATTTTGGTCCTTGTTGGAAGTACTAAATCTGTAAGATAGTATGTTGGAAACCGTTGAAATATTTAAAACTTATAAACCAATAGTCTTTTTTAACTTTTATAATATAACCAACTAAGTTTCCATTTTTTTAATGTTTTTAAAAATGTCTTGCGTCCTGATGCTATTATCCATGAATATACATATGAATAGCTTCCCTTAAACCAGCATTGTAACGTCATTCGATATTTAACTTTAAAAAAATTAACCTTTTTAAATGGGAAAATAATTTAAGATAGATTTTTTTTTGCATTGACTCGATTTCAGTGAACCGCCATAAGTTTTCATAATCCGTCGAACAACATTAAAGAATGCACTTTAATAACTTTTTAAGTGTTTCCATTTTTTTAACTCTCAACTGTCGTAGACAGATGCATATTACAAAAACTGCAAAATTGAAGAAAGCACTTTCATAAGTTCGCTTGCCTATAAAACTAATAAAGTCCTGAGATTCGGAAAACTTTTCTATTTGACTAGAGGAGAATGGAAATGATTTATTCTCAATAATATTATTGTCATATCTAGTGAAAGTTTCTTAAACAAGAATACCAATTCCAAAATAAATCACATTTTATTTTCTTACATTTAACTGAGCCACATACATATACATATATGTTCATCTCTCTTTCTCTGGATGCACAAATGTATCTAAATGGCTACATTGTTCTGCCTTGGTATGACAGTGAATGGAATTTTGGTATAAATCTGTAAATTGTCCCAATTGAGATTCTTGTAATCTGACCGAATTATATAATTTTCCCTCAATTCTTTACTGTTTCAAAGTTTGTCCGCATAAATGCGGACATGTCTTTGCTCTCCTTCCCCCCCACCTCCGTCGCCACAAAGAACGTGTGAAAATTCTTCTTTTGTTTTGTTACATTCGTATCCACAGATGGCTGACAAATCCTTAAAGGATTCAGGCAAATCAAGTTAAAGACATACTCAGACTTAAGACAAGTCACAAAGCTGCTAAAGACGAAGCATCTGTAGCAAATGATGTAGAACGCTGGGGGACGTCTCTGTCGGTTTTGTAGGATTGTGGATGTTAACCCACAAAAGTTGACAACAGAATACGAGACTACATTTCTGGTGTTTAAATTTAATATTCAGAAATTCCTTGTAGATCGTTTTGTTTCATTAATAATGCTACATATTTCAATGCGAAATAACAAATAGGTACACTCGACAAAAAGAGTTTGTAAGAGTTAAAAATATTACACTTAGCAAAATGGATATAGATATATGTGTATTTGAGTACAAATAATGCTTTGATTTGAAAATCAGGAAAAGATGAGGTATCTTTACGCCACACTGGGTTTTAATAATTTCGACAATCTGCGCTTTTCTGAAGGGTAGGTTTACCTGAAAAATACAAACAAATTTGAACAGAGCATATTTTTATATTTTTTCAACTTACAAAAAGAAAAAATGAAAATAAGAAAACATTTTTAAATATTCTTAAACTAAATTAGTGCATTAAAAATAACATTAGTTGACCAATATATGGTATAATATCATATAATTATTAATAATCTTTTTATACCCTACAACACTATGTTGGGGGTATTATTAGTTTGATCGGGCCAAAAATTATGTAACACCTCGAGTTATGGTTTCCCACAGAGAAACGTATACATGGATCTTTGTATCTTGCCGAGCTGAGTCGATCTAGTTATGTATGTCCGTCTGTCCGTCGGACCGTCTGTCTATGTTAATTTGTAATCACTATACAGGTCGGAATTATGGCCCGATCCTCACGAAATTTAGAATGGAGGTGGGGCTAGAGCCTATTGCTTTTGTAGATGATGGCATAATATTTAGGAGTTAAAATGGGCCAAAACTGAAAAATTTCCTGATTTTGCAGTTGCTCTACAGGTCGCAATAATAGACCAATCGAAGTGAAAGTTAACATGGGCTAGAGTTTAGCGCTGGGCAGAAGCCTTCCAATTTTGATGGTCATCGGGTAATATTTAGTGGGTGAAATAGACCATAACATTTATGTAAAATAAAAGACAAATTTTCCATTAAATCCCGAATATTTTTAATCCCGGAAACCACAAATATACCAACAGGTCAATCCTGACTGTTACGTAGATGCCGATAGTAAATATATCGGATATATATAGTCAATGTTTATATACAAAGGAAGGGGATGTTAGGGGATGCTTATACCTCAAGAATGGCTGGACCGATTTTAAAAAATTTTGTAAATTCAGAATGCCCTCTTGCCATAAAAGTATAAAATCTAAAAATCGCATAAACAGATGCGAATAATAATAATGTTAATATAGCTGTAGTATTAATATAGTTGTAGTATTTTCTGATTTTTTTATTTTTTCAAATTTTTTATCGCATACGATTTTTTAAATTTGACTTATAAAATTGAAGTGCATATTTTGTAATACAACACAGGTTGGGGTTTCTATATACATATTGCAATTATCGTCCGATCCTCACGAACATTTTCATATGGGTAGAGTTAGGCTCGTAAGGGCTAGGCCGATAGTTTTTAAAGATGTTCACAATTTATTTAGGGGTTGAAATGGACCAAGGTGGGATTGGATAAATTAAATTAGAGATTGTAAAATATTCATGGTCTGTTCTTAATATATTTCAATTAGATGGTCTTCAAAAACTCTATAATATCTTTGAAAAGAAAAATTATTTAGAACCTGAAATATCAAAAAAGTGGCATACATTGAAGAGTTTACTTTAAATTACAAGTATATGGAGGAAAATTTGGAAGATGCGATACAAATAACAGCAATAATTGGCAAGTATTGCAATGGCAAAAATGTGTCTATGCTAAATCTTTCAAAATTAGCAGGCTTGTTTAATATCTCATTTACCTAATACATACGGCAAACAATTTACACGTATCCGATTTTGAGTACCATTTAGACGAAAAATCTAAACTTGGTACAATTATTAAGATATATATAATTTTCAAGTGATACAATTTTTTTGCACTAATTTGGGTTATATTTCATCAAAACAAATAAATACAAAAATTACACAATTTTAAAAATATATCCGTTAACCAGAGGTTCTCATTTTAATCAAACTATGTTTATTAAAAAGTGCTGTGGAATTATTCGTTTCAGTTTTAATAATTTTATATTTCGGTTATTTATTTTTGTAACTTTTAATTTATTTTCCAATAACTATGTTAGTTATGAATTGTAATTCATTAAATTTATTAACTATTCATTAACAACGAACATTGCAAAGCATTGCCTGCTGATATGCAACTTTGCTAACTTATTTGCATAAAGCATCAGCGTGAACACAGATCTGGCAATATGCACACAAGCAAAAATATTTTTGTTAAAAAAAGGAAGTCAACTACAGGAAGGGAAGAATGTAAAGAAATATAGCTACTGTGAAAAGTTTTCTTTGTGTTGAGATGAATATGTGTTTTTTTATACCATAATCCATTTCTTTTTTTAGTCCGCTGCTGCTTTAGAGGCTATATTATTTCTATCGTTTCGCGATGTAGATTGTTTTGTATAGACTCCATATAACAGTGCCGACCATTTCTTGATAGTTTGATAATTTTAAAAATATTTCACAAAGGAACTTCTTCGAATATGCACTCTCGATACTATTTGTTTCAATTGCTTTCTTTACCTCATGGTGGAGGGGCTTTGAATCTCGGTCTGGGCGATTTTTTTTATGTTTTGTTCTTCGTTGGTTGAGGCGGTTCTCGAACTTTTAACCTTCGGTCTTGTAATCCGAGACGCGCAATTTGTGCTGCCTTTATTCACGGATTGGTAAGAAAGTATGTTATTTTTAAAGGTATTACCTGTTATTTTCAACTTGTTTTATCATCGGAGAAAACCAAATTTGGCAGTTCACCACTTTCGGCCAAGCGAAGCAACTCTTTAGCTCTTTTTAGTCTATTTTCTTTCTGTTGTGGGGTAAGTTCTTGCACTTTTTGGAATTTCAATGGCTTTACCCCGAGCTCATTTTTTAATATTTGCCGAATGGAATATTGCGATATGTTCAGCTCAGGAGCCATTTTGTGGCCACTGCGACGCGGGTTTCGATAGATTCGCTTCTTTATTTTTTGAACCATTTCTGCTGATGTTGCTGTTTTCTTCCGTCCACTTCCTTGACGTCGGGCTACGCTACCAGTATCACGGTAACGAGCGATGGTACGAAACACAAAAGATTTATTCACATTTAAATGCTGGAGTGCTCTAACGATAACCACCTATGGTTTTCCGGCCAAATATAAAGAAATCACGTTATCACGCTTGAATTCCATCACGAATAACTTTTTTTCTGGAAAATTCTCACCAAAATGCTTTTGTACGCTTGTAAAAAATATAATGAGCTGTTACTGCAATCAGTGAAGAACAGAATATAAAGCGTGCAAAATAGTAGAGCAGTAGAGTAGTAGTAAGAAAAGATGTTTTTCCTAAACTTTCAAGATACCCTAAATCGCTTTCTCACATCATGATACGGGTCAAAACCTTCGAATAAGGATACAACCCGATTTTAAGTATGTTTTACGTTTTAACCATATTTTTAATACTAATTTCGGAAAATGTTGGTAATTTGAGAAGAAACCATTCTTACAAAAAATGATCACGTTTTGGTATCACCATCATATAATTTAAGCCATTTTCGGTGTCGTGGCCATTTTTGACAATTTTTTGGCCCTTATTTGGCATCTTTGTTTCCTCTTCGCATAAAATTTTCAATTTTCGGAAAAGGGACCATCATGGTCTTGGTTTGATTTAATAATAAAGATAATTGGCTACAGAGGGATTTATTTAAGTATAGTCGACATTAGTGCACCCCCAAGTGTGGTCAGAAAAGAATATTTTGTATTTTGTATTCGTATAATTTCAAGTTCTGCCAATATGATGCAAACTCATTAAGAGTGCTATATAAAAATCAAGAAATATATACCAAAACGGTTGCAGAAAAGCAATGACATATTAATTATATCAATTTTAATAATTTTGCAGAAAAATAAATTACACTTTTACTTGTTCGATATAGACAAAATAAAGTCATAAATAACTTCAAAGCACAAACAACTACCAAACATCGCTAAATCCACAGTCAAAGTTCACTAACCCTTTGATCCAATTTATTCAATTTATCGAATTTTCAATTTCATTGGTTCGCCTGTCTTGCGCCACAATCCACTCCATGGCAATTTTCTACATAACCAAATCTTCCTTGTTTTTCACCGAAGCTTTTCGCTAATATTTTCATTGCGTGGTTCGGCCACATTTATCAAACTGGCGCTCTGTGTGTGGCTTATTCCAGGTATAATAATAATTTTTCAAAAGCCAGCATAAATCAACTTGTAGTACTTCGGCTAGAACGAAGAAAAAAGCCAATAATGTGGCGCAAATATGAATACTGATTTCTTATTTCGGCCAATACATTTTACATTGGATGCAATGAAATATGGCTTCATGAAATGCTGAAGTTAATAATAATGGTAAATAGCCATGTACAAGTCGTGTTATTGAAAGTTTATTGGTTTGTGATTTATTCATGAATATTTTGTCTCATGAGAATATTTTTCAATTTATTAAACAAGAAATGTTGTGAATATATACACGTACACACGAACATAATTTCAAAATTCAAATGCACGATTGCATTTTCTTAAAGGTTTATTGCGATATCATACTTTCCAAGAGATATCGAGACATCGTATGGGGGCTATTGTGTATGTTATTTCACATAAGCAAGAGATCGTCCCAAATCTTGAGTAATAACAAGTAAAAAAGCAGTAAGTTCGGCTGGGCCGATCTTTGAATACCCTCCACCATTTGGAACGAATTAGAAAATTTTCAAAAAAATAAAATCCAATAAAAATTCTTTTAAAATCTTTAAAATATCTAATATAGGAAGGTGCCGATATATGGGGGGATATACGATATTGTGGACCTATATAGATAATTCTCTGCCGAGGTATAAAGTACCCACAAGGAACTCCTTGTGTGGATTTTCAGACAATTCCATTGAAAATGTGGGTAAAATCATCAGAGAGATCTGTGCAAAATTTTAGCTTCCTATCTTAATTCGTTTAGACTGTAGCGTGATTACAACAGACGGACAGACGGACGGACAGGGCTAAATTTAGAATTTAGAATTTTAGAATTTTACGCTGATCAAGAATATATATACTTTGTTGGGTCTAAAATGATTATTTCGATGAGTTACAAACGGAATGACGAACTTAATATACCCTCCATACCTTTTTTGGTGGAGAGTATAAAAAACGTACAAAAAAGTTTTTAAAATTATTAAAATACTAATTAATGGGGGTACCGTTATATAGAGGCTATAGGAAAATATACACCCATCTGAAACATGAATAGGTTAGATAGATAGACCCATAGTCTTCATAGAATCGCCTTCAAAGTTATTCATGTCCGTCCGTCTATCTATTCTTGTGAACAAAATGCAGGTCGCATTTATTATCCGATTGAGATGACATTTTCCAAGCAATGTTTCTCTGGTCCAAGGACGAATCCTATTGAAATTGCTTATAATCGTATCAGATTTAGATATAGATCTTCAACCCATTTCGGTTTAATTGTGCACCAAATAGCCAATATAAGTCCAAATGACCTGAATTTGGCACATCCAACCGAATTCAATCTAGAAGAAAGTATATCAAATTTGGTGGAAATCGGTTCAGCATATATATGTTACATCCGATTTGATGTTTTAGTCCCTCACATTCGTAATATGCATTCGACAACGAAGATATTTGGTACCAGATATCAGATATACCCCTGAAATACCATTTGGTTTCAGAATCGGAGGTACCCCTCAAAAATTTAGATTATATATGCACATATCTATTGATCGATTACACATATAGTCTCCAAATTTCGAATGCGTAACGAAATTTGGAACAAAAATAAATTTGGCAAATTTTATTGAAATCGGTCCGGATTTTCGACCGATTAACTGCCGAATTTGGTTTTCTCCCATGAGAAAACATTCGTTGTCCAGCAGTTTGTAAGCAAGCAAAATAATCGTGTTTACTTGCCAAAGAGGTCAGCTGAAAATGTCCACCTTCGATTAACCACCAGAACTCAAGAGCTCGTATTAATCGACCGTGGCATCAGAATACATGCCGAATATTATCGCGAAAATATTGTGGAGGGTGTATTAGAGCCTTGGGCACGGAAACATTTTGGCCGCAGACCTTGGACATTCCAACAGGACTCAGCACGCGCCACTCAAAAATGGTTACAAAATGAGGTTCCTCGCTTCAGGGCACAATGACCACCAAAATCTCCGGATACAAATCCGTTGGAATATTGTGTGTGGAGTATTTTGGAAAACAAGATTGGCACTAAAAAATACCAAAGTGTCGATCAACTCAAGCGCTTTGCCGGGAATGAGCCAAAATACCGCAGAGCAACATTCGGGCAGCGTGTGACGGTTTCAAAGGCCATAATTCGTGCCAAAGGTGACCAATTCGAACCAATCTATACTTTTTCTAAAATTTGATGCTATTTCCGACACTTTTTGCTTTCTTTCAATAAAATTAAAAAAAAAAAAAAACAGGCAAAAGGAAACGAGATCGACCCATAGTTACTTTATGCATGTCAGTCCGCCTGTCCGACCGTCTGTCCATGTATTCTTGTGAACAAAATGCAGGTCGCATTTATTATCCGATTAAGATGAAATTTTGCACAAATCATTTTAGATATAGCTCCCATATATATCTTCGTCCGATTTGCCTTTTATTGTGCACCAAACGTGTAATATCAGCCCGAATAGTGTAGAATTTTGCACATACAACCTAATTAGGCCTGAAAATAAGTATGCCATATTTGATCGAAATCGGTTCAGATATTGCTATAGCTCCCATATATAATGTTCATCCGATTTGTTGTATTTGTTACCCACAGACGTAATATCCACTCCGTAACAACGATAATTAGGGAAATATATCAAATACACCTCAGAAATATATTTGCCAAATTTTATCGAGATCGGTTCAGATTTGGATATAGCTACGATATATATCTTTATATGATTTCAAATTAATTGTGCACCAAATAGGCAATACAATTCCGAATTTAAATGAAACAAATGCTTCGGCATTTTTAGTCCTTTGATCATTAAATTATACTTATAATCATAGCGTGTATGATTGAATTCTCCCCTAAAAACTTTTAGTTGTTATGTGGAGCTCTACTAAATTAACAAAGTGGTGTAGGGTATCATAAAGACGGCCCCGCCCGACTTTAGGACTTTCTTTACTGTATATATGATATTCGCCTTAATGAGGCAAAATTGAAACAAATTTGTTTTGTTTCGAAATGGAGGTTTTATGTATTATTCCATAGATATATTTGAATACTATATTCTCTTCTGATTGATATATCAGAAAAATTGGCATCAGCAGAAGATTATAACTAGTTTTGTTTTGGTTTCAATATTTAAAACATAGCTGTATATAAATATATTCACTATTTTTCTTTTAACATCTTAAGGATTGAATCCATATCCCTATATATCAATCCAAAAGCAAGGTCAAATGAAATTTAGTTAGAAGGTTTTTATTTAAATCACAAACCAAGTTGCATGAAGAGATTACATATTTTTCCTTATTTTTAACATTAACTGACTCAGTCGTTGAAAATGTAAACTGTGTAAAAGAAAAATAGCAGATTCGCTGCAACATACACGTATGTCCAGTGTATTTTTGTTAAAGTTCTAGTGGAACAATAAAAACTGATGTTACTTCCGAGTTGCATGTCCCTGGGGGCGAGTGGATTTTTTGCTGACAGCTAGACAACTGGGCGGGCAAACAGCATAAGCCACTTTAACATGTCATTGCCACAAACTGACTTAAGTTTGCTGACATTTCGAGTAGTTACATTAACGACAAGATAACAAGAACAACACCACCAACAACAACAACGGCGTAATATACCCATATGTACATACATCCATCCAGAACTGAACTGAAAACTGAATTTTTCTTTTCGAAAACAAGCATGTTTATCCGTTTTTCATGTATTTACTTGTATTTTCATGTTTTTCTAGCTCCTAACAATGTTTCTGAAGGATAAACCAGAATGGAGGAAGAGAGAAAAATGTTTAGCAGCATGGAAGATAACATTACAATATGACAATAAAATTTACAAATTTAAAAACACAAAGATTATGACTCTACAACATTTCATTGTATGTTCTGAACATGTAGTCTACATATTTTCATAGATAGTATGTACAACGTACGACAACGACGACAGCAACAGCGATATATATTTATAAAACTACATGTGATTCATAATGAAATGTTCGTGAAACTCAATGTTATTGGCTTTTAGTTTAACCACGGGCCAAACAGATAAATGATGAGCATACATTACGTTTGAAGATGTTAGGGACATATTTTCACATTTGTTTGTGCATCAATGATTTCAGGGCATAAATGTCCCCACGCCCACGCAAGTTTATATGAGTCGCCCGAGACAAAAACTACAAAAGTCGATGTTCTCTTTTAAAGAACAATTTTCAAAAATCCTTATCTGGTTCAATTAATTCATAAATTGTTAACAGTATATCATGTTTTTGGTGGTATCGTATGTTAAACATCTATTGAGAAGTCGAAATAGATAATTTCAGATAAAGTTGATTCAACTTGAAGTTATGATAATCGTAAACCTATTATTTTTATACCCTCCACCATATACAGTATGGTGGATATATTAAGTTGGTCGTTCCGTTTGTAACCCATCGAAATAATAATTTTAGACCCAACAAAGTCTATATATTTTTTTATGAGCGTAAAATTCCTGTACTTCCGTCCTTCTGTTGTAATAACGCTAGAGTAGAGTACCTATCTATATTCGGTATTTTGGTAATTTTTGCTACATTTTTCAATCGAATTGTCTAAAAATACATACCTGGAAGAGAAAATTCCATATAGGTCCACGATATCGTATAGCCCACATACAATAAAAATACATTCATCGAAGTTGTTTCAAATTTGTATTTAGGGTTCGTAATGGGAACTACAGTCTATGACAGGAAATTGTCTATGCAGGTCAGGTCTTCATAAGCCCCTATATTTGGTATTTTGAGGATTTTCGCTACAGGGTTTACAGGATTTTTGTCAAGTTTCGTATTTGAATATTGTAATGACTTAAAAATTGCCTACGTCTTTGTATAAACCCCAAAAAAACGTTTAAGATTTTAACAGAAAATTGCTAAATTTGTTCGAAATGGTGGAGGGTATTCAAAGTTCCTTCCGGCCGAACTTACTGCTTTGTTACATTTTTAGACTCCTCCCGATTATTTGTATTTATAGTATTGTTGTAAATTAGAATAGAGTCCAATCTCCCTCTTCGATTGTCAACTCTATCCCTTTTTCTGTGAGAAAAGAAACACGACCGCTTCGTTAGGGTGCTATTTCAATTCTGATTTTATTATGAAAATATTTTTTTTTGTTTACGTACTACTGAAACTAATATAACTTAACCTAGTCGCAGCCACACAATTGTTCTTATCTATTCTAATATTGAATGGAGAACATTGCAGGGCTGCTTATCATTTCATTCTAGTTGTCTTGTGCATCTACTGAGCGCAGTAGACATCCCTAAACATTCTTCGTAGACCCCATAAAGTATATATATTTATAATCAGCACAAAAATCTAAACCTGTTGAAATAGTCCCCATATAAAGGTACCTCTCAATATTCGGTATTTTGATGATTTTCGCAACATTTTTTCACGGATTTGTCCAAAAAAATTTCGTTCGCAATGAGTACCAGTTTTGGTGGCGAAACATTGTACATATAGGTTCACGTTTTCGGAACCTCCGGATGATGATTTTTTTTACATTTTCCACTGATTTGTCAAAAAATTGGTATTTGTAGTTCATAATGGATTATATCTACGGTGGCAGAACATTGAAAATCTAGGTCCACGTTTTTCTAGAGCGCACATATAACAATACCCACCGATATTCGATATTTGGTATTTAAGACGCGCAATATATACCAATCCTTGTTAAAAATTGTCTACATAGATTCCCGTTTTGTCAAGGCCTTCATATAACGGCCTCACTCACCTTATGGTTTTTTTGAGAAGTTTCACTGCATTATCCAAACGGCCTTACTGGTATTTGAAGATTAAAGTGGAACACGTTTGAATTCAGAATTTTTTTTTATAATTTTTTTCTCTTTACGCAATGGTGAAGGTTATTGAAAGTTCGGCCAGCCCGAATTTTACGTTTTTACTTGTAATTGATTTTAAATGGCTTTTGTTTGGCTCCAGAATTTATGAAGTGCTGGTGTTAAACTGGGAATACACGATATTGACTTGTGGCAGTGTCCGCAGTCCACCTCGTACTCAACATAGCTGAACCTTAATGTTTCTTCCCGTTTCAGGCTGAGTAAACCGAAGCGCCTAGCTATAACCCCCACCCGACCACTCATCCGAATACCACAGTTCCAAAGACAAGAGCCGACCACCAAAAACACGACTCCAATAGCAAAGTGGCAGCACTCGAAAAGAACACTGCCGCCTAAAAGAACCAAATACTCAAATCCAAGCATCATCGAATCGAGTGCAGCTAGCCTGGTGTGTCCAATGCGAATCCTCCATTGAACTCGGACGAAGATATATATGATAACCATATCCAAAACTGAAACAAAAAATTTCTGGGCTGTATCTTTGGGTGACTTAAATATTAAAACGGACGAAACATATATATGGGAGCTATAGCTGTATCTGAACCGATTTTCACAAATATGACATATTTGCTTCAATGCTAAATATGGTAGTCAATAACGAACAACTTTTTCTTTTCTAAGCCATTCGTTCGACAACCGTTATTCCAGTGACAGCTCATTATATTGTTTACAAGCGTACAAAAGCATCTGGGAGAGAATTTTCCAGAAAAAAAGTTATTCGTGATGGAATTCAAGCGTAATAGCCACAAGTGGCTATCGTTAGAGCACTCCAGTATTTAAATTTGAATAAATATTTTGTGTTCCATACCATCGCTAGTTACCGTGATATTGGTAGCGTAGCCCGACGTCAAGGAAGTGGACGAAAGAAAACAGCAACATCAGCATAAATGGTTCGAAAAGTAAAGAAGCGACTTGATCGAAACCCACGTCGCAATGGCCGAAAAATGGCTCGTGAGCTGAACTTATCGCAATATTCCATTCGGCAAATATTGAAAAATGAGCTCGGAGTAAAGCCATTGATATTCCAAAAATTACAAGAACTTACACCGCAACATAAAGAAAATAGACTCAAAAGAGCTAAAGAGTTGCTTCGCTTGGATGAATGTGGTGAACTGCCCCATTTGGTGTTCTCCAATGAGAAAACATTCATTGTCCAGCAGTTTGTAAACAAACAAAATGATCGTGTTTACTTGCCAAAAAGGTCATATAAAAATGTGCACCTTCGGTTGGCTACCAGAACTCAAGCGCCGGCCATGGTGATGGTGTGGGCCGCCATAACAGCCGATGTTCGCTCTCCGCTTGTATTAATCGACCGTGACGTCAGAATAAATGCCGAATATTAAATATTAAAATAAAATATTCTGGAGGGTGTATTAAAGCCTTGGACTCGCAAATATTTTGGCCGCAGACCTTGGACATTACAGCAGGACTCAGCACCATCGCACTCAGCACGCGCCACCATTACAAAATGAGGTTCCACGCTTCATTTCCAGCGCACAATTGTCACCAAAATCTCCGGATACAAATCCTTTGGGCCATTGTGTCTGGAATATTTTGGAAAGTAAGGTGGGCACTAAAAAATACCAAAGTGTCGATCACCTCAAGCAAGCGCTTGGCTGGGAATGGGTCAAAATACCGCAGAGCAACGTTCGGGCAGCGTGTGACGGTTCCGTTGGCGACCAATTCGAACAAAACTAAACTTATTCTAAAATTTGATGCTATTTCCGACAATTTTTTTCTTTTATTCAATAAAATTAAAGAAAAAATGTACAAGTTATAGCGTATGTATAAATTATAGCAGTTTTTTATCTCATCCTGTATGTAGATCATTAAAAAGAACTATGATTGTAGACCAAATTGAAGATGTTTGTCAGATTTTTTGTGGCATTACAGGGAAAATGTTGCGTAATATAAATGGACTTTACAAATTGCTATAGAAAAGTATTTCAAGAGTATAGTAATCAAACAAAGGGGTGTTCATGTAGTTCATATTAACAATATCTTTTGGCCAATTCATTCTTTGCTTTTTATTGATAGTCGATATTTTAAATTAACATAAAATTTTAAACAACTCCTCTCACATATTTGTATTTTTTCCATTCATATATTTTAAATGTCAGAATATTGTTTAGGGTAAGGATGTAATCAATTTATTTTTATGTTATTGGCTTTTTATTATATTGGACATTGAATACTGCTAAAAGCCTTGAAGAGACCACCAAATATCCATTAACACACTTATGAGAGCTATAAAATATCGCATAATGTACATGACAGATAAAATGACTTTGTCTCTTACCTGGCGTTGCACATTGGTGTTATAAACGTTTAGGTTAGAATTCAAGAAAAATTTCGTCATTACATTTTATTTATTGCAAGATTTAGGATACTAGCTGAACACGGTACGCTTCGCAATTTCATTTGCTTTTATATGCATTCAAAATTTTATATACTAATATTTCATGGATTTAAATAAAAATAAAAGAAATTCAAAAATTAACAAGTAAAAAGCAGTAAGTTCGGCCGAACTTTGAATACCCTCCACCATTTGGAAATTTTCAAAAAAGTAACATTTGCCAAAAATTCTGTTAAAGTCTTAAAGATACCGAATATAGCCGTTATATTGGAGTTTATAAGAAGGCGTGGACATGAATAGGTAAATTTTGTCATAAGCGATTACAATATTCAAATACGAAACTTGAAAAAAATCCGGTGAATAATGTAGCTAAAACCATCAAAATACGGAATTAGGGAGGTACTGATATATGGGGCTTACACCAAAGCCTGGACCTACATAGACAATTTTCTGTCATGGACTGTAGTTCCCATTACGAATTCTAAATACGAAACAACTTCAGTGAATGATGTCGACAAAATCATCAAAATACCGAATATTTGGATGTACCATTATATGGAGGCTATACAAAGACGTTGACCTGCATAAGCAATTTTTTATCATAGGCTATATTTTTAGAAAATTCCATTGAAAAACTTTGCTAAAATCATAACAATACCGTATGCAGGGAGCTACCGTTATATTGGGGATAAACGATATCGTGGACCCATATAGACAATAATCTTCCAGGGGATGAAGTACTCAGAAGAAAATGCATATGTGGTTTTCATACAATTTTATTGAAAAATTTGGCTACAATCATCAAAACACCGAATATCATGGGGTACCGTTGTAAGAGGGCTATACGATATCGTGGACCTATATGAATAATTCTCTTCCAGAGAGTAAAGTATTCAAAAGGAACTCCTTGTGTGGATTTTCAGACAATTCCATTAGAAAATGTGGTTAAAATCATCAAAATACGGAATATCGGGTGCACCGTTGTATGGGAACCATACGATATAGCACATTACAACAGACGGACGGACAGACGGACTAGGCTAAATCGTCCTAGAATTTTACGCTGATCAAGAATATATATATTTTGTGGGGTCTGACATGAGTATTTCGAGGAGTTACAAATGGAATGACAAAGTTAATATACCCTCCATAGTATGGTGGAGGGTCTAAAACACATTTAATTCTATTTATTTTTTTTAAACATTAAGTAGATGAGGGTGTTATATGGGAGGACTTATCAAAACGGGAACCTATACAGAAAATTATATAGTTCAAGGATTGTTACCTACCAAATCTTCTTAAATACCAAATTTAAAACTTTTTTGTGGGTAAATTTGACGGATTATCAAAATACCGGATATCGGTGGTTGGGCCAAAGGTGGTGAACTGACGAATTTGGTTTTCTCCGATGAGAAAACATTCTTTGTTAACAAACTTTGTAAACAAACAAAGTGATCGTGTTTACTTGCCAAAGAGGTCAGCTGAAAATGTACACCTTCGGTTGGCCACCAGAACTCAAGCACCGCTCGCAATAATCGACCGTGGCATCAGAATAAATGCCGAATATTATCGCGAAAATATTCTGGAGTGTGTATTAAAGCCTTGGGCACGCAAACATTTTGGCCGCAGACCTTAGACAATCCAACAGGACTCAGCACGCGCCACCCAGGAAGGGTTACAAAATGAGGTTCCTCGCTTCATTTTCAGTGCACAATGACCAAAATCTCTGGATACCAATACGTTGGACTATTGTGTCTGGAGTATTTTGAGTTATCATTACAAATCCGCATTTAGTTATATAGGTTTTACATTATTTGCATGTATATATTCATTCCTAAAAAAGTTCATATATGTATCTGTGGATGATTTCAATTAAACTTAATTAAACACAAAATGCCATATTGCCCACTGTGCGACACGATTTATTATAGAGAAGACATCTTACTAAAGTACATTACCTTGTTATATTGGCTAAATATTTTCCTATTCTATAATTTGTGATCTACTTTGCGATATTAAGAAATATATAAAATAATTTGGATATAAAATAACCCGCTACAAAATATGGTATTTTGTTTCAAGTGTTAAGGCAGATGTTGTAGTAAAAAATAAAAAACAATTTTAGAAATTGAAAAAAAAAAAAAACCAAGCAGTTCTAAGAGTTTTAATGTATTTTCAAGCGGCGAATATTTCTAATGCTCTTACTCGTTTTTCTTGTATGAAATTACACAGACGACATGAATTCATTATTTCCATTCTGACGATGCCACATTTGGAATTTGCTTGCTTTCGATATCTGCAATTCCAAGTCTACTCTAAGAATACATTTTGATGCTGGGTGTTTGGTAATGTATACAAATCCGTTGCAAAGCGTAATGCAAGCCGATGACAAATCCTCAAAAATACGCCAATGTTATTCTTTAACAAATTATATAAGCAAAATAAATTTCATAAATATAACAAAACAATGCCCTTTAAATCACACAGAATGTAATGTTGCACAACGAAATGTAACAAAAAACGGGTTTCAAATGTTAAGCAGCTTTAACTCGAGATAATGGTATTAAATCACACACGTATCCACACACACTCACAAACACTCGCACCAGATCACACCATACGACGCGTAAACCAAAACACTGCGAATGAAAAAGGATTTTCCTTAATTTTTGGTTTCACTCTCGAATCCGGGCGCAAATACCAAAAAAGCACTTAAAAGCACTTTAATCCCGGCAAACCATAAAATGATACAACGAACATTAAACCGTCACTGTCGACAACACTTGGAACGAACAACAGCGACAGAGACAGCAGCAACAACAACAACAACAATAACGAAAATGACTGCAGCAGCAACGGCATTAAGAAATATGCCACATAACAATAACCCAACAGCAATAACAGCTGAAACCTTACAACATCAGCAGCACCAGTACCAGCATCGGCACCGGCTCGAACAGCAACAAGAAATCCTCCAAACAACAAAAATAAGGCCTGTGAAAACATCAAGGCGATTAGGAGGGGATGACAACAGCGGTTTTTAAGCGGTTTCCGATGATGTATATACATACATACATCATCTCACGGTGCGTATTTACGCACACACATACACGCACAACCTTATTGAAATGCAGAAAATACATGTGTGTATATACTCTCGTACGTGTAAGCATGACCGGGATACCCATGAAGATGAATTTTCCTTCATTCTGGCAAAAAGATAGAGGGAGAGAGGGGGCGGGGAGACATGGGTGTTTGTTTTAATGCCGCTGACATAATTTCATTAAAATAACACATCACAATGTTATGTTGGCTTTTTCCGCCATAATGAAAGAAAATATCTTTAAAAATGCCAAATGACATTGAGGTTTGAAGCGGAGTGAAGTTTGCCACTGCACTAACTAAAGGCAACAGCAACACCAGCATGTGGGATGTGGTTAGTAGCGGTTTCGATTAAATGTATTCAATATGAAGGACTATTTTGAGCACGAGTCCAAAGTTTCACTAGCAATCTACACTAACGGCAGTGACAAATCAATATGAAATGGACAAAAATCGGACCGGTTCGATTACAAAATTCCCTATGCCTCTAAGTATAATTAGCAGTTCTGTCCGTAGTAAATATACATTAATGTTGTGGTTTGTCGGCTTTACCCAATATATTGTAGCGAATATCAATGTTGTAGAGTAACTATAAATCGCATAGGGGCTGAATCTTAGACTAAATAGATTTCCCGAAATTTTACACAGATTTTTAGGCACAATTTATACAAAATTTAAGTTGATCGTGTAAACGGATTTGAACATCAAATCAGATACGTATGTTAATTATATTTAAATCTGGTTCAGATTCTATTGGTTAATATTTAGTAATATTCTAAAATTGTATCTAAATTGGACCACAAATGCAACCCATATGTAAATGCATGCATAGAGAGACTTTAATTAACCGACATAGAAAATTATTTAAAATTAAACATTGGTTTCTCTCGCCCTCGGCATAATACACTTTACCACCCAAAATGATTTCGAAAATAAGAATTTTCTGGCCAAAATGGTTTTTCCTTTGCTTTTTCTTTTAATAACTTAATAATTATATTATATGTGAATAGAGTCGCTGTATTTGAATCTCAATTACGCCTTCGAGTCATCTATACATAAAAAACAAACTGGTTCATCAACCCCTGGAAATTACTGAAAATTAAATCTATTGTATGTCAAATATTGAACGAATAGAGCTGGAATTCTGTAATGGGATTAGGGTCGCTGATAATATATAGGACATTTTTTTTTTGATCTAGTTCTTATTTCGTGGATGGTAACACTTACCTCATGTCTGATTGGAGAGATAATTAGTTTTATCCTTCCGCTTAACGAATAAAAACGAATTTTTCTTCACAAAAATTGGAGAGGAGGATATTGGACGTTTTTTTGAAAACAAGCCTTCCTGGGATTGACAAACCCGCTATCTTCCCAAAGAGAACTGTGGTCCACAGAGCAGCGATTAGCAGTTATTGAACTACTAAACGACACGTAAAGACAATGGTCTCCAATTCCTTCCACCGCCAAGTTAACTTGACGCTGAAAAGAATCGTCGACCGAAACTCCATGTTGAAGCGTTCCTGCACATGGTCCGGCAACATCTCAGCCCTATGTTCAACAGAACTGCCCCTAGCACCAATGGAGTCTACGAGGGGACTGACTAACTGAGGCGAGGCCGCCCATTCGCTTGAATAGAATAGAATTAGAATAGACCGTAATTCCCTCGAGAAAGTCCTTATACCGATCGTTTTTGATTCGGCGAATATTGGCTTCAATGATCTGGTCGGGGTTGCGGATGTCAGCCGTGCGGATTATTCGTCGCTCAGGATCGCCAGATCTACGCAACACTCGACAAAGCCGTCTACGTTCCCCACTAAAGCCTAAGACCCTAGGAGGGAGATTGCTTTTTGCCCGGTATTGTGGCACTGAAGCATCAATGTCCTCTCGAAAAGCGGAACCTAAGTCCTCAATGTAGCTATCTATTTCCGAAATAGAGATATTTGCGGTTGGCTGTTAGAGTTACCTCCTCCAAGCCACTGCGCAAGCGGTGCCTATATCGACGGATGTTCATCCGGTCAAAGTTAAAAAACGATCTGACTTCTTCATTTTGCAAGGAGCCATTTTCTAACTCTATGAGAATCGCCCTATGGTCGGACTCAAAGTAGTGGGTCGTTGACATGGTTCTCCCCGCTGCCAGTACTGCGCTTGGCGTATGCAGGAAGAAGTTGATATACGAAACCGCCACATCGTTGGGCCTAGTGGGCCTGTCGGATGGAATGGCTGCTACGTCCGGACAATCGAGAAGGAAGGTAGATATTACCCTTCCCCTGTTATCGACCTCTGCACCACCCCATGAGGAATATTTTGCGTTCAGGTCTCCGCTAACTACTAAGTCGCCTCTGTCGCGTAAAGCGAGTATGGGGTCCAGATCCAAAATTTGGAAGGATCCTAGAGGGCGCTGTAAACTGAAGCGAAGGCTATGGAGGACCCATCATCCCTCCAGACCCTAGAGAAACAAGAATCTATACCCCCTGAGGAGATGGTAATTTTTCCCGAGCGAAGACTATTTTTGACTAAGACTGCAGTGCCCCCTCTTGGGCCTGACAGTCTATCCTGCCTATAAGTTTTAAATCCTGCCATAAGAAACCTATGACTCGGAGTCAGCCATGTTTCGGCCAGCTAAATAATGGCCGGCTGATGCTCTAGGACAATATTCCGCAAGAAGTGTCTTCTAGTTTTAGAGACTATTGAGCTGCAGTTTAGAAAAACGCACTTTAACATTCCTAATCTAGAGCTATGTGGACCATATGGGTCCACCAAGCTTCCGCGTCACCCCTTTCCTCGCGGATACGTCTAAATTAAGGACCGAACGATCTAACCTTAGCCAGCGTTGACAAGTATCCAAACTCCTTCAGCATGTTGCTCGTTAGTACTCCAATGTCTTGGGTGGGTCAAGATGGGCGAGCCGTGGCAGCAGAAGCTATGGGGGTAGTAGCTGGCACGGTGGGTTTCTGGGGTTGCCCAGTTTTTCCTCGAGCTACGGCAGCATTATCCATTTTTTTCTTCTCCGACAAAATGCGGCCAGACTTGGCATATTGCTTTGCCTCGGCTTCCTTCCTTCTTTGAATCCTGGTCTCCAGAATGGCCTTCCGTTTCGGGCAGGAAGGGGAACCCGCGGAGTGGCCTCCACTTCCCAGTTCACACACTTGAGGACTGCATCTGTCTCCTTATCCTCTCCAAACGTAGGGCATAACTGCGTTGCGTGTCTTTCTCCACACTTCTCGCAATTTGCATTCCACAGTTTGCGGCGATGTGGCCATGTCGCTGGCAATTGTAGCAGCGCGTTGACTTGATGGCTTTATCCTTACTAATCACAACGCAAAGACTAAACAACCTATCAACCCTAACGAGCCATTTATCTGGTGCGATGTTGACAAGGCTCTGCACGAAGACTGGAAAGTCTAGGTCACCGAGCTCTTCCTTAATCGCCGTATAGCCTATATACAACAACTACTTTAATAGTGACGTCGTGCGGCTTGAGTGTCGTTGCCAACGCAGTACGGACTTTCTTCACACCAGCGTAATATATGGTGATAGGAGGAGCCGCCTTCTTCGCGTTGCCGTCCTTCGGGGGGTAGCCGATGTAGCCTTCGTTACTGGCGAGACATTCGTCAGCACCGCCTTGGGGGAAGCAGCCTTGGTTGCTGCTGTTGCTGAAGCCTTGGACCCAGGCTTCGACACGGTCTTCGGTGAAGGACCGTCCGTCCTCTGCGAGGATATTGCAGGCCAAGCAGCATCCTTCGCCGGTGCGCCCTTCAGTGCTGCCATACAGGCAGCGGACGTTGAAGGGCCGTCCACCCTACGGTTGCTGGGACCGTCTGGCCTAGCCAAAGTGGTTGCTGGCACCGCAACACACCCCACCTCCATCTGACCGTCCAACCATCTTAAGAATTTCGTCTGCCTTGACGGTACCCTCTATGCCACAGCTGTTGATTTAAGGCGACAGCCTGCCATTTTCTTCAGCCAGCGTCCTCAGCTACGTTTCCAGCTTCTTGGTGGTGCGTTGGAGGGTAGCGACCGTGTTCTCCAAATGGAAATAAATGTACGAAATTGGCCGAAATTTTATATAGGAGCCATATTAACATCTGAACCTATTTCAATAAAATTTTACGAATCTATTTGTAGAGGAAATTCAGTTACACATTCGTTTCGTAGCAATTTCTTTGAAGTAGGAGATACATAGCGTCTTCCCTGCATCAAATACATAAAATCGGGCGAAATATAAATGGGAACTACGAGAAACTTTAACCAATTTCAATATAATTTGAAAAATAATTTTTTAGACAAAACTTCAAATTTCATTGCAATTGGAGATTCATAGTGCTTGGTGCATCAAATATACAAAATCGTCCGATAATATGTATGGGAGCTATATCCAAATCTGCTAATTCAATATAATTTGAAAAATATATTTTTGTTCCCAATTACATTACACATTCCAAAGTTGAATACTGTATTTGTAATCGATATGTAGGTATATAGAAATTGCACACAAAACCAAAATTTTTGTGAGAAACCTTCAATTCTCATGCTATAGTTTCCGTTCCAATTGGAACATGGGAACATTTCTTCTTTTATAGATATAGATTCTTTTTCCCTCATACCAATCAATGTTTCCTAGTTGATAATATAAAGATAATTTCAGTAATGCATTATTCAGATTCCTTTTAACATTTTCTCATTTTCTTACAATAAACAGCGCGAGTAATACTCAATCCTAGGGGAATATTTTAAGATGAAATAAGAGTAAAGAATAAACAATGCCTAAGCAGTGTCCATTCCCATCATTTTAACAAGAAAATTACGGAAATATAAAAATATTCTGGTGCAGATATAAAAATAAAAAAATTCTGAATTTCCTCCTGGCTTAATTTATAATTTCTAAAAGAAATCCATCTTCTTGCCAGTGGAGGAACATGCCTTACATTTTTCCGTATTGTTGTTTACAACAAGCGTTTGCTTTTGATGTTGAATGATTAAAGCGTTGGTTTGTTTTCTCTCTTTATTCTTAGCGCTTTTGCTGAGCCAGCACATGAAAGCAATTACGGTGTCGAGCTTTAACCACAAAATTTTATGCATTGCATGTAAAAGTTATGATGCGGAAAATCTGCGGGCATGAGAAGATAAAATTTGAGAAGAAGGCTATTGTGACAAGTATATACACATGAGTGTACGTATGTATGAACAAAAAGGAATGTGTCCTCCAAAAAGCACTGGCAAGGAATATGTATGTGTACTGTTTGGTATGTATATGCATTAAAAAACAAAAAATGTTTCTGCGTCTTCTGCTTATAGTAAATAGGGTCAATACCAGATAATAGGACATGATCTATACTATATGCTATACAGTTTAAATTGAATCTACTTAAATTTTAGATATCGAGGATTAAAAACTTGAAAGAGTAAATAATTTAATCTGAATTAATCTGATTAAATGTCTGAATTACATAAATTTTAAATTTCGTACTGGCTTAATTTCTAATAATTATTCAATATTTGTCTAAAAATGATTTTGGTTGCTGTAATTTTACTGAATGCTTTGCCTATGACCGATCTACAGGGTGAGATGAAAAAACTGCAACCAACTGCTATCATTTCTAAACCAGTCGTCCGACAGCTGTTAAAATTATTCCACTGACAGCTTATTATATTGTTTACAAGCGTACAAAAGCATTTTGGTTAGAATTTTCCAGAAAAAGGTTATTCGTGATGAAATTTAAGCGTGATAATGTGATTTATTTGTGAAAACCAAAAGTGGCTATCGTTAGAGCACTCCAGCATTTAAATGTGAATACATCTTTTGTGTATCTTACCATCGCTCGTTACCGTGATACTGGTAGCGTAGCCCGACGTCAAGGAAGTGGACGGAAGAAAAGAGCAAAATCAGAAGAAATGGTTCCAAAAATTAAAGAGGCGACTTGATCGAAATCCGTGTCGCAGTGGCCTCAAAATGCTCGTGAGCTGAACATATCGCAATATTCCATTCGGCAAATATTGAAAAAAAAAAAAAATGAGCTTGGGGTAAAACCATTAAAATTCCAAAAAGTGGAAGAACTTACACCGCAACAGAAAGAAAATAGACTCAAAAGAGCTAAAGACTTGCTTCGCTTGGCCGAAAGTATGAACTGCCGAATTTGGGTTTCTCCAACAGTTGTCCAGCAGTTTGTAAACAAACAAAATAATCGTGTTTACTTGCCAAAGAGGTCAGCTGAAAATGTGAACTTTCGGTTGGCCACCAGAATTCAAGCGCCGGCCATGGTGATGGTGTGGGCCGCCATAACAGCCGATGATCGCTCTCCGCTCGTATTAATCGACCGTGTCATTAGAATAAATGCCGAATATTATCGCGAAAATATTCTGGAGCGTGTATTGAAGCTTTGGTCACGCAAACATTTTGGCCGCTGATCTTGGACATTCCAACGCAGCGCCATCGCACTCAGCATGCGATACCCAAGAATGGTTAAAAATAAGTTTCCTCGCTGCATTTCCAGCGCACAATGGCCACCAAAATCTACGGACACCAATCCGTTGGACTATTGTGTCTGGAGTATTTTGGAAAGCAAGGATGGCACAAAAAAAAATACCTAAGAGTCGATCACCTAAAGCAAACGCTTCGCCGGGAACGGGCCAAAATACCGCAGAGCAACATTCGCGCAGCGTGTGACGGTTTCATTGGCCGTTTGAAGGCCATAATTTCTTCACTTACGTTAGGCAGGTCTTACAACTAATAGTACCATTGCAGCAATAGTACCACAAACAAAAACCAGAACATGCGTCGAAAAGAGAAAAACGTTATCCTACCACCCCAGTATCTGTTGGCAATGTAACTGAAAATTCAGATTTCAACAATATGCCGTTTACCGTATAGGGCAAATAACTCTGATTCACTTCGTAATGCCGGTCACATATAGTGTTAGCTTTGGGTTCCGCAGGAGCTTTGTTTCCTTGTACCGTAACATCGTTTAAATATTGGTAGTTAATTAGTGGTAATCATAAGCCGTAGTAATACATAGAATAGTTTCTTAGTCATTGTAGACCACCCAAACAGCTGAGCATACCTACAGTAAGCTGCCGTCGCCGAACGATCAGGAGCACTCGATTACTTTCGAGTCGCCGATTAATCACATCATCAACCCCAGTCCACGAGTCGTTCACCCTATTGCTTACCAACCTAACTTTTAATTCCCGATCATCTCCGAAGTCGAACCGTCATCCTATATCTTAAATATATCTCATCGCATAGTAGATTGTAATTTAATATTTAAATAAAAAATCAATAAATTCAGTGAATCTGAATGCTTCTAAGCTGTCATAAATAAAAAATTAAGATCTCTGGTTGCCCCATTTTTATATCTATAATAGCATATATGTAAATTTTTAGAAACATTCCTAATTTTTGTTACGAATTTCCAAATAGCTGCACTCATAGGGTGTCCCTCATTTTCGATATTAATATCAATCGTAATATATACAGCGTACTTTAGCACTTTTTCAGCTCATTCTTATTTTAATGCTGAATACCAATGCGACCCAAATTTCAAATTAAATCTAATTGTAAAATATTGCAATAATTAAATTAATAATTAAAAAATGACCCAAGCTGGAATAAAAAAATAAATGTTTGCACAATAATGTTTGTGACATATACATGTCTAAAAATTGAGATACAGTACCATTGTCGAATTTGAAATAGACTATTCCTTAGGTCTAGCCTTCTCTTTCTTTTCTGTCGACGTTCTCATTGTCCCATCATCAGCATCATCATCCCCAACTTTGTTCTCCTTAACTCATTCATATTTGCATTAATCTGCATGTGGGTCATTACTTTCGTCCTTGCAAGTTTATGAGCGCGCGTGTGTGAGTGTGCACTCTCAAGTAAGGGAGAATTAGTATGACAATATTTGTTTAGTACAAATACAAGTGTATGTGTATGTGGGTCTATTGTTTGAAGTATGACTTTCTGTACACACAATACGACGATGGGCATATTTGAATGACAGTACACATACATAATTTGCATATATAGCAATCATCATCCGGATCCAGATTATTGTCATTATCATTGCCAGTTAACAACAATAGAATTAATTGCGTATTCAGATATGTAGAAATTAATCTGTTTGAAAATAGTTGAGGGATGACAGAAATTCAATTTTGAAATTCAAATACATGTGCATACGTCAGACTTGATTGATCCAAATATCATTCAAATGGAAAAATCTTGTTGTCCGATGGTTTGCGTTTTATCATTAAAAACTCATCCTAATAGAGAAGGAAGTTGTAATCAATAACCGAAGGAGGCTAACAATTGGCATTCAGTTTCTGCCTAATCGCGAAATATTAAAAATTGTGTTTCTATAGATTGAGAGTTGTTAACTTGATCGCAACAAACAAAATAAAATGTAAGTAAAAAAAGTAGGTCACATCTTAAAAGAATGAACTCATTTTTAAATTTTAAGTGCCATTAGCTAAATGTGAAAACGTTGCATAATTTTTTATTCTACAATCAGCTGTGGTCTCTCTTTTTAACAATTGTTGCCCGTCAGCCGAATATGCGCCAAAAATATTCAATGTGCCAAACGAGAAGAGGATGCTAATCACACTCCGAATATGTTATTAGAAATGTATTAGCACAATATGTAAAGATTGGCATTATCTTAGTACCACTCTACCACCATAAAATCATCCGTCCCATTTGAGTGTCAGCATCACCGCAACCATGGCACAATGGAAGGATGAAAATTGTAAAACAAAAATGACAAGTGGTGAAAGGGATTTATTGAAAATGTAACGAGAATATGACACCCCCACAAGGCGGGCGGGGGTGGGTGTGTTGGTGTACGCCAGATTGTTATTTCCAATACGGTTTGAGCTGAAGTGACAGGCAACGTTTTCACATGGCACGGCTCCACGCCTGTCGACTTCTGATGTTGATGACTTTTAACCTGAAATGTCAACTCCCATCCCATCAGTTTACAATATTTTCAATAAAATTCCACAAAATATTGGTTTCGTGTATATCGGATGTTGTTTCCGGCACTTTCCCTTGTCCACCTTTATGCTTTGTGTGCCAATAATATGATGTGGCATGTATAAGGTTGTTTTTAAAGTTTTATGTAATTCTTTTGTTACTCTTCTATTGAGCTTACGATCTCGTCACTTGGGTAAAAAATGTTTTTTGTCATAGAAGTTATTTTTAAAATAACTTCTGGGGAGAATATCCCAGACAAGAAACAAGGGAACTGATGAGGATTGGTGGCTCTTTCCGAAACCTAGGTATTCCCTGCTATCCTAATATTTGCATTAGATCTACGTCAGGTGCGAAAATGGACAATATAAGTCCACTCCATCAAGTATCTCTCCCACAAAGGGTCAAACTTTTGAATAATTACAACTCTTATAAAATGTGATGTAAGAGTCTGATTTTCTTCAAATTTCACACATGCCAATATATCTATCAACCCAAGGTCTGGTATATTTTTGCACAGAAAGAGAAATGATAATCCGATTTTGCTTTAACTTTGCAAATCCTAATATTTGCGTCAGTGCTAGGTCAGGTGCGAAAATGGGAAACATAGGTCCATTCCATCAAGTATCTCCTTAACAAAGGGTCAAAATTTTGAATAATTACAATTCTTATAAAAAGTAATTTAAGAGTCCGATTATCTTCAAATTTCACGTCTGGTGCCAAGATGAAATACATTGGTTCACTCCTTTTGGTACCTCGCACACAAAAAATCGAAATTTTCAAAAAAAACAAAAAATAAATATTTTTTGCATAGAAAGAGAAGCAATAATCCGATTTTGCTTTAACTTTGCAAATCCTATAATATGCGTCAGTTCTATGTCAAGTATAAAAATGGATAACATCCGTCCAATCCATCAAGGGCCTCACCCACAAAGGGTAAAATTTTTGAATAATTATAACTCTTATAACATATATAAATATAAACCCTAGATCTGGCGGTAAGATGGAATATATTGATATTTTGAAAAACCAAACGTTCATAGAAAGCGAAATAAGCAAATTCACACATACAAACATTTTTGCTAATACAATATCTATTGTTTTGGTACCTCACAAAGGGTCACAATTTTCAGCACTTTTATGTGTCATAACTTGCGAAACAAGTCAGCTATTCTTAACAAATTGCTATAGCTAAATATACCTTTGTCAGACACCTTAGATGAATGTGGAATTTATGATTTTCCATAAATTGGATATAAATGTTCGATTTTCCCGTAATACTTTTTAATATGTATTAGATGAAGCATGAAAATGGAATATTTCGGTCGACTATACACAAGTACATGTTAACATTCTCTAAAAATTATCATATATGTCATGTAAAGTGAAGGAAGTTACCGATATAATACAATCCCAAGTCGCAATATTTATATCATATTTATTTACGTCCGATACGAAATGGCCAATATTGGCGCATTCCTTCGGAACCTACTCCATAAGGGGTTAAACATTTGAATAATCATAACAGAAGTCAACATATTTTTAATTGGCTGGGGGTATACATCGGTCCGTAAAACCGACAGTCACTTTTTAACTTGTTTTTTTTTTTATTATTTAGTAGTTTTCAGTACACAAAAGCCCAGATTTACGTCGTAAATGGGACGAAAACAACTCGACGCAAATCGAGTGATCTTTTGCCATACGTATACACTGAAATCAATATAATGAGAGAAAATGTTTTTATCTGTTGAATCGAGAAGTTGTCGGATAATTCGTCGCAAATAATAGCGTTTGAAATTAGGACCGCCCAATTTCCTGACCAATCTGTAAAAAAAAATTTAATTACAAAAAAAAAAAAAAATAAAAAAAAATAAAATTTGTTGCTTTGTTTTGGATATTTGTATTCAGTGCATTTTGTATATATATAGAAAAATGTGATTCGATTTGCGTCGTTTTGAGTTGCGTTGCGATTCTCCGGTCCCCATTAACGACGCATGCAGGGGCTCTAGTGTAGTAATTCACAATGTAGCTCGGACCGACGCAACTTGAAATTGCAATGACGCAAATCGAATTTTCTGGTTTTTGAAAAGCGACGAAACTTGAAACGGCGCAAATCGGGACGATGCAAGTCGGGGCTCTAGTGTATTAGAATGCAGGGCAGTATTAGCAAATTGATTCAATGTATTGCTGTGACATACAATGAAACAGACAAGTGTTTTTACCACCAAATATACACACAGTAAAAATGAAAAAGGAATTCCTCACATACATTTTTTGAAAATCTTAATTCACGACTCTAATCGGATTTTACAGTTTTCAGAAAACGACCAACTCGAAAGTCAGCGATGAAAGTCGTATTTTGCTCATTTCAAAAAAGTAGTGTAACTCGAAACGATGCAACTCGGATCGACGCAAGTCGGGTCAGTGTATATTATTATTAGGTTCGACACAAATAATTTTTCCGTTTAACTGTTCGATACCTGGAGTCAAATAAAAACATAAAAGAATGCCATTAATGTTGTCAGATTTTCTTAGATTTAGAAAAGAAGCAAAGAAAGGTTGTATGTAAATACCGTACAACATTATACAATTTTATGGACCGTACTATCAATTCAAATGAAGATTTAATAATTTTTTCTCAATTATATGCTTTTCGGTTTGTTGGAAAACTTTCCATTAGTAATCAAAAATCATACTTCGTTAATTTTGTACCTTTCATCTCATTTAATATCGTTGACTTACGAATTTCCAAAAATCCTTCCTCATATTAGCCACCCGCTAATACGGTCACACTGGGAAAATATTTGAAAGAAATTTGTTTTCTCAAATTTGACTGAACAAGTGTGAAATTCATACAGAGTTGATTTCATGTTCACATCACATTGAAATGTTTTACAAATTTTGTTTTTTTTTTCAATCAGTCATCAAACAGTGTCAAATACTGCCATGGAACAACATTGTGATGAAAGACACTTTATGGAAAAAATCTGCCTGCTGTTTTTTTAGCCGGCGCTTAAAAACGCCACTGACCACTAAAGGATTTATCTGTTTGCTGGCACTTAACAGTGCCAAATCAATTTCCTTTTAGAGCACTTTAGAGTGCTCAAATAAAAGACTTGTAGTTTACTTTATGCCGACAGATCGGCAGATAAAACTTGATTGATTTTTATTACAAAAATGTCCTACATATATACATAAATAACGGGATTTTACTTATTTTCTATTTTCTTATAAACTATTATCCTTAATTGTAAACAATAAAACAAATGCTAAATTACAGCTGATAAATTACAGCTGATCTATCATGTGATATTTTGGGATCTCTAGGTGCGCGTATCGATAACAGTCGATTACACTACACCCTCACCCTTTAAAAGAATAATTTTTATGCAATAAAAATTATTGGTGTTTATATATTCATATTATATTCCATTTCTTTAGCATATTGTTATGATATTCTTTTAATTTACCATCTATCGATATTGAAGAATTAACGCCATTTCGTTTAATAATTGTGTACGGACCTTGATAGGGAGGTTGATTCTTTCTTCGATTCATAACTTTAAGAAGAACTTTATCTCCGATTTTTAGATTCAATGGATTGGTATTACCTTGTAAAGAAGTTCGTTTGATTTTGCTTTTTTCTAAGAAATCTTTTGCTTTGCTAAGAGAATAATTTAGTCTTTGTTTCAATTCTTTTACATAATCTTCTTCATTATAAATAGGTGCATTGTTTTTTACCTCATCATTTGGTAGGTAAGGAAGCTTACCAAATACTAGTTCATATGGTGAGTAACCTGTTTCAACATGTGGTGTTGTGTTGTAGGCGAAAGCAAAGAAAGGTATCCAAGTGTGCCAATCGTTGTCTTTAGAATTAAGAAGAAATTCATTAAGCACTCTGTGATTTCTTTCTATTGAACCCAAAGTTTCATGGTGGTAAGGAGTACTAAAAGTCTGTTTAATCTCGAGTAGTTTACATATTTCTGATAACAATTGGTTGGTAAACTCAGTACCTTTGTCTGATTTTAAAATTTTGAAGGTACCATATACGAGAATGAATTTATTAACTAATGTTGTAGCAACAGTCTTTGCGTCCTTCGTCTCCATTGGGCAAGCTACTATATATTTAGTTAAGTCACATTGAATAGTTAGGATATAACGATACTTGTCTGCTACTCTTAGAGGCCCCACAGTGTCTAAGGATACAGTTTCAAAACTAGTTCCTGGGGTGTTAGTTAAAATGAGCTTTTCTCTAGTATGTTTTGTCAGTTTATTGAGTTTGCATTGAGGACAATTTAGAATGTATTTTTTGACCATTTTATTCATATTTTTCCATATAAATCTTTGTTTTAATTTCAGAGTTGTTTTTCTCACACCAAGGTGTCCGCCATGTATTGAATTGTGAAATTCTTTAATTATTTCTGTTTGCGTTTGTTGATTATAGACCTTTACTGGTTCACAGTAGATTAAGATTTTTATTTGTTGTTTTTGTTCTTTTTGTATATTTGTAAATATCATCTTAAACTCTTCGACGTCTATATTTTTGAATATGTCATCATTTTTATTTAGTGCTAACTCGTCCGATCTCGAGTTACGCACTTTTGATACCAACTTCTCTAGAGTCAACTTTATCTTTGATGGATCTTCGCTGCATTTGACTATTACGCTATCATCTGATATTTCTATGTGAATTTCTTCAGTATTCTTTTGTGGTATAAATTTCAGTTTTTTCATGCACTTTATATCACTAATAGATGTGCAATCCCAAATAAGGATATTATTGATTCTTGATTTTGTGCTAATTTTCTTGTCTTGTTGTTGGTTGTTTGTGGTTTTATTTGAATTTTTAGTCATGGATCTTGTTATTGCAAGTATTCGCTTTTCATCTGTTCTGATTGGAATCATTGCTTTCAGTGTTTCGATGTTTAGCGGTATCCGGGATAGTGCATCAGCATTTGTATTCATTTTGCCCTTTTTATATATTATATCGAAGTCATAATCAGAAAGATCCATTCGTATGCGAGTCATTTTAGATGATGGATTCTTATGGGAGAACAGCGATACCAAAGGACGGTGATCTGTTACTACAGAAAATTTCCTACCATAGAGGTATGGTCGAAAGAAATTAATTCCCCAATGAATTGCTAGTAACTCTTTCTCTATGATTGGTTTGTTTAGATCATGTTTTTGCAGCGTTGTGCTAGCATATGATATAGGTAAATCGGAACCAATACTTCCTTGTGAGAGGACAGCACCAAGGGCATAATTTGAGGCATCTGTTGTTAGTATAAATGGCCTCTTAAAATCCGGATATTGTAAGATTGGCGGTTTCAATAGTTTTTCTTTTAGTGTCTCGAAAGCTTTTTGACATTCTTCGTTCCATACGAAAGGTTTGTCTTTTTTAGATAGAGCATTGAGACATTTTGCGATGTCCGCGAATCTCGGTATGAACCGTCTATAGTAGTTACAGAATGCTACAAATCTTCGGGTTTCATCCGCATTTTTCGGGATAGGATATTTTTTGATTACTTCGTCCTTCTGTGGATCAGTTTTTATGCCTTTGTCTGTGATTAAATGACCAAGATAAATCACTTCTGGTTTGAGAAAGCTGCATTTGGTTGCATTTAATTTTAAATTGTATCCCCTTAAGCGGTTAAAAACTTTTATCAAATTGTCATTGTGGTGTTTCAGGCTACATCCGAATACTATTATGTCGTCAACATATAAGAAGGCAGCAGCATCCAGACCGCTTAACGCTATTGTTAGCATGCGTTGGAAACTGTTTGATGAAATTTTCAGGCCAAACGGTAGTCTCTTAAATTGATAGTGACCATTTCCTGTGGAAAACGCTGTAAGTGGGCGAGATTCGTTGTCGAGATTAATTTGATGAAACGAGCTTGTCATATCGAGCGTGGAGAAATATTTCGCTCTGCCCAACCTGTCTAGAACATCTTCTAGTCTGGTTAGTGGGAATTTGTCATTTATTATCTTACTGTTTAATTTTCGAAAGTCTACAACAAGGCGCCACTTCTTTTTATCATCTTTTGACTTTTTTGGTACCACTAGCAATGGTGCATTGTAGGGACTGACGGAATTCTCAATTATGTCATCTTTATAAAGCTCTATTACTTGATTGTTAACTTCATTCATTTGTGCTTCTGGTAATCTATAGTTCTTAATATATACTGGTGTGTTATCACTAACTATTATATGTTGTGAGTAAAAGTTGTTGACTGTTAGTTTATCTCCCGGTAAGTGAAATATATCGTGGAAGTCTTCTATTATAGAGGTAATGGAATCTTTTGCTTCTGGATCAAGTGTACCAATGTCCAAGTTTGTTAGCAGCGTTGAAACTCGATTGTGTACTTGTGAACGATTGTTAGCAACTTTATAGATGTAGTAATCCTTTAAGTTATGTAGCTCAAAATCTAATTCTTTGAGTACTACCGAGTTGTTTGTTGTATTTAATAATTTAACATGTTTTAAACCGTTTCCTGGTATTATGCAATTTGCTATGAACACACCACTTGAAACTTCTTTGTTCAATATTATGCTGTCTTCATCGATGTTTAGGTGAACCGGAATTACTAGTTCTGTACGTGCCGGTATCTTAATCTCCTCTGAACGTTTGTCGTTAGTATGTAAGGGAAGCGTAATTTCGCTGTTGCTTATTAAGAAGTTGATGGTGTACGTTTCAAAGTCAACTTTGCATAAAAATTTTGTTAATATATCACGTCCAATTATGCCATCAGTTGGTATTGGGAATTTTTTTTTTACGATGTAGAACTTGTGTGATATGTCTTCAATGTCAACACATAAATCTAGACGTGAGGTTCCCAAACAATGAACTGAATTTTCTGTTATTCCACTCAATTTTGCAATTTCATTAGTATTTATGTAATTCAGATTTATGTCTTTGCATATTGATACATCTGCGCCTGTATCTACTAGGAATGACAGGTGTTTATTAATTGTTTTGCACTTCAATATAATAAATGCACCAGAATTAATAGTTATATTAAATATCTTTACATTTGGCCTTCGTGGACAACTTCTTCCGTCATCCGGCCGTGGCAGTTTCCCTGCTCCTCATAAGCAAATGTTTTGAAACTGTTGTCTTTTCTGTTGTTAAATTGATTGTACTGTGGCGTGTTTCTATTATTTTGCTTTCCATTGTTATAAGATCGATTTTCACTGTTGTAACCACTGTTGTTATTATTGTTTCTGTAATTCCTATTATTATAATAGTTGGAGTGTTTAGTGCGGCTGTTGTTTCTATTATTTTCACAGCAATTGCATCTATATTCATTGTATCTTTCCCTTGACTTATAATTATTATAGTTTTTACGTTCATCGTTGTATCTGTTATCAGTATCTTCACTGCTTCTGTATCTATCATTGTAATTTCTCTTCTTTATAGCATATACGTTTTTGTTATCGTTTCCAAAACTCTTTTCTGCACTCAGGCATCTTTGAACTGCCTCGTTTATATTGGTTGGTGGATTGGATAGCAGTATAGTTTGATATTCTGGATTCACTCCTTTTACGAATACATTCAACGCCATATTGTCGCTAACCGTATAAATAGCATCTTTCGTTTCTTGTGATGGTCTTGTTAAGCTATTTATTTCAAAAGCGCTTAATTGATCTGCAAGCTCTGATATTTGTTCTCTAAATTCACTTATTGTCGTATTCCCTTGATTTGTCGTTCCTAATTCCGTTAAGACTTGCTGTAAAGTTCTAGGGTTTGGATATGATTCAATTAGAATTTTCTTTAGTTCTACATATGTCGTTGGTTTACTTGACCTACCTAATGTGCTTCTTACTTGGCTCGTAAGTTTAAAATTGTAAACATATTTAATGAATAGGCGTCTTTCTTCTTCTATCACTAAGTCGTGTAATAATTCAGTTTGTGACAAAAAATCGTCTAAATATTTGTATGCACCCTTGAATACCTGTAGGTTTTTGCCTACAACTGAAATGTCGAACTGTGCCATATTTAGTAAACTTTCTTTAATATCTACCTTTTTAGTTTTCAATGCTTTTAAAATTTCTTCAACTTCTTTACAAAGTAGTACAATTCGTTGTTTTGATTGTATTAATTCTTCAGTATCATCGATTTCATTTATTCTATTTCTAATAAATTCTATTCTATCTAATTTCTCGTTGATATATTTTCGCGAGAAGATTTTGTTAATACTTTTCTTTAGATTTGTTTTTAATGTATATAATTCGTGTACATATTCAATATATTCTTCCATTTATTAAAATAAATATTTCTTAATTATTAAAGATTTGTTCAACATATGTCTTCAAATATATGCATTAGTGTGAACCCCCTTTAAACTTTTACAGCATTGCCATCACTGAATCTGTTTCATTTGATCAACTGTGCATATGGTTACTGGTTAGTTTGGTTATTAGGTATTTAACATTCGAGTAGTTGTTATAAAACATGATAATTCATTTCTTAGTTTTATTTGTATTCTTCTTATTGTTGTTTCAACAAAATATTTAGTTTAATGTTCTTTTTTTTTGATATTTTGTGGAATAATTATTGTTTTTAATATGTTATGTGTTATTTTCTTTTTAAATAAAAAAAATACAACCAAATTTTAGTGATTGTTATGTGTTTTATTTATCAATGTTAATTTTATTCTTTTTTGGCATTTGTGCCTCAATTTTGTCAACGAGAATCCATAGCTCGGATGCTGTGTTCCATGGTGGTGGAGGATCCGCGTTGATGCGAGACTTTAAATCGGCTAATTGTCGCCGCAATTTTACTATTTTGCCACCTCTTCTGTGTTTCGACTTTTCGGTAACTGGAATCCGAGTTAAAGTGGCCTCTTTTCTTCTCTGCTGCCTAGCCAAGTAGTCACGTATGGACAGACGGGAAGGACCAGGTTGAGGTACGGCTGGAATCTCAGCTTCCTGAGGTAAAATGTCGGAATTTGGCAGGATCGCCATGTGATGAAAGACACTTTATGGAAAAAATCTGCCTGCTGTTTTTTTAGCCGGCGCTTAAAAACGCCACTGGCCACTAAAGGATTTATCTGTTTGCTGGCACTTAACAGTGCCAAAGCAATTTCCTTTTAGAGCACTTTAGAGTGTTCAAATAAAAGACTTGTAGTTTACTTTATGCCGACAGATCGGCAGATAAAACTTGATTGATTTTTATTACAAAAATGTCCTACATATATACATAAATAACGGGATTTTACTTATTTTCTATTTTCTTATAAACTATTATCCTTAATTGTAAACAATAAAACAAATGCTAAATTACAGCTAATAAATTACAGCTGATCTATCATGTGATATTTTGGGATCTCTAGGTGCGCGTATCGATAACAGTCGATTACACTACAACATGTTTGACATGTGTTCACATTCGTAAAACATATTTTCCGCATGAAATTGTTTGATCAAACTGTGATGAAACATCCGTTTATTTGACCGAGAGAAATGGATTTTTATGTATTATTTGGGTTGGATAATTGAATGAAACAAACAGCTGTTTAGGAATAAATGCATCTTGCAAGAATGTTTTTTGGAATTTTTGTATCTATTAATGTACATACTTGTATATATCAAGGTAAAATAAAATCAGTGTGTAGTTGTGTTTGTATGTGTATTCTTTTCAGTTCAATGAGAAGTGCTTACAAAATATTCAAATTTAGTTGTAAGAAGACCTTGGCTTTCTTCTATTCAACCTTGGCCTATTTCTATTGAATTTCGAAGTTGCTGTTATTTTTTTAAAAATCGAATAAACATAAGCACTTATTGCATTTATTAAATATCATATGACAAATACTTCATTTTATATATTATCAAACATTTTACTTTTACATTGCCCTCGTTTTAAGGTTCATTTTTCAGCCGACATTTTCCACTAATTGACCTTACAAAACACTGTCAAATAATTGTTTGACTTAAAAAACAAGACAATAATTGAAACGGTACTTCCCGATATTCGGTATTTCGATGATTTTAGTGACACTTTTCACAGGAATGGTTTCAAATTTGTTATTTGAAGATCGTAATGGATACTACAGCATATGACAGAAAATTATCTGTGCAGGTCCATGTTTTGGTATAGCCCCATATAATAGTACCTCCTTATATTCGGTGTTTTGATGATTTTAGCTACATAATTCACCGATTTTATTTCAAGTTTCGCATTTGAAAATTGTAATGGCTTATTACAAAAGTTGCCTATGCAGGTCCACGTCGTCGTATAGACGGAATTTTTAACAGATTTTATTTTTCTGAAAATTGCCAAATTTGCTCCAAATGGAGGGAATTCAAACTTCGGCCCGGCTGAACTTACAGCTTTTTTACTTGTTTTTATACCCTCCACTATAGATGAAGGGTATATTAAGTTTGTCATTCCGTTTGTAACACCTCGAAATATACATTTTAGACTCCACAAAGTATATATATTCTTGATCAAAAAATGAGCCATGTAGGTCCACGTCTTCATATAGCCCCCATATAACGGTACCCCCGATATTCGGTATTTTAATGATTTTAGCGACGTTATTTACAGGGATTGTTTCAAATTTCGTATGTGAAGTTCATAATGGATACTTCAGCCCATGCCAGAAAATTGTCTGTGCAAGTCCACGTCTTCGTATAGCTCCCATATAACGGTACACCCCATAAAAGTTCGGCCCGGCCGAACTTACAGCTTTTTTACTTGTTTTTGTTTTGCATTGCTATGTAATGAGTAACTGTGACATAGGGTATGCGTGTCGGGCAACAAAACTGAAGTTATCGAGTTCCATATTTAGAAAACAAAGACAAAAAAAATTATAAAAAAATGTAAAATACATTCAATATTTTACCTGATTTCTTTTTGCCAAAAAATTTGATAGCTTGGTTTCGTGTGAAAATTTTAAGTAGTTATGACTGCAAATAAAACAGGAAACCCATTATTTGGTACTAAGTAGCTTTGCTGGATAGATGGGATTTAAAGTGGATCATGATATATTGCTAAAACATTTCCTCTGCAAATATTGCATTTGTACCACAATCTATTACTTTTTAAGGCTCCTAACTGGCAAAATTCGTCCCTGTCGGTATAATGTTAAACAAAAAAATGAGACAGGAAGCCATTAAATTCTATTCATATTCTCAGTAGGTGATGTTGTTGGCTGAGTTAATGTTCAATTATTTTTATTTCAATAATATTTAAAACTGCATCAAATCCGCAAAGGTTTCACATAATTAGTTTCATCAAACTGTTGTATCAACTCTACAAATTCGTGATTGTGAAAAAAGTCAATTGAGTCCCAAAAGAAATGTGAATACTTCGGTTTTTATTTTTTAAAATTTACAATACCATTTGAATTAGAGTTGTGCTAACTTAGTTTGATGGAACGAAATTAGTTCCCTTTTTAGTTCCGTGGTCTCCAGCCGTTTGTATAAAATCCCTGCGTATGAGTGATATGAAATGTGCGAAATCACTCATACGTTTAGGAAATGGTGTATTGATCCATTAACGGGTTTGACACATCTCTTATTTCAATATTCCGTACAATTATTTCGTTAGGTTTGTTGGGTTTTTTTGTTACGCTAAGGAAAATCTTATTGAAACCCAATCGGCGTTAAACTCAAACGTGGCGAAACTTTCATAATGTGACAGTACTTGTAAATAGTGGTTTGTCCGATTGTTTTTACCTTTTTGCTAAGGTGCTTTTGCATATTTGGGTTTTAAAATTTTAAAATGAAGCCTGTTTTTTAAAAGGTCCCTACACTTTGGGTCATCCTTACATAACCACAGGTCACATATATTATTTATACAAGAGATTTAACTCATAAATATCTGGAAGCTATTGTTATATAAATGAGAGCAATAGAAACCCTGAAGCACAAATGTTTTATTCTAATTTTCAACCATTTACCTTTATAGGGCGCTTATGTCACAAAGTCAACCGAACTTGATATATGTTTAGGTATGAACTCAAGTAATATTCAAACTGCCAAATTAAATTCAAATTATTTGGAATTTGGTAATCATGTAATAATTTATTACCCATTTTTATTTTTTTTGCAGCGAAGATAGTCGGTTGAATGTCAGCGATTTATGTCGGCTATGTAAAAATATATACTGAATCCTTCGAGTTACTTCTAATCGGGAGGTGCGTGGGGAACAAAAATCATAAAATTCTATATAAAACACGTTGGAACTTTTCAGTTCTATATTGCAAAGTACGAAGATTAAAGAGAACTAGATAAAACTTGTGGTTATTACTAAGATATTAGCCTGATACCAAAAGAAATGATTAGAAAAATCACATTTTCATACGGAATCTAATGGTATAATGTCTAATGATATAAGTGAAGATAATCAGAAATTGATTTTTTCTAATTTGTAGTTTTGGAGGAGAGGTACGGGAAGCTTTGGCTAAATCAGGCAAACATACAGGTTGAGATGAAAAAACTGCAATCAACTTCAGACTGCTGTCATTTCTAAGCCACTCGTCTGACAGCTGCCAATTTCTTAAAAAAATGTTCCCGTGACAGCTCAATATAATGAATTTACGAGCGTAAAAAAGCATTTTGGTGAGAATTTTCCAGAAAAAAAGGTATTCGTGATGGAATTCAAGCGTGATAGTGTAATTTCTTTATATTTGGCTGGAAAACCACAAGTGGCTATCGTTAGAGCAATCCAACATTTAAATGTAAATAAATCTTTTGTATCTCGTAACATCGATCGTTACCGTGATATTGGTAGCGTAGCCTGACGTCAAGGAAGTGGACGGAAGAAAATAGCAACATCAGCAGAAATGGTTCGAAAAGTAAAGAAGCGACTTAATCGAACCCCCGTCGCAGTGGCCGAAAAATGGCTCGCGAGCTGAACATATCGCAATATTCCATTCGCCAAATATTGAAAAATGAGCTAGGGGTAATGCCATTGAAATTCCAAAAAGTGCAAGAACTTACACCGCAACAGAAAGAAAATTGATTCAAAAGATCTAAAGAGTTGTTTCGCTTGACCGAAAGTGGTGAACTGCCGAATTTGGATATCTCCGATGAGAAAACATTCGTTGTCCAGCAGTTTGTAAACAAACAAAATGATCGTGTTTTCCTTAGGTTGGCCACAAGAACTCGACAATGGTACAATGGCCACCAAAATTTTTGGATACCAATCCGTAGGACCATTGGGTCTGGAATATTTTGGAAACAAGGTTGGCACTGAAAAATACCAAAGTGTCGATCACCCCCAGCAAGCGCTTCGCCGGGAATGGGCCAAAATATCGCAGAGCTACATTCGGGCAGCGTGTGACGGTTTCATTGGCCGTTTGAAGGCCATAATTCGTGCCAAAGGTGACCAATTCGAACAACTTATTCTAAAATTTGATGCTATTTCCGACATTTTTTTGCTTTCATTCAATAACATTTAAAAAAATGTAAAAATTATGGCGTTTGACTTTGTTGCAGTTTTTTTATCTCACCATTTATTATAATGTACCAAGTTTGGATCAAATCGCACACTACTTTCGAGAGTTATCATGCACACAGACTGACAGTCGGTCAGACCGACATGGTCCTGAAAACGAATTTAGTCCAAAGAGAATAATTTGTTTGGCGATATAAAATAATATTTAGTCTGAGGCTGGGGGTATAATTAATAAATATGCTCTGTTTCAATTTCGAGAGGTGGGCTGACTTTCTTGGGTTGGCGGAGTTTTTTCGACTTAGATTCCTAGTCTATGATAAAGTTCCGACTTTAACTTCGAAATTCTTATTGAAAACCACTAAGCTTTATGCATTTTACATGTTTTGTCTTACAAGAAAATATAAAATGCGGGAAATAAAAGAAAAAAAAAAAATGAATTAAGATCCGAAATTAAGAAATATTTAATAATATTTATGTTGGGTGTATTCATATTGATTACTTTCGATTAAAAAGTTTCGATAACTCTAAAATGTAGAAAATTAAGTTTTAAAATTTAATATTCTTTTAACTTCTCCTTCCCTTCACACAAATGCACAGATATCCTTACGTGCTCGTATACGAATATTTGCGAAGACAGCATAAAACTAAAAGGACTCTTTAAGTGTTAATTACATTTCTTCTTTATAACCAGATTAAACCCGAAATGAGTCTCTTATTAAAAAGGCGACCATACATACTCGACAAATACATACATATTATGGCGCCACAATACGACTACATACAAACGTTAAGTACATGTAACATAAGGACAAGAAAAGGCTAAAGATAAACAAAAGCAAATGAAAACATTAACGGACACCGACATATCCCCGTTCGGAAAGAAACACTATAGCAGGACTGGGAATATCCTTGGAATGTCAACAGACAGAATAATAAAACCAACATCACACTTCACCTGGTTGGAGGTGCCTGTTGCCCGAAGGCAGTCGTGCATTGACACTGGGTTGATTGTATGTATATAGAAGGGTTGGGTGGGGAGAAGTAACGAAACAACAAAATGAGCATGTTTGTGCAGTGATTTCAGGGGGGAAATGCATCCAGCTAGGGAGGCGCATTGATATATGCGTGACATGACCAGAATCTCTTAAACTTTTATTAAATCGCAATCAGGACTTTGTTGCGTAACATGGGGAACACGGTAATATTTAAAATTAATAAACAAAAAGTTTTTAAAAATGTAATAGCATAGTTAGTGAATTGACTGCTATATGATACACTTCTAGCAGTGTTATATAAAAATAAGGCACTGCAGCAAAATTATACTTTCAATCCTTCTGTAATTAAGTCTCACATTTCTTCTGGGACAAATTCGAGAAATTACAAACATTCTTCCTTCTTCCTTAATACCATATGAAAATGAAGGTAGTCTCTCAAATACCATAAAGTGGGCGGTGGGGCTTACGAAAGGTAGGGCCGGTTTGGCCGCTCCATGAATTTAATCTGCCATAATATCGAGATGCTAATGGGAGACGACTTGAATAAAGGGACAAAGCGGCTTTGGTTCAATGTTACTCCAAAAATAAGAATTATTTAGTGAGTACTGTCCGCCAAAGCTTGATTAATTCAGATATCACTTAAGTATACATATTTTAAAAAGGGGTAGACCATGAAAAATACCTATCATAATTTCCCGATGAATGAAGTCCATTTCCGTCTAGTTATTCATTGGCGTATGTGGTGATATACCAATATCCTGAAATATGGTCTCGTGTCAAAATAGCCAATTTTAGTAAAGATTTCAGCCAATTTTTATTTAAATATTTCTATCTTGATCCAGAAAAAATGCTTGATCTAATGGACAGGTGTATGAATTGAAAACAGCGCAGTTGTCTATGAAAGAATTTGCTAGTATAACTAGAGTCAAATCTATCTTTTTCTGATATTTAATTTTGATACTCCTTCTCGCAGAAAGTTCCTAACGCTATTCTTTCCCACCCCAACTGTGGGGGTGACCTCCCCATTACGTAGTGCTCGCTTACTCACCATAATCCGTAGTGTGGTTTAAAAATAGTGGTGCCGTGTTATAATCCCCACGGACATAATCCCAATTAAAATTATGGGGACCATGACCGTATCTTCTGTCAAACATTGGAATTTTCTCCTCTGGGGTATGTGCAACTATTTCATGATTTTTATCACTAATATCACTTATCCAATAAAGGAAATATCACAAAAACTGAAGAGACATCCTCAAATAAGTATGCCAGATATCTTTACTAATTTCAGAAGAAATATGCCTTGCAAACTTATATGAGGACATTTTCTACGGCACCACTTAGTCCATTAAATTATATTTTCGCATCAATTCGGCGCAAATATCATGTGACCGTTTGAGACACAACCGCTCAATTGTCGTATCGGAGCCTATGAGAATTATCACAAGAGTAGGACATTAAAACAAAATAGCAACAACTAATTCAAAATGGAATAAAAAATAAAAATATCTAAGACAGAGTTAAATTTATTAAAAACACTTCAATGCTAATAAGTACTTTTTGAGAAATGCATACATATCTACAGAATAATATACATTTTCACCATAATTGTTTGAAAATAAAAACAAAACAAAATAATTTTATTTTAATTTTATGGCGGAGCATTATAAAATTATCAACTTTCTCACAATAGAATTGCCAAGTGAATAGAGGCGTCGCTTAGAAATGAGCGTGTGATGATGTTTCTGTGTCCTTCCTTTCACTAAAAATTGAAGACCGTTAATCTCGACTCGAAAGAAAAGCAAGCAAAAAATCCTCAAAAATTTTAAAAAATCTTGGCCATACCAATCACTTCGTCGTTTGTGACGTAGTGCGTAGATTCAAAAAATATGTAAAATTTGTTTATAAAAATTACGTTTTTCCAAATATAAACCTTGCCTCTCCTTAAATATTTCACGTGACATATATATCGTATTGATATTCTTCCTTGTTTCCGATTTACAATTGTTGTCAACTTGTTATTGTAGCCAATATTAAAAACGTATGTCTTCAATTTCGGAATTTCCTAATAAAATGTATAGAAATAATCTGAAAAAATTTAATATGGCAAAGGTCAAAAGAATTGTTGTGCAGTAGGAAGGTTAAACGGAAACAAAAAATTGTTTTTGGTTTGAATTGACATTTACAGAAGTAATTCAATTGCAATAAATCTATACGTTAAAGGTTATTGTCCTTAAATTAAATATATGTTGTCTGTCTAATTAATGCTTAATTAATGCTGTTCTTATATAATTTTATATCCATCGCAAAGAAAATTGTACATTTCACTTATTATTTATTTCCGGGAATATTAACGAAACATTAAGTTAAAAATAAATTAAAACATTTCAAATGAAAATCAATAAAGTCATAGAAACAGCTAATTATTATTTAATAGAAACATTAAGAGATCGTTGTGTTGCGTAATCGAAGAATAAGGTGTACATTTTTGAGTACAGGTCGGTTAATTAGGCAGCGTGGCGTATAATTATTGTGTTAATATTTATAGCACATAAATAATACGCCCATATGTCCGAGGGCAATGAATTGTTTTTATTTTATTTTTTTATTTTGGAAAGCGAAGCCATGCACGTGTCATTCGTGGTTAGCGTGCTGGTAATTTAATTCTCAATCAAGTGAAGAAATTGATACGCAAGCCTAAACATTTACTGTTAATATTTCACTTACAATAGTAATAATTACACATTTTTAATGAAGTAGTGGAAAATTAGATACACTTTTATCATTACTTATACCATTATATATCTTGGTACATAGAAATTTTTATAAAAAAACTTAGATTTGGTACGAAAATGGACACTACAGTGTCCGATCTTCTTTAAACTTTGCACCTAGCAAAATCTTTTGTATATGACCACTTTTCTCGGCACTTTCTCCACAGAACATAAAAAAATTTGCTTTAGAAGCATTAAATGGAAAAATCAGTTTAAACTTGGCAAATCGTAGTATTAAATTGATATTGCATCTCTTTTTTTAAAAAATACTGGATTTTTGTGTGGAAGATAGCAGAAACAGCAAAAAGTCTAATATTTCGTCCAAATTTAAGCGAATAATTGTTAATGAAAATTTTAACATTTTATGTGGATCGACATATGCCATTCTTACTTTAGTACTCTTGTTGAAAGAAATACTGAAATACACGATGATTGAAGAAAATACCTGACCTTATTCGCTTGTATAAAGGTTATAATTATTCTAAATAAATTCCATATGCAGGGTGACATGAAAAAATGCAACCAAATTCAGACTGCTATCATTTCTAAGCCACTCATCCGACAGCTGTTAAGATTATTTACAAGCATACAAAAACATTTTGGTGAGAATTTTCCAGAAAAAAAGATATTCGTGATGAAATTGAAGCGTGATGGTGTGATTTCTTTATATTTGGCTGGAAAACCACAAGTGGCTATCGTTAGAGCACTCCAGCATTTAAATGTGAATAAATCTTTTGTGTGTCATACCATCGCTCGTTACCGTGATACTGGACGCAAGAAAACAGCAACATCTGCAGAAATGGTTCGAAAAGTAAAGAAGGGACTTGATCAAAACCCGCGTCACAGTGGCCGAAAAATGGCTCGTGAGCTGAACATATCGTATTATTCCATTCAGAAAATATTGGAAAATGAGTTCGGAGTAAAGCAATTGATATTCCAAAAAGTTCAAGAACTTAGACCGCAACAGAAAGAAAATAGACTCAAACGAGCTAAAGAGTTACTCCGGTTGCCCGAAAGTGGTGAATTGCCGAATTTGGGTTTCTGCGATGAGAGAACATTCGTTGTCCAGCAGTTTGTAAACAAACAAAATGATAGTATTACTTGCCTAAGAGGTCAGCTGGAAATGTTCACCTTCGGTTGGCCACCAGCACTCAAGCGCAGGCCATGGCGATGGTGTGGGCCGCCATAACAGCCGATGGTCGCTCTCCGCTTGTATTAAACGACCATGGCATCAGAATAAATGCCGAATATTATCGCGAAAATATTCTGGAGTTTGTATTAAAGCCTTGGGCTCCCAAACATTTTTGCCGCAGACCTTTGACATTCCAACAGGACTCAGCGTCACAAAATGCGGTTCGTCGCTTCATTCCCAGCGCACAATCGCCACCGTTGGACTATTGTGTCTGGAGTATTTTGAAAGCAAGGTTGGCACTAAAAATACCAAAGTGTCGATCACCTCAACCAAGCACTTCGCCGGGAATGGGCCAAAATACCGTAGAGCAACATTCAGGCAGCGTATGACGGTTTCATTGGCCGTTTGAAGGCCATACGTCATGCCAAAGGTGACAAATTCGAACAAATCTAAACTTTTTCTAAAATTTGATGCTATTTCCCACATTTTTTGCTTTCATTCAATAGAATTAAAAAAAATGTAAAAATTATGGCGTTTGACTTTGTTGCCGTTTTTTTTTATCTCACTCCGTACACATCAGATCTGCTTGGTGAAAGTATTGTGATACACAAATTTTCACGAAAATCGTTGACTTACTTTGGATGTGTTGAGAGTTATATTTATTCAAAACTTTGACCCGTTTTTTATTTCCTTCTGATACCACCACCATTTCCGTACTTGATCTTGTGTTCGTCGAAATATTGGGATGTGCGGAGTTGCAAAAAAACTTCGAATTTTATGAACGATATACTCATATACTTTGAACCATTCGTTGGGGCGGTACCAGAAGGAGTGCACCGATTTATCCGATCTTGTGTTAATAAAAATATTGGAACGTCTTAAGTTTTAAAACAACCGGTCCGTTATTTCACATTTTATAAGAGTTATAATTATTGCAAATTTTGGTTAGAGATGACAGATATTGTCCATTTTTGTACCGGGCCTGAAAATCAAACTCTGATTTTCTTCAAATCGTTCACATCCCAATATTTTTATCGACATTGAATATGTATGGGTCCACTCATGGTATAATGAAGACAAGTAGGCTAACTTTTAAAAAATTGCAAGTATAGAGGTTAACCTGTTTGGCTTGGAATACCAGAATTACTATCAACACAATGAAAAACTAAACAACTTATTATTAAAACGAACACACACATATAAACAAATAAAATTGAAATATTAAGCCAAGAAAATAAAAAAAAATTATATCATATAGTATCATAGCCCCACCGTGATTTAATTATACCATGGGTCACTTTTTCTGGTCCAAAACGTCGACAATTTAAAAAAAAAAACACATTTTTATGGTAATTGAATAAAAACTCGAGTTCTCGATATATACTCTGGTTGGGATTGAACATGGAAAATATTGCGCAACTACTCCTTCAAAACAATATTTGGAAATTTTGATTATTGTATATAATTTACTATAACTTCGATAGCTGACCATACATATTAAAAAACTCAGAATCAAAATTAAGGACAGAAATGCTCTGTTCGTGTAATTGCGATTTAACCGGGAAGTGCTTCGTGCTAAATTTTGTGAGGATCGACCATTGCTGCGACCTATAGTTGGATTATAAATCAATATGGTCAGACGTACAGACATTCCTATATCAATTCAGCTCGCTGACATATGATGACCGGTATACAACATGGCGGGTTGTATCTATCTCGAGATATTGCCTATTTTTTGTTCATATCAAACAAATACACATTCAAGAAAATAATTTTTGTCCCTATCAAACAAATATGAAATATGAAAATGCTCGGCTTTGATTCCTTGACTTGGACTAGGACAACTAATGACGTTCGGTTTCAGGTAAAATTATGGACAAAATATTTTGCCTATTACCATATTGTAGCCCATTGATTCGCTTACAGTCTTCAACGATTACTTGCAATCAATTTCTTACATAAACATTTAAACATCACAACCCGATGCCAAGCAAAACTGTTGTTATGTATGTTCATTAAAAAGACGGCTTCAGGGCACAGGATAGCAACGCTCATAAACAATGAGCAGACAATTTTCAAAGAAATGTAATAATTGGAATCCTTATTATCCTTAATGGCATTTTATTTGAAACATGTTTGTTGAAGCCATACGTTGCGTTTGCCTATCCAATTATAGACACATGTTTTTCCAAGCCTACTCCATTTGGTTTCTCAAAAAAGAAATTCATTTCAATTTATATTCTGTATTGAGATGTGGGTGGAAAAGTAACACGGATGCACGTGTAAGAGAGAAAGCAATAACAATCAACAAATTATCACTTTAAATGTTATACAAATAAATATTAATTTCAAGAAAATTATGTTAAAATGTTTAAAATTCCGGAATGTGTTTAAGAAATCGGTGTAAGATTTAGTCCTACAGTCCACTGAACAATAAAAGATGGATATGGTTATGAGCATATAATAACATTAGACAATTACGATGCACCGTATTAAGTTCATTGAGTCGTTGAGTCGCCTATCTTTATCCACCATGGCAGGCGATGGCGCCATCAACAAGTATTAGTAGTACCAACTACAGAAAATATACTTCATTAAAACGATTAATCATTAAAAATAAAAACAATTTAATAAATAATGTCATAGATACCGCAAAGTACTTTTGAAGTTTTTGTCCAACCACAATAATCACTACCTGTATATATTATTCAAAATTCTGAATGTCCCGAGGTACAGTTATATTAGGGGCTATAGGAAAACATGGACCTATTTAAAAAATGTTTTGCCATCAAAATGTCGAATGGAGCCTATATGAAGGAGTTTTTACCCATTACAAGTTTCAAATTTTAAACTACTCCAAAATAAATGTGGCTAAAATCATCTTAACTTGGAATATCGGAGCTATCGTTTATATATCTCTATGAGAGGGATTATTACCAATTACGAAGTGCGCAGACCATTCGAAGGAAACTACAAAAATATCACAGGTACCGTAATCGTATGTTAGTCTATACGAAATCCTGAACATTTTTACACCCTACACCACAAGTTGGTCTTTGTGCATTTGTTTGTAACAGGCAAACGCAATCGAGATAGACCCATAGTTCTTTTTGATGATCTGCATAGAATCATATTCTGGGTCGATTTATGCATGTCCGTCCGTCTGTTCCTCTGTCTGTCCATGTATTTTGTACAGGTCGCATTTATTGCCCGATCAAGATGAAATTTTGCACAAATCAGTTGTTTGACCCAAGAAAATTGAAGATAATCGGTAAAAACTGAGATATGCTCCCACATATATCTTCGTCCGATTTGCCTTTTATTGTGCACCAAACGTGTAAAATCAGCCCGAATAATATGGAATTTTGCACATACGACCAAATTAGGCCAAATTTGATCGAAATCGGTTCAGATATAGCTATAGCTCCCATATATATTGTTCATACGATTTGTTATTTTTGTCCTTCGCAGCCGTAATATGCAATCTTTAACAACAATATTTGAGGAAATATATGAAATACAGCTCAGAAATACCTTTACCAAATTTTATCGAGATCGGTTCAGATTTGGATATAGCTCCCATGCATAACTTCGTCCGTTTTGCCTTTTTTTGTGCATCAAACCTGTAATATCAGCCCAAATGGGATGGACCGAATTGAGTCTTAATGCTAGTATGTCAAATTTGGTGAAGATTGGTTCAAATATAGATATAGCTTGCATATATATTTTTTATTCGATTTGTTATATTTTTTCCCCACAGCAGTAATATGCACTCCATAACATCGATATTCAGGGAAATATATCAAATACAGCTCAGAAATATCTTTGCCAAATTTTATCGAGATCGGTTCAGATTTGGATATAGCTCCCATTTATATCTTTATCCGATTTCAAGTTAATTGTGCACCAAATTGGCAATACAAGCCCGAATTGAAAAGATGCAAATGCTTTACCATATTTAGTTTTTTGAACTTAAAATTATAATTAATCATAGCTGTAGTGTTCAAATCCCGTTCAAAAAGAAGTGCTAAGGTATTTCGTTTCCTTATGAGTGATAAAGGGTACATAGTTTGAACAAGCATGGAAGGGGAGGTAGAATTGGGAAACAAATTAAATTAACCTGATCAAAATAGATACAAGGGAGCCATTTAAACCCTAGCTTCAGTCGGGTGGGGGGGTTCGGATCTACTTTGAGCTGGTGCCCATTCCATAGCACATAAACAAAAATTTTATTCTAGACTCCCGAATTATATACAAACAAAAAAGAAAGAAAAAAAATCAATATCAAATATGAGCTTTATCATGAAAAAAAGAAACCCCTGCGATTAACTAGAAGAAAACTATGGAAAAGACTGAAATCATCATTAAATAGTGGATTCCTAGGTGTTCGGGAATCCTAGCCTCATTGCCCTACCCAACCATGGTTTTAGCGGCAGAATAGTTACTAAAACCCCTACTTCCATACCTACTTTATGATTACGTCACCACGTAAGCAAAATTCTCAAATTAGAAATTCATTCTGTTAAAAAAAATATATATTTGGAAAAATAATTCACATAAAAATATACGAATAGTGGTTGATATTGTAAGGTATACAAATTAATCATAACATTGCGAAAAGTATGGATTCTTAAACAATTCGATTCGGACTTAAAAGTATTATTAAATTTAGGTATGATGCGGAAAAGGGCGTTCTATCGGACGAACATACCAGGACATATAGTATGCAGTTTAAAGATTTCAACAGATAAATGTTTTAAAATCAAATATATATGGAAATAAACGCCAAAAAAAATATGCAAAATTCAAGGATTCTTTTTTTTTTTTTTTGTTTTAACTTACTGGATTATATTATTAGGTTGTCCTTGTTTTTTTTTCTCAATATTGCTGATGATGTCGCCGAGGCCTCAGGATCATTATCGTTGTATTGGAGATGTAAAGGATGTCATTCAGGTATGTGTGTGTCTGTGTGAAAGGATCAAGGATCTTTCTTGGTTTTAGGCTAAAGTGAGGGGAAAGATTCAATGGTTATAATAATTTTGCATATTTTTAGGGTTTAGAATTTAATTATTTTACAAATCTTTCTTACGATACTATTATTTTTATGTTTAGTTCTTTTTTTTCTGGGCGACATCAATATTCAAAGGCTGTTCTTGTGGATTGATTTATCATCATATAGAGGGTGTTTTGTGGGGTTGTATGCAAAGTAAGTGCTTTGCTTTTGTGTGCGCATATGAAGTTGCTGGTGAGTTAATATAATTTTTGTGTGCACTCATTTGTGTTCACGTCTTTTAAAAATGAAATTTTTATGGATATTATTTTTGGACGACCGTGGCAGGGATCGAACTTGCGACCCTGAATCTGGCTACTATTCCTACGCCAGCCGTTTGCCCACTAGGCTATCACGACTCTTGAAGTTGAATTGCTTCTCGTACTATATTAGGCGTTCCGTTAGGTGTCTAGGCTTTTGGATTTCTGGAAGTGGGGAATAGAGCCGAAGCATCAATCCCAACACAGCTGTCTCGTTGCTGATTGGTGCGTTCAGAATGAGGGGACACAAAGGAAAAAAAGAAACACGTGGATAATCCGTCTTCCAAGATGTGGCGGTTACACTGCGGGTTAGCGGATTATGAGCACTTTAGTTATAACCCAAATTAAGTGTTTTTTTTCGGTTAATCTCAATATTTCAGTTTTCGTTTCGAGCCGCAAATAAATAAATAGCAATGACCTAATTTACGGGTAATTGTAATAATTCCCGCAAATGAGGATTTTGATTCGTATATGTTTTTGTACTGGATTGATTGAAATTCTAAAAAAAAAAATTATATGCACCATCACTTATCTATTTATATTTACAATTGAAAAAATTCTTACCTAAAGTAGTGTTTTTTTTAAAGAAAAGTATTAAAACAAATATTCAAAACCATTCAATGGGTTTAGGATTTATAAAAATAATTTCAAAATTTAATTTAGTAAAGAATTACTTTTTTTCTTTTTGTTTTAATTGTTCACAGACTATGTTGTGTTCTGCAGCCAAGTTGAAAAGGAAAAGAAAGAATTTGGTTTGTCGATCACTAATGAAACTCCAATGCATTAGTTTGTCGCTTGTGCTGTGCGAGTTTTGGACGAAACTACAATTGAGAACCAATGAAACTTATTTCTGATTGGCTAATCAATTCAGCAATTGTTCTCAAAAGGAATGCAGTTCAACTCTTGTTGGCGAACACATTAATTTTGGGAAATTTTTTTATTTGGGACACTTTATGTTTTTTTTTCTGGTAATTTCAAAAAAAATAACATCAGACGATGTGAACTTCATTAGAAAAATATAAAAATATAATTTTCTTGAATAAAACACAAAATAATACAGAAGAAAAATGAAATGCCGTTTGCGTGGTTTGAACTCGGACGTTTGGGTTGCTAGTCGGGCACTCTCGCTCTAGGCTACATCCAGGTATCGAGCGCGGCTGCTTATTTGCAATTACGTTGGGCTATTTTGGAAGCCAGGGGAAACGATTTCCAATTTTGTGGAAGAATTCTTAATTTAAATTAGAATAAGTTGTTAACTTGTTTCTAAAAATAGATTAGAGTTGTAACTGGGAAGAGTACTTTCCCAACAAACATTGTGACGTTAGGATGGTTATAGTTCAGAATTGAACAACGTTCACCACAAACCGGGTAATATCGGTCATTTTGACGACGATATTAACAGGCATTTTTAGTTGTGTGATTAGGGTCGCATATCTTTAGCATGATACGTTCCTACTGATTTCCCTTCTACATCTTCAAGGACATAATAGTTGGTGCCTAATTTAGATTTAACGACACATTGAATGTAGACAGGAGCCAATTTGGCGTTAAATTGTTTTTCAGCACTACTCTGAGCAAAGTTTCTTCGATATACTATCTGTCCCAGTGAATAGGATATGGGTCTGGTTCTGAGGTTATATTGATTTCTGTTAGTGATGTGGGCTTCATGCAGATTTTTGCGTAATTGGATTCTCAATAAGCTGAGTTGATCCTCCCGAGATATGGGAGATATAGAATCATTTAGCACATTAATGTTTTTCAAGAGAGTATAAGAATCTCCGTGAGTGATCATGTCGAAGCCGAACGTGGCAAAATATGGGGAGCATTTTGTAGCTTGATGATATGAATTGCGTAAAGCACAACTGATTGAACTTAAATGTTCATCCCACATTTTATGATCCTTTTTGAGATAAGCTCTTATGGCTGCTATAATTGAGCGGTTAACCCTCTCGGAAGCATTAGCTTGAGGGGAATATAAAGCAGTATAGTTATGCTTAATGCCTAGTTTCGTCAAAAATGCGTTAAAATCATTTGCTTTAAACTGAGTACCATTATCACTAGTGATAAACTCAGGCACACCATAGATATGAAAAATCTGCTTTAACAGAAAGTCTTCTATATGCTTTGAGGTTAATTTCCTCAAAGGACACACCCAATGAAATTTAGTTAAGTGGTCCAGCACAATTAAAAGACCTATATTTCCATTTCGGGATCTGGGGTATGGACCTATTAAATCGATGAACAGTCGTTGGAAAGGTCTAGTAGTGATTACTTCCTTTCCCATTTCTGGTTTAAGATTTACATTTGGGTGTTTGGTAGATTTGCAAATTTCGCAATCACGAACATAATTACGAACATCTACTACCATCCCTGGCCAATAAAAATGCCGTCGTATGATGTCTAAAGTTTTGTACATACCACCATGAGCAACTATAGCAGGGTTATGGAATCGGGATATGACAGATTGTCGTAAATTATTGGGGATCCACAATTTCCATGTAGAATTTTCTTGTTCTTCTCCCCCACGATAAAAATCTGTGCGAATATAAACAAATTTGTCGATAATTTTTAAATCTGGGTACTTATTTTGATTAGCTTGGATTTTAGACCGCAAGGCTTGGTAATCAGTATCATCGAAACATGCTGAATTTAAATCAATTTCGGGTTCATTTAGTTCAATGCTTGCGATCTCATCAGAATTTACTCGGGATAGCGCATCCGGAACCACATGGTCTTTTCCTTTCCGATGACTGATATTAAATTTGAATGTCTGTAACTTTAGTACCCATCTGGCTAATCGACCGGATAGATCCGGTTGTTTCATTAACCAGAGTAATGAAGCGTGATCGGTCACTATTTCAAAATCTTGCATTTCTAGGTAGCATCTAAATCTCTTCACAGCTTCGACAGCAGCCAGACATTCCTTTTCAGTAACACTATAGTTACGCTGTGCTGTGTTCAATTTTCGCGACATATAGGCAATTGGTCTTTCTTGTCCGTTTTCGTCCAGTTGGACTAATACAGCACCAATTCCGTAGTCTGACGCATCACAATGCAGAAAGAATTTTTTTGAGAAGTCTGGGTTAGCTAATACTGGGGCTGTGGTAAGACGAATTTTGACTACATTAAAAGCTTCGTTCGCCTCAGGGGTCCATTGAAACTTGCGTTTGGAGGATAAGGTTTCCGAAATAGGAAATGTGATAGAGGAAAAATTATCAATAAATCGTCTGTACCAGCCTGCCAATCCTAGGAAACCACGGACTTGTTTGATAGTTTTTGGCACAGGCCATTTTGTGATTGCTTCGATTTTGTCGGGGTCAGTTTTTATGCCCCCATTCCCGATTATATACCCCAGGTATTTTACTTGGGTGACACAAAAATAACTCTTCTCTATATTTAGGGTTAAATTGGCTTTTTTAAACTCTTCTGCAATTCTCACTAAAACAGATATATGGCTTGGAAAATCTTCTGATACAATTATCAGATCATCCAAGTATCCAAATACGGAATTTCGAAGATCTGGTGGGATAAGGCTGTCCATTAATCTGCACATGGTCTGTGGCGCGTTGCACAGACCGAATGGCATGACCACAAATTGATATAAGGGACGCCCTGGCACGGTGAAAGCTGTTAAAGGTTTCGCCTCATCACTTAACCCTACCTGCCAGTAAGCATCCTTCAAATCCAATTTAGATATGATATTCGCCTTGGGCAATCGAGCGAAAATGCCTTCAATGCTCGGGTATGCATCTTTTTTTGTTACGCTGTTTAATTTTCGGGCATCTAAACATAAACGAACTTTCCCGGGTTTAACTACCAACCTCATTGGCGAACTCCAAGGGGAGGTGGACGGTTCGATGACACCTAAGGCTAACATACGGTCAATTTCCTCATACATCAGTTGCTCAACCGCAGGGGAAACTGGGTAGTGCCTTTGCTTTATGGGTTTAGAGGACCCTACGTCAATGTCGTGACTGATTAATGCTGTTCTACCCAATTTTTGTTTTGCAAAGTTGGGAAATAGATTAATGATGACTTGTAATTGCTGACGTTCAATTGGATTTAAAGGATATTGGTTTTCAGATTCATTGTTACCCGATGAACAATCAATGGCTAATATAGTGGCCAAACTTTTTGTTTCCAGTCCGACATTAGAATCAGATATAATGGCAGATTCGAAAATATCAGCGGCCAAACGAAAAGCTTGTATAAAATCAATACCTAAAATTAGTCTTTGGGTTATTGCGGGAATTATGAGAAATTTTAAACGTTTCGTTTGGTTACGAAAATTAACATCTACGTTAATGGATCCTGTAATCCTTTGGAAGTTACCATCCGCGGTACGGACAGAGGATTTTGAGGGATGAAATCCAGCCATTTGAGTAAAATCTTCAGTAGCTAAACTGGATCCAATGCAGGATATATTAGCCCCTGTATCTAGCAATCCTAATTCGGTGAAATTCAAAAATTGGATTTTGGCATAAAATCTACGATCAGCTGGATTATTGACAATAGAGGATACGATATAATTTGCGGACTTTCTACGCCTTTTAAAATAATTTCGCAGACGAATGGTTGAACGTTTTTGAGGCTTAATTAAACCACAAATTCCGTCACCAAAAATTTCATTCCGTTTTTTCATATAGAGAAATCTTGGTATGATTAACAGCAGTGGGTTCACGAGGCAGGATATTAATTTTGGACTTATCTGGGGGTTTTGAATTTGAAGAATCTTCAGAGCTGTGGTTTATGGAGGATTTATTATGGAATTCTGGCGCATGAAGTTTTTTGATACCTTCTTAGCAGAACATTTAAGGCAATTGGGCTTGTACATATTCTTGGCCCCACAGCCATAGCAGAAAACTCTACGTTCCTGAACGCAATCATCCCAGAAATGACCTGTTCCGTCACAGTTCCAGCAATGATAGACCTTAGCCGTTTGGCTTACTGCCTCAACGCAATCAAAAGGGGAGTTTTTTTGACAATTCTCTTCTTCTACTTCAGCGACATTTCTACGCGCTGGTAAATTAGGACCTGCTTGAGATTTGTTCATATAAATTCTTTTATACGAATCCTCCGATAACAGATTTTCCCGCATTTGAACGAGTCTTCGCAAGTGAGCTACGGACAAAATAGGCACGTATAATAGTTCATGTCTTATATCAGGACGTAAATTCCGTACGAGGATTTCGACGAGCTCATCTTCTTCGATTGTCTGGTCCATACGATCCATTAAATAACAAATGGAATCGTAAAACGCTTCAAAGGATTCTCCCGGTTTCATTTTCCTGTTACGAATTTCTTCCTTTTTATCATATTTAGATTTCAAATCCTTATATTGAGCTTTTAGAGCAACACAAAATGAATTCCATTCAATATATTCTACTTGTTTATGATATCTCCAAAACCATTCATGAGCTTTATTGGTTAAGAGAATATTTAAATTTTTGCATATCAAATCGAAATTGCTGTTGAAATGCTCAGCAGTGAGTGATTTAATTCTGTAGAGAAACTCTTCTACAGTTAACCCATTAGTTGAACCATCAAACTTGACATTCCAACTTTGAATTATTGAGGTTACCTTTTCGGAGTTGGGAAGGGATTTTGGTCGCGAACAGGGTGAATTTGATGAATGAGGTGGAGGATTTTGTACAACATTAGTCAATTGATTTGCCATAGAGGCATGTAATGGACTTGGTTGACTTTGCATTAAATTCATATCTTGCAATTTCTGTGCAATGGTATTCTCGATTATTTGTTCGATCCTATTATAACCAATCTCAATTAGAGATTTGTTATTTTTCGACAAATTAGAGGTACGGGTAAATTCTTGCCCTTCCTGTTGTGTTTGAAGGTCATCGTTGACTATGGTACGTCTTGCATTTGGGGAAAAAGGATCAGTAGTGTGAGTAGTATTTAGATTTGGACGATAGTTTAACTCTAAACTAGTGTTATTGTCCTGGAAAAGATTCTTACTTAAACTTCGAGTATTAGGGCGATGAGCTAAAGCTCCTCTGCATTTACCTCGACCGGTATTTTTAGTGGGTTTAGCTGAACCTGCAATAATATGGTGAGTGTTAGTATTATCCTCACCTATTAGCTGATCGGGAGGATATTTTTTTAGATCCGATAGTTCGCATGTTTTATGACAAGTGGGACAGCTTGCTGCAGAAGACAAATGCTTCTCAATACAACTGACATGAAAAATGTGTGAACATGTTATTATCTTGTAACAATCTTGGATACCAAAATTCAATTCTTCATCACAAATTGTACAAGTGTTGTTGGTAGTCAATGAGGTTGCTCCCAGAATTAGAGGACCAACTGGACTTCTTGACATAGCCATGTTGATTTTCAAAATAAATTGATTTTAAAATTTGTCAATTAAGAAAATTTAGATTCGCATCAATAAGTTTTCAAAACATTAACATATAAGCTTACGTTTTAGGTGACATAAAATAAAGTGGTTGAAGGATAATGATACAAGTCTTTAGAAAACAAATTGGGCTATGGAGAATTGAATCAAAAAAAATCCTATGATATAAAAATTAGCAAACCAGTGTACTTCTCTAAATATCTCAAACCATGAATCATGGACTGCAAAATGCAAACAGCGAAATTGAAGGTTTTCCAAATAATTCACAGGACACTTGTAACTAGCACAATTTAACACCAGGAATTTTTTGTTAACAACTCTAGGAATTATATAATAGATCCTTGTAAGACTCATATATCATTGGAAAAATTAGGGATTTATTCTCGGTCTTGTATCCGAAGCCTCAGATAACAAGAATATCCTGAGAAGATCTCTAAGAATCCAATGAAATCTTCATCCTTACCAAAATTTACCATATAATCTCCTTCAAATCTGAAATTTAAGAGTGAAATTTAAGTTATTTTAATACTATGGAGCAACCAAGAACCTAAAGGATTTGATGAAATATTCCTTCGTTTTAAATGGCATCGAATCTCTACCAAATATTTGGGTTAGTTGGCCCCACGTTGGGCGCCATTTTATCTATGTAGTGTTCAAATCCCGTTCAAAAAGAAGTGCTAAGGTATTTCGTTTCCTTATGAGTGATAAAGGGTACATAGTTTGAACAAGCATGGAAGGGGAGGTAGAATTGGGAAACAAATTAAATTAACCTGATCAAAATAGATACAAGGGAGCCATTTAAACCCTAGCTTCAGTCGGGTGGGGGGGTTCGGATCTACTTTGAGCTGGTGCCCATTCCATCGCACATAAACAAAAATTTTATTCTAGACTCCCGAATTATATACAAACAAAAAAGAAAGAAAAAAAATCAATATCAAATATGAGCTTTATCATGAAAAAAAAGAAACCCCTGCGATTAACTAGAAGAAAACTATGGAAAAGACTGAAATCATCATTAAATAGTGGATTCCTAGGTGTTCGGGAATCCTAGCCTCATTGCCCTACCCAACCATGGTTTTAGCGGCAGAATAGTTACTAAAACCCCTACTTCCATACCTACTTTATGATTACGTCACCACGTAAGCAAAATTCTCAAATTAGAAATTCATTCTGTTAAAAAAAATATATATTTGGAAAAATAATTCACATAAAAATATACGAATAGTGGTTGATATTGTAAGGTATACAAATTAATCATAACATTGCGAAAAGTATGGATTCTTAAACAATTCGATTCGGACTTAAAAGTATTATTAAATTTAGGTATGATGCGGAAAAGGGCGTTCTATCGGACGAACATACCAGGACATATAGTATGCAGTTTAAAGATTTCAACAGATAAATGTTTTAAAATCAAATATATATGGAAATAAACGCCAAAAAAATATGCAAAATTCAAGGATTCTTTTTTTTTTTTTTGTTTTAACTTACTGGATTATATTATTAGGTTGTCCTTGTTTTTTTTTTCTCAATATTGCTGATGATGTCGCCGAGGCCTCAGGATCATTATCGTTGTATTGGAGATGTAAAGGATGTCATTCAGGTATGTGTGTGTCTGTGTGAAAGGATCAAGGATCTTTCTTGGTTTTAGGCTAAAGTGAGGGGAAAGATTCAATGGTTATAATAATTTTGCATATTTTTAGGGTTTAGAATTTAATTATTTTACAAATCTTTCTTACGATACTATTATTTTTATGTTTAGTTCTTTTTTTTCTGGGCGACATCAATATTCAAAGGCTGTTCTTGTGGATTGATTTATCATCATATAGAGGGTGTTTTGTGGGGTTGTATGCAAAGTAAGTGCTTTGCTTTTGTGTGCGCATATGAAGTTGCTGGTGAGTTAATATAATTTTTGTGTGCACTCATTTGTGTTCACGTCTTTTAAAAATGAAATTTTTATGGATATTATTTTTGGACGACCGTGGCAGGGATCGAACTTGCGACCCTGAATCTGGCTACTATTCCTACGCCAGCCGTTTGCCCACTAGGCTATCACGACTCTTGAAGTTGAATTGCTTCTCGTACTATATTAGGCGTTCCGTTAGGTGTCTAGGCTTTTGGATTTCTGGAAGTGGGGAATAGAGCCGAAGCATCAATCCCAACACAGCTGTCTCGTTGCTGATTGGTGCGTTCAGAATGAGGGGACACAAAGGAAAAAAAGAAACACGTGGATAATCCGTCTTCCAAGATGTGGCGGTTACACTGCGGGTTAGCGGATTATGAGCACTTTAGTTATAACCCAAATTAAGTGTTTTTTTTCGGTTAATCTCAATATTTCAGTTTTCGTTTCGAGCCGCAAATAAATAAATAGCAATGACCTAATTTACGGGTAATTGTAATAATTCCCGCAAATGAGGATTTTGATTCGTATATGTTTTTGTACTGGATTGATTGAAATTCTAAAAAAAAAAATTATATGCACCATCACTTATCTATTTATATTTACAATTGAAAAAATTCTTACCTAAAGTAGTGTTTTTTTTAAAGAAAAGTATTAAAACAAATATTCAAAACCATTCAATGGGTTTAGGATTTATAAAAATAATTTCAAAATTTAATTTAGTAAAGAATTACTTTTTTTCTTTTTGTTTTAATTGTTCACAGACTATGTTGTGTTCTGCAGCCAAGTTGAAAAGGAAAAGAAAGAATTTGGTTTGTCGATCACTAATGAAACTCCAATGCATTAGTTTGTCGCTTGTGCTGTGCGAGTTTTGGACGAAACTACAATTGAGAACCAATGAAACTTATTTCTGATTGGCTAATCAATTCAGCAATTGTTCTCAAAAGGAATGCAGTTCAACTCTTGTTGGCGAACACATTAATTTTGGGAAATTTTTTTATTTGGGACACTTTATGTTTTTTTTTCTGGTAATTTCAAAAAAAATAACATCAGACGATGTGAACTTCATTAGAAAAATATAAAAATATAATTTTCTTGAATAAAACACAAAATAATACAGAAGAAAAATGAAATGCCGTTTGCGTGGTTTGAACTCGGACGTTTGGGTTGCTAGTCGGGCACTCTCGCTCTAGGCTACATCCAGGTATCGAGCGCGGCTGCTTATTTGCAATTACGTTGGGCTATTTTGGAAGCCAGGGGAAACGATTTCCAATTTTGTGGAAGAATTCTTAATTTAAATTAGAATAAGTTGTTAACTTGTTTCTAAAAATAGATTAGAGTTGTAACTGGGAAGAGTCCTTTCCCAACAAACATTGTGACGTTAGGATGGTTATAGTTCAGAATTGAACAACGTTCACCACATAGCTTGTTTGATTTAATTATCCCGTTAATACTTTTAATTGTTATGTGAAGCTCTACTAATTATGCAGATTGGTGTAGGATATCAAAAAGTCGGCCCCGCTCACTTTAAGACATTCTTTACTGGTTTCAATTACAAATCTTAATTACCAAAGCTCAGTGAATTCTTATTAAAATTCTAATCAATATTCTGAAGATTGGAGGATACCGTTATATGTTGACTATTTGAAAATGCTGACCTTCATGACAATTTTCTTCTAGATGCATTTAAATCTTTATTAAATTTTACTGAATTTCATTCCAAAAATTCCAAATAGCCAGCAAAAAAATATGAATGTATAAAAGCATATGGTACCTATTATCAACTTCGCGTGCGACTATTCTTGTCCAAAATTATCAAAATTCCAGATATTTGGGGATACCGTCACAAAGCAGAATGTGATTTTAGAACTGTTAAAATAAACTGAGTTTGGTAGATTAGTGTACTTCTTTAGATCCTGAAGTCCAAGATATTTAAAAATCGTAAATAAAATATAATAATCAAGTTCTCAGATATGCCAATATGAACCAATCCCTGGAGAAAAAGTGTTGTAAAAAACGATTATATGGATTTACGGATTGGAAAGTTGGATCGGCAGATAGGAAATCGTGGTCAGTTTTTTTAACTGGCGATGTGTGAAACAAAACAAGTAAAAAAACAGCTAATTTCAGCCGGGTAGAACATTTAATACCTTCCACCATTTAGGTGGCACATGAAAAATTTCAAGATATTCAGCTAACATTGTTAAAATATGGAATATCGGGTGGTAAAATTATATGAAGGCAATACGAAAACGAGGATCTGGCGCGAAGGCATTGCCTATTGTGAACTCCAATTATTTCGTTGAACAATGTCGCTAAAATCTTCAGAATAAACAATATAGGAATGTACCGTTATATGGGGTCTATACGAAGACGTGAACCTGTACTTTCTGTGATAGGAAACATTTGAAAACATTATGGAGAAAAGTATGAAAAATCATCAAAAGTCCAAATATTTGATGGTACTGTTATAAGGGTTTAAGTTAAATTTCAAGGACGTGTCCTACATATTCAGAACACAAACTACCAATTTTACAGAAAAATCGGTTAAAAATGCCGGTACAATTATATAGGGGCTATACCAAAACGTGAACCAACATAACTCATTTTTAGGAAGCGTATAGACCCATAGTAACTTCGATGATCTCAATAGAATCACTTTCTAAGTTGATTTATGCATGTCAGTCCGGCTGTCTGTCCATGTATTTTTGTGTAAAAATGCGATCGCATTAATTATCCGATTGAGATGAAATTTGTTTGGCCCAGTGACGAACCTTGAAATTGGTGAAAATCGGTTCAAATTTAGAAATAGCTCCCATATATATCTTTAACCGATTTCGGCACCTAATGATAAATATCAGTCCAAATTACCGAATTCAGTCTAAAAGCAAGTAAATCAAATTTGGTGAATTCAGATATAGCTGTAGGTCTTCATACATATGTTTCATCCGATTTGGTGTTAAAGTCCATCATGCGTGTTATGCACTTCACAGGAATGATATTTGTTACCACAAACCTTATTGAGCTCAAACATATCTCTGTCAAATTTTATAGAGATCGAATCATCTTTACTCCCATACATATGTTTATCCGATATTAGGTTTATTGTGCACCAAATGGCTAATAGCAGCCATTCCGACTGAATTCATCCTAGAAACAAGTGCTTCAAATTTGGTGAAAATCGGTTCGGATAAGAGGGCAGTTCGGAAACTTCATTGCCTAGCACAAAAAGCGTGGTATTAACAGAAAAATCTTAAGTGTTTTGGAAACTTTAATCTCTGTTATGAACACATGTTAAATTTTGGGGGTCTAAAATGTATATGGCAAACTTAATATATCCTTCATAGTATAGTAATCTGCAGCGACAAATGAAATTATTTATATCCGAAATCTGCTGAATGAAATTAGGTCTAGAAAACTTGTGAAAAAAATTGTCAAATCCATATTTGCCATTCTAGGAGCATGAACATATTCCTCATACTCTTCATATACTACTAAGTTGAAAGTGTATTTTTACAGTATATAACGTCATCACGTATATTAGAACGAAAAAATAACCGCACCTATTGCACAATAACAACAACGTACAACTAGTGCGACGCCAACAGCACCAACCAACCACCACCACAACGTTCAGACAGGCAGCACACAAGGCGACAACAGCACCAACCAACAACCACAGCATTCGTTGGGCGAAAAGTTTTTTAATCCCTTTTTGTATAAAGAACCATCCAAGTAAATTACAGAAAAAAATTTTGAAGAAAGCGAAAGTGAATTTCTTTCGAATTGGAAGGAACATAAGTATTTTGATTGAAACAGGTCACTAATTTCTTAAATATATTGCTTTGTTTTGGGCTGTCCTCATGGTAGCTTGTACTTTATTTGCTGCAGCCTTAAAAATTCTTTATTTGTACAACCCATTCTATCCTATCTTCCAATAGAGATATTCCATTTGTGTCTGATGGACATTGCAGATTTGTAGACACTTTCGTAATTTAGAATTTCCTTCAAAGAAAAATAATTTATTTCTTTTTAAAATGATTAAACAAATAAGAGATTTTCTTTTTTATACTTTACAACATTTGCATTACTGACCCGGCACATTTCGACACTATTTAATGCAACGTGTGTATGTACATATATACATATGTCAACATGGATACCTTTGCATCTAAAAGATAACAAAAATTAAATGTGGTAAATTCTTTGTTAACAATTGTTTTCTATTCCAAGATTGTAAGATTTGAAATGAATAGAGCTGTCAGGTTTTTGTCTGTTCGGTAATACTGCATACTTGTTATTATTTCCCAAGCCTTTGACATTCTGCAGATGCCTTTGGAAGGAATCGTGTGTGTGTGTTAGTTTTGCGGTTTCTCACTACCTTCTAGATTTCCATGCACACAAAGTCATGCTCATAATAGGTGTGTGTGTGTGTGTGGATGCAAAGGACGACTCTATGTCAATTCTTTGTTTCGCCTGTTTTATTTGTACGCCTTTGTAAACACGCTCTTTGTTTGCTAGGTTTATTTGTACATTTTATTTGAGTGTTTCGCATACACTCGCTCACTGACTCATTTGACAAGAAACTGTCGCTCAAGGTCGTGTCATTTTGTTGTTCATTTGAATGGATGGAAACACGTCTGCTAGCCAGACTGTGGAAGCTGGCGCATTCAACACTCACAATTTAAACCTTGAATGCTGCGCGTGATTATTGGTGATTAAAGATACCAGCGGGGTGTTATCACTAGTTTTGAGTTAGAATAACCCTGTTGGTAGTCTTAATATCAGCATATTATCTCTAAATTTATGTGTGAATCAAAGAATTTGCAGGAAAATAAAACAGTGAGAAAGTACTAGTTTGTTTTATGCATTAAAGTATTTCATTCATTCCTTATTTCGATATGAGTGTTCCACTTATCGGAGGCGGGCAGGGTATAATTTAACCTTGGCCTAATTCGGATACACCAAATTAATTTTATGAGATTTATGAATATTCCAAATATTTATCATTTGTGTGGAGGTCGTAGAAGGCATCTGCCTATGTACTTTTTCTTTCGACATGATCTATGATTGGATATAAATGCATCGAGAGAAAAATACTAACGAGTGGCAGCACTCAAATAGTACGAGTTTTTTAAGAAAATTGAATTACATTCCTTTATGTTAGAAGCGCTTGCGAGTTATCCTGTTTGAAAAATAAGAATGAGAGTTAAAATGTTTCCTAATCAAAGTGCTTGCCGATTTCGATACAGATAGCCCCATTTCAACGCTGCCCTCGAATTGAAGATATTTTGTCAGATTAAGCCATGCTTTGGGCACAACGAAAACTTAGTTACAACAAGTAAAAAGCATTAAGTTCGGCCGGGACAAACTTTTAATATCTTTCACCTTAGGGTAAAGGAAACACATTAGAACAAATTGTGTCCCACAAATACTAATTTTTAGACACATTCGAGGTAAAATGTAGCAAAATCATCAAAATATTGAATATTGGGAGGTACCGCTATATGGGGCTATACAAAAACGTGGCCTTATATATGCAATGTTTCGGCAACGGAGCTAGAACCCATTAGGACACAAAAATAACAATTTTCAGACAAATCCGCGAAGAAATGTGGCAAAAATCATCAAAATACCGAATATCGGAAGGTACCGTTATATGGGGACTATACCAAAACATGGCGGATATATCTCATTTTTAATACCAACCATCCGAGACACAATGCAAATTGTTCTGCCTAATTTTGGCGCTCTACGTTAAATAATGTGGGCTATATCGTGATTTCAACGGAGAGAGGGATAGACGGACATTGTTAAATCGACTTAGAATTTTATGCTGATTATGAATATATAATATTTAGGGATGTTATAATATTTAGGGATGTTATAAACTGAATGACAAAGTTAATATGTACCCTCCTAACTATCAATATGATTTTATTAACGAAATCTGAAAAATCTTGGATTTTGCAAAACAAAAGAGAAAGATGATCTCAGTAATCACACAAAGTATCCAAGGAACAGTGCGTTGACGAACACTGTTTTGTAGTGGTCGATACCAGCAGTGAAGCTCGCGAGCACTTGGAGTTTTGAAACCATTTCATTTCAAAATATAACAAAGAAAAGAGCTGTAAGTTTGGCCGGGCCGAACTTTGAATACCCTCCACCAATTGGAACACATTTGGCAATTTTCAAAAAATTAAAATCCATAAAAATGTTGTTAAAATCTTAAAAATACCGAATGTAATCTTATATTTGGGCCCATAAGACGACGTGGACCTGCATACGCAACTTTTCTCATAAGCCTGCACAGACAATGTTCTGGCATAGGCTGTAGTACTCATTACGAATTTCAAATACTAAATTTGAAATAGTTCCGGTAAACAATATAGCGAAAATCATAAAAATACCGAATATCGGGAGGTACCGTTATATGGAGGCTATACGAAGACGTGGACCTACATGGCCCATTTTCTATACCAAAAGTCCTGCAGACATAATACACATTTGATTAAATTTTTATCAACTTACTTCATTTCGTTCGGAAGCTAGAGTGATTTCCACAGACGGACTGACCGACGGACATTGTTAAATCGACATAGAATTTTATGCTGATCAAGAATATATATACTTTGTGGGGTCTAAAATGTATATTTCGAGGTGTTACAAACGGAATGACAAACTTAATATACTCTCCATACTATGGTGGAGGGTATAAAAACAATAGACAATTTTGTCGTGAAAAATAATTTTTATACCCTCCACCTTGTCATTCCGTTTGTAACATCCTTAAATATTCGTCGTAGACCCCATAAAGTATATATATTCATAATCAGCATAAAATCCTAAGTCGATTTAACGATGTCCGTCTGTTTTTCTGTCCGTCTGTCTGTCTGTTGAAATCACGATACAGCCGACATTATTTGACGTAGAGCGCCAAAATTTAGCAGAGCAATTTGTATTGTGTCTAGGATGGTTGGTATTGAAATTGAGATATATCGGTCCACGTTCTGGTATAGTCCCCATATAACGGTACCTCCCGATATTCGGTATTTTGATGATTTATGCCACATTTTTTCACGGATTTGTCTGAAAATTGGTATTTGTAGGACATAACGAGTCCCTGTGAGTGTGGCAAAACATTGCATGTATAGGTCCACGTTTTGGTATAGCCCCCACATAACGGTACCTCCCAATATTCGGTATTTTGATGATTTTTGACATATTTCTTCTAATGCTTCCTTTACCCTGAGGTGGAGGGTATTAAAAGTTTGGCCCTGCCGAACTTAATGTTTTTTTACTTGTTTTGTATAATTTATTCATTGAATGAATACATTTTAAGCCGTTTGATATAAGTCCGAGAAATATTTAAAAAAAAAAAAATTGACTCACATTTATAGTTACAAACTAAATGCCCTTGTAGATTAGGACATTAGCGTATCTACAAGGGCGTATCTATCCTTAATCCAACTTAAATTTAATATGCAATAAAAACATGTTAACATTATTAGATCCAATTTGGAAATACGAGTAAAAATCTAGTGATTTATTAAACCCGAAACCATGTGGCCACAAAGGGCGAAATCCGTCCGTAAATCCTTCCGTCTGTCTTTCAGGTTGGTGCACACGACAATTTTCGAAGGAAATATACAAATTGGTCCAAACATGGTACATTTTAATTTTTGTTGCCAACTTAGATTGATTTTGGTGATGACCAATATCGGCACCCCAAATAGAGTTAACATTTTGAACGATTATAATTCTTATAGAAGCTGAAATTATTCTTTCTAATATATACATGTCTCACATAAAGGTAATGAAGTAGTCGATAAGGTCCGAATCTACCACGCCGCAATGTCTATATGATGCTTAGGTCAGATATGAAATGTACAATACCAACCCATATCTTCAGCACCTGTCTTATACATGGTCAACATTTTTAGTAATTACACTGTCTGAAAATGCCAAGTTCTGGGGGGTGGGAAATCCTAGGTGGATGTGATAGTGCACTGTTAGTGGATCAAAATTCCCAAAGGGTTCTGGATTCTCAGATGAAACCTTTTTAGGGTCCATTTTTTATATAGCCTTAACAAAGGGCCTTAAATATTTTGTTCTATGCTTAGCAACATTTAAGACAGAGTTTTCAAATTTTTTACAGGCCTCACTCACTGACTCACATGGTTACATATAGAATCATTTGTAAAATATGGGTCATATCTGTCCACGTGTTTTTTTTTTTTTTTTGTTTTTGAGTAGCGCCCTTATGATGGTACCTCCTGATGTCTTGACTACATTTTCCAATCGATTTGTATCTAAGCAACCTTGAGGGTTGATAACCATCTTACAGAAAAGTTCCAGCAAAGGCGTGTATTTTATTTGGTTTTAGGTGTATATTTGTATCTAAGTCCGAACCGATATTTTTGTACCCACCACCTTGAAAAGGTAAATATTCGTCGAAGACCCTATAAAGTATTTATATTCATAATCAGCATAAAATTCTAAGTCGATTTAACGATGTCCGTCTGTCTGCCTGTTGAAATCTCGATTTTTTTGACGTAGAGTTTCAAAATTTGGCACAACAATTTGTTTTGTGTATAGTATAGTTGGTATTGAAAATGAGATATATCCGTCCACGTTTTGGTATAGCCCCTATATAATGGTACCTCCCGATTTTTGGTATATTTTTACCACATTTTTCCGCGGATTGGTATTTTAGTTCATAATGTGTTCTAGCTCTGGTGGCAGAACATTGAATATCTAGGTTTTTGCTCACATTTTTGTCTAGAAAATGATATTTGTAGTTCGTAATGGGTTCTAGATCCGGTGGCAGAAGATTGTACATGTAGTTCCACGTTTTCGTATTTTGATGGTTTTATTTTAGGTATTTGTAGTTTGTAATGGGTTTTAGCTCCGATGATAGAACATTGAATACCTGGGTTCACGTATTCCTCTAGCTCACATTTGAAGGTACTTCATAATGGGTTCTACAACCGGTGTCAAAACATTGTCCATATTGGTCAATGTTTTCTATATAACGGTACCCACTGAGTGTGGTATTAAATTCTAGCTATTGATAACAATCCTTGTAGTATAGAATTGTCTATACTCTTATAGGTTCCCGTTTTAGTATTGTCCCCATACAGCGGCTCCAGCCACTTTATTGAAAACTTTTCCTACCGATCCTATTTATGTTTGTAGTTAAAAGTGGAATACGTTTTAATCCAGATAATTTTATATACAAATGTTTTCTTTACCCTTTGGTGGAGGGTATTAAAAGTTCAGCCCGGTCGATCTTAATGTCTTTCTACATTTTTTATTACCTATTTATTCCTAGTTCCATTGATGATACAATTTTTACCAAATAGGGTAGGTTTATTTGACATTTTAATCAAAATATTTCAGAACAGTGTTTTTTGTTGCAAAATAGTCAGGCTTAATCCCATTATTGTTGTTTTTTATAAAAACAACGTCTATTTATTAGTGAAGAAAGATGGTAATGTTTACCAGGGGGTAGGGCAGGGAATACGTAGGTTTCGGTAAGAGCCACAAAGCCTCATCAGTTCCCTCGTTTTTTTAAAATAACTCCTCTGATATAAAACATTTTTTACCCAAATGAAGAAGAAGGAAGAGGAATCAAAGAAATTAATTAAACTTAAATTCTTTTGAAAAGAAGTTTTCTAAATCTTACAACCGCACTTATAAGCACTTTCATCTCTCACCACTTGTTATGCTTATCTCAAAAGTAACTATCTCCTAATCTCCTCTTTCTCATTCATTTCCAGAACATTTTTTTGAAGAAATCAAATTATAAGCATACAATCCTTATCCAAAACAAATAATACTACAATATAAAGAAACAAAACTCATTTTATATTTGTTTAGCTAATTGCCTTGCACAAAAAATTACAACAGATTTCCCAATAATTCTGTTATAATTTCATAAGCAAATATTTTTTCTAAAATTGTTTAATAAATATTTTTGAATCTTTACTTATACTCATGTGAATCTTTACTTATATAAGCAGTTCTGCGTAAAATTCTGAAAAGTATTACAACACCTCATACAATTTGTAAATACAAATTCAGCAACTCTTTAACTCCTCCATTCAGTATTCGATACAAATGAAAAACAAAAAACCGTGTACCTCCATTACCCTGACATGAATGTGAATTTGCTTAGTACGGAAAATGGAATTCGTACAGACATGGCGTTCGTTTTCAGAAACAAAGTTGGGGAAAATTAAAATTTTGTGTTAGGCTTTGTTGTTCGCTTTTTGTTTTATTTTCATTATTTCGAGGACAATGAGTCTTTGTAAACATTTATGCAGTATTTCGTAACAAAACAGACAGGCAACAACAACAGCAGCAACAACAGCAGCAACATCAGCAGCAGTACTGCGTAGAAGAAAAAGAAAACATTTCATTCATTCATACATTTCGTTTTCATTTTACAGTTGTTGAAGAGAACAAACAATAACAAGGACTAGCACTTGCAAGATAAGTTAGGGCTATGCCGAGCTGCAGGACATTGTATTTAGAAGGTCCTTACTTGTTCGTTACTTGTCCTACATAAATAACCCAAGATGTATTTTTTTATTACATTTTAAAGATGGAAATGTCTGAAGGCGTTGCTGGACAGGCATATGTAATACGAATTGTCCAGCGTAGATTCTTGGTATTTCAAATGAGCAGGCCAGAGGAACTAAACGACACTATGTAGAATTGAAATAATAAAAAGTAAATACATTTAATGGAAGGAATTTCAATTTAATTTGTAAAAGCTGTTTTTTAGTTTTTATTATTTGTAATAAATATCGAATTAATATGCTAAGACTTAAGCTATTCAGAAATATCCTTATTATTCCCTTCAAACACGTTTTTCTGTGGAAGTATTTAGCATTACTTCTACAACTTTTCCAAATGTTTTTATTAAACACCAGAAAATACTAAGGGTTCATCAAAACACATACATGCATACATTTCTGAATACATTCACTTGCACATCTAACCAAAGCTAACCTAAGCTAAACTAAACTAATATGTATGAGTAGCATTTAACCAGTTTTCCAATCACATAATTACAATTATGAGTTATTACATATCCATTTTACAAAACTGACCTCAGTACGAATGGTTTTGAAATGATGCTACCGGCATCAGAAATTCATACATTTTTCCATTTCCCATTTGGCCCAGTTTTATTTGTCTGCAAGTTTTAAAAGTTGTTTTCGTAAACAAAACCATAAAACCAATTGAAATGTCCAATCGACTTTATGGATATGACTAGAAAACTTGTAGAAATTTTTATTTCATTTAAATTTAAACCAAAGAAGTGGGGCAATGAAATAAAAATATTTGTTATAACGACTATTGAAGAACACAATTCGTTATTATAATAAATTGATTAAAGTTACTAATGAAAAACTAATATCGGGTGAAATATTGAAAAAAAAACTTTTCTTTCAATGCAAATATTGTAGGCTATTGAAGGTGGAAGCAAATACTTTAGTGGGGTGGAAAGCATTAAGTTCGGCCTTCAGAATACGGCCTTCAGAAAAGAGTTAACTAAAACCAAGTCAGCTGGAAAACGTGGATAGGCCTAAATGCGTTACCACTATAAGGAATTAACTCGTTGAAAAAATATAATAATTGTATTCTTTTAAAAGAAATATGTGATAAAAATATCAAATAAAGAACTTGTTAAAACAGCAAATTTCAGATTGAACATTTTGCTAAAACCTTATTTCTAATAAAATTACATAACAAATTAGAAACCATAAATTTGGCCGGGCCGAAATTTTTTTCAGTACCCTCAAAAAAATATTTTTCGATAACAGTTTGTGGATTTAAACGTGTTCCTCTTTAATCTGCAAATAACAGTGACATCGGTTGAAGAATACAGTTAAAGTTTTAAAACACAATACAGTGCGTGGAACCTATGTATAGGGGCCATACCAAAACGGGAACAATTTTCTACTACAAGTATTCTTGTCTAATTCGAGTTTTAAATACCAAATGGTGGAAAAATATTGCAAGGATCATCTATATCCCGAATATCAGTGGGTACCGTTATATAGAAATCTTGGACAAATATGGACAATGTTTTGATACCGGTTGTAGAACCTATTATGAACTACAAATATATTTTTAAGCAAAAATAGAAAATGTAGCCCAAATGGTAAAAATACCGACTATGGGGAAATAGAAAAACCAGGAGACAGTAGGTAAAACCCATTACAAACTGTGAATACAAAATTATAAAAAAATCGTGAAAAATGTGCTTAAAATTAACAAACAATTAACAAATCGGGACGTACCGGTTGTTATATGAGGGCTGTAGGGAAACCAACATACCTCTTTTTCAACTCCAACAGTCCTAAACACAATTTAAAGTATTGTGCAAAATTTCGCAAAATTGTGGACTGTATCTTGGACAGGCAGACAGGCGAACGGACATTGTTAAATTGACTTATAATTCTATGTTGATCATAAATATATATGGGTTTACGACAAATATTCTTGTTCTTAAAAAATGAGAACTTTTATAACGGAAGGTTTTTTGAATGTTTTTGACATATTATTTTCTTTAATTCCGCAATAATGTCACGTAGTTTCAACTTTTTAAGTTCTACAGTATTATTGTAAGAGAATTTTGGCGAGAGAGCCTCGATTTCAGCCGTATATATATATATATTTTTTTTTTTTTTGAAATTACAAATATGTTGTGCGAAATACCATGTGCATATTCCTAGTTCAGCTCCAATCAGTAGCTGACGAAACATCACAATTTCCTAGATCGGCTCGAATTTCTCCACATTATATACCGATTTTTTACAAATTTCTGTTTTGAAACCATCGTGTAGTTTCTGATTTTCCAGTTGAAGCGTAGTTTTTAATACAGATATACCTGATTTATTTTTGGGGAAAACTAAAGGGAAACAGATTCCTTTAAATTCTTTATAACAATGTAGTTAAACTCTTTAAAACGAATATTTGGATCTACAATTATAAGTTGAAAATTGGTCTGTTTTAGTTTAGCGAAGCACAGCTACAATGAGTCTGCAGCTGCTTTACTGTAAAACCTTTGGTCCATACGAACAAAAATTAGAGATAGGATAGACGGAAGATTATTAAGTAAAAAAGAAAGGTTCGTAGAGGCAATTTAGTTGAGTTGTTTACCATTTACATTTTAAATTTCATTTTAATACCAAAAATGCACAATTTATTCATTATTTCTTGAAAAAAATTCCAAAAATAACTTCATGCACCGTAATAACTTTTCACATTCATTTATTTTCTTTATCGAAACGAATGATCTAAAGTGCTATTTTATCATTATTTTTCAATATTCATTCATGTTTTGATCCTTTTCTAATAATGTTGACGTTTTTAATATATTTTTTTGTGATTTCTGTTTTTTATTTTTGCTGGAAAGAAACTTGTGAATCCATTTTTTGTGAATGCTAAATTATTGAAAATAGTACCTCTTTAGTTTCCAGCTTTCTGCGAATACTCCAACTCTTGGACAAAAGGCGTACTACGAATGAGGAAGAAAACAAAGTTTACTCTAGTCTGAATGTTCATACGCCATTCAACGTTATATTTTTCATTCATAATTTGCAGTCTTCCTGAAAAAAATTGAAAATTTCGTAAAATTTTTCTATTTTGAATTTTTAAATATCATAATTTACTTTTTCGATATATGCTCTCATTTATTAGGGATGACACATATTTCATCTTAGTTCTGTAAGTGATTTGAATGGAGCCAAGAAAAAAATCCTTGTTCGTTCAGCAAATTTTATGTGGGGAATTAAGAAGATATTTTATAATTAATGGTCGAACAACGAATAGAGAGCGAATCAAGTGTCATGTGAACTTAGCATTAGTTAACTCTTTCCACATTTTTTTTTTCCACATCAAATTTTTTCTGGCCAAAAGTTCAACGTCTTTTTATAATAAAAATTGACCACCACCATATCAAACGAATAAGAATTTAAAAAGCGAGTTCCTTCTCTCAGCTACAGGCACCAGCAGCAACATCCATATCAAATTTCAGGACCGTTAATATCAATATAATAATTTCAAATGTTAAAGTTTCAGCTCTTTAACTTTCACCAATTTGCCAAATTGAGTGCTATTTTGTTCAATTATAGTACGTACAATTATTGTTCAAAATCAAAGTCTCCTTTGGCACCAGCAGGATTTCAGCTCTATCCCTTCACACAATACCCAATTTAGTATTTTTCGTGCAATTATAGCACACATTTCCAAAACCTCCTCCATATCTCAGCCCTGGATACCTACAAAGACCAGAATATAAATTTTCGGGATTCCATCTATTCAACCAATTACTAATTTAATACCACTTTATATACAATTGAAGCACAGATTTCCGAAACCACCTCCATATGTCCAGGCTACACATGAACAACGACCCTAATACCGAATTTAGAGATTTCCAGCACTATCTGTTCAACGAATGCCAAATTGTAACATTTCCAAAACTACATCTTTTTCATAAACCCAACAACCCAATACAAAATTTCAAAATCCCAGCTTCATTCGTTAGTTCTATTCGTTCACACAATAACAAATGGTACCATTTTAGGAGTTTAGTACTATTTTAGAACTGTTCGCTACCTTAAAGTTCGAACTTCAAAAATACCTTTGGTACATCTATCCTGTACTCAATCAATGACTTTCATTCGAAATTCCAGCTTATTTATTTGTTTATCCAGTACAAAGCATTAAACATTTAGTGCATTTAAGTACTTTCCGCACCCTTTCAGTTCGAATTTCAGAAAACTCAGTCTTATCAACATTTCAAAATTCTAGCTTAAATTTGTTATTTTATATTTATAGGAAAGCCTCCCCATAACAGTAGCCTAGTTTTAAATATTATTAATTTATATCATATCGAATTAGTTTTGTGGCTTTAGATTTACAACAGGAAGAAATAATTATCAAACACTCTGTATTGCTAGATGGCTTAAAGGTTCAGACTTCATCACCAATGTTCGGCGTATGTTGGAGTTAGAACAAAGTATTAACTTTATGGTAACAGTCGTCCAACCCCGTGCGGAAGACAAAAAAATCTTAATTTGCTAAGATAACCGAGTAAACCGACCATTGACTACATCGAGCCCACCACATAATTGTCAATAACATGTTAAAACAAACAATTTACCTCTTAATAAGTCCAAAAGCATGTTCCTCATACCAAAATAAAACAATAATGAATGGAAGTTCAACACCTGGTGACTCTGGTTGCGATCGGGCTTATTCCAGCCTCAGATGAAAACTCTCGATAATCAACCACATAAATTTGGGCAGTTTTATAAAAGAATTTCATGTTGAGAGCTTGATCTAAAAAGTGCAGCCGATTTCGATGAAAATGTGATTGAAAGGCTTGGGGGAGGGATGGAAAAGATCTGGCCGTTAGATATAATCTGTACGGTTACATTTAAAAAATTAACCTACGGGGGATAACAGATAACACATGCAAGCTACACTGAATATTATTGATATTATTTGAGGGTAAGTTCGCGTTTCATCCGATAACATAATTGTCGCAATAATTTCTTAGATCAACTTATTTTTTTTTTTTTTTTTTTTGTTTTGATAATAAGACTACATTATCAATTTTTGTTATTAAAGAAAGAATATCGAAATCATCAGTCTTAAGACAAGTCCGTCCGTCCGTTCATAGGTCTGATTAAAATCCGATTTACTTCATACTTCACTTAAGGTAATATTTTTTATACCTTCAGCCATATAGCTAGAGAGGGTATATATCATTTGATATGGCCAAAACGTGTCTAACACTCGAAGGTAGTACCCTATTTGGTCCAAACTTGGTACATCGTATTATTATTATCCACTCCTTCTTGTACTAAAAAATTATTTTACTGCACAGAAAGAGAACGGATTTTGCTCTAACTTTGCAAATCTTAACATTTCCATCAGTGCTACGTCATTGCGAAAATGGGCAATATCTTTCCACTCCATCAGGTATCTCCCCCACAAAGGGTCAACATTTGGAATTGGGAAAATTATAACTCTTATAAAATGTGATGTAAGAGTCCGGTTGTCTTCAAAATAGACAATAGACAATGAATAGACATAGATGGTCTGGTGTCCACTCCTTCTGATACAAAATTTTGAATATTCAAAAAAACGCGAAATTAACACCCGATTCCATTAAGAATTAGGCATTTCATTATTTCTATCAATACAAGAACTGGTACAGATCGGACCATTTCTTCTGGTACCTCCCACACAAAGGGTCAAAGTGTTGAAAAACCAAAACAATGATTAAATTCGAAATAAGTATCCGATTCTCTTCATATTTCAGACATTCCATTATTGTTACTAACACAAGATCTGCTGTGAAGATGGAATATATCGGTTCACTCCTTCTGGTACCTCTCCCACAAAAGGTCAAAATTTTGTATGTCCATGAAGCTCATAAACAGCGAAATTAACATCCAATTCCATTCTGAACAGCGAAATTAACATCCAATTCCATTCGGCACATCTCAATATTTCAATCAACACAAGATCTGTTAAAACTATGGTAAAGATCGGACTATTCGTCAGACGTAGAGCGTCAAAATTTAGAAGAACAATTTGTGTCTAGGATGGTTGGTATTGAAAAAAAGATATATCGGTCCACATTTTGTTAAAGTTACCATATAATGGTTACCATATAATGGTACCTCCCGATATTTGGTGTTTTGATGATCTTTGCTACATTTTTTCACGGATTTGTCTGGAAATTGGTATGTGTAGGTTCATAATGGTACATACATAATTGTATGTATGGGTCCACGCTTTGGTATAGTCCCCATATAGCGGTACCTCCCGACATTCGGTATTTCAATGGTTTTTGTCACATTTTTTAACGGATTTGTCCAAAAATTGGTTTTTGTTAGTCATAATGGATTCCGGCTGCGGTGGCGAAACATTGTATGTATAGGTTCACGTTTTTGTATAGCACCACATTGCGGTACCTTCCGATATTCCATATTTTGATGATTTTTGCCACATTTTCCCACGAATATGACTAAAAATCGGTATTTGTGGGTCTCAATGGGTTCTAATGTTTCCTTTACCCTAAGGTGGAGGGTATTAAAAGTTCGTCCCGGCCGAAGTAAATGTTTTTTTTTTACTTATTATCTGTCATAACTTGCGAAACATGTCAGCGATTCTTTACAAATTGCTATATCTAAATATTTATCTCAACAAGAAACCTGAAATGAATTTGGAATTTATAATTTCGCATTTTGTATTTTCTTTTAGTTTTGCCGATGCCAATATTTTTATCTGTATTAGATGAACTATGCAAATGGAATACTTCGGTCGACTATATCAGACAAGTCTCGCATATTTTAACACTTTCTAAAAATTATCACATATCGCATATAAAAAGAACGAAGTTGTCGATATAGTCCAAATCAGGCGCGTTACAATATTTATATCATATTTATTTAGTTCCGATACGAAATGAACAATATTGGCCCATTTCTCGGAATCTACTCCTTAGAGGGTCATCAATTTGAATAATCATAACATAAGATGAAATATATTTATATAATCGAATATTGGCTGAGGGAATATATCTTTAGGTAAAACTGACTGAGCCATATCGCTTTGAACCTGAGCCATATCGCTAAACTTTTTCTGGTTCCTGCCTTACAAACGGTCAACATATTGAATAATCCTATCTCCTATAATAACGAAATTAGGTTGGATTTATACATCAACTCCTTCTAGTACCTCCCCCACAAAAAGCCAAAAATTTGAAGAATTATAACTCTAAAAATAATTTCAATTTTTCCCCTATTTCCTAAGAAACTCTCAATAAATAATCTCATATTATATTCAGAATGGAAATGCCGAGTGTACAGGCCTTTTGACCACTTGACCGATATATTTAAACTTGCTTTAATTTTACCCGGCATGTCTGATTATGAAACACAAATATGCAACCTTTGAAAATAGAACAATTTGCTTCACTACTGTATTGGTAGTTTCTGTGTATGTGTGTTTTTTTAACACACGATAGGTGTTAAAAACACACACACTAACAACGGGAGAGTTCAAAATTGGAAAATAAGTCCAACTTGTTTATGTATCCACATATACTGATGTACATATGTGTGTTTTACAGCCATTCCATGTAGTTTGTTTCCCTTTCAGCTTCGATTGACCATAAAAACCATTCCGAAACATTGTTACCAATCTTCATTTCACCATAAAAATTCAATGTTTTTTGAAGCAGTCCTTAAGTAACATAGAAACATTAGTTCTTACATTTACGACGCAAATGGTGTGAACTGAGATGAACAACTTTCAATTTGATTCTGAATGTCCGACAATTGCAACATTAAATATTCCAAAATCTGGTCGCAGGGAAATGTTGCAAGTCCAACATCCTATGGTGGCAGTCATTCGAATATTTGGAAATAGGGTATTAAAAATACGACTGCAATCGATGGTAGTTTCAGCGGGATATATTACAGTTTGTATTTGTATGTGTGTGTGTGTGACAGAGAGATTTTTTGTGAATTTTATTCAGTTTGGGTTTAAATGTTGATGTCTTCTTCGATTACAATGTAAACCACACTTTGGCTGTCTGTGAAATGTTACACCAGAGAAGGAAAAAATGTTGGAGGGATTTTCGTAATATCCTTGACATGTGACACGGACTCCCAGAGCCGTGTCCAGAAAAGGGATCAATTCAACATGGAGGAGATATTCCAAAAATGTTTTGTATTTTGTTGTGCGGCTCCTCTGTTTTCCAATTCGCATGCTGTTTACAGGTTGCGGACTTTCAATATAGATGTAGAGACATGTGTATATGTATGTGTACATAAAAATGGCCATTCTGACGTAATACCAAAATAGCTGGACACTTGAATTTATAGTTCTGCTTTCTTCATAGAATATTCTAGAATGTAATTTTATGCATGTATCTGGGTAGGAGATTGAGATTTAAATTTACATTGATTTCACATATATTTTGTAAATAAAAAATATATTTTTCTTAAAACTATTGAATTTTTGTTCTGCTGACAACATCAGGATGGGGCCGGAAGTGTCTTCAATGCAATTTTAGTTATTTTATTATTTTATCAGTTCAAGAATTATATAGTCAGTATCAACACTATGAATTTAATTTTGATGATCTCCCGGTATAGGCCATCTCGTTCTGGTGATCGAATCTACGGTCAGCAAACAAAGAAAAAAATAAGAAAATGCGGCAAGCACTTACAAAGCGCTGAACAACAATACATATCTGCGGGTTTGAATAAGTGTATGGTCTTCCAAACTACCTTTCAGAAAATATCACGTTCAAGGTATGTTGTATAAGTAGTTTCTTGAAATAGTGAATTACTTAATAATTATTTAAACACATCAACTTTAGTCTGTCGCATTTTACAGGTCCATATTCCTCAAATGTTTGCTTGACAATTTTAAATTTTATTTTAAAATTTTTTGATCAATTGTGAATTCATTTGAGTTGCCACAACAGCACTACTTCTAATGGAATTAAATTACAAAATTAACAAAATATCAAAGCCTTTTGGAAATTAACGAAAACTTTCACAATTTTTACAGACACCAAAATTTAAAACGAATACGTATGAATACAAACGATTCGAGTGAAAGTAACTATTTTCATAAAATAAGGCTGTAAATTTTAGAAAAATTCTAACCAATTCTTTTTTAACAAATAAGGTTTTTTTCATGATCCCGTCCAGAGACTATCACTGAAGATGTTTTTTTGAAGAAATGATTGAATGCATTGGTTTATTATTTTTGGTCTTGAGAAAATTGTAAAAATTTTAATTTCTATCTTGTGTACTAAGAATAGAACGATTTTTATACTTATTTGTTGAATTTAGGATAACCTCCAGCACGAGTAAATTAACACATTGGGAACTATGTGCAGCTATAATATAACTGTAAATACCGACTGCATCATATATACTGGACCTGTATTGAGATTTTTTTTTTTTTTTTTTTTTTTTGAAAAAAATGCTGAGAAGCCCAAATCAGGACTGGGGAGTCAAGCCATTTTTGATAAGACTCCGACTTCTCAACCCTGGTCGAATTATAAATATAAATGCTTTAAAACTAATCGACAACCGCAACAAATACCTTGGATCGGTCGGAACCAAAATGTAAATCGATTTCAATATTTTCTATACAAATATCTACCCAAATATCAAATTGTCATTTCCAAAACTTTTTAAAGACCTTAAATCGAACGGATCATCATCAAAGGGATCTATGTGAACCGATTTCTGTTTTTTTATTCATAGCTTTATGGTCACAGAGATTTTATAAACAAACGAAATATGAAAAGAAAAATGGTTATAGATCCCAGGTATCCTTGGTCAAACTCGTTTCAGGTCATTTGAAATATATCTGGTCATGTCCACCAGCCAGTCCTCTTTTCTGTTCGACCGAAGGGAGTAACCAATTTGGTGAAATCTTGGATCAGGTGCGAAAATAGAAAATATTAACACATTCCTTCTACTGTTTCCGAAACAAAAGGTCAAATTATTGATTAATAATAACTCCAGTAAAATATAAGATCAATTTCCGACTTTTATCCTTAGCACATCATATCATTAGGATTAGCTTTAGGTCAAATGAAAGGTCAAAAGTCGAGCGGGGCCGACTACACCACTATGCACATTTAGTAGAGCTCTCGTAAAAAAGGTTTATATTGGGCATTTCTGAGCTCTATGAGATATCTTGTACAAAATATCATTATTGTAGAGTGCATATTTCGAAAGTGAGAGATTTAAGCACAAAATCGGTTGAAACATATACATGGGAGCAAATCTATATATATAAATGAAAGTTGTGTTAGTTACTACGCTTATAACTTAAGAACCGCTGAACTGATTTTAATGATTCATACAAATTCGGAATTGTCTCTTATCCGAAAAGGATAATATCCAAAAAAATCGCGTAAAATATATGTGATATGTTAACATTTTCATTTTGACTTTTGAAATTTACAATAGTAATGTTTTATTTTGCATGATTTTTTTCATTTTGACTTACTTTTTTCTAATGTACATTTGTAGTGTTTTTTATATTTTATTTTTGAATTCGAATATTAATACCAATTTATTTAATTGACTTGATTTCTTGAGAACTAAAATTGATGGCGGGTTACATGGAAGTGTAGTACCGAATTATGTGGTGGCGAAACGGAATAGATGATACCGAAATAATTTAATGCGGTCACACCAAAGTTAAAAGATAATTACTTTTTCAAAATCGTTAAAAAAAATCCCAAAAAAAGAGATCTATTGCAACAATTCTCAAAACGGGAAAATATTGAAAAAAATTTCCAATGGAATTGAATTTTAAAACAAAAGTACATTCTATTGACAAACTTTGTAAGGATCTTTAAACAGTTGCTGTAAAAAATCAGCGAACAAGTTGAAGATTTTTTCAATTTGTTATTCTTTTGTCATTTTTTTCTATTTGTAATATCATATTGAATTCAGTGGATTTTTTGTGAACAAAATAAAGAATTATTTTTCACTATATACAATTTTTCACAAAAAAAAAAAAAAAAAAATGAAATAAGTGCGAAATACGATGGTAACTGACATCTACCTTTCAACTCCAGGGCCTACATCGTGCTTCAGCTGGAAGATGCGCAGACATTTAAACAAATAAAAATGACCGAAAAAGACTGATGGGTCTTATTTCAAAGCGTGGCCCTACTTCTTTCATGTGACAATAATCCGTCCAATGAGAGCTCAAAATGCAAAAATTTTTGGGAGTACAATCAGTAAAATACCAAATATAAAGGGTGCAAAATAGTAGAGCGAATGGGACTTTTAGTTAGAAAAGGATTTCTATTCTTCCAAAAATTCTTCCTGAACATTTAAGATACCTTAAATCGCTTTTGCAGGTCATGATATCGATCATAAATAACCATCGTATGATTTAAGCCATTTTTGGAGTCTTCGCCACTTTCTTCTATTTTTGGCCCTTATTTGGCATCTTTGTTTCTAAGGGGGTAGAGAACCTCTTCGCATAAGATTTTCGGAGGAGGGCCCATATTGGTCTTGACCACTAAAAAATTGTATTTATGCTACCCTGGGGTAAAGAACCATCGTACAGATAATTGCCACATATAAATTTATTCATGTAAAGTCCCCACATTGGAGTATCCCCAAGTCCACTTTCACATCTAATATGTGGTAAGAAAAGAAAAATTTGTATTCTATTGAATTTGTAACCCCCAAAAGAATATTGGTTGGGAACGTAGATTAGGGATATACATCTATATGAAATAAATTGTGAAAACATGAACAAATTACAAATATAAGAAAGTAGCACGGGATCGAATCTTTGTTGAATTTGTTGAATGAATGAATTATACTATGATGAAAAATATGGACTTTATGGGGTCTCTAATTTACAATTTAAATGACAAATAAAATTAGTTCCCATATTACGGTAATGGGTGTAAAATAGTAATTACATTTGACTATTCTGAAATCAGTCTGACCACAATTATGAGGTGGATAAAACTATTTTTACTTATTTAAATAACGTGATTTTTTTCGGTTTGACATGCTATGTTGTTCTGCTATATTTTCGATTTGGCCTCTATTTGTCATCTTGGATTATAAGGGGTGAAGAAAGTTTTCAATGTAGGTCGATGTTTCGCATTTTACCATATTTCAAAGGATTTGGCTAAAAATGTGTATTTGGGGGTAAAAATCTTACACAAAAATTTCAACATATCTACAAATTTTAGAATTTTCTCCATATAGTAGACCCCCTCAAGTCCACCTTTTGGCGGACAAACAGACCGACATAGTTAGGGCGACTTATGAGGACACTAATGCACAATATGTTGTGCTAATGGGTTTAAAAAAGTAATAAACTTTGCCTATTCTTAAATCAATTAGCCCTCAATTATAAGTTTTACAAAGTACAGTAAATTCCAAATTACTGCTCATTTGACTAAAAATTAAAAACTAATCGACCAGTACGTGAACATTTATAATATTCATATCTTTGAATAATTATGCTTTGACAAATATGCATAATAGACAAAAACTACGGGCCGGCAAACGGGGACCGGCCCAGCTAGTTTGAAATACTTGCTTCTAGGCTAAATTCGGTAGGAAGAGCAAAAATTGACTCTATTTGGGCTAATATTAGCCATTTGGTGTACAACAAACCTGAAATCGGATAATGATATATATAGGAACCATATCCAAATATGAACCAATCTTTATAAAATTGAAAACATAATTTCTTGGCTGTATCTAATATTTAGCACCAAATATTATTCTTGTATAGTGCATTTTACGAATTTGAGGGACTTAAACACCAAATCGGATGAAACATATATATGGGAGCTATGGCTATCAGGGCTGCCATAGAAACCAATTTTGTCACTATTGGTTTTAAAAACGACAAGAAAAAATGATTTGGTGTCATGAAAATCAATGTTATCGGTTTTATTTTCGAATTAGAATTTTATCGGTTTTGGTTGTCATAGAAGCTGTTTCTCTTCCTACGAGACGCTGATGTTCTCTCAGGCATACAAACCGTGACCGTATAGAAATAAAAATAAATAAATAAAACCAAATAAGGATTAGTATTAAATATAATATAAATGACCGTTTATTGAGACGTTGTGAGAGTTTGTCAACCCGAGTCGACAGATTACCTTTGTTATGCGGTTAGCTCCGTAGCTAGCAATAGAGTCACTATGAATGCAAAGTCCCAATGCATCGAGGCTTCCAGGAAATCTCTAACAGCAACACGGGCTGAGAGAGTACCCAGAGAGAGTTGTAGAGAAATGACTTGGAAAAGCTGCCTACGGTCCGAGCTGTGCGAACGTAGGCCCCAAGGAGAGTTGTAGGGAAAATCTTCAGACTGGGAAGGCTTTCTCCCTACGGCCCGAGCCAAGTGAACGTAGGCTCCAAGGGGAAGTTGCAGGCAACCTTTTAGTCCAAGAATGCATCCCTCTACGGTCCGTACTAAGCGAACGTAGGCTCTCTGGATCGTTTGGCAATTTGCAATTCTAACTTAAACAGAAGCCAATGTTATTGGTTTTGTTATTGGAAATAAACCTTAGAGTTGCTTAGAGCTCTCAATTTTCATTTGCTTTGGATTTTTTAAACAATTTTTAAAGGATATTCAAAGAACTAAAAATGTGGATTTTTTAAAGAATTTTTAAAGGACTATAAACGTGGATTTTTTAAAGAATTTTTAAAGGATATTTAAAGGACCATAAACGTGGATTTTTTAAAGAATTTTTAAAGGACTATAAACGTGGATTTTTTTTTAACAATTTTTAAGGGATATTCAAAGGACTAAAAATGTGGAATTTTTAAACAGTTTTCAAAGGACTAGAAACTTGGAATTTTTAAACAGTTTTCAAAGGACTAGAAACTTGGATTTTTTAAAGGATTTTTAAAGGACTGTAAACGTGGATTTTTTTATAGAAATTTTAAAGGATATTTAAAGGACTATAAATGTGGATTTTTTAAAGATTTTTTAAAGGATATTTAAAGGACTATAAACGTGGATTTTTTAAAGGATATTTAAAGGACTATAGACGTGGATTTTTTAACGATTTTTTAAAGGATATTTAAAGGACTATAAACGTGGATTTTTTAAAGATTTTTTAAAGGATATTTAAAGGACTATAAACGTGGATTTTTTAAAGATTTTTTAAAGGATATTTAAAGGACTATAAACGTGGATTTTTTAAAGGATATTTAAAGGACTATAAACGTGGATTTTTTAAAGATTTTTTAAAGGATATTTAAAAGACTATAAACGTGGATTTTTTAAAGATTTTTTAAAGGATATTTATAGGACTATAAACTACTTTATTTATAGCGACTTATTCCTTTTTTATTTACTTTACTTTTACTGATATTTCAATGACAAATTAACAAACAACACATGTAAGCAACAACAGCTGTTTCGAACATTGGTTTTATTTACATTCGAAATTGACAAAACCAACTTGGCTTCATGACACCCAATGAAACCAACATTGGTTTACAAAAACGACAATAAGCAAAACCGACATGGTTTCTGTGACAGCCCTGTATATCTTAAGCAATTTCCTCCGAATTCGATGTACTTGCTTCTGGACTGAATTCGGTCGGATGTACCAAAATTCAGGTCACTTGGACTGATATTGGCCACATGGTTCACAATTAAACCGAAATCGGACCTATATCCAAATCTGATCCGATTACCACCAATTTCAATAGGGTTCGTACTTGGGCCAAATAAATATGGTTTGAACATTTTCATATCAATCGGATAATAAATGCGACCTGAATTTTGTTCACAAGAAAACATGGACAGATGGACTGACAGGCATAAATCGACTCACAAAGTGATCTTCAAAAGTAAATATGGGTATATACCGCTTCCTTCTCCATGTTACAAACAAATGTACAAAGACATTGTACAAAATACTTTGTACATACTTGAGTGCGATTGAGGCGCTGGGAAAATGTAGCAATAAAAAACAAATGTTCTAAAATTAAATATTTCCCAGCCGCCATAAAATATCACATGTGAAGAATTCGGTGATCTTGTGCGCTGACGCATACGATAATGTGAGAGATAATAAAGGTTATGACCCACACACACAGATATCGATGCGTTCAGTAGATGCACAAGACCACTTGAATGAAATGACAAGTAGCCCTGCAATGTTCTCTATTCAATAATAGAATAGATAAGAATAATTGTGTGGCTGCTACTAGGTTAAGTTAGATTAGTTTCAGTAGTACTTAAGAAAAATATTTTCATAATAAAATTAGAATTGTAATAGCACCCTAACGAAGCGGTCGTGTTTCTTTTCTCACAGAAAAAGGGATAGAGTTGACAATCGAAGAGGGAGATTGGTCTCTATTCTACTTTACAGACATAATCCCCTCACCATTGTGTGGTGTAGGTGTATAATGAAGAATCGAATGTCCTCAAGCCGAAGAAACGAATATAAAAGAAATTAAAAAAAAAAACATTTAAACATTTTTCATTATATTGTTATTCAACTTCGCAATTAATACATTAATAATTGGTACTGTTTAATCTTGTGAGCTGTGTGGTTACAATTGTAGGAAAGTACATTTAATGCTCTTTCTACGGACCATTGACTTGATGAAACTGCTAAAATTAATTAAGCCAGATTTAGGGAATTTTGCTTTAGTTTACAGATTCTTCAAGTAGTTACATGTATCACTACAGACCAGAGCTGAGCAAATTCGTATAAAGAGATTGTTTAAGAAAAAATTAAAATAGAACTTTTCATAATATTTTATAATTTATTTCAACCTTTTTAACACGAATGTTGTCTAAAATTGTTGTTAAAGCTAATTTTTAATGAATTAAATATATAATACATAGACATTGATTGGTTGGTTGGTTGTTTAACAAAAACTATGAGAAATTGGCCACTTGCACTAGAACACCTTCTAGCTCAGCATTGCTATAGACTAAGCACAATTGTTTACCCACGCACAACCGGCAAAATGAGTGAAAAATGAGAAGATCGTATTTTCAATCATTCGTGATCGAATTTTTACGCAAAATGTGAATCAATAGAATAGATTTCTTCAAACTTCGCTCATCTCAATATTCTTGCCTATATTATAGCAATTGTGACAATAATACCTTTCCATTAGTTTAACAATGTTAAAAAAAAACAGTACCAAGTATGAAAAATATTGCGCACTACTTCTCGTTCCTTCCCCAATAGGTCAGTAAGGTACCATTACTATATGGAGGCTATATGCTCAGGAAATTTCCAGTCATAGAAGGTAGTTCATTACGAAACCCAATTACAAAAATTTGAAACAATTTCGGTGGAAAGTGTGAAACAAATCATGAAAATACCGAATATCTGGCAGTACAGTTATATGTGGACTACACGAAAAATCGTACCTATATAGACATATGTGGACAGTTCTCAGATGTTGTACAAACGGAATTTCGGTGCACGCTTTCTTTAAGCCTCATATAACAGTACCTGCCAATACTTTTAAATTGCTTCAAGTTTGGTTTTACCTCTGGTAGCTGATAATGGTCTGAATAGGTCCACGTTTTACTATTGCACGCATATAACGGTATCTTCGGATATTTGGTATTTTGAAGATTGAGCCACATTTTTAACGAATTTGTTAGAAGTTTGGTGATTGTAGTTTGTACTGGGTTCTAGATCCGATAGCAAAACATTGTATATATAGATTGATCATTTTACCTATATTTTTCAAGAAATTTTTTGAATCTGGTATTTACAGTTTTTAATGGGTTTTATGGGTCCACGATTTCATATAACTCCCATATAGTTGTACCTGCAGATATTCAGTATTTTTTGGCCACACTCTCCATCGGAGATAGCTTACTTAGATATAGATATAGCTCTCATACAATGTTCCTCACTGATTTTTTAATATACTGCCAAATTTACCAACGGAATTTAATTAAAAAAGCAAAAAAAAAAAAAAACAGCAAGTTCGGCCGGGCCGAACTTTGAATACCCTCTACAATATGGAAAAAAATTGGAAATTTTCAAAACAAAAAAATGAATCGGTTTAAAATTCTATTAAAATCTTAAAAATACCGAATACAGGGTGTTAACATTATTTGGGGTTCTGTACGAAAACGTGGAACTACATAGACAATTTTTATTTCACGGCTGAAGTACCCGTTACGGACCTCAAATACGAAATTTGAGTAAAATTTTATGAACATACTTCAATTCGTTCGGAAGCTAGAGTAATTGCAACGGACAGACGAACAGACATTGCTAAATCGACATAGAATTTTATGCTCATCAAGAATATGTATACTTCGTGGGGTTTAAAATGTATATGTCGAGGTGTTACAAACGGAATGAAAAATTAAATATACCCCCCATGGAGGTGAAGGATTTAAAACTCGTATATTTACACAGCAAAATTATGCAGTGGAAAATTCACAATGGCGTTTGACCATTTAAAAACTTATATTGCACAAATTTTTATTTCAATAATGGGTTTCGTTTCCTAGGAAATTTGGTTTATTAAATGAGATTACCATGGAAAAATAAATTGAAGAGAGTATACACTTCGAACACTTTCATTTAGCATTTCAAATGAACCCTTACAGTATATTTGATAACAGTATTTCAACAAATACTCGTACAACTATTTGTTAATCATAATTAAAATTCAATTTTGCTCCTTTTCCACTTGCAAATTAATACTAATGAATTCAATACCGTTTTGCATTTTCAGTTTTACTAACGAAATCAAATAACGCAATTTGTATTTATTTGTATTCGCATATCTACGCCTTTTAATAGCCTCTGTGCCTTGTTTTTTCAAATGCATAGAACACGGGTTTTGAACGCAACCTGGCAATTATCGTCTTACATGCAATTTGAGAATTAACTTTAATGTGTTGTTAAGTTTCGGTAGTGTTGCATAAATTCACAAAGTTCGCGTTAATTAAAAAGTTTTTTTTTCGCTTGATGTTCTTTCCATTTTTTTTTTTTTGTTTCTTTTGCAAAACAAATTTTACTTTGGCAAACATTTTTATTGGCCAGGCATAACACGGAGGTGTGATTGTATGTGTGAGAGGGATCTCTGTTGGTTTCTTCCGCCGATTTCGTTTTCTTTAAAGTTTCCTTATAACAGTTTTGCAAAAAAAAAATCCAACATCGAGGAAGTAAGAAATGGTTACACGAAACTGATAGAAAAAGTAACAAAATATATTAAGAAACATCAACTAAGGTCTACAGTATGAGGAAAACCAGTAAAGAAAGTCTTAAAATCGGGCGGGGCCGACTTTATGATACCCTACACCACATTGCTAATTTAGTAGAGCTCCACATAACAATTAAAAGTTTTTATGGGAGAATTCAATCATACACGCTATGATTATAATTATAATTTAAAGTTCAAAGGACTAAATATGCCGAAGCATTTGCATCTTTTAAATTCGGAATTGTATTGCCCATTTGGTGAACAATTAATTTGAAATCGGATAAAGATATATATGGGAGCTATATCCAAATCTGAACCAATCTCGATAAAATTTGGCAAAGATTTTTCTGAGTTGTATTTGATATATTTCCCTGAATATCGTTGTTACGGAGTGCATATTACGGTTGTGGGTAACAAATATAACAAATCGGACGAATAATATATATGGAAACTATAGATATATCTGAACCGATCTTCACCAAATTTGACATACTAGCTTCTAGACTCAATTCGGTCGTAAGTGCCAAATTCCATCCGATTTGGTCAAATATTAGACGTTTGGTGCACAATAAAAGGTAAATCGGACGAAGATATATATGGGAGCTATATCCAATTCTGAACCGATCTCAATAAAATTTGGCAAAGGTATTTCTGAGCTGTATTTGATATATTTCCCCAAATATTGTTGTTGCAGAGTGCATATTACGGCGGCGGTGGACAAAAATAACAAATCGGATGAACAATATATATGGGAGCTATAGCTATATCTGAACCGATTTCCATCAAATTTGGCATACATATTTTCAGGCATAATTTGGGTCTATATGCAAAATTCCATACAATTCGGGCTGATATTACACGTCTGGTGCACAATAAAAGGCAAATCGGACGAAGATATAAATGGGAGCTATATCTAAATTTTGACCGATTATCTGCAATTTGAATAGGGTTCGTCCTTGGGCCAAACAAATGATCTGTGCAAAATTTCATCTGGATCGGGCAGTAAATGCGACCTGTACTTTGTTTACAAAAATACATGGACAGGCGGACGGACGGACATGCATAAATCGACTCAGAATGTGATTCTATGCAGATCATCAAAAGGAACTATGGGTCTATCTCGTTTCCTTCTGCCTGTTACAAACAAATGCACAAAGACATAATACCCTGACCACCTTGTGGTGTAGGGTATAATGAATTGTTCAAGCAACTACCAATAATGGAAACAAGCAAAAAAGCTTGTTTCCATCATGTGCTGAAGAAAATCTTTAAAAATAAAAGTATCAAGATCTCATTTTCAAATGAGTTTCATTTTGAAATGCAAATCCAGCGAGTTTTGTTGAAGTTTTCAAAATATCATAAGGTGGACAGATCCATTGCTAAACCAAATCGACTATTTTCTGTTACATGGGTTGGTTTCTATTAAGTACCAAAATGGACCCATGTGAACAATGTTTTTCCACAGGAGACAGAACCCACTGCAAGTTCTAAATACTTAATCTCCATTTGATTCTTTTATATAACGCGACTTTAATCGTAAAAATATCGAATATCGGTAAGTCAATATTATGGGAGCTATCGCGAACGAAATTTAAGTTTTTTATCTCAATTCGTTTGAAATATTACAACAGAAATACAGACAATCAAAAGGTGATAAAGGATATGTATATACTTTTTAAAGTCAACGTGATTATTTCGTGGAGACAAACTTAATATAACCATGCCCAGAAATCATTTCATGTCGCTGACATAACTAAAAAGTCACCAACAGGCGATCTCGAATCTTTAACAAACACCCGTCGAGATGAAATGAACCACGCACTCGTTACTTCCTAACATAGACTTTTCAGTGACAGAAAAAGTTACCGACTAAGTGGCGTTCAGCCGGCATTTCTTCCCGAACGGTTTGCCATTTTGGTTAAAGAGTCGAGATCGAGGTCGTGGGTTTCGTCGCTTGGTGGTGATTTGTATGCAATATACAATGCTTTCAGAAGTCTTTAAAATTTAAGGTCTCAAAATAAAATTATTATTTGCAAAATTTTATTGATATGATTATACCCTACGACACTATGTATTGGGGGTATTATAAGTTTGATTGGGCCAAAAGTTATGTAAAACCTCGAAATATTGATTTCCCACATAGGAAAGTATATATGGATCTTCCTATCTCGCCGAGCTGAGTCGATCTACCTATGTATGTCCGTCTGTCCAACTGTCCATGTTAATTTGTAATCACTCTACAGGTCGCAATTATGGCCCGATCTTCACGAAATTTAGAATGGAGGTGGGGCTAGAACCAGAATAGAAGCCTATTGCTTTTGGAGATGATCGCATAAAATTCAGTTGAAATGGACCAAAAACAGAAAAATTTCATGAATTTGCAGTTGCTCTACAGGTCGCAATTATAGACCAATCGACGCGGAAGTTAGAGCTAAGGGCTGGGCAGAAGCCTTCCAATTTTTATGGTCATCGGCTAATATTTAGTGGGTGAAACAGACCATATCATTTGTGTTATATAGAGTCAAATTTTCGATTAAACAGCGAATATTTTAAATCCCGGCGAAATCACAAATAGACGAACAGGTCTCTGACCATTACGTAGATGCCGATAGTAAATATATCGGATGTATATAGCGAAATATATACAATAAGCTGAACCCGATGCGCTTCGCTACCCCTTTTGATTTTATATGCATTCAAAATTTTATTTACGAATATATGTTGGATAAAGAAAAACAAATTTAAAAATTAAAAAAAATATTGCACTAATTTAATGCGTAAATAACCAAAACCATTAGAAAAGCAGTAACATGAGATACATACACGAAGGGTTTGTCCTTTGGATTTATTTATTTCATAGCAAATACCAAGCGTGCAGGAAACTGCAATTTTTTTAAGTAGAGTGGCATTTCTATTGCAAGTAGTGAATTCGAGATAGCAACATACTTCGCCGTAATAAGCGTATTTCAAATAAATTGTTGTGTTGTTTTTTAGTGTTAGCCTAAGGCGTTGTGGGTCAATGGTTCTTATTAAAATCATATCCCAATCTGATCCGATTTAAATATAATTTAAAAAAAATTACTTTTACACCAAACTCCGCCACACCTTTCATATTTAATTGAAATTGGTGCGTCAAATATGTGAAATCGGCCGAGAATATATATATGGGAGCTATATCCAAATCTTAACTAATTTCCAATTAATTTATCACATTTATTATTATAACAAAATTCCGCCACACATTCTGAATTTCATTGGCATCGGTCATATATATCGTGTTTGGTGCATAATATGTATGAAATCGGCCGAAATATATATGTTAGCTATATCCAAACCTCAACTGATTTCAATATAATTTGGCAATTTTTGCTGGTGCCAGATTTTGTCTCTCTCGCTTTGGGTGCATCAAATATGTGAAATCGGCTGAGTATATATATGGAGCTATAATCACATCTGAGCGTATTTGAATATAATTTGTCAAATTTATTTTTGTACCAAATTTAGCCACTCATGCCGAATTTCGTTAGAATCGGAAATACGTATCGTGTTTTGTGCATCAAATATGTGATATCGGCGGATAATATATATGGGAGCTATATCCAAATCTGAACCGATTTTAATATAATTCGACTAATTTATTTTCTAATCAAAATCCCGTTACATATTCCAAATTTCTTTGGAATCGAACATACATATCGTGTATGGTGCATAAATCGGTCGAAAATATATATGAGAGCTATATCCAAATCTGAACCGATTTTAATATAATTTGACAAATGTATATTTGTTTTAATTTCCGCTACACATTTCAAATTTCATTGAAATTAGAGATACATAGCGTGTTTGGTGCATCAAATACATGAAATCGGTCGAAAATATATATGGGAGCTATATCCAAATCTGAACCGATTTCAATATAATTTGAAAAATTCATTTTTGCTCCCGATTCCGTTACTTATTTTAAATTTCATTAAATTTGGACATACATATCTTGTTTGGTCCACCAAATACATGAAATCGGCCGAAAATGTATATGGGAGCTATATCCAAATCTGAACCGATTTCAATATAATTTGGGAAATCAATTTTTTAGATAAAATCTATCACACGTTTCAAATTTCATTGAAATTGGGGATACATAGCGTGTTTGGTGCATCAAATGCTTGAAATTGGCCGAAAATATATATGGGAGCTATATCCAAATCTGAACCGATTTCAATATAATTTGACAAATTTATTTTCGGATCAAATCCCGTCACATATTCCAAATTTCATTGGAATCGAACATTCATATTGTGTTTGAGGCATCAAATGAACGAAATCGGTCGAAAATATATATGGGAGCTATATCCAAATCTGAACCGATTACAATATAATTTACCAAAATTATTTTTGTTCCAAATTCCGTTACACATTCCAAATTTGGAGACTGTATCTTTAACCGATCAATAGATATGTGCATATAAAATCTAAATTTTTGGGAGGTACCTCCGATTCTGATGCTATATCTCCAGTTCCAAGTGGAAATTCAAAAATGTATATAGCCTATGTTACTTTCAGGCGATGTTGCAGTATGTATGGAAATTTTCAGAAAAATCTATTCAGCAGTTTTCGAGTCCATAAATTACAAACAAACAAACAAACAAACAAACGTACAAACATTTTCCTCTTTTATAGATATAGATATACAAAGGAAGGGGATGTTAGCTAGAATACTTATATCTCAAGAATGGCGGCACCGATTTTGACAAATTTTGTCAATTTAGAATGCCTTCTTGGCATAAAGTATAAAATCTAAAAAAATCGTTTAAAAATAGCCAATAATGATGGTATTTTGAAAAATTTTTTATTTTTTCATATTTTTTATCGCATGCGATTTGTTCATTTGTTAGAAGGGCTAGGCCTATTCTTTTTAAAGATATCCGCCATACATTTAGGGGTTGAAATGGACCAACAACTACAAATGTTTCTGATTTTGCAGCCGTAAGAAAGGTCACAAATAGAAACCAAAGGACACGACATCTCGCATGAAGTTAGAGTTTAGGACATTGGGTAGAATGGACCACTTCACCGAAATACACAAAAGGCGAACTTCTGGCTTTTTTATGCTGATTTCGTTGACGAATATAGCTAAACATTGTAGACAAGCAAATCATATAGATGAGTCTAAATTTGGAGATACAGAGGGGCCTCTTGCATTTGGAAATGATAGCAAAATATTTAGGGGTTCAAATGAACCAAAAACCGAAAAAATTTCCTGATCACACAATTGAAGCCAATCGACACGCCTGAGAAGAGAATTAAGAGCAGGGAAGAATTCATTTTGGATGACCATTGAATTATATTTAGCTGTAAAATGGACCACAACAACTAACAGCACGACATATTGTAGTGTTGTAGGGTATTACATGGTCGGCCCCGCACGACAATAGCCTTTGCTTACTTGTTTTGAATAATCTTAATTAAACAATAGTTAAAAAGTACACAAAACTCATAAGTAAGACTCTGTTTTTATACTCTCAGCCATATGATTAGAGAGGGTATATATCATATGATACGGTCAAAAAGTGCCTACACGAAATAACGCTTTTAGACTCTAGGTCTCTTTGGACCAAATCCGTTTCAGAACATTTGGAGTCGATCTAGCGATGTCTGTCCGTCCGTCCGTCTGTCTGACTGGCTCGTGCGCACGATAATTCTCGAAAGGAGTTTCCGATTTGGCACAAACTTGGTACTTTGTAATATTATTGTCAAACTTAGATCGAGTTCGGAGGTGGGCAATATCGGTTCACTCCTTCTAGTACTTCCCCCACAAAAGGTCGAAAGAAAATACCTATCCTACAAAGGGTCAAACTTTTGAACAATTATAACTGTTATAAAATGTGATGTAAGTTTCCGATTGTAAGGGTCAAACTTTTGAATAATCAAAACGATCATAAAATTCCAAATAAACATTCGTTTATCTTCAAATTCGTAAAACACAATATCTGCTGTGAAGAGGGTATCTGGTACCAAGATGTTGAAAAACAAAACGCTCAAAGAAACCGAAATAAGCATCCAAATAGCTTCGAATTTCACACATCTAAACATCGTTGTGAACACTAAATCTGTAAGTGAATTCCTTCTGGTACCTCATCCACAAAGGGACACAATTTTCAATACTTTTATCTGTCACAACTTGCGAAACAAGTCAGGGATATCGTTTTATCGACTGTGAATTATATGCTGATCATGAATATATATATACTTTATGGGGTCTATGACGAATATTTATAGTTGCTACAAACGGAATGACAAATTTAATAACCCTTCCTTTCTAAGGTGGAGGGTATACAAATTTAGTTCAGGAATATGCAAGTATGTGTGAAAGAACATTCAAAAATAATTTAACTTATAGAACAGGAAAGGATCATCCAATTTTGTGCAAACTTTGCAAATCCCACAATTTGTAGTAGTTTTAGGTCAGGTACATCACAGTATTTCTACTAACAAATCTGTTGTGAAATTGAAATATGTCGGTCCACTCCTTCTGGTACCTCCCCTACATCAACATAAATAGCGTCCGAATCCCTTTAAATTTCATACATCCCAATATATCTATTAACACAAGCACTGGTGTGAAGATCATAGATATCGGCCCACGTTTCGGGTATCTCTCCCACAAAGGGTAACAATTATCAACATTTATATCTCTTATAATTTGCGAAACAAGTAAGCGAATCTTTTAAAACTTGGTAACCTGACATCTGTTGTGAATACAAAATGTTAACATTTTGATTAAACTTGGAAATAAACTAAATATTCAATGTTCCGCTACCGGGCTAGAACCCACAACCCAGACAAATTCGTGAAAAACATTTGGCAAAAATCATGAAAATACCGAATATCGGAGGTACCATTATATGGGGGCTATACCAAAACGTGGACCTATACATACAATGTTTCGTCACATGAGCTAGAAACCATTATGGCCTACATATGCCAATATTTATAAAAAAAACGTGAAAAACGTGGCAAAAATCATCAAAATACCGGATATCGGGAGTACCGTTATATGAGGACTATCCCAAAACTTGGATGATATATCTCATTTTCAATACTAACCATCCTAGATACAATACAAATTGTTCTGCTAAATTTTATTTCAACAGATAAGGTGGAGGGTATGATAGGTGGAGGGTATAATAAATTTAAATAAAATAACAGTGGCTGAGGGTATACATATGGCGGCAAAACCAACAGGTACTTCTCAATTTGGTTTTTATACCCTCCACCAGACTATGCAGGGTATATTAACTTTATCATACCTTATTTGTCCTCGAAATACTCATGTCAGACCAAACGAAGTATATATATTCTTGATTAGCGTAAAATTCTAAGTCGATTTAGCGATGTACGGATGTGTCTTTCTTTCGAACGAATTACAATAGAAGGCTAAATTTCGTAAATGGGTCATGTAGGTCCACGTTTTCATATAGCCCCCATATAACTATACCTCCCTTTATTCGGTATTTTGTTGATTTTAGAGTTATTTTTTACCGGAATTAATTCAAATTTCGTATTTAAAGTTAGTAAAGCACATGGTACAATGAAGACAAGGTATCAAAACAATCTAAAAATCAACCAACTTGTTGCATTGATTTTGAATTAATAATTTAAAACAGCGAAAACTGAATGAAATGTCAAAATTTTATTTTAAAATCATATTCTATATAGAGATGGGTTTATTTGGCTAAAAAAAATGTAGATTTTGTAGGTACATACGTTGCAACAAGCATTTTGAAAACACCCGAATTTGAATATTTTCTGAACATTTTTTATTATTGAAAAGAGTACACACACATAAACAAAAAAGTTGACATATTAAGCCAATAAAATAAAAAAATTAAAATCATATGGTATTATAGTCCAACCTTGATTTTATTGTACCATGCTACAGGCTATGACAGAAAATCGAGTTGGCAGGTCCACGTCTTCGTGTAGCCCCTACCTCCCGATATTTTGTATTTTGATGATTTTAGCGACATTATTAACCGGAATTGTTTCAAAATTCGTAGTTGGTACAACGACGTCCCAGCTAGCATTTGGAAGGTTGTTTTTTAAAAAATCACTTCGGTGAGTCTTTTTGGTGATCAAAAAATGATTAACTCACGTATACGACCGAAAAGCGACTCGAAAATGACTCTCTTTAATGAGTAAAAAGAGGTCAACCAAAATACAACAACAAAATGTAGGGGAATCGGAAATCAATCATTGAGATGTGCAAAATGTGACTGTTTTTTCCGTTATTTATTATCATATTGCGATCATGTACAGATTGAAAAATGATTAGTCTTAAAAAGATCATGCAGCTGTTTGAAAAGTGATCGTATTGATGTATTTTTTATCATATTTCGCACAGACAAGTGCTTAAATGCTACTTGTTTTTCTATGCATAACGGGTCATTTTGTTGCGTTTCTGGAGTGGCTATAGAAAAGTTGACTTATTGGTCATTTATAAAAAGTGCGTGGAAGCGTCAACAGCAAAAGTGTTAAATATTAAAAAGTGATAAAAAAAATATTAAAAAGTGATAAAAAAAATATTAAAAAGTGTACGTTTATCTATTTGTTTGTTTATTAATTTATTGTTTTTATAAAGAAAAAATTTCAGAAAGCCAATTTAAAAAAATAGGAAAGGCTAAAATAAAAAGGATGGCAAAAAATGAATTGGTGCAGCAAAATGAAACGATACTTAAACAATTTGTAAGTATACAAAATTGGGTCTTTGATTGATTAATTCACTACTTTGCAATATATTAATACTTATATAATTTTTGATAATCTATTTCCAGAAAGAACTTATTGCAAAAACCGGCGGTGAAGGACCCCCTCAATTCCTTCGGGCTGCCGTTCGAAAGATTTTTTCTGACAATTTAGCCTGCCAATACAGCTGGAAGGGCACCAGTGTAAAGCCAAGTGCAGAAAAGTGTTATTTAGTGACAGTAATCAAAAGTAAGTTTGTGTTTTTAACACGTATATAAAGATTTAGTAAAATGGACAGACTTGTATATATTTAATTTCAGATATTTGTCATCTAAAATACACAAGTAACGACAAGGATGTGAAACATTTTGTTCACGCTCGAGACCGGGAAAGAAAACGATCAGATTGAAGTTCCTGATTTTTTTTATTTTTTGGTTTTTCTTTTTTTATTTAATTTTTTACTATATTTTTTACCACTGGCATTTACTAAAATACACCTGAAAATGAACTAGTACAAATTATAATTATAAAAGTTGAATTATTTTTATTTTAAATAAACTATTTTATAAACAAATATAAACAAATTCTTTTTTTCACGGTACATCCCAATATTTAGAAATCACGTACGAGATTCGTAGGATCGTAAACTCTCATATAGGACTCATAAATGACTCGAATTTAAGACAAAGGCGACTTAAATAAGACTCGTAAATGAATATAAATATGAGTGACATATGACAATTAAAAGACTAATAAATGACTCATTAAGGACTCATAAATGATCAAAAAATGATTTAAAAAAGACTCGTAAAAGATTCACAAATTAAAAGTTTTAGCACAATAAATGATTAAAAAACGATTCGAAAACGACTCGTAGAACGATTAGAAAATGGTCGAAAAAGACTCTTAACTAATCTAGAGGAAGACTCATATGTGATTTATTAAGAAGAGTCGCGGGAGGTCACGTTTTTCTCCCGACAAATGTGTCTTTTATATTCCACATTTTTAATCGCGCGACCGGATAAAAAAAGACTCGAATGTGATTAAAAATTTCAAAAAATGCTGACTGGGGTATAGCCCCCATATAACGGTATCTTCCAATATTCGGTATTTTAATGATTTCTGCGAGGTTTTTACCGGAATTGTTTCAAATTTTGTATTCGAAGTTCGTATAAGTTTAGCACGGTCGAACTTTTTTTTTTTTTTTCTTGAGAAATATAGTCAAATTATCAAACATATTGATCCCATTAGAAACTCTAAATACTAAATTTTGAACGATTACGCTGAAAAATGTGGCAAAAAACCGAACATTGAGGGGCACCTTTATATGTGATGTCTAACAGGAGTATTTCGAGGAGTTGCTAATGAAGGAGTGGAGGTAATGAAAATACTCACATCTTTTTGGGAAGGTATCAGAAGAAGTGGACTGACAGTCCCATATTCACACTAGATCTAATCTTGGTGGAAGAATAGTAATGTTCGAATATAAAATAGATAAACGGCAAAGAATTATAATTATTCAAAATGTTGATTCTGAGTGAGAAAGGTACGAGAAGGACTATGCATTATATCAGAACTCGTATATTTAAACATGCGAAGCCTAAAAAAGTCGTAAATTTGGTTTGCCTATTAGATAGTCATTCAATATTTTGACCCCTTGTGAAATAGGCACCAGAAGGAGTTGTCCGCTATATCATATCATTACACCGGAACTTGTGTTGTTAAAATATTGAGATGAGCAAATATTGAAAAGCTCGGGTAAAGTTTAATTCGGATACTCGCTTCGAGAGTTATCGTAAGCGTAAACAGATTTCGTCCACAGGGATCTAGAAGATGTGGACATTAAAATACATTTAGTCAGTGTTATAATAACAATTCCAAGCACTGTATCTCTTCTCCCTCCGACTAATGTAGTAACAGTAGAAATAGTGTTATTTGCTGTTTTTCAATAAAAAAATGTCTGTAACTTTGTGTTTGCTGTAAAACATACTCACGGAAAGTCACTATTTAAGTAAACCTAGAAAAAATTGTGAAAGAAAGTAGGAAAAGTGCTCATTATACAAAAGTTTTTCTGTGTAAACTCAAGCTTTCTTCGTAAAGAAAATCAAAACTGCTGAAATAAAACTTGTTTTTTACATGAAACATAGATTTGTGAGAAATAATAAATATTTCAAATTATAAAAGTGGAATTAAACGTAATCTTTTTTGTTGAATAATTTTCATGTTAGCAAACTTCAGCCTTATATTAAAACCTAGGAAATTCAATCAATAACATTAAAAGTGAAAGAGGACACAAACTGCAATTTTTAACTCTTTTTGTATAACCCCTTTGAGTATAATAAAATTCGCTCTCAGTGAACCGCTTTTCACAGAAGAAAGGAAATAAAGGGGGAGAAATAAAATCTGATAGTGTTCTCTTAAATTTCCCAATATTAGTAATGTTCGGATATTGAAATGTGGTAGTAAAAAGTTGCTAATATGGTATAAAATTTAGATGCTGGCACCTGAAGGACGCAAAGCGTTATATACATTTCATTCAACTACTGCTTATTTCGTGAATGGTAGCACTTAGCTCATGTATAATTTGAAGGATAATTAGGTTTATCCTTCCGTTGAACGAATGTGTAATGCTCCAGAATGTGTGCGAAAATTGTGTACGGATTTTGGAGGAAGAGAAGCGTCGTCGGGCCCGTATATAAACATGCAAAATTGTTGCATTTGGGGCATAGAAAGCTCGGAAGCATACATTGAAAAATCTATGCACCCAAAACGAGTCACTGTTTGGTGTGTATTTGGGTCCAGAGATATTTTTCTTCGTAAATGATCATGTAGTGGCCGTTACTTTAACGGGCCATGTTAAACGAATTTTTGTGCACAAAAATTGCAGAGAGTAAGAAGTAAAGCGTCTATTGACATTTGTTGTCAACAAGATGGCGCTACGTGCCACTCCGCCGAAGATGCACTCTAATCTCAACAGAAAAGTTACATGAAATATGCGTGATAAAAAATCGTATACCGATTTCATACAAGAACTTGTGCTAATGGAAACATTAGGATGTGCCACGTTTAACAAGAATCGGACGCTTATTCCGCCTTTTATGAGCGTCATGGTTATTCAAAAAATTGATCCGTTGAGGGGGAGGTACCAGAAGCGGTTGATACCAGATCTTGTGATGGCAATAGAACTGGAATGTGTGAAATTTGAAGACCGTTGGCCTTAAAAATTTTTTAACCCGTTGTGGGGGAGGTACCGGAGGAGTGGGTCAATATAGTTCATCTTTATACCAGGTCTTGTTTTGGTAAAAATGGAGATATGCGAAAATACAAGACAATCCGTCTCTTATTTCTTATAAGAATTAAAATTATTTCAAATTGGGAGCCTTTGTGGGAGAAGTACTTGATGGCGTGGCCTTGACCTTTTGTTGGGCAGGTACGAGGAGAAGTGGACCGATATTCCCATCTCCAAACTCTATTTAAATTTGAAAATAATATTACGATGTACCAAGTTTAGATCAAATGCGTTCGTTCATTTCACGTTTAGAGTAATGTATGCCCAAAATGAAAAGCATTTTAACACATGAATCCGAACTCGGCATAGAAGTAGGTCTGTCGACTGTGTGGATGATCGATTCAGTATAGCTATAAATCCTATATACATGTAGCCGATTTGAGCTTTAAACCATGTGAAAGATGAAGTATGATCGGTGCTAGGAACAGTTTCCACAGTCAAGAAATCAAAATGATCAAGTTTTGGTTGTCACTTCTACCTAAACAATTTTCAGAAGAACTAATGTCTATTTATTTCCTATCCTCTTCAAAAAAAAAAAAATAATAACATCTGGAAGGGAATAATCTCCATAGATAAAACTACAAAGTTACGAATTGTTAAGTATTGATGCCGTCTTTACAAAAGATTCCCATGTTCTTGGTATACTCATGTGTTATTAGGCTGATTGTTGTTTTAAAATGTTAGACATTGCATAAAGTGTAAATATTTATTTATTCAATGTATCATTGAAATCCATTTTGTTTCACAGATAAGTATGCCATGGAATTACTTCGACATTTCTTCATTCGTTTCCATTTCTTCATATCTTACATAAGAAAATAACATTGTGTTACATACAAACGGAAATCTATTCAAATAGATTTCCACGTATTCTTGTCTAAATTTATTATGTTTATTGAATGACTTTCAGGAAATATTCTGTTTGTTCAATGGAATCGTAGCTTAGATATGATTCTGTATTTTCCGCAATTTATGCAGAATTTGTTTTGCTAAGAGGCGAAAGAACAATAAGCTAAGCAAATTGATAAATCGATTTAAGCGCTAGTAGGTGTTGATAGCGTACTTCTATATCATAATATTAATGTTGTTGACTAAAGCTACAAAAGTTTTTACTTGGAAAAAAAGACCGTATCGCTTAACCAAATTGTTTTAAAGAATAAAAAGAAAGAATGATACGATATTTTAAGAGATCACAATTAAAACAAGTAAAAAAGCAGTAAGTTCGGCCGGGCCGAACTTTGAATACCCTCCACCATTTGGAAGGAATTAGAATATTTTCAAAAAAAAAAAAAAAAAAAATAAAATCCAATAAAAATTCTTTTAAAATCTTTAAAATATCTAATATAGGAAGGTGCCGATATATGGGGGAATATACGATATTGTGGACCTATAAAGACAAATCGATGTCTGCGTGTAAAGTACTCACAAGGAACTCCTTGTATGGATTTTCAGATAATTCCATAGGAAAAGTGGCTAAAATCATCGAAATACCGAATATAGGGGAGTGCCGTTATACGGGGGATATACGATATTGTGGACTTATATAGACAATTCCGTTTCAGGGGTAAAGTGCTCACAAAGAACTCCGTGTGTGGATTTTCAGACAATACGATTGGAAAATGTGGCTAACATCATCAAAATACCGAATATCGGGGGTACTGTTATATGGGAGCTATACGTTATCGTTAACCTATATAGAGAATTCTCTGCTCACAAAGAACCCCTTGTGTACAAAAACCCCATTCCGTTGAAAAATATGGCTAAAAACATCAAAATACTGAATATCGGGTGTACCGTTATATGAGAGCTATACGATATCTTGGATCTATATAGATAATTCTCTGCCGAGGTATATAGTACCCACAAGGAACTCCTTGTGTGGATTTTCAGACAATTCCGATGAAAAATGTGGGTCAAATCATAAAATACCGAATATCGGGAGGTACCGTTATATGGGAGATATACGATATCGTGGACCTGTATAGACAATTCTCTCTCAGGGGGTGAAGTACTCACAAGGAACTATATGTGTTAATTTTAAGACAATTCCATTGAAAAGCGTGGCTAACATCATCAAAATACCGAATATCGGGGGTTACAGTTATATGGTGGATATACGACATCGTGGACCTATATAGACAATTCTTTTTGGGGAGGTAAAATGCCCACAAGGGACTCCTTTTGTGGAATTTCAGACAATTCCATTGAAAAATGTGGCTAAAATCATCAAAATACCGAATATCGGGGGTACCGTTACATGGGGGCTATACGATATTGTGGACCTATATAGATAATTCTCTGCCGAGGTATAAAGTACCCACAAGGAACTCCTTGTTGGATTTTCAGACAATTCCATTGAAAAATGTGGCTAACATCATCAAAATACCGAATGTCGGGGGTACTGTTATATGGGGGCTATAGGATATTGTGGACCTATATAGATAATTCTCTGCCGAGGTATAAAGTACCCACAAGGAACTCCTTGTGTGGATTTTCAGACAATTCCATTGAAAAATGTGGCTAACATCTTCAAAATACCGAATATCGGAGGGTACCGTTATATGGGGGCTATACGATATCGTGGACCGATATAGCCCATCGTCGAACTTGACCTGCCTGAAGACAAAAGAGAGATCTGTGCAAAATTTTAGCTTCCTATCTTAATTCGTTTAGACTGCAGCGTGATTACAGCAGACGGACGGACAGGGCTAAATCGTCTTAGAATTTTACGCTGATCAAGAATATACTTTGTTGGGTCTAAAATGATTATTTCGTTGAGTTACAAACGGAATAACGAACTTAATATACCCTCCATACTATGTATGGTGGAGGGTATAAAAAGAAAGAATGTAACGACATCTTAAGAGATCAAAATTAAAAAAAAAATATGTCATGCCGTAGAAAAGTCATAATCAATAATTTTTCGTTCCTATTATATTTTAAACCAACCAGGAAAGGACAAAAGTGGGGCCGGTCGTGTATAGTGTACCCTACCCCTCTAGGCATATTGACACCTATTAACGCTTTAGAGCGGTTAAAATTTGACTTCTGAAGGAACTAAAACGTGCTAGCTATATCTTAATCTGAACCGATTTCGACAAATTTTAACAGCTATATCTATATCAGTATCGATTTACTCCAAAATTGACTTTATTTATTCTATATATGAAATATAATATAATATATTTTTTGGCTGTATCTGATATATTGTTATATGTCATGAAACGCATGTATTCAATCAAAATAAATTCAAATTTAAAATATTAATCTGACTGGAGGTGGGCCAGCCATAGATTAAAATTTTCGAAATTATAAAAATTGCATATCGCAGAGGAATCAGAGGGAGTACAATTACATTCAATATTGGTATATCGCAATATTTTTTAAAAAGAAAGGTGTCTGTCACATCCCACTCTAAGGATCAAAATTTCGAATAATGGAAACTTATAGAATACAAAAAAAAAAATACAGATTTTTCTGAACTTTGCACATTCAAATACTTCCATCAGCACTATATCTGGAGCAAAGATGACCCGTATCGGTACAGCATGTCCCAACAGTTGAGTTTATGTTAGAATAAGTGTGACAATCAAATATGTCAAATATGTTTTCCCCCACAAACGTTTAAAATTCATCAAAGTTCTTTAAAATTTGGTATTTGATGTTTGTAATGGGTGCTACAGCCTATGACAGGAGATTGTCTGTGCAGGTCAACGTCTTCGTATAGCTCCCATATAACGGTACCTCCCGATATTCGGTATTTTGATGATTTTAGCGACATTATTCACCGGAATTCTTTCAAGTTTGGTATTTGATGTTCGTAATAAACGCTACAGCCTATGACAGGAGATTGTCTTTGAATATTGTAATGGCTTATGACAAAAGTTACCTATGCAGGTCCATGTCGTCGTATAGACCCCAATGTAACAGTTTCATTCGGTATTTTTAAGATTTTAACAGAATTTTTAACGGATTTTATTGTTTTTGAGAATTGTCAAAATAGTTCCAAATGGTGGAGGGTGTTCAAAGTTCGACCCGGCCGAACTTACAACTTTTTACTTGTTTTTCCCCATACCAATAATTTTGTCTTGATTGAAGCTAGTGTGAAAATATAATACAGGACCCGTAATCCAAGGTTTTTTTTTAATTTGTGCTTATTTCATGTGTGGTAACACAGCTCATGTCTGATTTGAAAGGTTATTAGTTTTACTTTTACGTTAAACGAATATGGTTGTGTATATGGATTAAAGAAGCTGGTAATTATTGCGATTTTTTTTGAAAATCATGTTAATGAGATCGAGAATAACGTACGAATTTGGGAAGAAAAGAAACACCGCCAGCTCAGCATGTAAAAAAACAAACTTCTCGCATTAAGGTAAACATTGATTAAATTTTTTAGTTTCAACAGAACAACCCTAGGTGTCATTCGAAGGTACAGTCGATTCTCAAAAAAAAAAAAAGTAATAATAATAATAATTTTACGGACCCTCTGTATCGTACGCAAAAAATGATCATCCATTTCCAAAAAAATCATAGAAAAACGAATATGGTCCGAACATGTTCCGTGGTAATATTCATTTCAAATAAAACAAGTAAAAAAACATTAAGTTCGGCCGGGCCAAACTTTTAATACCCTCCACCTTAGAGTAAAGGAAACATTAGAGCCCATTATGACCCACATATAATATTTGTAGACATATTCATGGGAAAATGTGCCAAAAATCATCAAAATACCGAATATCAGGAAATACGACTATATGGGGCTATACAAAAACGTTGACCTATACATACCGCGTTTCGCCAAAAGAGCTAGAACCCATTAAGTCCAACAAATATCAATTTCTAGACAAATCCGCAAAAATTATCAAATTATCGAATATTGGGAGGGCTATACCAAAACGTGGACCTAACAATGATTCGCAACACGAACTGGGACCCATTATGACCTACAACTACAATTTTTCAAAGAAATTCGTGAAAAAAGTGTGTCAAAAATCATCAAAATACCGAATATCGGGAGGTACCGTTATATGGGGACTATACCAAAACGTGGACCTATGCATACAATGAACCCATTATGACCTACAAATACCAATTTTTAGACAAATCAGTGAAAAAATGTGGCAAAAACCATCAAAATACCGAATATCGAGAGGTACCGTTATATGGGGGCTATACCAAAACGTGGACCGATTTATCTCATTTTCAATACCAACCATCCTAGACACAATACAAATTACTCTGCTAAATTTTGGCGCTCCATGTCAAATGTCTATGTATCGTGATTTTAACAGACAGACGGACATCGTTAAATCGACTTAGAATTTTATGCTGATTATGAATAAATGGTATAACAAGTAAAACAGTTGTAAGTACCTTCCACCATTTGGAACGAATTTGGCAATTCGCAAAAACAATAAAATCCGTTTAAAATTCTGTGAACCTGCACAGGCAATCTTCTGTCATAGGCTGTAGCATCCATTGCGAACATAAAATACCAAATTTGAAACAATTCCTGTGAATAATGTGGCTAAGATCATCAAAATACCGAATATTGGGAGGTACCGTTATATGGGGGCTATACGAAGACGTGGGCCAACATGACCCATTTGCAATACCAAACATCCGGCATAGTAAACATTTGAGTAAATTGTTGTCAACTTATTTCATTTCGTTCGGAAGCTAGAGTGATTTCCACAGACGCACAGACGGATAGACGGACGGACATCGCTAAATCGACATAGAACTTTATGCTGATCAAGAATATATATACTTTGTTGGGACTTAAATGTATATTTCGAGGTTATACAAACAGAATAAAAAATTTAATATACCCTCCATACTATGGCGGAGGGTATAAAAATTTAATGAAAACTTTTATAAACTGCAAAATTATGTCCAATATTTTGATACACGGAAACTTATTATTTATATTTATTATAACCTACAACACTATCTGTTGAGGGTAGTAAGTTAGAGTGGGTCAAAAATTATAACACCTCAAAATATTGGTCCAAGATATAGGAAACTATACAGAGATCTCGCCGAGCTGAATCGGCGCCCTATGTCGGTTTATCCAAGTTAAATTGTAATCACGCTGGAGGTTTGGTTAAGATAGAAATAGAATAGAATATAGAATATAGAAATAGAATAGAATAGAATAGAATAGAATAGAATAGAATAGAAACCTATTGTTGGGGGAGATGATAGCAAAATATATACAATTATGGAACAACCGAATCCGAATTTTGGATGGGGCTGGAGTATAGGACTCTAGCCCTTTCCATCGAAATCAAAAATATCCGAAAAGGTGACTTCTGGTCATTACCTTAATGGCCATATCCAATATACTATTCGATATATAACAAAATATATACAATCATAGTATGGAGGGTATATTAAGTTTGTCATTCCGTTTGTAACACCTCGAAATATACACTTCAGACCCCAAAACGTATATATATTCTTGACCAGCACAAAATTCTATGTCGATTTAGCGATGTCCGGCCGTCTGTGGAAATCACTCAAGCTTCCGAACGAAAGGAAATAAGTTGATAAAAGTTTACTCAAATGTGTATTATGTCTGCAGGACTTTTGGTATTGAAAATGGGCCATGTAGGTCCACGTCCTCGTATAGCCCCCATAGAACGGTACCCCCGATATTCGGTATTTTGATCTTTATTCTAGTCAAAAGGGTTTCAGATCCGCAGAAACTTTGCCGCAAATTGTAGTGTTGTAGAGTGTCAAATGGTCGCCCGTCCGACAATAGCATTTGCTTCCAAAAATTAATTAGGAGACCCATTATTATTATTAATTTATTAATTGTATGTTATTATTATTTGGCTATTACTCAAGTCTTCCCAACTATAAAAATACAAGAGATGTCGTTTAATTTTTTGAAAGTGTTGAAATATTACAACTTAAAAAACTCAAATAAACGAACAATGATCGACATCACATTATAAGCACCTAATTTTCCAAATAAATCGCATCAATCCCTCACAAATAGTATGTATTTAAAAACAACAAGTAAAAACAACAAGTCTAAAATTAGTATTTACCCTCCATGCTATGTATGGTGGAGGGTATAAAAATAAAGCATTAGTTGCTTTTTCAAAATTTCATTAACTTATTTACTCCGATTCAGCAAAGAAGCCCTTCAACTGTCGCGGAGAAGCAAATCATTACTTTTTTTAAAACTTATATACATTTTGTGCATCAATTTTATATATTGCAAATTACCCTGAATTAACTTTCTAACTTGGTCAACTAATTCAATTGCTTAAACTCACTCAGCCTTCGTTGATAGCCTTAATAAGCTACCTTTAGACATAATTTCGGAATGATACATTTTATTTCTTTGATCAAAATCTGTAAGATTTAATTTAGTATTTAAAATTATATAGCATTTCCTCGTTTAATATGCGATGCAACTTCGAGAAGAATGCTTAAAAGTCAAAAATATTATGTTACACGAATACGTGGCCAATGATCGTTTAAATATCCATAAACTTATTTCTAACATATTCACAATTAGATTTGTTCTCACTCTCTAAAATTGGCCATTCTACGTGACTGGAATTCCACCGGATGATAAATTTGATATTCACGTTCCGGGTTTTCCCGACACATATGAATTGGTATCTCGTCATTATGCTTTGATGCTATTTGCCAAGTTACAAGAGATGTTTACACCATCATTTCAAACGTTTGCATATCAACATAGATAGCAATCACATATTGTTGTTCATTAACAATTTAAATAACCCAGAAATGAAAAATTAGAAGGCAGGATGTTTTTAATATTCTCTTTTTTTGCTCCGTAATTTAGAATGGGAATAAACATATGATATAAGTGTATTTTCCATTTGCTATAAATAACAAGATGTATTGGCGATAAAGTACAAATATATAAATTAAGTTAAACTATAAAAACAAAAAAATTCAAAGGTGGCTAAAGACTTCATGTAGGACAAAAAAATTAAAACTAGATATTTTCAATTTTCTTAAACAAATTAAGGCAATTCTCCTGCGAAGCCAACATATCATATTACAGACACTAACGTTAAAATATGAAATTTTAGAAATACTATTAGGATGCGATGAAACATCGGTTGTAGATGTGTTATGTTAGACCATTTTTTATGAAGGGTTTGTATCAACTAACAGATCATAATACCGAATTCCACCAACATCTGTCAGTACATATGACCATAATCTAGGAAATAGATCGAAACGGGTAGTGCTATTGCATTGGCTAAGGAGTAAAAGTTGACTTGGTAGAACCAATTTGGTTTCTATTCGCAGACAGCTCAAATGCCAAACTAAAGTAAAGTGTATTAAAAGGTAAATCTTTTCAACATACACCATAACATTTACTCATATATGCTGCGTTCTTATACGTTTAAATCAGCGGTGCTCAAAACCGTGTTCTAGAACATGAAGAGAAAAAAGAAATAATTTAAGTGAAAATTAAAATTCTGTTTTTCTTTATATTTTACGGTTCTATTTAATTGTTTTTAAACACGAATGTTTGCCAAAATAATTTATAAAGCAAATGGATAAAAAATATTTGTTTAAATAATGACTTAACACGGTTTTGTTCTTGAATTAAATAAGCAAAGAGAAATTTGACTGAAAAGAGATATTTCTTTTTGAGCACCGCTGGTTTAAATGCTAAAACTAGTAAAAGAGAGAATAGTTCTCTCTCGCTCTCAGAGAACTGAATTTACGGGAAAGAAAGACTAACAAAAATGTTGAAACTACTTCAAAATAGAGATGTAAAGATATACATATAAAGACCCATAACGAGTAGTAAAAGATAACGGCATATTTGCGTGTGTTTTCTTTATTTGTAAAAAGATTTAAAAATATTATATTACCCTATCAGAACCAAAAATTAAAAATAATACAGCACAATTAAAAATATATATACAACTACACTGAAATTCTTTTTGGTATCATTGCTTTTTATACCCTGCGCGACAAGGTGGTAAGGGTATTATGTCTTTGTGCATTTGTTTGTAACAGGCAAAAGGAAACGAGATAGACCCATAGTTCTTTTTCATGATCTGCATAGAATCACATTCTGAGTTGATTTATGCATGTCCATCCGTCTTTCCGTCCGTCCGTCCGTCCGTCTGTCTATGCATTTTTGTGAACAAAGTACAGTTCGCATTTATTACCCGATCCAAATGAAATTTTGCACAAATCATTTGTTTGAACCTAGTACGAACAGAATTGAAATTGGAGATAATCCGTAAAAATTTAGATACAGCTCCCATATATATCTTCGTGCAATTTGCCTTTTATTGTGCACCAAACGTGTAGTAATAGGCCGAATAGTATGGAATTTTGCACATATAACCAAATTATGCCTGAAAATAAGTATGCCAAATTTGATCGAAATCGGTTCAGATATAGCTATAGCTCCCATATATATATTGTTCATCCGATTTGTTATTTTTGTCCACCGCCGCCGTAATATGCACTCTGCATCAACAATATTTGGGGAAATATGTCAAATACAGCTTAGAAATACATTTGCAAAGTTTTATCGAGATCGGTTTGGATTTGGATATATTTCCCATATATAACTTCGTCCGATTTGTCTTTTATTGTGCACCAAACGTCTAATATTTGCCAAAATGGGATGGAATTTGGGACATACGACCGAATTGAGTCTAGAAGCTTGTATGTCAAATTTGGTGAAGATCGGTTCAGATATAGCTATAGCTTTCTTATATATTGTTCATCCGATTTCTTATATATGTTACCCACAGCCGTAATATGCACTCCGTCAGAACGATATTCAGGGAAATATATGAAATACAGCTCAGAAATATCGTTGCCGAATTTTATCAAGATCGGTTCAGATTTGGATATAGCTCCCATATATATCAAATGGGTAATACAAGTGAGAATTTAAAGGATACAAATGCCTCGGCATATTTAGTCTTTTGAACTTTAATAGCGTGTATGATTGAGTTCTCTCATAAAAACTTTTAATTGTTGTGTGGAGCTCTACTAAGTTAGCAAGGTGGTGTAGGGTATCATAAAGTCGGCCCCACCCGATTTTAAGACTTTCTTTACTGGTTACCCACTAGAAACCTTTGTATAAAAAAGTAAATCGATGAGATGCATTGTGACACCTTCCTAAACAATTAACTGCCTTCAGTCGAACTGCAACTTTCCAATTAAAAACCAGTAAAGAAAGTCCTAAAGTCGGGCGGGGCCGATTTTATGATACCCTACACCACTTTGCTAATTTAGTTGAACTCCACTTAATAATTAAAAGTTTTTATGGGAGAATTCAATCATACACGCTTCGGACTTTTATTGCCCATTTGGTGCAAAATTAATTTGAAATCAGATAAAAATATATATGGAAACTATATCCAAATCTGAACCGATCTCGATAAAATTTGGCAAAGATAGAGCTGTATTTGATATATTTCCCTGAATATCGTTGTTACGGAGTGCATATTACGGTTGTAGGTAACAAATACAACAAATCGGATGAACAATATATATGGGAGCTATAGCTATATCTGAACCGATCTTCAACAAATTTGGCATACTACCTTCTAGACTAAATTCGGTCGTATGTCCCAAATTCCATCCCATTTTGGCAAATATTAGACGTTTGGTGCACAATAAATGGTAAATCGGACGAAGTTATATATGGGAGCTATATCTAAATTTTTACCGATTATCTCCAATTTCAATAGGGTTCGTCCTTGGGCCAAACAAATGTTGTTTGCAAAATTTCATCTCAATCGGATAATAAATGCGACCTGCATTTTATTCACAAGAATACATGGACAGACGGACGGACGGACGGACGGACGAACTGACATGCATAAATCAACTCAGAAAGTGATTCTATGCAGATCATCAAAAGGAACTATGGGTCTATCTCGTTTCCTTTTGCCTGTTACAAACAAATGCACAACGACATAATACCCTGACCACCTTGTGGTGTAGGGTATAAAAAAATGAAAGTTGTGCTGAATTTTAATAGGATTGTTTACAATTTTTCCAAAAAATAAAAAGTAGTACTGCATCAAATCTCAACCATTATATCAATAAACAATTAAAATTACTGTTACGTTCTTATGGGCCGAAGTTTCGATATCCTACACCGTGAAGAAATTAAAATATTGAAAGGTGTGTCCAATTACACCTAATGTAATTAATTTTTACAATATATTGTTACCGTAATATTAAGCGACTGTGTCTTTTATTAAAAAGCAAATCATAAAATGTCAAATATTTTCTGAAGCAACCAAAAACGGTGTAAGTTTGGGCAGTACTGAAATTTGTATATCCTCCACCATTTGAAAAAAATTGTTGTGAAATCAATCGTCTTAAATTCACAACAACTTTGTCCCAGATCACATATAACCCGTAAGCTAAGGTCAAGTCGGGCGGAGCGGACTATATGATACCCTACACAACTATGCATATTTAATAGAGCTTCTGTAACAAAAAACGTTCATATTGGCAACTTATGTTAGTAGATCATATCAACTATGAAGCTTATTTGAATCATGGCTTTAGAGCAGTTATAAAATGGTTTCAGAGGGAATTAATATGTGGGAGACATTTCCAATTCTGAATTGATTTTCGCCTAATTTAGCGGAGGAATTTTTACAGAGTGCATAATATGACTTCCAGAAGGCTTATATTAAAAACTATAAATCGAAGTAAAACATATCTGGGAAACCAATTTCTCCAAATGGAAAAATGTTCGGTTGAATGTACAAAACTCTCTCCAAATTGGGCTGATATAACATATTTATAACCGTGAAATGAAAGATTTATGTGGAAGCTATATTCAAATCTGAACCGAAATATCTGGTACCATATATCATATCAAATGTTGCGAATGTGAGGAACTTAAATATTAAATCGGATGATATTGCTTGTTTCTAGGCTAGGATAGCTATAGCTTGTTTCTAGACTGAATTTGGTCGGATGTCCCGAAATGCATCCTATTTGGACGCATACTACACATAAGGCGTACTATAAAACTGAAATCGGAAGAGGATATACATGTGAGCTATATCTAAAGTTGGGTTATCCGTTATATCAATTGGGTTATCCATGGACCAAACAAATGATCTATGGAAAATTTCATCTGAATCAGACAATAAATGTGGCCTGCATTTTGTTCACAAAAATACATCGACAGACAGGCGGATGGACATCCAAAAATCTACTCAGAAAATGATTTTATGAGGATCTTCAAAAGTTACTATGGGTCTATCTCGTGGCATTTACCATGTTATAAACAAATGTGTGGCGAAGGGTATGAAAACCAATACAAATACTGAATTGTAATACATGCAGTTAAAGAATGCAACCCTTAAAATTCCACTAATTGGGACAAACGTTAAATGAGAGCTACACTAAGCACTTTTCGCTTAGTTTTATTTTTCTACTCGTCAAGATTTCAAATTATTTAATTATAGTCATTTCGGTCAAGAACCTTCAACCTGCCGAAAATCAAGAGGCTGTAGCAAGATGGAAGTAAACTTCCATCCATGGTGAAGAAGATAAAGTCATTTCAAATAAGCTTATCCATCTCTGTATTTTCTGTAATGTACCTTGTCAGATTTCGCTACACAGAAAAGAAGTCCTCATTTCTGATTTGTGTGTATACAATGGATTTGTAAATAAAAAGTTTGAAAACGAGATGTAGTCAAATGAAATATTTTGAAAAAATTTTAAACATATGATTGCCTGACTTTACGTTCTTAATTCTACCATGCACCCATCTGTTAGTATTTCACTATAATATTCTTTGTAAATAGAAAACCTCATTTAAATTGTCAATTTATTCCCATGTCTTTGTATAGCCACAAGATTCTAACAAAATTTTCCTACGAAGCATACACGCGGTTTAAATATGTATGTCGTTATTTTAAAAGTTCCCTTATGGTAAAAATAGCTCCAATTTCTTTGTGGAAAGACAATTTGCTCATACAAACTATCTTATATTTTAACAAGTAAAAAAGCTGTAAGTTCGGCCGAACTTTCAATACCCTCCACCATTTGGCACAAATTTGGTCATTTCCAAAAAAAAAAAACAGCAAAGAAAGCCTTAAGTCGGGCGGGGCCGTTCCACTATATTAAATTAAAAGTTTTTATGGGAGAATTCTACCATACACGATATGATTATAATTATAATTTAAAGTTCAAAGGACTAAATATGCCGAAGCATTTGTATCTTTTAAATTCGGACTTGTATTGCCCATTTGGTGCACAATTAATTTGAAATCGGATAAAGATATGTATGGGAGCTATATCCAAATCGGAACCGATCTCCATTAAATTTCGCAAAGATATTTCTGAGCTGTATTTGATATATTTCCCTGAATATCGTTGTTACGGAGTGCATACTAGGGCTGTGGATGAACAAATCGGATGAACAGTATATATGGGAGCTATAGCTATATCTGTATCTATATTCACCAAATTTGACACACTAGCTTCTAGACTAAATTCGGTCCTAAGTGCCAATTCCATCCCATTTGGACAAATATTAGACGTTTGGTGCACAATATGAAGTAAATCGGACGAAGTTATATATGGGAGGTATATCCTAATTTGAACCAATCTCGATAAAATTTGGCACATGTATTTCTGGGCTGTATTTGATATATTCCTTCAAATATTGTTGTAACAGAGTGCATATTACGGCTGCGAAGGACAAAAATAAAAAATCGGATGAACAATATATATGGGAGCTATAGCTATATCTGAACCGATTTCGATCAAATTTGGCATACTTTTTTTCAGGGCTAATTTGATTGTATGTGCAAAATTTAATACTATTCGGGCTGATATTACACGTTTGGTGCACAATAAAAAGCAAATCGGACGAAGATATACATGGGAGCTATATATAAATTTTGACCGATTATCTCCAATTTCAATAGGGTTCGTCCTTGGGCCAAACAAATGATTTGTGCAAAATTTCATCTGGATCGGGCAATAATTGCGAACTGTACTTTGTTTACAAAAATACATAGACAGACGGACAGACGGACGGACGGACATGCATAAATCGATTAAAAATGTGATTCTATGCAGATCATTAAAGGGAACTATGGGTCTATCTCGTTCCCTTTTGCATGTTACAAACAAATGCATAAAGACATAATACCCTGACCACCTTGTGGTGTAGGGTATAAAAATAAAATCCGTTAAAAATTCAGTTAAAATCTTAAAAATACTGAATGCCTATACGACGACGTGGACCTGCATAGGCAACTTTAGTCATAAGTTATAACAATATTTAAATGCGAAACTTGAAGAAAAATCTGTTTATAATGTAGCTAAAATCATAAAAATACCGAATATAGGGGGTACTGTTATATGGGGGCTATACGAAGACGTGGGCCTACACAATTTTCTGACATGGGGTGAAGTATCTATTACGAACTTAAGATTTTAAACAATTTCGGTAAATCATGTCGCTAAAATCATCAAAATACCGAATATCGGGGGGTATGATATATGGGGGCTATACGAAGACGTGGACCTACATGGCTCATTTTCTTTTTTATGCTGCAGTATTTATTACGAACTTCAAATACCAAATTTGGAACGATACCGTTAAATAATGTCGCTAAAATCATCCAAATACCGAATATCGGGTGGTACCGTTATATGGGGGCTATATGAAGACGTGAACCTACATGGCTCATTTTTTGACTTAGGATGTAGTATCCATTATGAACTTTATATACCAAATTTGAAACGATTCCGGTAAATAATGTCGCTAAAATCATCAAAATACCGAATATCGGGGGGTACCGTTATATGGGGGCTATACGAAGACGTGGACCTGCATAGAGAATTTTCTGTCTTAGGCTGTAGTATCCATTACCAACTTCAAATACCAAATTCGAAACAATTTACGCTGATCAAGAATATATATACTTTGTTGGGTCTGACATGAGTATTTCGAAGAGTTACAAACGGAATAACAAAGTTAATATACTCTCCATAGTATGGTGGAGGGTATAAAAAGTCTTTTGGTAAACAATGTCAATCTATGAATCGCATTTATTCAAATATTACAATGATGTTCATAATTAATTGAACCTCCAAACTTATTATACACGTGCAGAAGCGTAAATATTCCCTTAAAGCTTTCCCTTAAATGGTCTACACAAATTTGAATCCTGAAACTTATTTAACTTAATTTGATTTGTTCGTACGGTAGTTGCTCTTGTTGTGGTAATGTGGCCTGACATTAAGTGCAACAAAAGAAACAAAGTCGCTTTTATTTGCAACTTAGAAATGAGATTTTAATACGCTCAAAGATTGAGGCAAACAAGAAATTTTTAATTAATACTCAACTGTCTTGTGGAGAACTAACTAACTTCAGATGTTGTCATTAAATATAAATGTTCTTAAAACAAGATTGTGGATGTTGCAGTAGAAGGTATTATACGAGAATTAAATGTTAATAACTGAAACATTATAAAAGTTTAATACAGCTGTGTGCATACACACATACATGCGCATATGTACTGAACAAATAACAATCAAACTACATACCTATATATGAACATACTTAGTTGAAACATGAGTAAGATGTGCAATATTCGTTCTTTCATAGTTGCCAGGTGAAGGATTTCCATTCAATGTAGATGGGAATATGAACATTTCGTTTTTAAGAGGAAAGCCAAATTTCACTAGAAATTTTGCAGCATTTGATTGGTTTCGGGTTATTTATCTGATGCTGAGTACAAAGAGCATTAAGAGTCTCGAATCTTTCCAATGCCATAAAAATTCTTATTAATCTCTAATATAAATATATCGGATCGACAGACTTGTTATACCTGATTTGATTATATTGCATTTGGTTCTTAAATACATTGGTGCATATTTCGCCCGATCGTTATCTGAATTTACTGCCATTGTTTTCGACTACTTTCTTTGCACATTTTTATACATTCACTTGAATCTCCGGAAATCTTTTTTAATGCAGCTCCAGTCATTTGATGATATAGAGCGGTCTATCCAAAGTCAATGTTTTTTCTTACTCTGAGTCTCCACAAATGACAAGAAAATAGAAAAATGTATATGACACATTAAAATAGTTTAAATAAAAAATTGGAACGTAAATTCAAAGCTGTCTACATTTTTTTTTCAAATGGCATAGTCACCTTTTTATAAAGTGTATATTTTCAAACCAACCTACTGCGTTCTCACTTGTATGAGAAGGTGAGACAAATCGCTAAAACTTTTGAATAAAAATGCAATGAAACAAAATATTTTCCAAGATAGATAGGTACAAAGTAGTACACTTTATTTCTGTAACAAAAGCTGTAGTACTGTACACATATTTCCGTCATAATAGTACAGTATCTTACTGTACTTTACTTTATCCCTTAAGGTATGCTTCAGATTTTACGAATAGTGCAAATGGTAATTGTACGAAGCAAAAGCGAAGTTCATTAAGATTAAGTCGTGATGACTTTCGCCAATAGTCATAAACCCCTATATTGGATATATATTGAGAGAAGTTATACTGCCATTGAGAACCCGAAATATCACGGATGGGCAAGCATGCAAGCAAGCGTTGATGTCTCCTATTCTCCGTCATGAGTGAAATATCAAACAGATATATGTAAATAATATTCAGCAATTGTTTCCATACAATAATTTATTAGATAGTTTTGATTATATTTTTCTTTAAAAAATATTAATTTTGTTAAAAATCCAATAAAGGGATAGTTATTTAAAAATTCCCTTAAGCATTTACCATTCACTATTTTGCCCTTCTATGCAAAATAACAAATTCCAGTTGATTTTTTTCGGTTGTCTTTCCAACCATGACAATAACCTTTCCTGCCTTAGTAAATATTGTAAGTTTTTTTATTTCTTAAATATTAACATAACGTCCTTTTTATTAAAATTAAAAAATTGAATTAGCTCTGACTATTTTGAAACACCAACATTCCTAGAGGAATACGTGTGTTGTCGAACATGTCGAACATAATTTGTATTTTAAATTTTGGCAGTGTGGGAAACGTACCAAAAGGAGTGGTACGATATATTCCTTCTTTAAACTACATCTTCTGCTGATAAAAAATATTACGATATGCTAAATTTGAAGACAATTGGACTCTTATTGCACATTTTATAAGATTTATAAAAATTCAAAATTTAGACCCTTTTTGGAGGAGTAGGACTGATTATTAAGAATTCACAAAATTTTACAACCCTATCCTATTAGGAGCATTATTTTTTGTGAAAATCTTGACCTTTTGTAGGGGGGGGGGGGGGGGGGGGTTGGGTACGAGATGAAGTGAACAGATATTGCCCATCTCCGAATTCACTCTAATTTTGACAATAATATAACTATGTTTCATGTTTTGCCCGAATCGGTAAATAAAACTAAAACCCAGCGTCATATGGAATTGGATACTAATATTTCAGTAGATTAGAGCTGGGTTTTGCTGCTACCTTGTAATAATTATACCATGATAATTTTCACTGGGTGCGAAGATATCAAATAATAGGTCCTTCGGTTAGAAATAGTAGCTGAAACGTTCAAAGTGCAGAATCTATTGGGATGATGTGTTAATAGTCCTGATAATGGACATAATTATGTACTTAACATGATCTCGACGAATATTTGAATCGGAATTGCATATTAATTGAAATTAATTGAATTTGTACATGCAACATTCGTTATAAAGTAGGTAAGGTTGATTATACATGAAAACCTCAATTCTGATGCAAGTTCCTAATGTGATACGATAAGTTCTTAATGTGATAATAATTTTTCTTCATATAAAGTAATAAATTTGAATTTCGACAAAATCTTAAAACATTTTGGATGTTTTAACTTTACAAGCCTACCATAACAAAAAAAAAAAAAAAAAAAAAAAAAAAAAAAGTAAAAAACATTAAGTTTGGCCAGGCCGAACTTTTAATTCTTTCCACCTTAGGGCAAAGGATACATTAGAACCCATTTTGACACACAAATACAATAATTACACATATTGGTGGGTGAATGTGGCAAAAATCGTCAAAATACCGAATATCGGGAGGAACCGCTGCATGGGGCTATACAAAAACGTGGACCTATATATACAATGTTTCGCCAACGGAGCTAGAATCCATTAGGACCCACAAATACCAATTTTTAGACAAATCCGCGAAGAAATGTGACAAAAATCATCGAAATACCGAATATCGGGAGAAACAGTTATATGGGAGCTATACCAAAACGTGGACCTATATATACAATGTTTCGCTAACGTAGCTAGAACCCATTATGACAAAACAATACCAAGACAAATCCGTGAAAAAATGTGACAAAAATCATAAAAATACCGAATATCGGGACGTACCGTTATATGGGGGCTATACCAAAACGTGGACACCTATACATACAATGTTTCGCCACACAAACTAGAACCCATTATGACTTAAAAATTTTAATTTTCAAATATATCTCATTTCAATACCAACCATCCTAGACACAGTACAAATTTTTATACCCTACAACACTATGTGTTGGGGGTATTATAAGTTTGATTGTGCCAAAAATTATGTAACACCTCGAAATATTGGTTTCCCACATAGGAAAGTATATATGGATCTTCCTATCTCGCCGAGCTGAGTCGATCTAGCTATGTATGTCCGTCCGTCTGTCCATGTTAATTTGTAATCACTCTACAGGTCGCAATTATGGCCCGATCTTCACGAAATTTAGAATGGAGGTCGGGCTAGAGCCAGAATAGAACCCTATTTCTTTTGGAGATGGTCGCATAATATTTAGGGGTTGAAATGGACCAAATCTGAAAAATGTCCTGATTTTGCAGTTGCTCTACAGGACGCAATTATGGACCAATCGAAGCGGAAGTTAGCATGGGGCTAGAGCTTCAGGATGGCCAGAAGCCTTCCAATTTTGGTGGTCATCGGGTAATATTTAGTGGGTGAAAAGACCATAACATTTCTGTTAAATAAACTTCAAATTTTCCATTAAACCGCGAATATTTTTAATCCCGGCTAAATCACAAATAGACGAACAGGTCAATTCTGACCGTTACGTAGATGCCGATGGTAAATATATCGGATATATATATATATATATATAGCGATATATATACAATACATATATACAAAGGAAGGGGATGTAAGCTAGAACGCTTATATCTCAAGAATGGCTGGACCGATTTTGACAAATTTTGTCAATTTAGAATTCCCTATTGGCATAAAATCTATTATTTTCACAAGGGTAGGGTTAGGCTCAGAAGGGCTAGGCCTATTATTTTCAAAAATGTCAGCAATATGTTTAGGGGTTAAAATAAACCAAAAGCAGAAAAAATTTCCTGATCACACAATTGAAGCCAATCGACACGCCTGAGAAGAGAGTTATGGACAGGGAATAACTCTGGCATTTTGGTTGACCATTGGATTACATTTAGCTTTATAATGGACCACAACAACTAACAGCACGACGGAGTGCGTAAATATTGGCGAATGTCTCTGATCAAAATTCTGAGGGTAATATCTGGGCAGTGCTCCGTGACATAATTTCAAAAGCGAAATATTCCAAAATGGATTTGGACATAAGGGGGCTTCTAACATGGTAGTGTTGTAGGGTATCACAAGGTCGGCCCCACACGACTATAGTCTTTGCTTACTTGTTTTTCTACTGAATTTTCATGCTCGACGTCAAACAATGTGGGCTGTATCGTGATTTCAAAAGACTGACGGACATCGTTAAATCGACATAGAATTTTATGCTGATTATCAATATATATATTCTTTATGCGGTCTGCGACGAATATTTAGGGATGTTAAAACGGAATGACAAAGTTAATATGCCCTCCTTTATAAAAAAGCTGTATTCGAGTGATTTGATTTGAGTGTAATTTTATTGTCAAATATTTATGAAATTCTAATATAAGGTCACTTACATTTTTTCAAAGAATGCGTTTCTTGTAAAAATACAGAGCAAAATTAAGGCCATTAATGGACCTATATCCATAGAAGAGTTCCTAACATAAAAATGTTGAAAACGTTCATTTTTCTCTTTTATTTCTTCGAATTACGACACACTCATATTGCTTTGGGTTAAGGTTACACCCCATCATAAACATGCAAAATTCTGGCATGCTGAACAGAATAAAGTGGGCTGATTTAAAAGAAATGGTAAAAACCTCAATGCGTAGTGGTTAATAGTGAAATCCGATAAAAACTAATCTTCTTTTTGCCCACAATCCTTCGAATTATTCAACAGTTTTTACATTCATTAAATCCCATCAAAGATAAAGACTGTCTGCCTCCCCTATCACCTGTGGCATTCCCCGCAGAATATGAAACTTTTTTTTTTTTTTGCTGTCCACGAGAGAAAATTGAAATGTAAGCACATTTTAAGCTGACAGTAACAGCCACGTAATAAAGCTGTTCTGGCATATCCGAATACCACAACTTTGTTTGTTCGTGGTTGAATATTAAATGAATAGTGGATTCGCATGTTTAAGGATGACAGTTGTAGATTACAAAATTGAAATTTCAATATTTAAAATGTTCCGTAAATGTTTGCCGCTTAGTCAGCGTTTTTGTTTTCATTTACTCGTTGTATTTTAATCAACTGTAGCTGCGAAACAGTAAATTATTAGTTTTGTTTTGTTAGTTTGTTAAGTTTATTAAAACAATGGAATAGGGGAATAGGTAAAAAGTTTTCTAATACTACTACTTAAAATTACACCATTCTCAAGTGCGGAAATTTCAATCAAAATAATACCTTTAGTACATCTGAAAAAAAAATTGAGAATCTATTGAGGATTCTATTGAGGAATCTATTGGGTTTCGATCACTTTAAATATCTTATACGCTTGTATACCTTGGTAACAAATCAGTTATGATTATAATCTCTAAATGTTGAGGTTACCGTTGTACTGGCTTCAAACATATTAAATGAATGTATTAGTTAAAAGCCAAAATTCCAAATTTTACCCCAACCACCTGAAAAATGTGGCTAGATTCTTTTAAATTTCAGTAATTGGATTTACCGTATGGGATTTACAAAACCTGAGAGAGAGTTCAATTCATTAAGATTTAAAATATCAAATTGCATCCACTTCAGCTGAGAAACATTGCAGAAGAAAAACTGCAACCAACTTCAGACTGATGTCATTTCCAAACCCGACGTCAAGGAAATGGACGGAAGAAAACAGCAACATCAGCAGAAATGGATCGAAAAGTAAAGAAGCGAATTGATCGAAACCCGCGTCGTAGTGGCCGAAAAATGGCTCGTGAGCTGAACGTATCGCAATTCGGCAAATATTGAAATATGAGCTCGGGGTAAAGCCATAGAAATTCTTAAAAGTGCAAGAATTTACACCGCAACAGAAAGAATATAGACTCAAAAGAGCTAAAGAGTTGCTTCGCTTGGCGGAAAGTGGTGAACTGCCGAATTTGGTTTTCTCTAATGAGAAAACATTCGTTTTCCAGCTGCTTGTAAACAAACAAAATTACCGTGTTTACTTGACATAGAGGTCAGCTTAAAATGTGCACCTTCCCTTGGCCACAAGAACTCAAGCGCCGGCCATGGTGATGGTGTGGACCGCAATAACAGCCGATGGTCGCTCTCCGCTCGTATTAATCGACCGTGGCATCAGAATAAATGAAGAAAAAATGCCGAAAATATGCTGGAAGGTGTATTAAAGCCTTGGGCACGCAAAAATTTTGACCGCAGACCTTGGACATTCCAACAGGACTCAGCACCATCGCACTCAGCACGCGCTACCCAAGAATGATTACAAAATGAGTTTCCTCGCTTCATTTCCAGAGCACAATGGCCACCAAATTCTCCGGATACCAATCCGTTGGACTATAGTGTCTGGAGCATTTTAGAAAGCAAGATTGGCACTAAAAAATACAAAAGTGTCGATCATCTCAAGAAAGCGCTTCGCCGGGAATAGGCCAAAATACCGCTGAACAACATTCGGGCAACGTTGTTTCATTGGCCGTTTGAAGGCCATAATTCCTGCCAAATTTAAACTTATTCTAAAATTTTATGATATTTCCGAACTTTTTGCTTTCATTTAATAAAATGTGAAAAAAAATTAAAAATTATGCCGTTTGACTTTGTTGTAGTTTTTTTATCTCACCCTGTATGATACTCTACACTACTTTGCATATTAATTAGAGCTACGTGTAACAAATAAATATTTATATTGGGAATTTATGTGAAGTATGATCATTATTGATTGGGCGGTACGGCTTTATACCGGTACCGGCTTAAATTTGAATTCAGACGGAAGCTTTATTATAACCTTAATTGATTTCCACTAAGTTTAACTGAGTTATTTGTATGCCTTATTTCATCTCGTTCTATGTTATGACATGGGAAAGACTTAAATGAAAATCTTGCGAAACATATTGGAGATATAGCAATATCTCAACCGATTTTCAGCAAATTTGATGTTGGTTTCATGCTAAATTCGGTCGAATTTTCCAAAATCTATCCTAATTCGGACGAGAATATATGGGAGCCACATCTAAATTTGCAGCAATCTCGATAGAATTTTACAAATTAATTTCTAGGTTGTCTCTGATATCTTCTGCAGAATATCATTGTTGTAGAATGCATATTTCGACTGTGGGGAACTTAACTACCAAATCGGATGAAATATATATTTATGGGAGCTATAGCTATATCTGAATCTATTTTCACTAAATTTGAAGTACTTGTTTCTAGCCTGAATTCTGTCGCATTTGCCCAAACGGACGAATTTTACAAATTTGACGCAAAATAAAATTGAAATCTGTAATATATGGCAGCAATATTTAAATTTGGTCCGAATACCACCAGTTTCAATAGGGTTCGTCCGTGGGCCAAACAAATGATGTATTGAGATTTTCATCTGAATCTGAAAATAAATGACAGACATAATTCCCAGCAAATTCGACATATAGATGCTTTTCTATGATCATACGCACAATTAAAGTGAAATCGGACGGAGATATGTATGTGAGCTATATCAAAATGTATGGCCTGATTATCATGAAATAGGACTTGTATTTGGACCAAACAAATGATTTGCGGAAAATTTAGTCTCAATCGGATAATAAAAACGACCTGTACTTGGTTTACTAACACACACGGACATACCTACAGACGGATGGATTTGACCCAGAATGCGATTTTACGGAGATCATAAAAAGGAACTATGAATCTAACACGTCTCCATCTGCATGTTACAAACAAATGTACAAATACATAATACCCTGTACCACAGCGTGGTGGAAGCGACGCTGTAGCTTCGATCCACTTGCATAATTTTTTAGCTTGAGCAATTCGGAACTTATAACCAAATATATTAGTTTCAGTAATATTTTGATACTCAGAACCATAAAGAAATTTGCATAAAAATCTCCGTAAGTTCTAGTAGCCAATAAAAATCTTAGACGATATTTTAATGAAAAAAATCTGAGAAATCCTATTTTAATGTCCGTCTGTCGTAACAACTCTAACTTGTGAAGGGATTGACCCAAATGTTAAAAATTAGATGATGGTCAGAAGGATTGTCCACTTTTTCCAACGGAATTAGCTATAAATTGAAATTTTGAATTTCCATTAACAACTGTGGACTGAACTTCGACGTTCATATAGACCCCATTTGACCTATTTTTCCAACGGAATTGGCTATAATGTGGTATTTCGAATTTTCATTTGTACAAAAAAACTAATTGGTTTAGATTTCTTTTAAGTTCGTCATTCCGTTTGAAACACCTCGAAATGTATATTTTAGACTCCATAAAGTATATACATTCTTTTTCAAAATAAAATTATATGTCTTTGTAGCGGTGTCCGCCTTTCCATATGTGGAAATCAAACAAGCTTCCGAACAAAATAAAGTAGGTTGATACAATTTTATTCTGATATATTTTAGGTCCGTAGAACTTTTAGTATTAAAAATGGGCCGTATACCACCAGATTTAAGGTGTTTTGGTTTTTTTTTTTTTTTTTTGTCACAATTTGAATCCGAATATGCTTTAAATTGGCAGTCTGCTTTACCAGTATGTGGGCAACACCCTTATATTGTACTGTCCATATATGTTGGTACAGTCCCTACATAACTTCATCCCCAGATATTCGGTATTTCGAAGATTTGTGTCACACTTTTGACTGGATTTGTTTCAAATTTGGTATTGGGATTACGTAATGATTACTTCATCCTATGACAGTATATTGCCTATTAAAGTCCAAATCTTCGTATAGCCCCCATTAATGGTACCTCTTGCTATTTTGATGATTTAAGCTAAATTTTTCTACAGATTTACATCAAATCTGGTATTTGGATTTCGTAATAGCCCTTCTCTGGCAGCTATACACATGAGTATATTGCCTAGCCCCCATGTAACTGCAACATTTAATATTCGGATTGTTTAAATTTAGAATTTTCAAAGTAACTATTTATATCCTAAGAGTATTATGTCTTTATGCATTTTTTTTTTTTTTGTATTGTGGAGAAGAAAGCAAGATAGAAGTTACTTTTATTGATCTTCATATAATCACTTCCTGAGTCGATTTATGCATATCAGTCCTTTTGTCCGTCTGTCCATGTGTTTTTGTGAATGACACTTTCCAAACAATATTTGTTTAGCCAAGGACGAACCCTATTAAAATTGGTGATATTCGGTTCAAATTTAGATATAGCTCCAATATTTCCTATTTCGGGTTAATTGTGCACCAAATGTCCAGTGTCAGAAATGACTTCAATATTTCCAAATTGTTTTGCTGTTGTTATTGTCAAATGTCAAATACAAAATGGTTAATAAATCAACGTCGATTAAAAAATATAATGTCGTCACAATTTTTTACGGCGACACTTCCATGGGCACTTCCGCCCTAAGGCATGTACTTCAAATTTGGTGAAAATCAGTTCAGATATAGCTATAGCTCTCATATATATGTTTTTTTCGAAATAAGTACATAAAATTTTGTCAAGATCGATTCAGATTTGGATAGAGCACCCATATATATACTTATCCCATTTCAGGTTTTTTGTGCACCAAAGAGTTAATGTCAGCCCAAATAGACTGAATTCAACCCAGAGGCAAGTACTTCAAATTTGTTGAAAATCAGTTCAGATATAGCTATAGCTTTGGTACTAGAGGTACAAAATCCTCAGTTCCCAGTTCCCAAATTATGACTACTCTAAAGCCATCATAGGCTTTAGAGTAGTCATAATTTGGGAACTGGGAACTGAGGATTTTGTACCTCTAGTATTCAAATATAGTTTATAGTTGGTATGATCTACTTCACATAAATCCCCAATAAAAACTTTTTTTGTTACGGAAGCTCTACTAAATACGTAGAGTATCATATAGTTGGGAGCTCCACTAGGGTATGGTGTGTGTATCATATAGTCGGCCCAGCCTGACTTTTGGACATTCCTTACTGGTTTGCCTTTTGAAATTTTCTTTCAAATGTTGTTTACAATTTACTGTTGCTACTTATCAACGCGACACAAAATGTTTAAAGCAAGTTCGTTTTCATCATACTACGGCACCAATCTACAATCGGAATTTTGAGGATTTAAAGGATAATTTACTTGTAAGCGATCAAAACAATTTAGATATACAGGGTGAGATGAAAAAACTGCAACCAACTTCAGACTGCTGTCATTTTATTGTTTACAAGCGTACAAAAGCATTTTGGTGAGAATTTTCCAGAAAAAATAGTTGTTCAAAAAGTTATTCAAGTGATGGAATTCAATTCAAATGTGATTTCTTTATATTTGCCTGGAAAACCATAAGTGGCTATCGTTAGAGCACTCCAGCATTTAAATGTGAATAAATCTTTTGTGTCTCGTACCACCGCTCGTTACCGTGATACTGGTTGCGTAGCCCGACGTCAAGGAAGTGGACGGAAGAAAACAGCAACATCAGCATAAATGGTTCGAAAAGTAAAGAAGTAACTTGATCGAAACCCGCATCGCAGTGGCCGAAAAATGGCTCGTGAGCTGAACATATCGCAATATTCCATTCGGCAAATATTAAAAAATGAGCTCGGGGTAAACCCATTGAAATTCCAAAAAGTGCAAGAACTTACACCGCAACAGAATGAAAATAGACTCAAAGCACCTTCGATTGGGCACCAGAACTCAAGCGCATGCCATGGTGATGGTGTGGGCCGCCAAAGCAGCCGACGGTCGCTTTCCGCTCGTATTAATCGTCTGTGGCATCAGAGACTGTATATTACAATGTTTTAATTTCCCCATGTTGGAAGGTATCAAATGTTCGTCTCGGCAAAACCTAACGCTAATTTTCCCTTTCAGTTTTACTATAATAGCCATTCATTTATTTCAGTATCCTAGATTTAGCCGCTTCATTGGTCATTCGATAGCCAGTCATCACAATTCTAGAAATATATTTTAAAAATTATAGAGACTCTGGTTTTAGCCTGAGCATTGCCCTTTTATTAACGTAGATTATGTTTTTATTAATTCAGTCAACACTTAAATCTGTTAATTGTTGACTTAGTATGGAGTGAACTAACAATATTTTAATTGAGTAAAAAATACAATAATTCCTTTGCTAAGCCCCGGAAAACTAAATTTTTTTAAGCAAATATTAGATTTCGTTTAGACTTGTATGTATATGTACAGTGCCACCTGATTAACTTACCATATTCCATTCAACTTTGAGAAAAATAAAATAAAAAACAAAAACTTTATTATTATTTTTTTAATTTTTTCGAATAGTTTTTATTTTTGTATAAGAAATGCTATGAACTATGAAATAAAAAGTCAGTTATAAATAAAAAATTTCCCCGTTAAAATATTGGAAGAATTTTCTTAAATAATGTTGTTGATATAATTTTGCAAAACAAAACAATTTTAATTAATTAATTAATTATTATTGATCACAATACACATTCTAAGGTTATGATGACGATGATGATTTAAAACCAGTTATCTTTTTTTCGTTTTGTTTTGTCAACATTCTGTTATAACTTTGAGCTACTGTATGAACGTACGGCTTAATAGGCTGCTACTGCTGATTTACGGTTTGGATGTATTTATTTACAACAGCCACCTGCATTGCCGCATTTGTATGTATGTATGTCGGTCGGTCTATATTGTAGTTTTTGTATGTGTGTTTCTTTTTAAGGTATAAATATTAAATTTAATCTAACGTTAAATATATTTTATACATTATATGACATCATATTTTTCGTTTCGGTACTATTCGATTCGTTTCGGTACTATTTTCCATATTTTCATTTGATACGGGGATCCTTTTCGCTCTGCTTTGCTTTACATTACTTGATACATTATTTTATTATGTGTTGTGTTGTTGTTTTTTTCTTTTTTGTTTTGTCAACATTCGTTGGAAAATTAAAAAATGAAATTATTTAATAAAAGCTTATTTGCTATGAAATAAAAATAAAATAAAAAAACGTCTCTTATATTCTGGCTAAATAAAGTGTGGTACTTAAAAATGTGGGTTTCCGTTATCTTTTGTTTTGTTTTGTTTTGCTCTTAACTAACTATGTATATTTATAATAGTTCTTAATTAATAAATTTTAAACGCTATAATACAATTGATGCCATAATCATCACACATGCCAATGCCATTCTTCTCCGATCTTGGCATTCCTTCTAATTTCTAGGTTCCTTGTCGTTTTGTTGCGTCGTCACATTTGTTTTTGTACATATTCCTAGCTAGATTAAAAGTAGATTATCTTACAATCTAATTATAACTCTATTAAATCTAGAAAAAGAAGAAGAATAAATGGGTTTTACTTTCGAACATAAGAATATGTTTGTATGTATTGTATGTTATTTGCAAGGTAATAATGTAATACAATGTGTTATTGTACGCACGTATGTATGCATGTATGTGTGTGTTATGTTGATAAATTTAAACTTTTTTTGTTTCGTTTCGGTGTAATTACAAAAGTTGTTCCGTCCCTTAATATCTACTGGGGAGTTAATAAAGTTTGCATTGTTTCGAGTTCGAGAAACAAACTCAATTCGATTCATAAAAAATAAGAGAAAAGAAAAACTACATCAGTCATTTTGGCACACACCAGACAACCACCACACTCCTATCGACGTAATAATTTGTTTGCGAGTTGCTTTTTTTTGGTTATAACAAAAAACACGAGAGATCATAAATCTGAGAAATGTTTTCTTTGTTTTATTGCTGCTGATGTTTTTTTTTTTTTTTTTTTGTTACTGCTTAGCCATATTTGTTATCGCAACGAAGCGGAAAAAATGAAAATTTTGGTTGGCATACATTTTGAAGTAATAATTTTTAAAAAACTTTCCGTAGGAATATGTATAGGATGGAAAGAACTCAATCGACAACAAGGCGATTTTGGTAAAAGCGCAAATTTCCACTTTAGAAATATAACCTTATGGAAAAGTAAAATGCATACTTTGGATTAAAAAATAGATGCATTCTAGATTAAAGAGGTATAAAGGTTTGCTCTTAAGCCATCATTTAAAATTAATATTTTTTTAAAGCAATTTATGTGTAAACCTCGATAACAGCACCATTATCAGGAAGAGCTTTAATCCCATGATAACGAAATCGTATCAGAGATTTTTGCTTAAATATTTTGTTAACAAAGTGTACACTTTAAGCCCTTAGCCCTTGAAACATTTTCCCAAATGGGAAAACTTCTAATAAAATGTCTCTTTCCATGACCTCTTATACCGCTCAAATCTCATTTTAATTTACGAAAATTTATTTTATGTTTCAAAAATATTCTTCAATTTAACTCAAGTATCTCAAAAATATTCTTTAATTACTATGCGCATGTATAAAATTTGTTATTGTAAGTTTGAAAATGTAAATGCATAGATTCGGGTCAAAATAATTTTGACTTTGGAAATTAAGCCGTTTTCACGATCTGAATAAAAATAATCATAAAAATGGTAAATGAATATTGGTCTTTTCCAGAACTGCAAGAATGTAAAAGTTTTTACTACGATAGCCGATTTGCCCTTTATGTTATTGAAGGAAATTACAATACATACTAGTATGTTCTTGCAGGTAAAAATGTAGATTTTATAAGGAAAAAATTTGACGTTTCAATATAATATACGATCATAAAAAATAATGAATGAAATATTGAATTTTGGCAGTACAGTGCATGGGGCCATGATGTAAAAATTTCAACAACATTTTAAAAGAATGTCAAAAGGGATCTATAGGAAAACAATTGAGTTGCCAATCACTGTTATAGGAAATAAGTGCTTTATAACACATTTAAAACTATTATATCCTGAATTTGTTTGATACTGTTGCATACTTTTAGGATGAATGGTGAAAACTGTTTTTGATCGAAGCACTGACCAAATAATTATAAAATAAAAAATAGATACAGATAGGAATTTAAAACAGTTCAATGTAGTTAGAATTTTACAATTTATAAAAATTGTAATGTCGTAAACATGGCGTTGTTCTTTGTTCTACCAGTGGAGGTTTATTTTTATTTCCAAAAATATATAAAAAAAATATTTAAAATTTCACTAAAATTATTTGCATAAAAATAAATTTAAAATTCTTGAGTCCTTTAAAAGTTATTATCTCATGGAAAATAAAATATTTTTGGTTAAAAATGGATAACGAAAAAAGTATTCTTTTGTAAAATAAATAAAAAAACTAATTTAAAATCCAAATAAAATAATAAATATTTAAAATAAAAGGCAAAAAACTGAAAGAAACGGTTTTCATTTTCCAAATGTTGAAGAAGATGACAAAATACCTCATGATAAAATTTTTGGTATTTTGATGTTAAAAATACTAACACTGTTCTATACCAGGTATTTGATTCAAAATTAAATAAAATTAAAAAAATCTAAAACAATTCAAATTTCATGCAAATTAAAATCATAATTCATTAAAATCTGACAATATTTAGCCTATAACGTATTGCACTGACTTGCTGACGCTTTGACATTTCACGAACCCAATTAAAAATTCTTCAAATCACAGAAATTCTATGATGTGAAAAGTTTTCAATTTGCATTTTCACAGATCTAGTATTGTGAAACCTATTGCCACCATGAGGATAAAACAAAACTTCCATGTTAACGAGCACAAATCACAAATCTTTTAAAAACAACAAATTTGCGAACATAAACTCTGATTCTTTAGCAGCTTGTTGGTGTGGGTCTTGTTCCGTTAATGACAAAAAATTCAAACGCAAATATCGTTTGTAATGCGTGAATACCGCTAATATTTCCACAACACCTAATAATATGCAAAAGAATGGGAAACCAAAACAAGGACCAACGAAAAAACTTGCGAATATTCAAATGATGGCTATAAGCAGCAGAGCGGCTAAGAGGAAGGAGTGGAGTCCAAAACAGTGTTCATTTTGTATGCTTTTAATGTCACTATTGTGTTGTTGCTGTTATTATTGTTTTATTTCTTTCTATTTGTATGCATAGATGTTGGTTTTGTTGTTGTTGCTGCTGTTGTTGTGTTTCATTCACGAGGACATGGTGGAAGGCATTACGTTTTAAAAGCTAAAACAGCAAATATAAACGAGGACAGGAGAAATTGGTAGGGCCTTCGTGTCAATGTCACCATCGACACCAGGTGGGTGGAGGATTTGGCCAGATTCCACTAGACCTCGGTGCCGTCCTCTCCCTCGTCGTCGAATAGCTGACTTGTGCTACCATGGCCATTGCGTGATGCTGTCACGGACATTTTCTTCTTCGGCTTTGGTGGCGGTCTGGGTGGTATTTTGGTTAATTTCGGTTCTGAGCTGTTGCCGCTGTTTGAGATCGTGGTGGTGGTCGTTGTTGTGTTGGCGCTGCTATTGCTGCTGCTGTTGTTGGGCATTATGGCGGAATGATGTCTTGCTGTGCCATATAATGGTTCCGTGTCCGAGGTTGTTGTTGTTGCTGTTGGCTGATGTAGTTGATTAACTAATTCGTGAAGGGGTTCGTAGATTTTACTTGTATTATTGCTGGACATGTTGTTTTGTGGTGTTTGTTGTTGTTGTTGCAGCTGCTGTTGTTGTTGTTGCTGCTGTTGTTGTTGTTGTTGCTGTTGGTAAATCGCCTGTTGCTGTGCTTGATTGGAGTTCACCGATGTGAGACTGGGTGTTGCCGGCAATGGTCGATCCCGCATTGTATAGCGCACTGGCTGTTCCTGTTGCTGCATTAGACTCTTGTTCAAATTAAGAGTTGAGCTACCGCCAGCGGTTGTTCGTAGTCCCAAATTGTCATAGACAGGTTCGACTATCATTTCGGCCGTTGTTGCTGTTCCAGTTTCGCTGGGATTCGGTGAGGTGGGCGATTGAAATTCACTCAATTGTGTCGAATTGGTAGCCGATGACGATGGCGCCCAACTTGGAACTCGTGGTTTGCGTGGTATTGTCATGTAGCCCTGTTTCATAACAACCGCTGAAGTGGTCGCCGGTGAGTAAACAACGGGTGCCGGGACAAACGGTGACTGTTGTTGCCTGCTATTAGCAGCTGCAATAAGTGCTAAATTGCGCGATTTGGGATGTTGCAGGGTCATGAAACCGTTTGGTGTGGCTGCCGCTATGGTCGTGGTACCATAAATGCCATGGGGTGTCATGTGGGCATAGACGGGACTGGTCATTGGCGGTGAACGTATGCCGTAGATAACCTGTTCGGGAATATTCGACTGTGACGATTGCATGGAGGGCGATGTGGGTGGGACACGTGCTGGGAAAGCCAACAAGTCTGGTGGCAGCGTCGTAACATATGTGTCGTCCATGTAGGTGTGGCGTGTACGAGGCACTGTATTGTCCGATGTGGTCACCGAATGAGTTTCATCATCACGATGATGAAGATTTCCTGCAAGTAGTAATGAGAAGAGATAAGGAAAATTAAATAAAAAAAGGTTTATTTAATGGGCGTATTAAAAAATAGGCAATCACAAATAATTTAGGGCATAATTCTTTAAAGCTCTGCTAAATAAAATAGAGATTTAAAATGCAATCCCTAGATATGTGTATGTATGTGAGCTACTAATTTACAACATATATACTTTATACACATCTTTTGTGCCATTGTCATTAGGAATTTTGCAAAAGTTCCTCCTGCTTTGTACGTGTGTGTGTGTGTGGGCAACATTGCCCCCGTATGTTGTCACTGCCTTTTCTAATAAAAACCCGAGTTTCTTTGGCTGTCTCTAAAACATTTTAACCTTTTGGCATCATCCAACGTCATTGTGTTGGTTGGTTGGTGTTTACTTTGTAGATGTTTTTCTTTTGCTTTCATTCTTTGCTGCGCTGCCACTTGAATCTTGGGTCTTGTAACCTCGGGGGCATTCTGGTGCTGTTGCTCGTTTCGTTGCGCCGTAGATATGAAACGTAGCACGCTGTTCATTTTAAATGTTTAAATTAAAACCTTGACAATGTTGTTACATTTTCTAATCTTTAAACATTGCAAAGAGGGGGTTTGTCGCAGAGAAAAAAATAAACAGCTTCAACAAAAGGAGAACGTTAAAGCATGAAATTGAAAAGCATTTCTTACCAAAAAAAAAAAACTTTGTTTCATTTGATTGGCGTTCGGCAAAAGCTAATCAAAACGTTAACACCAAAACATAGGAAAACATAAACCCTACTCTGTTTTCAAGCAACCATAAAAATTTGGAGGTATGAAAGAAGGTATATAGATTTATGTTGTTTTTTTGGAGGAACCATAAAGTAGCTAATTATTTTGCACACACTGTCTAGAATTGATTTTGCTTAAGGGATGAGACTCGGTTAAATCTATCGCTCGATAGAAAAATAATTTAATACTAATGTTGCCAAAAATTAGCTCAATATATTTCAAGATTTGGACGTGGAGTGTTCCCTAATTTTTAAAAATCAAATCTGGATAAAGTCGTTTCTCAAGCTATTTATTGCCGTCATAGACCACATTTTATATACTCAACCATATGGGTACAGAGGGTATGTTTCATTTGATATGGCCAAAACGTGTTTCATCGAAATAACGGTATTAGACCCCAAGTCTCTTTGGGCCAAATCAATTTCACAACATTTGGAGTCCGTCTAGGAGTGTCCGTCCGAGTGTCTTGCTGACGCGCACGTTAACTTTCGAAGGGTGGTCAAAACTTGGTAAATCGTCATCAAACTTAGATCAAATTCGGAGATGGACAATATCAGTTCTTCCCTTCTAGGATCTCCCCCACCAAAGGTCGAACATTTCACAGAAAATATTTTGCTTCATAGAATTTTTTGTAAGTGCATACGAAATAAGTATCCGATTATGTTTAAATATCACACAACTCATAACACCCCTTCTAAATTTCGTAGATATCGGTCCATACCTTCTGGTACCTCCGACACAAATCGTTAACAGTTTGAAAACCAAAAACGCTCATAATATGCGAAATAATCAACCGATTCTCTTCAAATTTCACATATCCCAAAATTAAGATCTGGTTTTAACTGTGATCTGGTGTGAGCCATATCTATGGGCCAACTACTTCTGGTACCTCCCAGTACCTCATAATTTTCGAAACAAGTCAGCGATTTTCTTTAATTTTTCGGCATTCGATTGGTTGTATTATTATTAGATGAAGTGGAATACTTCGGGTAACAGGGTATCTCTTCTGTCTATATAGGTCCACGATATAGTATGTCCTCCATGTAACGGTACCTCCCTATATTCGGTATTTTGATGATTCAGCCAGATTTTTTCAATAGAATTATCTGAAAATCCACACAAGGTGTTCCTTGTGAGTACTTTATCCTCTGGAAAAGAATTGTATATATGGGTCCACGATATCGTTTAGCTCCATATAACGATTCTAGCCGATATTCGGTATTTTGGTGATTTTAGCGACACTATTAACTGGAAAAAAATCAAATTTCGTATATAAAGTTCGCAACGGGTGACAGCCTGTGAAAAAAAAATATCTACACAGGTTCAGGTCTTCGTATAGCCACCAAATATCGGAACCTTCGTATATTTGATATTTTGATGATTTTAGCGACACTATTTACCGGAAAATTTTCAAATTTCGAAATTAAAATTCGCAACGATTACTACAATCTACGAAGGAGAACTATCTATGCATGTCCACATAAAACGAGTTTCATTTGAGCGGCAATTTTTGACGGATTTTTTTTTCAAGTTGGGTGAAAAGTTCGGCAGCTAAACTTAGCTGTTTTTAACTTGTTTAATCTACACTTGCTTTTACTTACTATATACTTTTAGTTCCTAAGAAAAGGACAACAATATGAATAGAATTTATAGCGTCATATAGCGTAAAACACATTTCAATACATCTCTATATAACTATCTTTAACAAATGGAACGTGCATTTTAACTTTTTGCCCCATAAAACCCATAAAGTACCACTTCCATCGAAGAGTTGAGCAAATTACCGTACAAGTTCATAAATGAATATCTATTAGTACATGTGTGTGTGTGCATGAGTATGCTGATGTTTGACAGTATTGCATAAACAGACATTCTCAAGTGTGACCTAATATTGGCATATTTTGACATAGAATTTATGCAAATTTCCCCTTTCCCCCCAAAATGACTTCCCCTCCTCATGTAACTCTAACTTAATTACAAAACATGTTGTGTTTAATTTTGAACATGGCCACAAAAATGGATATGAAGATATTATAAAGTTGTACGTGCGAGTGTGTGTGTGTGTGCGAGTCTGTGTTGAATGCATGTAAATGCTGTTTGCATTTGAATGCATAATCATGCATTTGAAATGTTTTTCGTAATCAAAATGTGAAGTGCATTTGGAAAACGGACACCATTTCAATGTCAGTCAGACAACAAGCTTTCTGCAATGCAGTGAGTAGAGTGCAAATAGATCGGGCATTGAAAAGTTTTAACCCTAAGATTTCAGCAAAAATGTAGTAGCTGTTCGTCATTGTGCTATGAATTACCAGATAAAGACTATTTAATATAAAGAAGGCGTATTTATAATTACCGACATAAAAATTAAGTTATTTCTTATTTTTTTAGTTCACCATTTTTTATACCCTCTACCATACTGTGGAGGATATATTAACTTTGCCATTTCGTTTGTAACTCCTCGAAACCAGACCCAACAAAATATATATATATATATATATATTCTTGATCAGTGTAAAATTCTAAGTCGATTCAGCGATGTCCGTCTCTGTGTGTCTATTGTAATCACGCTATCTTTCGAACGAATTAAAATTTTGCACATGCATTTAGATAATTTTAGCGACATTATTCACCGGAATTGTTTCAAATGTGGTATGTGAAGTTCGAAATGGATACTACAGCCCAAGACAGAAAATTATCTGTGCAGGTCCACGACTTCGTATAGCTTCCATATAATGGTACTTCCAAATATTCGTCATTTTGATGATTTTAGCGCCATTATTTACTGGAACAGTTTCAAATTACGTATTAAGAGTTTACAATGGGAGCTGCAATCTGTGACAGAAAATTTTTAATGCAGGTCCAGGTCTTCGTATAGGCCCCATATATCAGTACCTCCCTATACTCGGTATTTTGACGATTTTATGTACAATACTCACCGAAATTGTTTTGGATGTCGTATTTGAATTTCGTAATGGGAACTACAACATGTGACAGAAAATTGTCTATGCAGGTCCAGGTCTTCGTATAAGCTCCATATATCAGTACCTCTCTATATACGGTATTTTGATGATTTTGGCTACATTATTCACCGTTTATTTCAAGTTTCGAATTTGAATATGGTAATGGCTTCTGACAAACAAAGCCTATGTGGGTCCACGTATAAAGGCTATATTCGGTATTTTTAACCAAATGGTGGAGGGTATTTAAAGTTTGGCCGGGCCTGCTTTTTAAATTGTTTTTCTTTTTTATGCTTCCAACTTTTTGGATCTACTTAAAAAATTGAACTGCAGCACAGCTTTAGCCCCCTTTCTAAGTCTCCTTTGAAATGGTGTAATCATATTCAAATCATTCGACATATTTGTATTCTAAAGTCATAGATTTTATAGTTGTTTGATTACTTGAGTATTATTTACCAAACACACACACGCACACACTCTCTCACATAACAATACGTTGACATGCTGTCAGTATTCAAAATAAGTTTAGTTTTCAAATACAAACTATTCGGAATATTGACACATTGATTTGTCATTTTTGTCATTTTGTCAACGTGTGTTAGAAAATGGTAAATAGGAATTATAGGAACGCCACTAATTTTTGTAAAAAACCTTCAAACATTTTTTATGTAACTAAGATTTTACTAAACAATATATAAAGTTTTTGGGAGATGGTCTTAAAGTTAAAAGTAGCCAGGATTTGATAGAAATAATAGATATTTTAAGTAGCTATTACTATTTTTGCCTTTATTATCGGCTCATAATATTTCGTGGGCTTTTTAATAAGATCTTAGGCTCATTTCTCTAACCCGAAATTCGAGAAAATTAAACAATTTGTAAGATTTTAACACATTCGACAATTAAGATTCGTTCCTGTAAACTTCGAATATCCCACAAGGATGCTTAATCTGAACTATGTTTTGGTGCATGTTTGAAGTTGGAGATTCGTCTTTTCACGATTTTAATCTATAAATAACTACAGGGATAGATGAAAAAACTGAAACCAACTTCGGACTGCTGTCATTTCTAAGCCTCTCGTCTGACAGCTGTTAAAATTATTCCAGTGATAGCTTATTATATTGTTTACAAGCGTATAAAAACAATTTGGTAAGAATTTTCCCAAAAAAAGGTTATTCGAGATGAAATTCAAGCGTGATAGTGTGATTTCTTTATATTTGGCTGGAAAACCCCAGCATTTAAATGTGAAAAAATCTTTTGTGTCTCGTACCATCGCGCGTTACCGTGATACTGGTATCGTAGCGCGACGTCAAGGAAGTGGACGGAAGAAAACAGCAACAGCTGCAGAAATGGCTCGAAAAGTAAAGAAGCGACTTGATCTAAATCCGCGTCGCAGTGGCCGATAAATGGCTCGTGAACTGAACATATCTCAATATTCCATTCGGCAAATAATGAAAAATGCAAGAACTTACACCACAGCAGAAAGAAAATAGACTCAAATGAGCTAGAAAGTTTCTTCGCTCGGCCGAAAGTGGTGAACTGCCGAATATGGTTTTCTCCGATGAGAAAACATTCGTTGTCCAGCAGTTTGTAAACAAACAAAATGATCGTGTTTACTTGCCAAAGAGGTCAGCTGAAAATGTGCACCTTTGGTTGGGCACCAAAACTCAAACGCCGGCCATGGTGATGGTGTGGGCCGCCATAACAGCCGATGGTCGCTCTCCGCTCGTATTAATCGATCGTTGCTCGTATTAATCGATCGTGGCATGAAAACGAAAATTTTCTGGAGGGTGTATTTATGCCTTGGGTACGCAAACATTCAGACCTTGGACATCCAACAGGACTCAGTCCATCGCACTCAGCACGCGCCACCCAAGAATGGTTATAAAATGAGGTTCCTCGCGTCATTTCTAGCGCACAATGGCCATCAAAATCTCCGGATACCAATCCGTTGGACTATTGTGTCTGGAGTATTTTGGAAAGCAAGGTTGGCACTAAAAAATACAAGCAAGCGCTTCGCCGGGAATGGGCCAAAATACCGCAGAGCAACATTCGGGCAGGCTGTGACGATTTCATTGTCCGTTTGAAGGCCACAATTCGTGCCAAAGGTGACTAATTCAAACTAATCTAAACTTATTCTAAAATTTGATGCTATTTTCGACCTTTTTTGCTTTCATTCAATAAGATTTTAAAAAAATTTAAAAATTATGGCGTTTGACTTTGTTGCAGCTTTTTTTTATCTCAACCTGCATATGCTTAATTTTCTCCGCCCCATATAGTATATTTGTTGATTCCGGAATTAAGCAAATTATATCCAGAGAACGGCCCTTGTAAGCCATCATCCACACCAAATATGCCTGATGAGCCGCTTAACCAACGGCGAAACGCGTCGCATAGTGGTGAGTGTGTGATAGTGTCTATCTGGCTTTCCTTTTCACTGCAAATTTCAGATCATTAAGCTCGTCTCGAAAGAGAAAACAAACACATATCTCTTCAATTGTTTTTAATAATTCAAAGATTGCCTTTCAATATCCCATGGTCAAATAGTTATTAACTTCTGTCCGGTGAAAATAAATTTCTTCTTCGAAAATAAGTGTTGTGTGTGCATACGTATGATATAATTCAGCTAATTATCTTCCTTGTAGAGCTAAAGCTCTGAAAGGACTTTTTTTAAATCCAGCAAAAAAATTAACAATCGTCCATAAAATAAATAAATTTCCTCTTCATTAAACTCGTTTTAGTTATGGCGTTTGTTCTTTTCTTCTTGAATTCTTTTTTCGGCCATTCCCTATTCATTTTCTGCAGAGCCTTAACTTTCGCCACGAATTGCCAAAGGAGGAAATAAAGAAATGAAACTTACCAAATTGCGTTTCATCCAACAGAGTCTTCTTAATCTCGTGACCATCATCGCCGCCATTGCCATTGCCCACCCCATCCATATTCTCCAGCTCTGTGCGCCGTGGCGGTTTTTCGACGGGATTAACTTCTGTTAGTAGGCTTTTTTGCATTTCCATGATGACCGAACCTTCGAGCATTGAATTGTGTGTTTTATCCATTTTCGAGGAGATTAAGCCATTCTCGCTCATCATCGTTGTATCCTTTTGATAGGTTTTGGAGCGACGACAATACCAGCATATGACGAGAATTATGACGACAAGCAGCAGCAAGAGTGTGGTGGCAATCAATCCAATGATGAGTAAAATATTGGGCTCCGTTTCAGAGGTGGACGTGCTGAGGCCGTGGACTCGATTCTTGCCCGAACCATTGAGGGGACTGTAGTAGTCACCGTTTATAATTAGCTGGAATTCAGCTTCTGCTTTGCCGCCCCGATTGTCTGCAATGCAGGTGTAGGAGCCTTTGTCGGTGGGTCGGACACCAATGATGCGCAGCTCTGAATTCAAAGTGTTCGGACTTTCGGCACGATGTTGTTCAACGGAGTTGAGAATTTTAAAACGGGCATCGTTGGGATTGATGGGTCTCTTGTTGTAGAGCCATGTCACATTTGGTCTGGGTGAACCCTCAATGCGGCATGGTAATGTTATGTTATCCGAATGGACATCGACGTAGGAGCTTTCAGAACCCAATATCCGTGGTTTGCAGGCAAAGTTTTCCGAAGGAATTTCATTCCAGAGTTTCCCCTTCAAATGTTGCGGTTCATTGCAATCCGTGGGAGGAGTATACAGTCGATTGGCCAAGGCGAAATCTCGGAATTCCTGCAGCTCACATGTACAATTCCATGGATTTGAGGCCAAGGAAAGGTGCACCAATTTTGGAGTCCGTTGAAATGTTTCTCTTCTCAAAACGGTCAGTTCGTTGTTCTCCAAATAGACGGCCGATAAAACTGGCAATTGTCCAAAGGCATGAATGTCTATGCGCTTAAGTTTGTTGTTTTTAAATTCCACGCGCGAGAGGAAAGGCAGGTCCACAAACAGATGATTGTCCAAGGCTTCGATTTGATTGTTGTTCATGACCAAGTTGCGCAACTTAACCAGGCCATTGAAGGTGCCCACATGCAGCTCCTTGATGGAGTTATGCGACAAATCCAGTTCAATTAATATTGTCAGACCTTTGAGGGCATCTCGGTTTAGCTCTTGTATGGTGCAGTACTTCAGGAAGATCTTGTGCAGATTCTGAAGATTTGCATCGCTGAATTCGTCCCTTCTCAGTTCGGGAATCTTGTTATTGGAGAGATCAATGACTTGCAATTCGTTACTCAGATCATTGGGTATTGTGTAAAGCTGTCGGTTTTTGCAATCTGCTGTCTTTTTGCCCGAATTCCAGTGGCAATGGCAGTTGCTACAACTCTGGATCCAGTCAGAGTTGGCAACAGTGGTGGGCAGGTTCGTCAGCACAACGCTCGTTAGGAAGAGAATCTGTGTTAGCCAATAGTGCAGGCGGTACCATGTCATTTTGATGGTAGGCTTCCTTCTGTGTGTGGATGTGGCCATAATGTGTTATTTGACGATGGTCGTGGTGGTGGTGGTGGTAGTGATGATGATGATAATTACCAGGGTGGTGGTGGTAATGGGATTTCTTATTGTATTTCAAGTGCTGAAGCGATGTTCGCAATAAAGTTGTTTAATTGAAACGCACTGAGAGTCTCATTAAATATCTTCAATTTTTTATTAGTTCTCGCCCAACTTTCCTCTGCTTATTCGACTCGGTGGTCCCTCGTGGCAGCAAAGTAGCTTTTATTTAAGCCAATTTAATGGGTGGCAGCAGAACCCAAGTTCAAATATTGGGTATACCTTCGTGGTGCTGCCGCCCAACTTGTTAATTCCTGTGGAATGTTTAATGCTTGTAAAGCACAACCAACCAACCATCTATTAAGGACGACAAGCCAATGTCGCCGTCAGCCGCTAGGACAATGACTAGCAGTCCACCGAGCCCGTTATGATGTTGCTGACGTTGATGATGACGACGACAACGACGACAATGATGATGAGGACGTAGATGATGATAATGTTGATGTAGTCTTTAGTGCCGTTGTTGGGTGGTTTTTGGACTGCGTGTGTCCTTTATTTCTTATTAATTAATGTCCTCGTCGTTGCTGTTGTTGTTGAAGCTGTTTTCCTTTTTTTATGTTGCGAATTGTGGTGCGAGATTGTGTTCTTGTTGTTGCTGTGCAGTGTGGTGGGAGTTGATGGCGTTGTTGTTGACACTCCTTTAAATGTCAGCATTTGCCTGTAGATTTACAGCTGGTAATTAGCATAATATCATTGTATTTAACACGTTCGGCAACAAATACATTAACACTGTTCTTCTGGCCTGTAACGATACAAATACGAAATGGAAAAATTCATTATTAGAAACATACGCAGCGAACAAATTCGTCATTTGCTAGAAACATGAAAACAAAGTAATTAAAGAAAACTATATTAGAAATAAAGGCATAAGAATAATTTCGATTAGAATTTTAATGTTAAGCGTCTTAAGGAACAAATGCTTACAAAGCAGCTGAACATGTAGTCAAATCGTGAAATTATTTCTAACCCAAGTAACTGCACAATGGGATTAATAACAAACAAAGGATAATCAAGGGGAGAGGACTTTTCCCGGGGAGGACTTTTCCTGAATACAATTTGAGAAAAGGAAAATTGGGTTTCAGTGATAATCCAGTGAACAATAGAGAATTCGAATTTAAATTTGATGACAGAATATTTAAAGAACCTATGCATAGAACAAAAAAAAAAAAAAAAAAAAAAAAACAATAATAATTTGCCTTTTTTTTTCATAGTCCTGAGACACCTCTGAATAAAATTAAAATTACAGGGTGAGATAAAAAATACTGCGGTATTTTGGCTCATTCCCGGCGAAGCCTCTACTTGAGGTGATCGACACTGTGGCATTTTTTAGCGCCAACCTTGCTTTCCAGACCCAATAGTTCAACAGATTGGTATCCGGAGATTTTGGTGTACATTGTGGGCTGGAAATGAAGCGATGAACCTCATTTTGTAATCATTCTTGGGTAGCGCGTGCTGAGTGCGATGGTGCTGAGTCCTGTTGGAATGTCTAAGGTCTGCGGGCAAAATGTTTGCGTGCCCGAGGCTTTTATACACCCTCCAGAATATTTTCGCGATAATATTCGGCATTTATTCTGATGCCACGGTAGATAAATACGAGCGGAGAGCGACCATCGGCTGTTAAGGCGTTGAGTTCTGGTGGCCAACTGAAGGCACATTTTCAGCTGGCCTCTTTGGCAAGTAAACACGACAACGAATGTGTTCTCATCGAAGAAAACCAAATTCGGCAGATCACCACTTTCGGCTACGCGAAGCAACTCCTTAGCTCTTTTGAGTCTATTTTCTTTCTGTTGAGGTGTAAGTTTTTCACTTTTTGCAATTTCAATAGCTTTATACAGATTACGCCGATTTTTCAATATTTGTCGAATGGAATATTGCGATATGTTCATCTCACGAGCCATTTTTTGGCCATTGCGACGCGGGGTTCGATCAAGTCTCTTCTTTACTTTTCCAACCATTTCTGCTGATGTTGTTGTTTTTTCCCGTCCACCGCCTTGACATCAGGCTACGCTACCAGTATCACGGTAACGAGAGATGGTATGAGACACAAAAGATTTATTCACATTTAAATGCTGGAGTGCTCTAACGATATCCACTTGTGGTTTTCCAGCCAAATATGAAGAAATAACACTGTCACCCTTGAATTCCATCACGAATAACTTTTTTTCAGGAAAATTCTCACCAAAATGTTTTTGTACGCTTGTAAACAATATAATGAGCTGTCCGGGGAATAATGTTAACAGGTGTCGGACGAGTGGCTTAGAAATGACAGCAGTCTGAAGTTGGTTGCAGTTTTTTCATCTCACCCTATATGTAAGATACATTTAATTTGCATTTTTCTAAACCTCTCCCAATGTGGCAAACGGGATTTGTTGACCTTAGGACTTTTGTGAAAAGGGTAGATGGTAATTTGCATTCGCATTACTATGTTGCTGACATTAAATACCTCTTAATTTATTTCGGCGAGGACGAAATAAAAAAAATAAATCACGACTCATAAAATGTTTTTTTCGTTATTCGTTAGCTGGTATTTGAGCAGATCCTTTTTGTCATTATTTTCTAGTTTTGTTTTTCTGCTAAGCCAAATTTAGGGCTGTTATTGTGTTCACTCTTTCCTTGCCGTTGTTGTTCTTATTTTATGTTAATGATGTTGGTGGTGATGGTCTATTTTTATGCTGTTGGCCAGCCAGTCAGCCAGCCAGGGAGCCAGCATGAGAGCGACATGGCATGAAAAATTACAACCTTTGACAAATGACCCTGAAAAGCTTTCATTTGTCGGCATGTCAGGGATTTGTTTTAATCAGCAACTCTTTAAGACTTAATTTGTCATGAACGTTTAGACACTTGTGAAAGCTTATTCAGATTTTGTCTTTCGCACTTATCCTCGCCCAACACCCAAATACACAATAACATCAACGGCCAGTACACACAAAAATATCCACAATATTAATTAAGTTAGAAACATAAGATGCGAACGTTAAGTAGTAAAAACGAAATAATATTATTAAAATGCAATGTAGAAACTTTTTGGGGCTTAGGATTTGTGATAAGAATACTTAGCACAAAACAGAACATCTCAGACTGATTTTAATGAGACAACAGAGTCTGATGATTGATGGTAGTTGGTAGCTGAGATGAAAAGGTTATGGCTGTGTTTACATGACTTTTCGCGGCACAACGATACGCACAGACGAAATTAGCACAACAGATTTGTGGTAAAAAGGGGTTAGAGTTATAGCTGAAAGAGGTGCTTTTTGAAAAAAAGAACAACAGCTGTATTAAATGCTGAACACACCAAATAACTCAAAATATTTATTTATTTATTTTGCGGAAACGCAATATTGATGCAAAAAGTATTTTTTTATTTGAGCTAGAATTATTGAGTTCAATATCGTCCACATAGTCTTCACCATGGCCTATATAAGGTCGGCCAGTAAGCCCATCTGACAACCACCAAGTTTGTTGTCGAATGTTGTGTTTTTGGCAGACCTTATCTAGGCGTTGGTCTTCACAATTTTTTATTTATTTATTTTTGGTAGTAGACAGTATTCAGAAAATAGTAATTGTGAATCAAATGAGTCAAAATATTCTAAAAATGTCGTACAATTTCACTGTTCAATAGCCATTCTGGGTTGTAAAAATTTCCAAGTGGAACCCATAGTACTCGTTTGAATATCAAAACCCCAAAGGAGTTTCAGGTTCTTAGGCCAAAAGTTATTAAGGCGCTTATATAGTTTTGAACATATACAAAGGGACCCCTATAATTTAATATATTCAGGGTGAGATGAAAAAACTGCAACCAACTTCAGATTGCTGTCATTTCTAAGCCACTCGTCCGACAGCTGTTAAAATTATTCCAGTGACAGCTCATTATATTTTTTACAAGCGTACTAAAGCATTTTGGTAAGAATTTTCCAGAAAAAAATTTATTTGTGACGGAATTTAAGCGTGATGGTGTGATTTCTTTATATTTGGCTGGAAGCCACAACTGGCTATAGTTAGAAAACATCTTTTGTGTCTCGTACCATCGCTCGTTATTGTGAAACTGGTAGCGTGGACCGACGTCAAGGAAAACAGCAACATCAGCAGAAATGGTTCGCAGAAGAAGCGACTTGACCGAAACTCGCGTCGCAGTGGCCGAAAAATGGCTCGTGAGCTGAACATATCGCAATATACCATTCGGCCATTGAAATTCCAAAAAGAGCAAAAACTTACACAGCAACAGAAAGAAAATAGACTCAAAAGATATAAAGAGTTGCTTCGCTTGGCCGAAAGTGGTGATCTGTCGAATTTGGTTTTCTCCGATGAGAAAACATTCGTTGTCCAGCAGTTTGTAAACAAACAAAATGATCGTGTTTATTTGCCAAGGAGGTCAGCTGAAAATGTGCACCTTCGGTTGGTGTGAGCCGCCATAACAGCCGATGGTCGCTCTCCGCTCGAATTAATCGACCGTGGCATCAGAATAAATGTCGAATATATCGCGAACATTTTCTGGAGGGTGATTTAAAGCCGGGGGCACGCAAACATTTTGGCCGCAGACCTTCGACATTCCAACAGGACTCAGCACCATCGCACTCAGCACGCGCCACCCAAGAATGGTTACAAAATGAGGTTCTTCGCTTCATTTCCAGCGTACAATGGCCACCAAAATCTCCGGACACCAATCCGTTGGACTATTGTGTCTGGAGTATTTTGGAAAGTAAGTAAGGCACTAAAAAATACCAAAGTTTAGATCCACTGAAGCAAGCGCTTCGCCGGGAATGAGCCAAAATACCACAGAGCAACATTTGGGCAGTGTGTGACAGTTTAATTGGCAGTTTGGAGGCCATAATTCGTGCTAAAGGGTACCAATTCGAACAAATCTAAACTTATTCTAAAATTTGATGCTATTTCCGACATTTCTTGCTGTCATTCAACAAAATTAAAAAAAAGTAAAATTATGGCGTTTGACTTTTTTGCAGTTTTTTATCACACCCTGTATTTAAAAAAATTTAGGATAGAGATTTGAAATTTGATTTGGTCTATGTCCAAGCTCATTAATAAAGAACATGGATCATATCAAGTGTTTTTATGATTTGGCTATGTTTCTATTTAATTTTGCCCAATTTTGGAATTTTAAATTTTTATTATGTAGAAACGCTATTTACAAACAATTATACCAAAAAAATGTTATTTAGGATTTTTTTTGGAAATTAAACCTCGTTTCACATTAAGAGCTTCCATGCTAGAGAAGATATATTGAGAAGAGATATTTAATGATATTAATGATAAATATGAAGTAATTTGAAAACTAGACAACAAACGATAGAATTCTATTTGGAATCGAAATGACATATAAAGGATGAGTGCAGTTTTAAACATATTTTACCAAAAACCAGTGAAAACTGTTAAACGTCCATGTTCCACAATAAATTATTACAATGCGTTCTTGCTCCTTGAATTACTCTTCTTGTTAAAGTTCCAAATATTTCGGAAGGAATGCTTCTATTTCATTTTTCCTAATATTTGTTACTTTCGCCTTTAACGATGAAAGCAGACATTTTTATACTCTTTTACATTTCAATTTACAGTCAATTTGATACTCATCGTTTGTAATGGCATTTGGTTACTTTTGTCGGCAACAGTTGCAACATCAAAGAGACCCAAATACTTGAATAACCGCACAAAGTAAATTTAAACTATTATTTTGGTAATAACCGCTCTTTGTTGCATTTTTATTTCGCCATTGTTGGCAGCAGCATGGATGGCCGTGGCTCGATTTGCCTCTTGTACGCTTTTGTATTTGCATTCACATTTAACAACAATAATAAAAATAATAGTAACAACAAGAAGAGTAACAAGTATTTATTTATCGAACGTTCACAATTTGCATATTCTGGGACAGAACACAGAGCACAAAGTCGTTCACTCCGCAAATGCAAATTGTAACATAATCAACGAGCAAATGCGCCCAAGGATGCTGTTGCGGTTCATTTGCTCAGCGCTTTGCCTGTTGTTGCAATGCATCGCATTTCATGACGCTCCAAACACCGACCAGCATCTCAATAATCAACCACAATGACTGGCTGGCTGGATGCAGCTGGAAGAACGAACGAGGCAACGACAGCAACTCTATCCGCAAATCCAATGCAATGAAATAGTAAACTAAAACATAATGATGTGCTGATATTATTTCACCCTCTGGGGCCAGATGAGTGGTAATGGAGAGCGAAAAGCGAACAGCAATGGAAATGACCAGGAAAATACACTGATAATGGTGATGACGATGCTGTGCTGGTGACGACGTGGATGCCCAAGATGACGATGATGACAACTGCAGATGCTTAGGCAACCGCATTTGCCACATGGCAGCATTAAAAATACACCAAGTTTTGTATTTCAATTATCGAAATCGTTCACAGAATAGAAGGCATAGGCAGAGTCTCAATTGCATTTCGAGTGAATGATATGCAGGGTTATTAAAAGGGTTTTGTTGACACAATTTTATAAAAAAGTACATTGTACCAATTAAAGTATTTTCATTTGTATTCAGATTTTACTGAGTCTTTTTCGGGAGAAATAAGCTACAAGGGCCTATGGACCATAGGTAGTATTTTCAGAAGTGATATTGAATTTACTCAATTTTAATAAAAAATCAAGAGACTTAATGTGCTCATGAAGTTTTAATCAATTCCACAAAATTTTGGTAGGTTCACTATTCAACTATTCGAATGAGTCTTTCAAACAAGTTTCTCGGTTTTGCAGGTGTACACCCTTAGCCTATTGCGTTTAACGTCCTATATTTACGAATTATGGCTAATTTACGTGTTTAAAAAAAAAAAAAACAATTAACTTATTTTATAAGAATTGCAATCATTAAAAATGTTGATCATCGATGCAGGAGTTTTCGATGGGTATAGACATATATTGGCCTTTCTGTCCCCAAAATCAAATTTTTTACCTTTTTTGTGCAATAAAGAAATGACCGATGTTTGAAACCTTGATAACAGCATTGAAACCTGCGTAGTTTATAGAAAAAAATAACCTCTGTGGGGGAGGTACAAAAAGGAATGGCCGATATTGACCCTTGTGTGATATAATTATTGCGAGTGTTTAACCCTGTAAACTTTTATATTTTTTAATAAATCATAAAACTTATTCAATACAATATCATTATTATAATTATGTAAGACTGAGTTTTTTGGAAATTCGTAGTAAACGGATACGAAAAGTACTAAAATATAATAAAAATGTATTGGACTAATGGAATGAGCTAGAATTCCGAAATTTGTAACGAGAGTCCCTGATGGAGTGTAGGATAGATGTACCAAAGGGTGTTTAGAAATTTGAACTTTATGGTTACAAAAAAATCTAAAATCGTACTAAAATTCTACAATGATACCATTTGGCATTATGTGAACGGATAAAGCTAAAATCTAGAAATTTTGTATGAGAATCTAAGTTGAAGAGTAAATTTGACATATGAAGATGATTTTAGAAATGTGCACTAACTTTGCGAACTGTACTAAATGGTACTAAATTTAAAACAGTTTGGATTAGGATGAACAGATGAAGCTGGAGTTTTGAAATGAACTCTTGTTCATAAAATTCTGAATTTCGATTACTGATGATATCCGTGTTAGAGATATTAATTTGAAAATGCGTCTTATATTTGTACGTAAAGTATTAAATAGTACTATATTGGGTATTGAGTGAAGAGACAGGGATGGAATAATAAAATTTGTTATTGAGGTTTCTGTTGGTATCTGGAATTGAGATTTGGAAGTTTTTTTTTTAGAAATGTGTACTATAATTGTACGAAAAATACTGAATCGTACTATATTTGGTACTGGGCGAAGGGATAGAGATAAAATTCTGAAATTTCATTATTGATGGTATCTGTGTTTGAGATTTTGCGGTTGTTTGGAAATGCGTCCTATTTTTGTACGCAAAGTACTAAATAATACTAAATTTGGTATTGGGATAGAGTGGGTTTCGGAGATATGTAATATAATTGTACGTAAATTACTAAATAGTACTAAATATAGTATTGGATGAAGGGATAGAGTTAAAATTCTGCAATTTTATGTTTAGTTTACTAATGGTATCTGTCTTTAAGATTTGGCGGTGGTTTGGAAATGTGACCTATTTTTGTACGAAAAGTACTAAAAGGGTTTTTGAAATGTGTACAATATTTCTACGAAAATTACTGATGTTTGGTATTGGGTGAAGAGATAGAGATAAAATTCTGGAGTTTGGTTGATGATCGTATCTGCGTTTGAGATTCATTGGGGCTTGGAAATGCGTCCAAAACACCATTAGAATTAATTGAAACTCGCTCGATTTCTAGCGGGAGTACTCCTGTAAGTAAGATAGACAAATCGAGGATACTTCATTTTTGTAAGTAGTCTTTGCTCGTTTTCTGAAGTAAAATCAGGTCAATATAATAATATAGGACAGATTCTACACTCGCCGAGTTCTCTGACAGATTTTACTCTCTACAATTTCTCTTTTTTTATGTTGTTGTTGTTGTTTAATTTGTGATAATGTGTGAAGGTAGAAATACTAAATGTTTTCCCAATAACCCTTTGAAAAGTTGCATGAAAACCCACTAGACAAGCAGGGAACTCAAGAGGCCGTTGTAAATGCAGCCGCAACATTGAACTATATTTAAAATTTGCCACTGCTTTAAAAACTACGAAAACAAAAAACGATGTTCAATACTGGCGACAACACCACCAAGTACAACGAATATTGTGTGCTGTTGGGTATAATGGTATCAATGGATTAGTTCCTGACTTGAAGACAAACACTTGCACACACACTCTTTCACTCTCTAATCTCGCTGAAGTCACTATCTGAGGGATACATGTTTTTCTGATCTTTAGTGGTTGTATGTGCTGTTGTTGTTGTTATGGAATGCTTAGTTCATCGGTTCAATGATTATGTGGTCGGTAGTATGGTTGGATGGTTGGTTGAGTTTTGTGTTTTGTTGTTTGGCCGGATTCATCATTACCAGGTTGCCAATACCAAACTAACCACACAAGAGAGTTCTTCAATTCGCTTCCAAGATTCTTCTTCCTCTTCTCCGTCGTTATACTTTCTTATCTGTACAGCGAAGCATTGACATATAAATGGAGATAGCCAGCCTCTGGAATAGTTAGCTTGCTAGAATATGAATGTTATTGTTTGCTATAGGAGGGGGTCCATTCTCCGTCATGTCATTTAACATTTAGCAATCAGTAAACAATTGCAAATTGTATCTTTAATTCCTGCTCGAGCGAAGAAATTGCAAAGTCCCCTGCCATGAAATGCAATTCTGTCGGTCGGTCTGCCCTATCCATGGGAACCCATCCATTGTCCATCGATGTGTGTGTGTTGCAAATAGTGCACGGAGCCACAAATTCACATTCCGTCCGGTTGAACGATTTTGCGGCAAAGAGTGGTGATGCCGTTGTAAATAAAGCAAATAACGATAATTAGCGCGTGTTGAATGCAATGAAAATGTTATTAAATTACAAATTGTATTTGTATCGATGGGATTAATATGTTTGCATAGCGAGAACCTGTTAAAAGGGCAGAATCGTGGTTGGGGATTAAGAACTTGGAGTTTTTTTTATAAGTAACAAATTGAAAATCAATTAAAAAACGTTATTTTGTTTTAATAGTTTTTTTTTTTTTTAATATTGACCAAGGACAACACTTATGTGTGAAATGAAATGCAACCTGAATTATTTTTCCGTGGGAATTTTTTTTTTACTTCACAGATTTAATAAAATTAATTATATATCAATTCCAAAAAAAAATCCTAGCTAATAAAAAAATTCGAAAGACAACACTCGCGGTTGAAAAAATTTACCTTTTTTTAATTCTTACATTTTTATTTTCAAAGCTGCAATCATTTTACATGTGATGCATTTCTAAGCATGACATTTTACCAGAGACGTTTTTCCCCTCTTCTATTAAAAACATCCCCACTAAATGAAATCGACCCAGTTCTTTTCTGTTAACTAGTTTTTACCAAAGTGTAAATGACCCAACTTTATTCATAATTGAATTAGAACCTTAATTAGATAGCTCAAGCAACTTATGGCTGTAAGGGAAAAAAGGACAAATAAAAACGCACAACAAACGGACAAAGCCAACAGCATGGTCTTGACCTACTTTAAATTCATCACATGTTGCCATTGTTCGGTTATTGTAGCGGTTTTTTCTATTACCATTGTATGCATTCATAATTATTTCTATGGTTGGTTATATAAGCTAAGAAGGCGAAGAGAAAAAAAAACAACAGAAAACTTACAGAACCTCGTCAAAACTAGAAAACTAAGGGAAAGTGACAAAATGGAATAGAATACAGCCACATATTGCTTGTGTGCCCCAATACAATGAAAATGTTTGTTGTTGTTGTAGTTTATATGTAAATAGATGCATATGTAAGTATGATTGTGGCAAGTTACATTGCATCACATTTTGTTGCAAACCACAGAATAGATATTGTATTTGTTGCAGAAATGCGTGGGCTCATGTAACGATTGCCACTGCCATTAATTAATAAAATGTGGAGAATCATTTGGAAAAAGTTCTCCTACTAGAGTAAAAGAATGGAAACGTTATAATGTGAGGGTTTTTGTAATCATTGGGTTTCAGGAATTTTGACAATTTTGGTGTAATTTTTTAAGAAAAATATGAATTTTTCGTTTAAATGTTGAGATTTCTGCTGTGAAAAAAAAAAAACGGAACAACTCAAATGGGTTCACATGAGTTAACGGATTTTTAAAAATTGTGGTCGATTATGTGGGAAGAGCACAAATAATATTACAATTTAAAAAGTTTGAACTTAGTCGTGGGATCCGTACGGCTTATGCAGGGTGAGATACCAAAACTACAACCAGCTTCAGACTGCTGTCATTTCTAAGCCACTCGTCCGACAGCTGTTAAAATTATTCCATTAACAGCTCGTAATACTGTTTACAAACGTACAGAAGCATTTTGGTGAGAATTTTCCAAAAAAAGAACTTATTCGTGATAGAATTCAAGCGTGATAGTGTGATTTCTTTATATTTGGCTGGAAAACCACAAGTGGTTATCGTTAGAGTGCTCCAGCATTTAAGTGTGAGTAAATCTTTTATGTCTCGTACCATCGCTCGTTACCGTGATACTGGTAACGTAGCCCGACGTCAAGGAAGTGGACGGAAGAAAACAGCAACATCAGCTGAAATGGCTCGAAAAGTAAAGAAGCGACAGGATCGAAACCCGTGTCGCAGTGAATGGCCCGTGAGATGAACATATCGCGATATTCCGTTTGGCAAATATTGAAAAATAAGCTCGAAGTAAAACCATTGAAATTCCAAAAAATGCAAGAACTTACACCGCAACGGGAAGAAAATAGACTTAAAAGAGCTGCAGAGTTGCTTCGCTTGGCCGAAAGTAGTGAACTGCCGAATTTGGTATTCTCCGATGAGAAAACATTCGTTGTCCAGCAGTTTGTAAACAAACAAAATGATCGTGTTTACTTGCCAAATAGGTCAGCTGAAAATGTGCACTTTCGGTTGGCCACCAGAATTCAAGCGGCGGGCATGGTAATGGCGTGGCCCGCCATAAAAGCCGAGGGTCGTTCTCCGCTCATATTAATCGACCGTGGCATCAGAATAAATTCAAAATATAATCGCGAAAATATTGTAAAGGGTGTATTAAAGCCTTGGGCACGGAAACATTTTGGCCGCAGACCTTGGACATTCCAACAGGACTCAGCACCAGCCATTCAAGAATGGTTACAAAATGAGGTTTCTCGCTTCATTTACAGCGCAAAATGGCCACCAAAATCTCCGGATATCAATCCGTTGGACTATTATGTCTGGAGTATTTTGGAAAGCAAGGTTGGCACTAAAAAATACCAAAGTGGCAATCACCTCAAGCAAGCGCTTCGCCGGCAATGGGCCAAAATACCACAAAGCAACATTCGGCAGCGTGTGACGGTTTCATTGGCCGTTTGAAGGCCATAATTCGGGCCAAACCAATTCGACCAATTCGAACAAATCTAAACTTATTTTAAAATTTGATGCTGTTTCCGACATTTTTCGCTTTCATTCAATAAAACTTAAAAAAAATTTAAAAATTATGGCGTTTGACTTTGTTACAGTTTTTTTTTTCTCACCCTGTAATTTATTCCACTCGTTTTCACTCTTAGAACAAACTCTTGCTCCATTTTGAGCATTTTCACTCCCACTCATGCTGTTCAAACAGTAGTGTCTCAGGTGCGCTCTCGCATAGAACAGTGGATTGAAGAGAAACTTCGTACAAAACTCTCACTCTTCGATCTCTCCCGCTAACTAGGTATATTATTAATGGATTTCTCCGCTCATTTATTGCCTACAATGTAATAATTTAGTTTACGCACTTCCCACTGAAATGTCTATTGAGTAAAATAAATAACAGCGTTATTCAATTATATTTCAAAATTAATATTTTCCCAATATTTAAATTAACTAATGCCCAGAAAATTGTTGGAAATTGCATTTTTGGTTAATTAATATTTTTATTTTACTTTTAATATCTAAAACCCAATTCTGGGAACAACATGAAATTTTGATTTCCATTCTTAGCGAAAGGAAATCAATCAAAAAAAAAAACAGATACGAAAAGTGTCAGCTAGAATCTCAAAATCCCTCAAAATGTACTTGGTATAGTTGTGTTATACATACAGTTTATAAACCGGCTTTATCTTGCAAATCTTGTTCGAGTTTTTAATTTTTATTTTAGTCAAAATCATAGCTAAGGGCCAATGTCGGAAAAAGTGTCACCACATACATTGGAAATTCAAAATTTGTGCTAGAGCTAACCAAATATATGAACCTAAAAATAATCTTTGGTTTCGATAAAAAAAAAAATATTCCTTTGAAGCAGTCCAGCCAGCAACGAAACATTTTTGGAAAATGTTATGTGACAAATGGAGTTTGGAGTATATTATATATTGTCAAACTAAATAATATCTCAACCTTTCTTTGTATTCTGAGCTGTAGAAATGTATTATCTTTGCATATAAATATTATATTTTTACAACTTTTGTTTACTTTTGTCACTTGAATTAGTTTGCATTTGAAGCGAAACTATTATTAGCCTTTATCTAAACAATTCGTGTTTTTCATTTCGGTTTCGTTCCAGCCTCCGCACAACCATTGCAATTATAATTTTACATTTTGATGCTAACGTGCACTGATGTGACTGACTGACTGACTCACCGACTGGAGGGGAAAAAAGCAAATAATAATTCTTTAAGCATTCCAATTATGATTGTTTTGTCGGAGCTTTGTTCCCAGTTGCTGGTCTCATTGTGTCGCATTAGAAAGCCTAAGCTATATTTTGTCCATTGTTTGGACACAGAAAAAAATCCTTTCACCCTCGTCACAACACCCTTGACCAGTACGGCATGTACATCATTGTCGTCGCCATCATCTGTGGTAATGTCCAAGTCCATTTAATGGTTGCCTGACTGACTGACTGCCTCATTGGATGACTGTGATTTGTATTTCTCGTCATCTTCATCGTTGTCGTACTTTGTTGTGTAGTTTGTTTGGTTTTTTCTCCCTCTCTCTCTCTAACCAGTTTCTGTTTATAAAGTGATTTTTTGTGTTATCCTTAATTGACTTGCGGCAATGTTATGTTTTGTTGCAGTGCATTTCGTTTCATTGCATTACATTCATTGTTTGGATTTTTAGCATTTGTTGCATTATTATTAAAGTTCTGGTGTTTTGTGTCGGTCGTTCATACTGTCATCCTCGTCATCGTTGTTTTTATTGCAATTTTTTTTTTGTTGTTTTTTTTTTTTTTTTTTTGTACGATGAACAAGTATTGTTTTAATAACGTTTTAATTTTATACCAGTAAAAGCTATTCATTTCACAAGGGTTGCTTTATTATTGCCATCAAAACTCGATTCAGAAAAGGATTGTGCTTTGAATTTGAATATTGCGTCGAGGGGTGTGCAGTCGAAAGGGGGGTGGTGGCTATTGCACAAAATAGGGAATTATTAAAATCCTTGATGAGTAATTATAGTTTTATTTGTATTGTAGTTTGTTCTACAGAGGTATATGACGTACATCAAAGGACTAAAAAGCTTTGCTGGAATGTAAAGCAATAATGACTCACAAACAAATTTGTGTATATGGAAATTTAGGAGATAATGAGCATGGATAAGATAATGATTTAATTATATATTGGAGAAAAATAGGTTTGAATTAAGGCGCAGGACATGAGCGTGTCGTGTCGACTGTTTTCACAATATTTTAGAAAAATGCGTGCAAAACAGGGAAACTAGGAACAGAATATGTAAATTGTTAATTAACAGGTGTTTTATAGGATCAAAACTATTTTGTGAATTAGACCATATTTATAACACCACAATTGTTCTCCACAAAATTTTAACAATTTTGTGACATCAGGCTTGCGGCAAGATTGTATTTTTGTATTTTTAATATTCCCATGTATAAACCCCTTATATTCCCCGATACATATGAGGGGTTATATAGAGAGTGGAATAGAAAAAAGTTGGTCTACATAATTTCCAAACAATCCCGTGCTTAACAATTTTTTTCGATTAAATACATTTTTGACCACATCGATTATTTTTCATGTGAAAATAGACAAAAACACGGCAATTTATATTTTTCGGGCCCACTTAGATCCCACTGAAAATTCTTTGACCACTTATGTGAAAAGTGTACTGAAAGAGAGTGAGCAAAATGATTTAATTGCGTATCTTATCATAATCTGATGCAAATATACTTTGTTCTCATAAGGTTTGATGATGGTACAACCAGAAGGGGACTGTCATATCCGCCCTCAAACAAAAAATGGTAAATAAATGATGTTCATCCTTAAATTGGATCAAAGTTTGTACAAATATTACGATATGCCAAGTGTTTACCAACTTAGATGTGAAAGGTTAAGCGACGATTGGGCTACTATCAGTCCATTTTCACATCAGATTTAACCATAGTAGAAATCGAATGAAGTGCCCCCAATGTATAATAAATATGAGTATGATATAAGAAATATGAGGAACGAGAAACAATGAACCGGGCATATTGCAATGGGGATAATGTCCGGTTTTTTGGTAATAACTACCATAATAAAGGAGTTTGGTCGTTTGCTGTGGGGAAAGTTGTTCGGACATAATCCCAGAAAGGAAACAAGGCCTAAGTTGAGTTAGTAGTCTATGCTCGGATTGACCAGAAAGTTGTACCACAGGAAAGTATTGTTAATCTGTTTACGGAAAAGTAATTTTTTCGAACCGAAAGATCGGATACAAACTGATCTGAAACTGACAGCTTATAGAAATACCTATCCAACAAGTGGTCATATGATGAACCGGTTCCGGAGCAATACAAGAAAATTAGTATTTTTGAACCGGAGCATTTTAAAAACCCCTAAAATGTCGAAAATTGACCCATTATGGGATATTCAGATCTACATACTACCTTATAGCCTAAACTCTTGCCTTTCCGAAATAGTGCCTATGTGTTAATATCTCTTGCAGTTTCGAAGATATTGGCTTTAAATTCTAAGGCCGGTTACTAACAAAAATTACAAAGTTTAGCAAAACTATGGTTGGCGTAGCCGGTGTTGGACATATCCCAAAGGAGAAATCTGAAGCCCCGACCGTGGCAATACAAGAAAATTGGTATTTTTGTACCGGAGCATTTTGAAGAAATCCTAAAACGTCGAAAATGGACACATTATGAGATATTGAGATCTGCATACTACATAATATCCTACACCCTTGACTTTCCAAAATAGGGCCTATGTGTTGATATCTCTTGTACTTCCGAAGATATTGTCTTTAAAATCTAAGGCCAGTTACAAACAAAAGTTATAAAGTTAAGAAAACTATGGAAAGCCCCAGGCGAAGATCGACTTACAAGAGTTATAAAATTTACAAAAACTATGGATCGCGTAGTCGGTGTTGGCCATACACATACACACATCCACAAAAAAAACATAATGGGGTTTATATCCGTAATCCCCATAATAACATGGATTATTTCTGGAGATTATGAGATTTTTATAATTTTCAATTCTACCGAGAAATAATCAATATAATTGTAATGGGGATTATGACACGGCACCATGAACCGATACATCAAATTTGTACACGGAATTAATAGGAGAATCATTTCGCATTTTAGTCTAGTGAGGATTATTAAAAATTTTGGTCATTTGTGGGGAAAGTACCGTAAGTAGTTGGCGGATATCATTTTAATTTAGTCGGGTTCTGCCACATCCTCCAATATAAAACCCAAATAAATTTTATTAAAGTAATTTAACATTAATTAATTTGTGGCTACTGTCGGATCCAATAAGTTAACTTTACATATATAGAGTGACTCAATAAAAAATGCCGAAGTATAAACATATACTAACAAAGAAATGCATGTATATCCTAATTGATTGCACAATAACTACCATGTATGTATGTGTGCGATTTCAGAACAAATTGTAACATAGGTCATAACGGTCATGATAATAAGACTATAGGCCAAATATGATATTATTGTTCAAACACAAAGGCGGCCTATATAAAATACACATGTCGTGTAGTTATGTGTGAATGTATGTGCACATAAATATATGTATGTACATATGTCCTTTAACCACAGTGAATTCAGTTTGATTTCCGTTATGGACAATCATATCTGCAACAAGCCTATAACTTAACATATAAATGGATACACATTAAAAAATTAAATATATAAAGAGAAAAATGTTTTGTCGATATTTTTGTTTATCAAATAAATTTACCATGACCACCATCAATGCAAGTAAAAACGATGCTCATAACGCCAGCCAGCCAGACAGCGAATGTCAAAGCACAGGGAAGAGGAATATATTTGAACAATGATGAGAAATTGTTTATTTCTGGGTACATCCAAAAATCATAACTTTAAATTGGTAGCATTCATTGACCGGAGGTAGAAAAACTGGCAAAAAATCGTAATATAACCGCATCTCCGCAATCAAATATTTGCCAATGAAAACCATTTACAGTTGATTGCATCACTGGCACAGATACCACTCTTTAGATTGTGGGAAATACTCTTCCAACCCTTGAATAAATATAATTACCGAAACTGACTTTGAAAGAAATCGAATGGAAAATGGTCTTCTTGTTCAAACTAAAATTTTGTGATGTATAAAAAACAGAAACACCCAAAAGGACATGTCCAACTATCTATGTGGAAATTAGTTTAAAGGGGAAATGGAAAATGAAACAGAATCAATGATTGTGCCTCAATTCATGTTGGACGTAGCATGGTCAGTACCATAAGAAACCATTCACATCTCTCTCCCTATGAAATTGATAAAAAAAATGTTGAGGATGGATGCTGCAGTAACTTTTGGGCTTCCGTTGTCCGGCTCTGCTTCGGCTCTTTTTGGTACTTTTTGTGTCTGATATCAGCAGCGGCACATGAAGCGCAACCATGTTCTGTCCATTCATTTAAATTAAGTTTTTATTAATATTTTCCTACTCTTTGTTGGGGGTTACAAACTATTTTGTCCCATACATTTAACACGAGAATAGAGCCACAAAAACGTTGTGAGCATTCTCCGCTCGAAGAGAATCACCAAGGGTGCCACAAAGTGTGTCATTATTTCTAACACAAAAAATGACGCCATTAAAAATGAATTTTCAATTGTTTATTTTTGCTGTTGGAGACCTTACATGTGGCAGTATTTGAAATATCATTCGGGGAAGGCCTAACGTTAACGAAATGGCACAAAGTTAGAAAAAATAATTGGAATTTTTGATATCATAGAGTTTGGAAATAAGCGATCAAGTTTAGTAATTTCTCTAATTATCTGCAAGCTGAACTAATTAAATTCCATTGCACTGAATGAGGTCCAATGAGGTTTTAAGGTATACCGAGTCTCGAACTTCCAACCTTCTGCTTTGTAGTACGACGAGTTCACTGTCATTACCAAATAATGTGTCTATTAACAACATTTTGACACCAGTATTTGTGTGGGAGCACATTCATAGAAATACAAAACGGCATGAAAAAAACTAAAAGAGTTCTCGGCAAGAGCAGAATCTGCTCGATTTTGAACGAACTTCTCTCCCACTCCAAAACGAGGAGAATATGCCAAGGTGTCGATTATTATTTTTCTACTCCCAGGAGAACACTCACTCGAATTCGAGTGAGTTCCTCTGTTTGTACAAATGGGAGTTTTCCTAATCTCTTATATTATATTACAATGGAAATATCATAGGAAGTAACTACCAAGTTAAAAAAAGCTGTCGTTCTGTTTTAAAAACACTAGAGTTTAATTTGTTTTGTTTTGTTATTTCGCTTGTCTGGTGGTGGGATTGAACTGGCGTTCTTCTGTATGATAGTTGGATATACCATACACTTTGCCACTGTTACCATCATTAATTTACGATTAGCGAGCGTCGGAAATCTCTACGTATTTTTATTTGGTTTTGGATCCGAACCATCGATTTTGTAGTCGGGCGTGCTCAATCCATATATAAAATGACACATTATTTTTAGCTTCCTGGTAATGCAAAAGGTATGTAGCTTTCAGTTTTTGGGGCACCTCGACACGTACATCTACCAAATTTCTGCTGTTCTCAGTGCCAACGTTACCGATTATTTTGTTCTTCAATTTTGAATTTTATTCATTGGTTTCCAGTACTGGTAATTCAGAAGGTCGTTTTTTTTTTACATTGCCTTACTCGGCTCATAAAGCTTCCAAGTTTTCCCTATAGAATTATGGTTGCATTTTTATATTTCCATCGTTATTTCGTTTCTAATATTTTATCTTAAAAATTCAAATATACTCAGGATAAACACAATGAACCAAAGGACTTTCCACAATTAAAAAGCAACTAAGTTCAGCTTGGTCGAATCTTTAATATGCTTCATCATTTGGAAGCAATTTTCAAAATTATACTGTTATTTAAGAACTATATGAAGACGTGGACATGCAATTTTCAGTCATACGAAGTGATACCCATTGCAACTCCAAATTCCAAATTTAAAATAATTCCAGTAAAAAGTGTAGCTAAAATCATTAAAATACCGAATAATTGTAGGTACCGTTTTATGGGAGTTGTACGAAGACGTGGACCTGTATAAGCAATTTCCTGTTAATGGAAGTAGTACCCACTACGAATTCCAAATATCAAATTTTATGCAATTTAGGTGAAAAATGTGACATCCTCAAAATACTGAATATCGGGATAAGTTATATGGGGACTATACCTACGTTTGGATATATATGGACAATTCTTTGCATTTTTCTACCTATAGGGAACGTAAACTGTCAATTTGCAGCAAATTCGTTTCAAATGTATGACCAAAACACCTTAAATCTGGTGTTATATCAAAATGTGGACCTATATTTCTATTTCTATAATGTGGACCTATATTTTCAGTACCAAAAATTCTACGGACCTGAAATGCATCTTCATAAAATTGTATCAATCTACTTCATTTCGTTCGGAACACAGACGAATGGGCATGGCTAAATCGACAAAGAATCCTATGCTGATCAAGAATATATATTTGTGTGTTCTGAAATGCTTATTTCGAAGAGTTACAAACGGAACGATCAACTTAATATATCCACTTTAGCGATGGGTATAAAAAGATTATTATGAAATCGGGGATCGGATATATTGTTTTCATGTAAATCAGCCAATACATTCTTATTTAATGTTTTTCAATACACTACGTCGGTCAACACACTTGTCGAATTTAGGACTTTAGACGCATTTACAAAACAAAAAAAACTCCAATATTGTCGCTGTCGAAAGTGTAATCTCTTCAAAAAACACCATTATCTGATGCCTCACACATAAATACGTTTTATACAAATGTATTTTCTATTTATTTTTTCAAACCAAAAAAAAAAAAATGAAAAAAGAAACAATGTCACACGTAAAACTCTTTTGTAACAATCAGATAGTAGGAGAATTCAATGGGGTTTCATTCGATTCACTTCTAATTTCCATTCCAGTTACACGTTTTGCAAACAGAGATTTCTCGCTTTAAGTCTCCCAGCAAAAACATCCAGATTTTAAACATTTGTAAAAACAACAACTAACATAGATTTTAGTGCGGTTAAGGATTAACAAAGAAATAGTTGCTCTGCAGCAATTGTTGAACGTGTGATTTTGCACACTTGCCACCCGACACCATCGATGACGACATATCTCATAGGTTGCATTCAAACGTTTTTGAAGCATAGAATTTCATCGTCACCACCATTACTGATGATGTCACAAGGATTGTCGGTGCATGTCCATGTTCATATTTACCACTAAGCTATTTGGCGCTCTTCTACTCTTTGTGGTCGTTTGGACCATATTAATGCCACTCGCACACACATCGCCGGACGAACATGATGCACAACGCTTGGAATGGAGCGTCGTTGGACGTGAACGCTTTAAGCCATATTGATAGTATCGAAACCATGTATTTGAAATTGCTTTTTGATTTTTGGAACTTGTTCAAATATTGATTGTTAGAAAATAACGGAAATGGAAGTATTCAAATAGAAAAAAAACACAATTGGAAACGTTGTAGCAAAAGCAAAGATTAAAAATACAAATTTGGATGGATGATTTAAAGCGCAGCAGAAGCAAATGTAAACCCCAAAGGTCATTCCGAGATTACATGAGAGCTAATGACTTTGAGATTGGAGTAAGTTTAATTATGTTAGTTGTTGGGAAAATGAGCAGAAAAATAAGTTTTAATGTGAATAAGTAGCTATGGTTTTGAAATGAGGAAATGCGGAAATTTTCTGTTTCAGTAAAATTTTATTTTATTTTTTCCTGTTTTTTTTTTTTTTTTTTTTTTTTGAGGCAGACACAAGTGGTATATAATGTTTTAATACTTTTTTGTTTTTCGGTCCTTTAAAAATTTTATTTTGTCTGTATTTAAATTTTAAATAAAAATCCGCTACTTCTAAAAAGACTATGCAAAATTGTCGAAAGAAAGTGATGAGTTGTTACTCAAACCTAAATAAATTTTAATTGTATTCAGTTTTTTGTTATTGTTTTTATTTGAGATTATTCAAATAATTTAATTTTTTCCTCTATATTTCCTGCAAAAATGAAATCCCCGCTAGACATGATATCCTGACACAGGGCGAACAGCCTTTGTCTCATAATTGTGTTTAGATTTTAAGGAAACCAAGGGAAAAACAACTCGGCTTCTTTTTTCTTTCGGTCGAGCAACAAAAGCAACAACACCAATGAATAAAATCTCGCAACGAACGTGTTTATCCTCATCTCTGGAGGGGGTTGTGGCCTCAAAAATATTTTAATTATTTCCTTTAATTATTGTTGTTGTTGTTGTTGTCGTTTTTTCGTTATTTCATAACGGAAATACAATGTCTTACTTTTTCTCGTTTCATTTTTTGAGAAATATTTTTCAGAAATTTTATACGACAATGTGCGTAGCAGAATGAGAGCCAGAACAGCAGCAACAACAACAATACTTTGGCATTCGTATGGAATTCTCCGGCAATGGAGGATTATGACTATTCCCAAACGTGTTCCCTACCAACCATGTGATGTCTAGACTGGGAGCTGTGCCGAGATTTTACAGCTACCGGATGTAGGAGAAAAAAGAATTAAAGCCGTTGTTGCCGCCGCATCTTTTGTGCTCCTCATTTTGTGTTGTGTTTGTTTGCATTTTCTATTGTTGTTGTTAAAACAACAACAACAACAGAACCCTGTAGCCAATGTAAAAGAAAGGGGGGAAATGCAAAGACAAAAGTCCCCCAAAGGATAAACAGAGTATGAAAATGAACTGAACACCAACAAAGAGAATGGCGAAAACAAAATATGGGCAGCAGAGCGTTAAATTAAATTGCATATTCCGGACATTCTGGGTGTTGGCTGTTCATAAATTACGTATAATGTGCATTTATAATAAGGTCTGTTTTCGCTGTTGGATTTTTTTTGTGTGGACCGTTGTTGGTAGATCCTTCGTTACCGGCATCTCTCCGTTGTGTATTTCAGCGGTAGCAGCAAAAGCAAATTGCAGGGAAATAAAGCCATTTCACCACAAACACCATCATCATCATCATAGTATTACATAAAGTACCGTAAATGTGGTTAACTATAAAACGAATAATTTTTGCGAGTGTGTGTGTGTGAGTTTGTTTGTTCTGAAGGTGTTGCTAAATTATCGAGGGAAATTTCGAAAAATCCCAAACTGAAAAGAAGACGCGATAAAATATTGTTGGACAATTATAATTGCTGATGTTATTAAGTTGCCAAAAGATAGAAGGAATATTTGAAACATTTTCATTGTGAGTGAGCAGAGTTCTATTTCGTGAAGAACTACAGTCAATATAGATTATGGAAATTGGACACACGTGAAATTTAGGTTTAAGTATTAACTGGGGCTTTCACTAGAAAATTAATAGAACTTTAGTTAGGTTTTTAGGAAATAAGGACCGGTGATTCACCGGCCCATAGACCGCACCAAATAGTAAATTCATCGGGATGCATTGGTAATTCTGGAACGGCATTTGGATGACATATACATTCAACCAAAAATGCGGCTCATCACTGAAGTGCTATATACACTTTTTAATAGAACTATAATTTTCAAAACAAATTTCGGCGATTTGGAAGCGTTGTTCTGGAGCTAACCAATTCATAATGATGTGCCAAACAATACTGAGTAGAGACGTCACTTTAAACTGTCAAAACAGCTGTCTGACAACAGAGTGAATCATATTAAAAAAGAAAACTATTTAATAACAACCTTAGTTCGGTTACATTGCTATGTGCAAAGTTTGGTCTGAATGGTAGAGACAGCCGAGTATACATAATTTACGATTTTCAAAATTTTGACAATTGACCGGCAATGCTCCAGAATGATTGATCCAATATATCCCATCTACTACTTGATTTGATATATGCGGAAATATTAACATGTGAGAAGTTTGAAAAAAAAATCGGTTATGCATTTCAGATTTTGGATGGTTATAATATTCAAAATTTTAAACGTTTGTGAAGAAGGTACGAGGGGTGTTATGATCAATTTTCACATATCATGATTAAAATATTAACAATCAGTAAGGAAGGTCAAAAGTCGGGCGGGCCGACTATATGATACCCATACCACTATGCGTACATATTAGATAACAAACAACAATGAACCCTATTTGAATGCCTATCATGGCTTTTTTCGAATCAATTTTCAACAAAATTGACGGAGACTTTACTAGTACCAAAAAAACATTAAAAAATATTTATTGGGGCAATAGATATACCAGACCGAGTTTCATCAAATGGAAAATTTCGGCTGAATATGAAAAACAAAAAAAATCTATGCAATTTGGGCTGAAATTACATATGTGGTGGCCAATAACCGTAAAATCGGATGAAGATGAATATCGAAAGTACATAAAAATCTGAACTGATCTGCATAAAATTTGATAGAATTATTTTGTATCTGATAGAATTTAGCTGTATCTGATATTCGGTATCAAATATCATTGTTGTGGCGTGTATATTACGCATGTGGTGTACTTAAGCATCAAATCTGATGAAACATATGTATGGGAGCATACATATGCTCCCACCAAAATTCGAAGCACTTGCTTCTAGCCTGAATTCCTTCGGAATTGCCAAAATTCAGTCAATTTGGGCGGATATTAGCGACTAGAAAACCGAAAATCGGATGAAACATATATATGGGAGCTATAGCTATATCTGAACCGATTTTCACCAAATTTGCCATTCCCATTATTCAGTTCATATGGGAGCTATATCTGAATTTTAACCGATTCTCCCAATTTCAATAGGGTTCGTCCTGAGCTGCAGATGGTTTTCAAATTTTTGTTTTAAATAGTAACACTTTCTCACATTTATTCAAAGAGTGACATAACTCAACAATGCGATCTTTCTACTTTTCTACAAATAATACATTACCTTCCTATCAAATGTTTATGTTGATATATGTAGGAGATTATAATTCGCTTTTTAATTCTGGAATTCGATTTTCAACCAATGACTTAAAATATGATTTTCTCAAAACGGATATATATTTTTCGTCCCATTATCTCTCCTCATATATCTTCAGACAGCTTGTTTTCAATCGGATAATTTGATATCTGCTCAGACGATTTAATATAAATCTCTTTTAATAATCTAAACGCATTAAATGTTTTGTTGAAAAAAAAAAAAACACACACGGATGCATCGTATTCTCGCATTCTTCCATATTTATTTGAACAACAAAACACAATAAGTTTTCCATTTATTCACACATTTTTCTAATTGGAATTATTATCGAACAGCACAGACCACAAATACTTGATCTACATCCATGTCTAGCAGCAACTATTGAAGAACGTGCAAGACTTCTTAATAAAGTTCATTTACACTTTTCACAAGTATTTTCAATTAGTGATGTCAATTTTGCGGTTTTTTTTTTTGTTTCCAAATATTTTATGTTTGCTTCTTTTTGATTTGTGAATTTGAATTATGAAATTTTGAAGTATGTATAAACAAAACAACACTTAAGTTTCGAATATGCAGGAATATTCGATTTATCCTCTAGAATTATATTTAAACGATATAATCAAAAAAATACTTGCATCTTAGAAACTGAAGTCTAACAAATTCCATGATGCATCTAATGGAAAAAAGGCGGTGTTGTTAACACCGTTTTTCTATTCAAAGAATTCCCTTGTGGGTGCGAAAAGAAAACAAAGTAAGTTAATGAATTGCAATGCTCTCGATATGTGCACGGAATATGTTCAAACAGACGAGTATGTACATGCATACACAGATGTGGGTATGTATGTTTGTATGTATATGTGAAGTGTTCACCACAAACATAAGAATCTATCGATGGTTGTAGACAATAAAGTGCCTTGTTTTATTAGTTTTAATAAGTTTTCAACCGCCACCACTCTTTCCCGGCTTCCACCCCCCTCCCTTCCTTACCCCCTCACAATGCTGAGCTGCTGCTTTATACTTTGATAGCATTTATTGTTTATGTTCCAGATGCTTGCCCAAGTACAGACACACTTCGTAGCATGCATCTGAAGAGAGTTTATCAAGAGTATGAAGAAGCCCACACATGGGCGGGCAAGCAGCACACTTCGTTTGCGTTCAATTATTGCAGCTATTGTGGAAGAGTGAATAGAGGGTAATATTTGTTGTTGTTGTTTTTGTTTTTGCTGTTTTAATAGTTTTCTTCTGTTGATGTTTTTGTTATAAACAAAATGAAGAAAATATTTTGTTTTGCTCGAATCACATTGCTTTTTATTTTGTTGATGGTTCAGATATGTTTTGAAGTTGCTTTTTCAATATCGTTTGTTGTTGTTGTTGGTCATGGTGGTGGTGCAAATCAAAGCTCCAAAGAAGGAAGTAAAACAAAAATTGTTAAATTTGATTTCATGGGTTTCAACATGCACATATGTATGCACTTATGTCACTCTAAAAAATATATTGTTTATAATTATTATTATTGTTTTTTTTTTTTTGTAAATTTTTTGATTATAGTTATTAATTGACCACACGTTTTTCAGGTCGAAACCAGTTAAATGTAGCCAAACGTAAACTGTAATATTTTTTCCATTAAACAAAACTTATTCTATTAACATTTAATAGCTAATTGCTTCTAAACCAATCGAAAATGAAAATGAACCAAAGACAACTTAAATTAGGTGTCTCTAACTTCATTACTTTTTCCACTGCCTTTACGTATGTCATACGATATTCTCATAAATGAAATGTGTCTTTTTGCAGCTCTGAAAAATAAATGAGAATCAAATGACAAGTTATTCAAAAAATAACAAAAAAACATTTGTTTTCTGATTTCTTGAATAAAAAGAGCACTCAAAAATTGGGGAAAAATACCTACAAACAATTTAAAATTTTTTTCGTTGTCGATTTTCGATTATGATTATGTTCTAGTTTTAAGCTCCTCTGTCTTTGTCAATTATATCCACTAAAAAGTTAGAAAATCGATCGCATTGTTTGTTTACAAAATCTGAAATGGAAATCAGAAAGTTGACTTTTAAACAGAAAGTAAAAGATTAAAAAGATACTCCATACGATCCAAAAAGGAGGCAATGACTAGGTGGGTTTTATATCTTAATTTACGTACCGAAATCGATTTTTTCATTTGCACACCATGGCAGAACACAACACATGTAAACGTGTAAACTTGTAATTTGAAGCAGTTCAATTGTAAATCAAGAATTGTATCTTTTTACGCAATATAGAAAGTATTCGGGTCGACAGGAACAAATGTTTTTCACCGTGTAAGAAGTTTATATTCTCCCAGGTATAAAAATCATAAAGCCTTAAATATAGTAAGGGAGGTTTAGGAAGAGGTGGGTTGATATTGATCATTTTTACTGAGATCTTGTTTTAGTGGAAATATTCGAATGTGTGATTTTTTTTCGCATTTTATGAGCGTTTTGATTATTCGAAATTTTAACCCCTTTGTGGGAGATTTACCAGAAGAAGTGGACCAACATCTACCATTTACATAACAGACCTTGTGTTAGTAGAAATATTGGAATATGCGAAGTTTAGACTGAATCAGACGCTTAGTTCGCACTTTATGAGAGATATAATCATTCAAAATGTTGACCCCTTGTGGGGGTTAATTAAAATATTGTAATGTGTACGATTTGAAGAGAATTTGTTGTTTATTACCCACTTCATGAGAGATATAAGTATTCAAAATTTTAACCCGTTGTGTGGGAGGAATGGTCAGAGATATTTCATATTCATACCAAATCTTGTGTTTGTAGAAATATTGGGATGCACAAGTTGAAGACAATCGGACTCTTATTTCACATTTTGTAAGAGAAATAATTATTAAAAATGTTGACCCGTTGTGTGAGAGATACTTGATGGAGTGGACCAGTATTGTTCATTTTCGCATATTAGGACTTGCAATGTTTGAACGAATTTGGATCACCCATTCTCTTTTTATGAAGCAATAAAATATTTTCTTTAAAAAATTTTAATTTTTTGTGGGGAAGGCATCGGAAGGATCCGAACTCGATCTATGTCTGACAATAATATAAGCATCTACATCCAAGTTTGTACCAACTTGGATACTCCCATTGATAGTTATCGTGCGTTCCAGCCAGACAGACGGACACTTCTAAATCGAATCCAAATGTCCTGAAACGGATTTGGTCCAAAGAGACCTAGGATCTAAAACTGTTATTTCGATGAGACACGTTTTGGCCGTATCAAATGATATGGCTAGGCTGAGGGTATAATGAGCGGTTAGTAATATGTTCTCCCTACCCTAGGCTCCACAAGGAGTTGTATTCAACATTTTAGCCCAAGAACACATCTTTTTACTGTCGATACTGAGCGAACGTAGGATCATTTGGCAACATAAAATTCTAATTTGCGCAATATCAAAAATCGAATTTTTCCTTTTTAATTTGAAATATTACATTTGAAAAAATATTCCTTAGCGCAAAATTCCTGATTTAGCGCTTAAATATTTAAAATTCAGATAAGTTGCTAAATTTTGCATAGATTTATCAGGCGCCTATAGAGAATTCCGGCCACAATATGAAGTACATGGTTTGAAGTTTAAGTGTAGCCTCCAATGCATTCGAGAGCAAGATGAATGTATCAGCAAGTATCTAGGCATCTATGAAGTCTCATTTGGAGGAAATATCGGAATTGGAATAACTAATCTAACTTTTGTCGGTACAGTGCATCAGTCATTTCACTCACTGTGCACCGTAAACAATTCATTTTCTCCACCCATTTCGGCATCAATTTGCCATAGTTTTAGGAATTTCTTGAAATTCTTTTATTGACAAAACTTTCGCCATTCATTGTCATTGCAGCTGCAGTTGAATGAAGTACTGCCAAAAACAAAAATAAACTTTTCATCTGCTCTCTTTTGGCGAACATTGACGTTTACTTCGTCTGTCTTTATTCTTTATTGTCGTTTTCGTTTTATTACAACGAAGATATGACACAGACAAGACGCGGAGTAAGTTCCGTTCTTCGACTGGCTTTTGTTTGTGTCAATAAATGTACCATAAATTATTGACTTCTTTGTTGCTGTTCTCGGGACCCATGTGTGGTGGGGGGGCACTGTGGAGTTTCTTCCGTAAGGCTTCATCATTTTTTTTTTATACAGATGTGTGGCACACACATCCTCAGTAAGTCCCATCTCATGCTTACTTAACATCCAATCTGAATTGCCATTTTTATGATGCTCATTTCGACTCCAATTACTGACTGGGTCCTGGATACTCTATCGAGTGCAGACAAATTTAATACTTATTTATATATTTGCTCTGAATTGATATTTAACAGCTTCGTTTTGGCATTGCGTCGAAGCAGCTCAACATTGATTGACCGGGAACTGAAATTCCCTGCTCAGTAGTGGCTGCAGACGTGCATTCAACCACAAATTATTTGCTTTAATGGATGGATAATTAATTGCTGTAATGGCCTTGTTTTTTATTGTTCTGTGCCAAAAGGCAAACAAAAAAGGAAAAAAAAGAAAAATTTCGAAAAGAGATAAGCAAAAATGGACCAGTAATTGCAGTGGAAAGAAGGCTTATAAACAAAAACAGAACTACAATTACACAACGAAATGGAACGGAAAAATCCAAAGTTAAATGAACATTGATTGCAAATTTGATCTCATTTTAATTAAGAGTTGTAAGTGAAAAGGAAAATGAGGAAAACCCCGATATTGGAATGAAAAGATAAGAAAAAATTAATTTCCACATATGTTATAATCTAGATACATTGCTCTGTTCCTAAAATTCGTTTTTAAAAGCGAAAATGCTCTATTTAAGAGGAAGGAAAAATATATGAAATTGGATAAGGCCTATTTACGCTATTTTAAAATTGCTTGCAGTTTAGAAAAAAAATGTATGTCAAGTCGGTTGAAATATATTTTCGAGCTATATCTAAATGGGAAAATTTGTTTTTTATTCTAAGATAGGCGAAAATGTGTAATTTCTAATAAAAAAAAAACACAAGAAAATTTCTTTTTTGGCGCACTATCCTCTCCAATATTTTGACCTATTTCTTTGGTTACTTTGAAAAGATTTGAGACACTTTAGATCCGTTCAATATTTATTTTTTATTTCCATTCCAATCAATATTTTAGAAATTAAAGATGTTAACAATGTGTGTTTGGCCAAAAAAGTCTGAGTTCGAAAGATCGCGAGGCCCACTATAAGATTCATTGAGAAACAATTTTAATTTAGTTCTCAGAACTTCGGAAAATCATTAAAAATTCCCAATTTCAAACTCTTGTTATACCCTCCACCATTCTATGGAGGGTATATTAGCTTTTTCATTCCGTCATAACTACTCGAAATATTCATAATAGACCCTGCAAATTATTTATATTCTGGATCAGCGTAAAATTCTAAGACGATCTAGCGATGTCCGTCTGTCTCTCTGTCCATCCGTCTGTTGTAATCAAGGTATCTTTTGAACGAATTGAGATAGAAGGCAAAGATTTTGCATACATGCATAGTTGACCAATAGGCAGGTTAAGTTCGTAAATGGGCCATGTCGGTCCACGTTTTCGTAAAACCCCCATATAACAGTACCTCCCGGTATTCGGCATTTTCATGATATTAGCGAGAGTATTTACCGGAATTATTTCAAATTTCATATTTAAAGTTCGTACGGTTACTACAGCCTATGACAAAAATGTTTGTATGCAGTTCTACGTCTTCGCATAGCCCCCATGTAACAGTACCACCCGATATTTGGTATTTTGATGATTTCAGCAACACCGAAATCGTTTGTATTGGCAGATCTTAATGGTTACTACAGCCTATGAAAAAAATTCGTATGTATGTTCCCGTCTTCGCATAACCCCCATATAATAGTACCCCCTGATACTCGGTATTTTTAAGATTTTTCGACGTTATTCACTGGAATTGTAACAAGTTTCGCATTTAAAGTTCGTAATGGGTACTACAGCCTATGACAAGAACATTTTGTAAGCGGATCCACGTCTTTGTACTGTCCTCATATAACGGAATTCATTTAAGTGGTCGTTTTCGGTTTTTTTTTTTAATTTTTTCAAGTTCCTTTCAAATGATGGAGGATATTAAATGTTCGACCCGGCCGAACTTAGCTGTTTTTTACTTATTTTCTAGTTACAATCTTAAACATATGTCGCAATTCAAGTAAATTTATTTTACCTTTGAAAGTATTAGCAGTTTTATACTCGGACTTACCTAGAAAGAGAAAAGAGAACAAAATTAGAATATTTATTGTATTGATGAACAATTTTAACAATGAAATAAGTCTTATAGGTAGTACCCAATGACATCGTGCTGAAGCTCTGAAAGAGGTAAAAACCCTCGACTTAACTGCACAAATATTAACAACTTATTAACAAGCGTTTTTAAATGAATGAAATAATTGTGAATACAATTTTTGGAATTTATGTAAGTAGCTGCATTCCGAAATTGTTTTTTTAACGTTTGTACATGCTCAACCGATTGTTTGTTTTTTTTTAAAGAAAGAAATACGAGAGCACAGCCCATACAATGTTATGAATCAAATTGGCACTATCGCCAACTCATTCTTTAATAATGAATTGACAATAGTTTAATTTGAATGTACTTAAGTTCTAATAGTAAATTATAATCCAGAATACAGCTACAATAATTAAAACTTATTCAGCTGAATGAAATCGTTTTCATATTTGAACCTCAATATTGAGACCTACAAAATACTGAAACATTGTAGTTATGTAAGAGTCAAAAGCTTCGAACTGAAACCTGACATTCCCTCACAGGTTCGTTGCTTTCGCCGTTAACACTTTTATATTCAATTACAGAAAGAAATTTTTCGAAATAGAATAACTGTTCATATGCGTTGTCGTAAATCATAAATAGAACGCGAAAAATCGAAATCTGTTCAGTTGAAATCGAATTGGAACGAAAGGCGCTCTACAAAACGTGTAACGGGATTAGAAAACAAACCGTATTATTGTGAAGTGAAAATATAATTTACAAATCACTGAAATGTGATTTAATAAAAAAAATAGTAAAATGTTAAAACGTTCCATACTACTTAACATATTTGTTACTGCAACAATAGCTTTAACGTACTCGGGAAAGCCTTATATACACATACGACAGGGTGTGAAACCCAACCAATTGATTATCAGTGTTCGACATCCATGTACAAATATTACCCGACAAACAACAACCGAAATTTCCACTCGAATAACCTACGACAATGATTATTACGACGATGAGGAATACCACAAAGGTGACAAAGGCAACATCATCTTTACAACTACCAAGCAGCCGACTGAACGTACACCTTTACCATGGGCCGATACAGAAAATTTTACAACATTGTCAGAAAATTACTCTGCGAAAAATAACAATTCATCAGAAGATAATACAACACCTAAAGATGCAGTTGAAGAAACTACAACACTGGCAGTTGAGACTACTTTAACACCAACACCAACTCTGGAAGAAACCAATTTAGTGACAGAAGAAACTACATCAGCAGCTGCAGAAACTACTACAACCTTAGTAGAGACTACCTTAATAACCCCGGGTTTTGAAGAAACTACCACACCAATAGGCGAAACAACATCAGCAGTTAAGGAAACCACCACAACGACAGTGGAGACTACTGTTGCAACAACACCGGCTGCTGAAGAAACTACCACACCAATAAGCGAAACAACATCAGCATCTGAGGAAACCACCACAACGACAGTTAAAACTACTGTTGCAACAACACCGGCTGCTGAAGAAACTACCACACCAATAAGCGAAACAACATCAGCATCTGAGGAAACCACCACAACGACAGTGGAGACTTCTGTTGCAACAACACCGGCTGCTGAAGAAAGTACCACACCAATAGGCGAAACAACATCAGCATCTGAGGAAACCACCACAACGACAGTTGAGACTACTGTTGCAACAACACCGGCTGCTGAAGAAACTACCACACCAATAGGCGAAACAACATCAGCATCTGAGGAAACCACCACAACGACAGTGGAGACTTCTGTTGCAACAACACCGGCTGCTGAAGAAACTACCACACCAATAAGCGAAACAACATCAGCATCTGAGAAAACCACCACAACGACAGTGGAGACTTCTGTTGCAACAACACCGGCTGCTGAAGAAACTACCACACCAATAAGCGAAACAACATCAGCATCTGAGGAAACCACCACAACGACAGTGGAGACTTCTGTTGCAACAACACCGGCTGCTGAAGAAACTACCACACCAATAGGCGAAACAACATCAGCATCTGAGGAAACCACCACAACGACAGTGGAGTCTACTGTTGCAACAACGCCGGCTGCTGAAGAAACTACCACACCAATAGGCGAAACAACATCAGCATCTGAGGAAACCACCACAACGACAGTGGAGACTTCTGTTGCAACAACACCGGCTGCTGAAGAAACTACCACACCAATAAGCGAAACAACATCAGCATCTGAGGAAACCACCACAACGACAGTGGAGACTTCTGTTGCAACAACACCGGCTGCTGAAGAAACTACCACACCAATAGGCGAAACAACATCAGCAGCTGAGGAAACCACCACAACGACAGCGGAGACTACTGTTGCAACAACACCGGCTGCTGAAGAAACTACCACACCAATAGGCGAAACAACATCAGCAGCTGAGGAAACCACCACAACGACAGTGGAGACTACTGTTGCAACAACACCGGCTGCTGAAGAAACTACCACACCAATAGGCGAAACAACATCAGCATCTGAGGAAACCACCACAACGACAGTGGAGACTTCTGTTGCAACAACACCGGCTGCTGAAGAAACTACCACACCAATAAGCGAAACAACATCAGCATCTGAGAAAACCACCACAACGACAGTGGAGACTTCTGTTGCAACAACACCGGCTGCTGAAGAAACTACCACACCAATAAGCGAAACAACATCAGCATCTGAGGAAACCACCACAACGACAGTGGAGACTTCTGTTGCAACAACACCGGCTGCTGAAGAAACTACCACACCAATAGGCGAAACAACATCAGCATCTGAGGAAACCACCACAACGACAGTGGAGTCTACTGTTGCAACAACGCCGGCTGCTGAAGAAACTACCACACCAATAGGCGAAACAACATCAGCATCTGAGGAAACCACCACAACGACAGTGGAGACTTCTGTTGCAACAACACCGGCTGCTGAAGAAACTACCACACCAATAAGCGAAACAACATCAGCATCTGAGGAAACCACCACAACGACAGTGGAGACTTCTGTTGCAACAACACCGGCTGCTGAAGAAACTACCACACCAATAGGCGAAACAACATCAGCATCTGAGGAAACCACCACAACGACAGTGGAGACTTCTGTTGCAACAACACCGGCTGCTGAAGAAACTACCACACCAATAAGCGAAACAACATCAGCATCTGAGGAAACCACCACAACGACAGTTGAGACTACTGTTGCAACAACACCGGCTGCTGAAGAAACTACCACACCAATAGGCGAAACAACATCAGCAGCTGAGGAAACCACCACAACGACAGTGGAGACTTCTGTTGCAACAACACCGGCTGCTGAAGAAACTACCACACCAATAAGCGAAACAACATCAGCATCTGAGGAAACCACCACAACGACAGTTGAGACTACTGTTGCAACAACACCGGCTGCTGAAGAAACTACCACACCAATAGGCGAAACAACATCAGCAGCTGAGGAAACCACCACAACGACAGTGGAGACTACTGTTGCAACAACACCGGCTGCTGAAGAAACTACCACACCAATAGGCGAAACAACATCAGCATCTGAGGAAACCACCACAACGACAGTGGAGACTACTGTTGCAACAACACCGGCTGCTGAAGAAACTACCACACCAATAGGCGAAACAACATCAGCAGCTGAGGAAACCACCACAACGACAGTTGAGACTACTCTTGCAACAGCACCGGCTGCTGAAGAAACTACCACACCAATAGGCGAAACAACATCAGCAGCTGAGGAAACCACCACAACGACACTTGAGACTACTGTTGCAACAACACCGGCTGCTGAAGAAACTACCACATCAATAGGCGAAACAACATCAGCAGCTGAGGAAACCACCACAACGACAGTTGAGACTACTCTTGCAACAGCACCGGCTGCTGAAGAAACTACCACACCAATAGGCGAAACAACATCAGCAGCTGAGGAAACCACCACAACGACACTTGAGACTACTGTTGCAACAACACCGGCTGCTGAAGAAACTACCACACCAATAGGCGAAACAACATCAGCAGCTGAGGAAACCACCACAACGACAGTGGAGACTTCTGTTGCAACAACACCGGCTGCTGAAGAAACTACCACACCAATAAGCGAAACAACATCAGCATCTGAGGAAACCACCACAACGACAATTGAGACTACTGTTGCAACAACGCCGGCTGCTGAAGAAACTACCACACCAATAAGCGAAACAACATCAGCATCTGAGGAAACCACCACAACGACAGTTGAGACTACTGTTGCAACAACACCGGCTGCTGAAGAAAGTACCACACCAATAAGCGAAACAACATCAGCATCTGAGGAAACCACCACAACGACAGTGGAGACTTCTGTTGCAACAACACCGGCTGCTGAAGAAACTACCACACCAATAGGCGAAACAACATCAGCATCTGAGGAAACCACCACAACGACAGTGGAGACTTCTGTTGCAACAACACCGGCTGCTGAAGAAACTACCACACCAATAAGCGAAACAACATCAGCATCTGAGAAAACCACCACAACGACAGTGGAGACTTCTGTTGCAACAACACCGGCTGCTGAAGAAACTACCACACCAATAAGCGAAACAACATCAGCATCTGAGGAAACCACCACAACGACAGTGGAGACTTCTGTTGCAACAACACCGGCTGCTGAAGAAACTACCACACCAATAGGCGAAACAACATCAGCATCTGAGGAAACCACCACAACGACAGTGGAGTCTACTGTTGCAACAACGCCGGCTGCTGAAGAAACTACCACACCAATAGGCGAAACAACATCAGCATCTGAGGAAACCACCACAACGACAGTGGAGACTTCTGTTGCAACAACACCGGCTGCTGAAGAAACTACCACACCAATAAGCGAAACAACATCAGCATCTGAGGAAACCACCACAACGACAGTGGAGACTTCTGTTGCAACAACACCGGCTGCTGAAGAAACTACCACACCAATAGGCGAAACAACATCAGCATCTGAGGAAACCACCACAACGACAGTGGAGACTTCTGTTGCAACAACACCGGCTGCTGAAGAAACTACCACACCAATAAGCGAAACAACATCAGCATCTGAGGAAACCACCACAACGACAGTGGAGACTTCTGTTGCAACAACACCGGCTGCTGAAGAAACTACCACACCAATAGGCGAAACAACATCAGCAGCTGAGGAAACCACCACAACGACAGCGGAGACTACTGTTGCAACAACACCGGCTGCTGAAGAAACTACCACACCAATAGGCGAAACAACATCAGCAGCTGAGGAAACCACCACAACGACAGTTGAGACTACTCTTGCAACAGCACCGGCTGCTGAAGAAACTACCACACCAATAGGCGAAACAACATCAGCAGCTGAGGAAACCACCACAACGACAGTTGAGACTACTGTTGCAACAACACCGGCTGCTGAAGAAACTACCACACCAATAGGCGAAACAACATCAGCAGCTGAGGAAACCACCACAACGACAGTTGAGACTACTGTTGCAACAACACCGGCTGCTGAAGAAACTACCACACCAATAGTCGAAACAACATCAGCATCTGAGGAAACCACCACAACGACAGTTGAGACTACTGTTGCAACAACGCCGGCTGCTGAAGAAACTACCACACCAATAAGCGAAACAACATCAGCATCTGAGGAAACCACCACAACGACAGTGGAGACTTCTGTTGCAACAACGCCGGCTGCTGAAGAAACTACCACACCAATAAGCGAAACAACATCAACATCTGAGGAAACCACCACAACGACAGTTGAGACTACTGTTGCAGCAACACCGGCTGCTGAAGAAACTACCACACCAATAGGCGAAACAACATCAGCATCTGAGGAAACCACCACAACGACAGTGGAGACTTCTGTTGCAACAACACCGGCTGCTGAAGAAACTACAACACCAATAAGCGAAACAACATCAGCATCTGAGGAAACCACCACAACGACAGTGGAGGCTTCTGTTGCAACAACACCGGCTGCTGAAGAAACTACCACACCAATAGGCGAAACAACATCAGCATCTGAGGAAACCACCACAACGACAGTGGAGACTTCTGTTGCAACAACACCGGCTGCTGAAGAAACTACCACACCAATAAGCGAAACAACATCAGCATCTGAGGAAACCACCACAACGACAGTTGAGACTACTGTTGCAACAACACCGGCTGCTGAAGAAACTACCACACCAATAGGCGAAACAACATCAGCAGCTGAGGAAACCACCACAACGACAGTGGAGACTTCTGTTGCAACAACACCGGCTGCTGAAGAAACTACCACACCAATAAGCGAAACAACATCAGCATCTGAGGAAACCACCACAACGACAGTTGAGACTACTGTTGCAACAACACCGGCTGCTGAAGAAACTACCACACCAATAGGCGAAACAACATCAGCAGCTGAGGAAACCACCACAACGACAGTGGAGACTACTGTTGCAACAACACCGGCTGCTGAAGAAACTACCACACCAATAGGCGAAACAACATCAGCAGCTGAGGAAACCACCACAACGACAGTGGAGACTACTGTTGCAACAACACCGGCTGCTGAAGAAACTACCACACCAATAGGCGAAACAACATCAGCAGCTGAGGAAACCACCACAACGACAGTTGAGACTACTCTTGCAACAGCACCGGCTGCTGAAGAAACTACCACACCAATAGGCGAAACAACATCAGCAGCTGAGGAAACCACCACAACGACACTTGAGACTACTGTTGCAACAACACCGGCTGCTGAAGAAACTACCACATCAATAGGCGAAACAACATCAGCAGCTGAGGAAACCACCACAACGACAGTTGAGACTACTCTTGCAACAGCACCGGCTGCTGAAGAAACTACCACACCAATAGGCGAAACAACATCAGCAGCTGAGGAAACCACCACAACGACACTTGAGACTACTGTTGCAACAACACCGGCTGCTGAAGAAACTACCACACCAATAGGCGAAACAACATCAGCAGCTGAGGAAACCACCACAACGACAGTGGAGACTTCTGTTGCAACAACACCGGCTGCTGAAGAAACTACCACACCAATAAGCGAAACAACATCAGCATCTGAGGAAACCACCACAACGACAATTGAGACTACTGTTGCAACAACACCGGCTGCTGAAGAAACTACCACACCAATAGGCGAAACAACATCAGCAGCTGAGGAAACCACCACAACGACAGTGGAGACTACTGTTGCAACAACACCGGCTGCTGAAGAAACTACCACACCAATAGGCGAAACAACATCAGCAGCTGAGGAAACCACCACAACGACAGTTGAGACTACTCTTGCAACAGCACCGGCTGCTGAAGAAACTACCACACCAATAGGCGAAACAACATCAGCAGCTGAGGAAACCACCACAACGACACTTGAGACTACTGTTGCAACAACACCGGCTGCTGAAGAAACTACCACATCAATAGGCGAAACAACATCCGCAGCTGAGGAAACCACCACAACGACAGTTGAGACTACTGTTGCAACAACACCGGCTGCTGAAGAAACTACCACACCAATAGTCGAAACAACATCAGCATCTGAGGAAACCACCACAACGACAGTTGAGACTACTGTTGCAACAGCGCCGCCTGCTGAAGAAACTACCACACCAATAGGCGAAACAACATCAGCAGCTGAGGAAACCACCACAACGACAGTGGAGTCTACTGTTGCAACAACGCTGGCTGCTGAAGAAACTACCACACCAATAGGCGAAACAACATCAGCATCTGAGGAAACCACCACAACGACAGTTGAGACTACTGTTGCAACAACACCGGCTGCTGAAGAAACTACCACACCAATAGGCGAAACAACATCAGCAGCTGAGGAAACCACCACAACGACAGTTGAGACTACTGTTGCAACAACACCGGCTGCTGAAGAAACTACCACACCAATAGTCGAAACAACATCAGCATCTGAGGAAACCACCACAACGACAGTTGAGACTACTGTTGCAACAGCGCCGGCTGCTGAAGAAACTACCACACCAGTAAGCGAAACAACATTAGCATCTGAGGAAACCACCACAACGACAGTTGAGACTACTGTTGCAACAACACCGGCTGCTGAAGAAACTACCACACCAATAGGCGAAACAACATCAGCAGATGAGGAAACCACCACAACGACAGTTGAGACTACTGTTGCAACAACACCGGCTGCTGAAGAAACTACCACACCAATAGTCGAAACAACATCAGCATCTGAGGAAACCACCACAACGACAGTTGAGACTACTGTTGCAACAGCGCCGGCTGCTGAAGAAACTACCACACCAATAAGCGAAACAACATCAGCATCTGAGGAAACCACCACAACGACAGTTGAGACTACTGTTGCAACAGCGCCGGCTGCTGAAGAAACTACCACACCAATAAGCGAAACAACATCAGCATCTGAGGAAACCACCACAACGACAGTGGAGACTTCTGTTGCAACAACACCGGCTGCTGAAGAAACTACCACACCAATAAGCGAAACAACATCAGCATTTGAGGAAACCACTACAACGACAGTGGAGTCTACTGTTGCAACAACGCCGGCTGCTGAAGAAACTACCACACCAATAGGCGAAACAACATCAGCATCTGAGGAAACCACCACAACGACAGTGGAGACTTCTGTTGCAACAACACCGGCTGCTGAGGAAACTACCACACCAATAGGCGAAACAACATCAGCATCTGAGGAAACCACCACAACGACAGTGGAGACTTCTGTTGCAACAACACCGGCTGCTGAAGAAACTACCACACCAATAAGCGAAACAACACCAGCATCTGAGGAAACCACCACAACGACAGTGGAGACTTCTGTTGCAACAACACCGGCTGCTGAAGAAACTACCACACCAATAAGCGAAACAACATCAGCATCTGAGGAAACCACCACAACGACAGTGGAGACTACTGTTGCAACAACACCGGCTGCTGAAGAAACTACCACACCAATAGGCGAAACAACATCAGCAGCTGAGGAAACCACCACAACGACAGTGGAGACTTCTGTTGCAACAACACCGGCTGCTGAAGAAACTACCACACCAATAAGCGAAACAACATCAGCATCTGAGGAAACCACCACAACGACAGTGGAGACTTTTGTTGCAACAACACCGGCTGCTGAAGAAACTACCACACCAATAGGCGAAACAACATCAGCATCTGAGGAAACCACCACAACGACAGTTGAGACTACTGTTGAAACAACACCGGCTGCTGAAGAAACTACCACACCAATAGGCGAAACAACATCAGCAGCTGAGGAAACCACCACAACGACAGTTGAGACTACTGTTGCAACAACACCGGCTGCTGAAGAAACTACCACACCAATAGGCGAAACAACATCAGCAGCTGAGGAAACCACCACAACGACAGTTGAGACTACTGTTGCAACAACACCGGCTGCTGAAGAAACTACCACACCAATAGTCGAAACAACATCAGCATCTGAGGAAACCCCCACAACGACAGTTGAGACTACTGTTGCAACAGCGCCGGCTGCTGAAGAAACTACCACACCAATAAGCGAAACAACATCAGCATCTGAGGAAACCACCACAACGACAGTGGAGTCTACTGTTGCAACAACGCCGGCTGCTGAAGAAACTACCACACCAATAGGCGAAACAACATCAGCAGCTGAGGAAACCACCACAACGACAGTTGAGACTACTCTTGCAACAGCACCGGCTGCTGAAGAAACTACCACACCAATAAGCGAAACAACATCAGCATCTGAGGACACCACCACAACGACAGTGGAGTCTACTGTTGCAACAACGCCGGCTGCTGAAGAAACTACCACACCAATAGGCGACACAACATCAGCAGTTGAGGAAACCACCACAACGACAGTGGAGACTACTGTTGCAACAACGCCGCCTGCTGAAGAAACTACCACACCAATAGGCGAAACAACATCAGCATCTGAGGAAACCACCACAACGACAGTTGAGACTACTGTTGCAACAACACCGGCTGCTGAAGAAACTACCACACCAATAGGCGAAACAACATCAGCAGCTGAGGAAACCACCACAACGACAGTTGAGACTACTGTTGCAACAACACCGGCTGCTGAAGAAACTACCACACCAATAGGCGAAACAACATCAGCAGCTGAGGAAACCACCACAACGACAGTTGAGACTACTGTTGCAACAACACCGGCTGCTGAAGAAACTACCACATCAATAGGCGAAACAACATCAGCAGCTGAGGAAACCACCACAACTACAGTTGAGACTACTGTTGCAACAACACCGGCTGCTGAAGAAACTACCACACCAATAGGCGAAACAACATCAGCAGCTGAGGAAACCACCACAACGACAGTGGAGTCTACTGTTGCAACAACGCCGGCTGCTGAAGAAACTACCACACCAATAGGCGACACAACATCAGCAGTTGAGGAAACCACCACAACGACAGTTGAGACTACTGTTGCAACAACACCGGCTGCTGAAGAAACTACCACACCAATAAGCGAAACAACATCAGCATCTGAGGACACCACCACAACGACAGTGGAGTCTACTGTTGCAACAACGCCGGCTGCTGAAGAAACTACCACACCAATAGGCGACACAACATCAGCAGTTGAGGAAACCACCACAACGACAGTTGAGACTACTGTTGCAACAGCGCCGCCTGCTGAAGAAACTACCACACCAATAGGCGAAACAACATCAGCATCTGAGGAAACCACCACAACGACAGTTGAGACTACTGTTGCAACAACACCGGCTGCTGAAGAAACTACCACACCAATAGGCGAAACAACATCAGCAGCTGAGGAAACCACCACAACGACAGTTGAGACTACTGTTGCAACAACACCGGCTGCTGAAGAAACTACCACACCAATAGTCGAAACAACATCAGCATCTGAGGAAACCACCACAACGACAGTTGAGACTACTGTTGCAACAGCGCCGGCTGCTGAAGAAACTACCACACCAATAGGCGAAACAACATCAGCATCTGAGGAAACCACCACAACGACAGTTGAGACTACTGTTGCAACAGCGCCGCCTGCTGAAGAAACTACCACACCAATAGGCGAAACAACATCAGCATCTGAGGAAACCACCACAACGACAGTTGAGACTACTGTTGCAACAACACCGGCTGCTGAAGAAACTACCACACCAATAGGCGAAACAACATCAGCAGCTGAGGAAACCACCACAACGACAGTTGAGACTACTGTTGCAACAACACCGGCTGCTGAAGAAACTACCACACCAATAGTCGAAACAACATCAGCATCTGAGGAAACCACCACAACGACAGTTGAGACTACTGTTGCAACAGCGCCGGCTGCTGAAGAAACTACCACACCAATAGTCGAAACAACATCAGCATCTGAGGAAACCACCACAGCGACAGTGGAGTCTACTGTTGCAACAACGCCGGCTGCTGAAGAAACTACCACACCAATAGGCGAAACAACATCAGCATCTGAGGAAACCACCACAACGACAGTTGAGACTACTGTTGCGACAACACCGGCTGCTGAAGAAACTACCACACCAATAGGCGAAACAACATCAGCATCTGAGGAAACCACCACAACGACAGTTGAGACTACTGTTGCAACAACACCGGCTGCTGAAGAAACTACCACACCAATAGTCGAAACAACATCAGCATCTGAGGAAACCACCACAACGACAGTTGAGACTACTGTTGCAACAGCGCCGGCTGCTGAAGAAACTACCACACCAGTAAGCGAAACAACATCAGCATCTGAGGAAACCACCACAACGACAGTTGAGACTACTGTTGCAACAACACCGGCTGCTGAAGAAACTACCACACCAATAGGCGAAACAACATCAGCAGCTGAGGAAACCACCACAACGACAGTTGAGACTACTGTTGCAACAGCGCCGGCTGCTGAAGAAACTACCACACCAATAAGCGAAACAACATCAGCATCTGAGGAAACCACCACAACGACAGTGGAGTCTACTGTTGCAACAACGCCGGCTGCTGAAGAAACTACCACACCAATAGGCGAAACAACATCAGCATCTGAGGAAACCACCACAACGACAGTTGAGACTACTGTTGCAACAACACCGGCTGCTGAAGAAACTACCACACCAATAGGCGAAACAACATCAGCAGCTGAGGAAACCACCACAACGACAGTTGAGACTACTGTTGCAACAACACCGGCTGCTGAAGAAACTACCACACCAATAGTCGAAACAACATCAGCATTTGAGGAAACCACCACAACGGCAGTTGAGACTACTGTTGCAACAGCGCCGGCTGCTGAAGAAACTACCACACAAATAAGCGAAACAACATCAGCATCTGAGGAAACCACCACAACGACAGTGGAGTCTACTGTTGCAACAACGCCGGCTGCTGAAGAAACTACCACACCAATAGGCGAAACAACATCAGCATCTGAGGAAACCACCACAACGACAGTTGAGACTACTGTTGCAACAACACCGGCTGCTGAAGAAAGTACCACACCAATAGGCGAAACAACATCAGCAGCTGAGGAAACCACCACAACGACAGTTGAGACTACTGTTGCAACAACACCGGCTGTTGAAGAAACTACCACACCAATAGGCGACACAACATCAGCAGTTGAGGAAACCACCACAACGACAGTTGAGACTACTGTTGCAACAACACCGGCTGCTGAAGAAACTACCACACCAATAAGCGAAACAACATCAGCATCTGAGGAAACCACCACAACGACAGTTGAGACTACTGTTGCAACAACACCGGCTGCTGAAGAAAGTACCACACCAATAGGCGAAACAACATCAGCATCTGAGGAAACCACCACAACGACAGTTGAGACTACTGTTGCAACAACACCGGCTGCTGAAGAAACTACCACACCAATAGGCGAAACAACATCAGCAGCTGAGGAAACCACCACAACGACAGTGGAGACTACTGTTGCAACAACACCGGCTGCTGAAGAAACTACCACACCAATAAGCGAAACAACATCAGCATCTGAGGAAACCACCACAACGACAGTGGAGACTACTGTTGAAACAACACCGGCTGCTGAAGAAACAACATCAGCAGCTGAGGAAACCACCACAACGACAGTTGAGACTACTGTTGCAACAACACCGGCTGCTGAAGAAACTACCACACCAATAGGCGAAACAACATCAGCAGCTGAGGAAACCACCACAACGACAGTTGAGACTACTGTTGCAACAACACCGGCTGCTGAAGAAACTACCACACCAATAGGCGACACAACATCAGCAGTTGAGGAAACCACCACAACGACAGTTGAGACTACTGTTGCAACAACACCGGCTGCTGAAGAAACTACCACACCAATAAGCGAAACAATATCAGCATCTGAGGAAACCACCACAACGACAGTGGAGACTTCTGTTGCAACAACACCGGCTGCTGAAGAAACTACCACACCAATAGGCGACACAACATCAGCATCTGAGGAAACCACCACAACGACAGTAGAGACTACTGTTGCAACAACACCGGCTGCTGAAGAAACAACATCAGCAGCTGAGGAAACCACCACAACGACAGTTGAGACTACTGTTGCAACAACACCGGCTGCTGAAGAAACTACCACACCAATAAGCGAAACAACATCAGCATCTGAGGAAACCACCACAACGACAGTTGAGACTACTGTTGCAACAACACCGGCTGCTGAAGAAACTACCACACCAATAGGCGAAACAACATCAGCATTTGAGGAAACCACCACAACGACAGTGGAGACTACTGTTGCAACAACGCCGGCTGTTGAAGAAACTACCACACCAATAATAACAACAACGACAGTTGAGACTACTGTTGCAATAACACCGGCTGCTGAAGAAACTACCACACCAATAGGTGAAACAACATCAGCAGCTGAGGAAACCACCACAACGACAGTGGAGACTACTGTTGCAACAACACCGGCTGCTGAAGAAACTACCACACCAATAGGCGAAACAACATCAGCAGCTGAGGCAACCACCACAACGACAGTGGAGACTACTGTTGCAACAACACCGGCTGCTGAAGAAACTACCACACCAATAGGCGAAACAACATCAGCAGCTGAGGCAACCACCACAACGACAGTGGAGACTACTGTTGCACAAACGCCGGCTGCTGAAGAAACTACCACACCAATAGGCGAAACAACATCAGCTACTGAGGAAACCACCACAACGACAGTGGAGACTACTGTTGCAACAACGCCGGCTGCTGAAGAAACTACCACACCAATAGGCGAAACAACATCAGCTACTGAGGAAACCACCACAACGACAGTGGAGACTTCTCTTGCAACAACACCGGCTGCTGAAGAAACTACCACACCAATAAGCGAAACAACATCAGCATCTGAGGAAACCACCACAACGACAGTTGAGACTACTGTTGAAACAACACCGGCTGCTGAAGGAACTACCACACCAATAGGCGACACGACATCAGCAGTTGAGGAAACCACCACAACGACAGTTGAGACTACTGTTGCAACAACACCGGCTGCTGAAGAAACTACCACACCAATAGGCGAAACAACATCAGCATCTGAGGAAAGCACCACAACGACAGTTGAGACTACTGTTGCAACAACGCCGGCTGCTGAAGAAACTACCACACCAATAAGCGAAACAACATCAGCATCTGAGGAAACCACCACAACGACAGTGGAGACTTCTGTTGCAACAACGCCGGCTGTTGAAGAAACTACCACACCAATAATAACAACAACGACAGTTGAGACTACTGTTGCAATAACACCGGCTGCTGAAGAAACTACCACACCAATAGGCGAAACAACATCAGCAGCTGAGGCAACCACCACAACGACAGTGGAGACTACTGTTGCAACAACGCCGGCTGCTGAAGAAACTACCACACCAATAAGCGAAACAACATCAGCTACTGAGGAAACCACCACAACGACAGTGGAGACTTCTCTTGCAACAACACCGGCTGCTGAAGAAACTACCACACCAATAAGCGAAACAACATCAGCATCTGAGGAAACCACCACAACGACAGTTGAGACTACTGTTGAAACAACACCGGCTGCTGAAGGAACTACCACACCAATAGGCGACACGACATCAGCAGTTGAGGAAACCACCACAACGACAGTTGAGACTACTGTTGCAACAACACCGGCTGCTGAAGAAACTACCACACCAATAGGCGAAACAACATCAGCAGCTGAGGCAACCACCACAACGACAGTGGAGACTACTGTTGCAACAACGCCGGCTGCTGAAGAAACTACCACACCAATAGGCGAAACAACATCAGCTGCTGAGGAAACCACCACAACGACAGTGGAGACTTCTCTTGCAACAACACCGGCTGCTGAAGAAACTACCACACCAATAAGCGAAACAACATCAGCATCTGAGGAAACCACCACAACGACAGTTGAGACTACTGTTGAAACAACACCGGCTGCTGAAGGAACTACCACACCAATAGGCGACACGACATCAGCAGTTGAGGAAACCACCACAACGACAGTTGAGACTACTGTTGCAACAACACCGGCTGCTGAAGAAACTACCACACCAATAGGCGAAACAACATCAGCATCTGAGGAAAGCACCACAACGACAGTTGAGACTACTGTTGCAACAACGCCGGCTGCTGAAGAAACTACCACACCAATAAGCGAAACAACATCAGCATCTGAGGAAACCACCACAACGACAGTGGAGACTTCTGTTGCAACAACGCCGGCTGTTGAAGAAACTACCACACCAATAATAACAACAACGACAGTTGAGACTACTGTTGCAATAACACCGGCTGCTGAAGAAACTACCACACCAATAGGCGAAACAACATCAGCAGCTGAGGCAACCACCACAACGACAGTGGAGACTACTGTTGCAACAACGCCGGCTGCTGAAGAAACTACCACACCAATAGGCGAAACAACATCAGCTACTGAGGAAACCACCACAACGACAGTGGAGACTTCTGTTGCAACAACACCGGCTGCTGAAGAAACTACCACACCAATAAGCGAAACAACATCAGCATCTGAGGAAACCACCACAACGACAGTTGAGACTACTGTTGAAACAACACCGGCTGCTGAAGGAACTACCACACCAATAGGCGACACGACATCAGCAGTTGAGGAAACCACCACAACGACAGTTGAGACTACTGTTGCAACAACACCGGCTGCTGAAGAAACTACCACACCAATAGGCGAAACAACATCAGCAGCTGAGGCAACCACCACAACGACAGTGGAGACTACTGTTGCAACAACGCCGGCTGCTGAAGAAACTACCACACCAATAGGCGAAACAACATCAGCTACTGAGGAAACCACCACAACGACAGTGGAGACTTCTCTTGCAACAACACCGGCTGCTGAAGAAACTACCACACCAATAAGCGAAACAACATCAGCATCTGAGGAAACCACCACAACGACAGTTGAGACTACTGTTGAAACAACACCGGCTGCTGAAGGAACTACCACACCAATAGGCGACACGACATCAGCAGTTGAGGAAACCACCACAACGACAGTTGAGACTACTGTTGCAACAACACCGGCTGCTGAAGAAACTACCACACCAATAGGCGAAACAACATCAGCATCTGAGGAAAGCACCACAACGACAGTTGAGACTACTGTTGCAACAACGCCGGCTGCTGAAGAAACTACCACACCAATAAGCGAAACAACATCAGCATCTGAGGAAACCACCACAACGACAGTGGAGACTTCTGTTGCAACAACGCCGGCTGTAGAAGAAACTACCACACCAATAATAACAACAACGACAGTTGAGACTACTGTTGCAATAACACCGGCTGCTGAAGAAACTACCACACCAATAGGCGAAACAACATCAGCAGCTGAGGAAACCACCACAACGACAGTTAAGACTACTGTTGCAACAACACCGGCTGCTGAAGAAACTACCACACCAATAGGCGAAACAACATCAGCATCTGAGGAAACCACCACAACGACAGTTGAGACTACTGTTGAAACAACACCGGCTGCTGAAGGAACTACCACACCAATAGGCGACACGACATCAGCAGTTGAGGAAACCACCACAACGACAGTTGAGACTACTGTTGCAACAACACCGGCTGCTGAAGAAACTACCACACCAATAGGCGAAACAACATCAGCATCTGAGGAAAGCACCACAACGACAGTTGAGACTACTGTTGCAACAACGCCGGCTGCTGAAGAAACTACCACACCAATAAGCGAAACAACATCAGCATCTGAGGAAACCACCACAACGACAGTGGAGACTTCTGTTGCAACAACGCCGGCTGTTGAAGAAACTACCACACCAATAATAACAACAACGACAGTTGAGACTACTGTTGCAATAACACCGGCTGCTGAAGAAACTACCACACCAATAGGCGAAACAACATCAGCAGCTGAGGAAACCACCACAACGACAGTGGAGGCTACTGTTGCAACAACGCCGGCTGCTGAAGAAACTACCACATCAATAGGCGAAACAACATCAGCAGCTGAGGAAACCACCACAACGACAGTGGAGTCTACTGTTGCAACAACGCCGGCTGCTGAAGAAACTACCACACCAATAGGCGAAACAACATCAGCTACTGAGGAAACCACCACAACGACAGTGGAGACTTCTCTTGCAACAACACCGGCTGCTGAAGAAACTACCACACCAATAGGCGAAACAACATCAGCAGCTGAGGAAACCACCACAACGACAGTTGAGACTACTGTTGCAACAACGCCGGCTGCTGAAGGAACTACCACACCAATAGGCGACACGACATCAGCAGCTGAGGAAACCACCACAACGACAGTGGAGACTACTGTTGCAACAACAGCGGCTGCTGAAGAAACTACCATACCAATAGGCGAAACAACATCAGCAGCTGAGGAAACCACCACAACGACAGTTGAGACTACTGTTGCAACAACACCGGCTGCTGAAGAAACTACCACACCAATGGGCGAAACAACATCAGCAGTTGAGAAAACCACCACAACGACAGTAGAGACTACTGTTGCAACAACACCGGCTGCTGAAGAAACTACCACACCAATGGGCGAAACAACATCAGCAGTTGAGAAAACCACCACAACGACAGTAGAGACTACTGTTGCAACAACACCGGCTGCTGAAGAAACTACCACACCAATAGGCGAAACAACATCAGCAGCTGAGGAAACCACCACAACGACAGTGGAGTCTACTGTTGCAACAACGCCGGCTGCTGAAGAAACTACCACACCAATAGGCGAAACAACATCAGCTACTGAGGAAACCACCACAACGACAGTGGAGACTTCTCTTGCAACAACACCGGCTGCTGAAGAAACTACCACACCAATAGGCGAAACAACATCAGCAGCTGAGGAAACCACCACAACGACAGTTGAGACTACTGTTGCAACAACACCGGCTGCTGAAGAAACTACCACACCAATAGGCGAAACAACATCAGCAGCTGAGGAAACCACCACAACGACAGTGGAGACTACTGTTGCAACAACGCCGGCTGCTGAAGAAACTACCACACCAATAGGCGAAACAACATCAGCTACTGAGGAAACCACCACAACGACAGTGGAGACTTCTCTTGCAACAACACCGGCTGCTGAAGAAACTATCACACCAATAAGCGAAACAACATCAGCATCTGAGGAAACCTCCACAACGACAGTGGAGTCTACTGTTGCAACAACGCCGGCTGCTGAAGAAACTACCACATCAATAGGCGAAACAACATCAGCAGCTGAGGAAACCACCACAACGACAGCGGAGACTACTGTTGCAACAACAGCGGCTGCTGAAGAAACTACCATACCAATAGGCGAAACAACATCAGCAGCTGAGGAAACCACCACAACGACAGTTGAGACTACTGTTGCAACAACACCGGCTGCTGAAGAAACTACCACACCAATGGGCGAAACAACATCAGCAGTTGAGAAAACCACCACAACGACAGTAGAGACTACTGCTGCAACAACACCGGCTGCTGAAGAAACTACCACACCAATAGGCGAAACAACATCAGCAGTTGAGGAAACCACCACAACGACAGTGGAGTCTACTGCTGCAACAACGCCAGCTGATGAAGAAACTACCACACCAATAGGCGAAACAACATCAGCAGCTGAGGAAACCACCACAACGACAGTGGAGACTACTGTTGCAACAACACCGGCTGCTGAAGAAACTATCACACCAATAAGCGAAACAACATCAGTATCTGAGGAAACCACCACAACGACAGTGGAGTCTACTGTTGCAACAACGCCGGCTGCTGAAGAAACTACCACATCAATAGGCGAAACAACATCAGCAGCTGAGGAAACCACCACAACGACAGCGGAGACTACTGTTGCAACAACAGCGGCTGCTGAAGAAACTACCACACCAATAAGCGAAACAACATCAGCATCTGAGGAAACCACCACAACGACAGTGGAGACTTCTGTTGCAACAACACCGGCTGCTGAAGAAACTACCACACCAATAGGCGAAACAACATCAGCAGCTGAGGAAACCACCACAACGACAGTGGAGTCTACTGTTGCAACAACGCCGGCTGCTGAAGAAACTACCACACCAATAGGCGAAACAACATCAGCATCTGATGAAACCACCACAACGACAGTTGAGACTACTGTTGCAACAACACCGGCTGCTGAAGAAACTACCACACCAATAGGCGAAACAACATCAGCAGTTGAGAAAACCACCACAACGACAGTTGAGACTACTGTTGCAACAACACCGGCTGCTGAAGAAACTACCACACCAATAGGCGAAACAACATCAGCAGTTGAGGAAACCACCACAACGACAGTTGAGACTACTGTTGCAACAACACCGGCTGCTGAAGAAATTACCACACCAATAGGCGAAACAACATCAGCAGCTGAGGAAACCACCACAACGACAGTGGAGACTACTGTTGCAACAACACCGGCTGCTGAAGAAACTACCTTACCAATAGGCGAAACAACATCAGCAGTTGAGGAAATCACCACAACGACAGTTGAGACTACTGTTGCAACAACACCGGCTGCTGTAGAAAATACCACACCAATAGGCGAAACAACATCAGTAGTTGAGAAAACCACCACAAAGACAGTTGAGACTACTGTTGCAACAACACCGGCTGCTGAAGACACTACCACACCAATAGGCGAAACAACATCCGCAGTTGAAAAAACCACCACAAGGACAGTTGAGACTACTGTTACAACAACACCGGCTGCTAAAGAAACTATAACACCAATAGGTGAAACCATATCAGCAGTTGAGGAAACCACCACAACGACAAGTGAGACTACTGTTGCAACAACAACGGCTGCTGAAGAAACTACTACACGAATAGGCGAAACAACAACAGCAGTTGAGAAGACTACCACAACGACAGTTGAGACTACTGTTGCAACAACACCGGCTGCTGAAGACACTACCACACCACTAGGCGAAACAACATCAGCAGTTGAGATAACTACCACAACGACAGTTCGGAATACTGTGGCAACAACACCGGCTGCTGAAGAAACAACCACACCAATAGGCGAAACAACATCAGCAGTTGAAGAAACTACCGCAACGACAGTTGAGACTACTGTTGCAACAACACCGGTTGCTAAAGAATCTACCACACCAATAGGCGAAACAACATCAGTCGTTGAGGAAACCACCAAAACGATAGTTGAGACTACTGTTGCAATAACACCGGCTGCTGAAGAAATTAACACACCAATAGGCAAAACAACATCAACTGTTACAGAAACCACCTCACGGATTACTGAGACTAATGTGACAACTACCCCGGCTGTTAATGAAAGTTGAAGTTGTTGGTAGCCTGCTCTAGTTTTCGAATGTTGATTCTTTTCTTATAAAAAAAACATCCTCTCTTAAGAAACACATAAAAAAAATGTCCCAATCATGTACTATTTTCCATCAAAACAGGCCAAGTAAATATTCTTCTGCGATCCTTCAATAATGCTTCTTTTTTTCTGCAACTTCATATTGACCCATGGCGTGGCATCAACTTCCAAATAGAAGAAAGAGAATACCAACATCAGTGAGGTGGTTATTCAATATTTTTCATTTTACAAACTTATCCAATTTCAATACCTGTTTGCAGTTTGTCAACTCGAAATACAAATATGTGTCATATTGTTGAACCACAAGAACAAAACCAACAACAATGATATGAATGAAAGACAAAATGTCAGAAGTGTCATTGTCGATTTGATTTGATTGAAATAAATAGAATTTAATATGGCCTCAGAGTGGAATCATTGTGCACGCCATTTTATTGAGATTCAATTAAATCCTTCTCATTTTGAAAATTAAATATTCACACAATCACCATTCATACATAGGTGTATTGCATGGTGTATCCGTTTTCAATTTCGGCAACACAAAAAAACTTTTTTGGTGTTTTCAGTCGATATTTTCGTTTGTTTATGTTCAAAGTCATGTGTAGATTCAAATATTATGTGTGTGAGTGTGTGTGTGCATGAACGTGTGCATCTTGTTCCCCGTTCTATGCCCTTGTGTTTTCTATATTTTTCTAAAGATTTATTCGTTGCTGAAATAAAGCAGTGTTGTTCGAAAACCTCAATCTCCCTGACCATATAGGAAAATTGTTGTTTGTGGCCTGTCGGTTGTTGATGCTTTTATTGGAATTTTTATTTATTTTAGTTTTGGTTATTTTGTTTATTTTTTATTGGAAAATACCGATGAGGAGAAAGTCAGCCGCAAAGAAGGATCTTTGCCCCCAGTCCATTAGATTAACATTAGATTAGTGGACTGAAAGAATTTAAGCGGAAAATTTGAAAGTCAAGTTCTAAAATGCAATTTTATAAAATAAATTAATGGAAATAAATTTGGAAAAATTAGAACTATGCAATAGAAATTTTTGTGTTATCGCAATTATTGTTGCAATTAAACCAACAAAGCCTTTGCAAAATATCTCCATAATTTAGTCCCATCTTTATAGTCGTTGTTATTTAATGCAAGCAAATGTCAAATGCTAAAAATGCTATACATAGTGGTGTAGGGTATTCTTTAATTATTTTTAGAGATCATAATAGTATAATGTACGACTGAATCAAAAACCTTGGCTTTTAAATGAAGTAGTATTGATAGACTCTTATTTGTATTGTTATCACTTTTTCGCATTACAGATTTTTATTCAAAAGTTACAAGTGAAGGAAAAAAATACATATATAAAATGGCAACTGAAAAAGGGATATAAAATTAAATCCCGTATTTAAATACAGAGTGTTGTGGGGAAAAAAGTCTGCAAAGTTTTCCATTGTTTTGAATTTGGCCAAAAGCAAAAATGATATTCTGTTTTTCGCATTTCAATATCGACCAAACAAAAGATTCAATCTAGCAGCTCAATGTGGTGCCTTTTTAAGATGAAAATCAAATCAAGCCAAAAAAAAGTTTGATTGAAATTCCTTGGAGCCTTCAAATGACAGCTAACACCTGCCACAGAATGGGTTCTTTGACGATGGCGGGGAGAGAGCGAGAGAGTGAGTGAAAGACTACATGTATATTTATGCCCTCAAGGACTAATCGGCGGCTATGGTCCATACACACATTTGGTATGGCTTGAAGTGTGCATTTGTGGGTGTGTATGAGTGTTTCACTTGATTTCTATACAAACTTGTTTCACGTTGCTAAAATTCATTCATTTGCTGAACCACCAAAAAAAAAAACACAACCGAAAACATACAAAGCAGAAGTTTTTAGCTACACCTCTCTTGTGTAAAGAAAAAATTTCCGCATGAAATGAAAGCCATAAAAATATGGCGAAATAAAACAAAAAACAAACACACTCACACACAGAGCAGCTGAAATTGAATTTATGATTTTTATTATTGTTTTATTTCACTTGAAATTGTTAAACCTCAAACTGTTTTTACAGCGAAAATAAATGTAATGCGTTATTTTAATGAATTTTTGTTTTTTTTTTTTTAAAGAACGCAAAAATTTTCGATTGTCTTATTAAATTAATTTTATAAATGTATGTTTTTTTCTAAGAATTGCTTCAATTGAAGAGAAAATAGATTTAGAAGTGTTTTAGAAGAGAAGAAAAGGAAGAGTTTAAAATGGGTCACAGAGAGAGAGAGAGAGAGAGAGAGAGAGAGAGAGAGAGACAGAAAGAGAAATAAAGAGAAATATCTGTGACCTATTGGAAACTCTTCTTTCTATTTCTCTTCTAGAGTTTCTAAGAAATTTTTTGGATTCGGACCCGAAAAAATTACCCATGCAAGTCATATTTTGCGCATTATAAACTTTATTGGAGCTTTAGGAGAATATGAAAATATTAGCAAATTAATCTCTCAAAACATCCATCAGAGTCTTCCTAAAGTACAGGGAGAGATGAAAATACTGAAACCAATTTTAGACTGATGTCATATCTAAGCCACTCGTCCGACAGCTGTTAAAATTATTCCAGTGACAGCTCATTATATTGTTTACAAGCGTACAGAAGCATTTTGGTGAGAATATTCTAGAAAAAAAGTTATTCGTGATGGAATTCAAGAGTGATAGTGTGATTTCTTTATATTTGGCTGGAAAACCAACCACGAGTGGCTATCGTTAAAGCACTCCAGCATTTAAATCTGAATAAATCTTTTGTGTCTCGTACCATTGCTCGTAACCGTTACTTCCCGACGTTAAGGAAGTGGACGGAAGAAAACAGCAACATCAGCAGAAATGGTTCGAAAAGTAAAGAAGCCACTTGATCGAAACCACCCGCGTCGCAGTGGCCGAAAAATGGCTCGTGAGCTGAACATATCGCAATATACCATTCGGCAAATATTGAAAAATGAGCTCGGGGTAAAGCCATTAAAATTCCAAAAAGTGGCAGAACTTACACCGGAACTGAAAGAAAATAGACTCAAAAGAGCTAAAGAGTTGCTTGGCTTTGCCGAAAGTGGTGAACAGCCGAATTTGGGTATCTCCGATAAGAAAACATTATTTGTCCAGCAGTTTGTAAACAAATAAAATGATCGTGTTTACTTGCGAAAGAGGTCAGCTGAAAATGTGCACCTTCGGTTAACCACCAGAACTCAAGCTCCGGTCATGGTGATGGTGTGGGCCGCTATAACAGCTATCCGCTCGTATTAGTCGACCGTGACATCAGAATAAATGCCGAATATAATCGCGAAAATATTCTAGAGGGTTGTATTAAAGCCTTGGGCACGCAAACATTTTGGCCGCAGACCTTAGACATTCCAATAGAACTCAGCACCATCGCACACTGCACGCGTCACCCAAGAATGGTTACAAAATGAGGTTCCTCGCTTCATTTCGAGCGCACAATGGCGACAAAAACCTCCAGATACCACTCCGTTGGACTATTGTGTCTGGAGTATTTTGGAAAGCAAGGTTGGCACTAAAAAAAACCAAAGTGTCGATCACCTCAAACAAGCGCTTCGACGGGCATGGGCGAATAAAATACAAACTCAAAGTTTAAGCTCTCCATATTAGAACTTCTTTCGTAGGTCAAACCAGCACTGGAGGCAGTTTCAGTTTGAAGCAGTTTCATTGTACAGAAGATTTCACTTTTTCTTGAAATTATTTTCCTCTCATTCATTGCGGGATTTCGTTTTTTTATTCCATTTCTTTGTAAAGATTAAATTGAGGAAAATAATTTTAAAAAACAAACACTGACTTTTTACTATGATTTATCATCACAACCAAACACGATGATGATGATGACGATGATGATCATTGCAAACATACACACCAACAACACAATTGCCCCACAACAAACAACATGTGCGTCAGACAGACAACACTTGATGTTCATAAAGATGTCTCTTTCAAAATAAAAACGAATTCAAGAAAATGAAAACAAATCTCAAAGAATGAAAACGAAACGATTCACAGCTGCAGAGGTCCTGAGTCCCTACGAGTTAGTGTGCATATGTGTGTGTCTGCTTCAATTCCCTGAATGCGTTTTGTATGAGTTTAATTCTGTTCTTGACCACACGGAAACCGGCAGCTAAAGGACCAGTGGCATGAAAACAAAATGAACTAAAAACACCATTTGTATTCGTCATATTCGTAAAGGACGAACGGAACGTCTGGTGCGGTTAAGTGTATGAAACACTAGAAATAAATTTCCGCATATACATATAAACTATTTATTTGAGTGAGTGTTCATGTGTGTGGGTGTTTGTGCCGATTGTGGATGGTGTGGGAATGTGATTTATGATACAATACTCCTGGGTGATTTACCATACACTAATCACACCGTTATTTGCACCTACTCTCCTCACATCTTGGTTGCCAAAGGATACCGGCTGGGACCCCAACACCCAAAAAGATAGAAATTTCCATTTATAGGTGAGAGAGTGTGTGTGTGTGTTTTTTTTTTTCATACACTCCCAACCATCCGCCTTGCGTCCCTCCGTCGAGCCTTTAATCCAAACCAAACCAGAAAAAAAAAAGAAGCCGACCAAAAAGAGCATTTGGCAAATGGTGTGTTGAACGTAAATAATATGTTTTCGAAATGGCAACATTTGCTACAATTTTCATACTTGACAATCATGGGGATGTTGATGGTATTGGTTTTTGGTTTTGACTTGGCTGCATGTGTTTGATGTCGCCAAAGGCAAGGCATGGCAACGAAGAAGAGCTGAAGAAGAATATGGCGATGATGCCGTGATGGTCTAGGTGTCGTTTGAAACAAACACAGATCTTCTGGCATCTCTCTCTCTCTCCCCCACTTATTTTTAGACTAAATTGCTGTGTAACATGATTTATTTAGGACATCGATGGGTGTTGCTGTGGGAGGACACACTTGGCGAACGTCTGCTCGGTTGTCGGTGTCGTCGTTGGTTTGAGCCAACACAGAAGGAGTCTGTTTGTCGTTGTAGTGACTCATTTCACGTCAACACAACGACAACAACAGCAACGGCAAAAAAACCCAAGCGATCAACCAGAGACATTGAAACACTTTTCAAAATTGAATTTTTGACATAATATTTTGCAAAATTTGCTGATGGCTTTCAAAAGGGAGATAAAGAAAGGAAAATGTATATTTTTCAAGAGCATGGGGAAATCAGTTGAAAGTCTAAATGACATTGCCTTCACACCGAGGAGACTAATATTGTGGGATGTACCTAAAAGCACTTTGTTTTAGAATTGAATTTGTGGTAATACGCTTCGTTAGTTGGTGGTAGATTGAATAGATGTTGCGTTTCGGAAGGGGGTTGGAGTATTTTAAAAAGAGTTATACTCAATTTTAGGTTGAATGTATTTTCTAGAGTATTTGCAAGGAAATTTTTTAATTGTTGTCGATAATTTGAATGCCTGGATGAAGTATAAGAGACTATTAAAAAAGGCTAGGGCGGGAAAACAATAAATGCCTAAGTAAAGATGGCATAGACAGAGATGTCAATAGCTTAACAGAGACCTTAGTAAAATCATTCGAGTAATGCTGAAAAATTTTAGAACGAGTTTAGATTTGTTCAAATTGGTCACCTTTGGCACGAATTATGGCCTTTAAACGGCCAATGATGCTTGAGGTGATCGACACGTTGGCATTGTTTAGTGTCAACCTTCCTTTCCAAAATACTCCAGACAAAAAAGTCCATCGGATTGGTATCCGGAGATTTTGGTGGCCATTTTGCGCTGGAAATGAAGCGATTAACCTCATTTTGTAATCACTGGCGCGTGCAGAGTGCGATGGTGCTGAAATGTCTTAAGTCTGCGGCCAAAATGTTTTCGTGCCAAAGGCTTTAATACACCCTCGCGATAATATTCGGCATTTATTCTGATGCCACCGGTCGATTAATACCAGCGGGGAGCTATCATCAGCTGTTATGGCGTCCCACACCACTACCATTGCCGGCACTTGAGTTATGGTGGCCAACCGAAGGTGAACATTTTCAGCCGACCTCTTTGGCAAGTAAACACGATCTTTTTTTTTTTTTTTTTTGTTTACAAACTGCTGGACAACGAGTGTTTTCTCATCGGAGAAACCAAAATTCGGCAGTTCACCACTTTCGGCCAAGCGAAGCAATTCTTTAGCTCTATTGAATCTATTTTCTTTCTGTTGTGGTGTAAGTTCTGGCACTTTTTGGAATTTCAAGGGCTTTACCCCATGCTTATTTTTCAGTATTTGCCGAATGGAATATTGGAAATGTTCAGCTCACGAGCCATTTGTCCGCCACTGCGACGCGGGTGTATTGGAATGTATATATGTAGTCAACAACTACTCTCAACACGGCTTAGCTTAGTACGCCTTATATGGGCCAGGTCATGGGAGAGTTAGAGGTAACGAGATAGCGAACTCTCTCGCCAAAACAGACAACAATAATAAGCAAAGTACTAAGTTTGGATAAATCAGATGACTAGACCTGGCTAAATTGGCTCGGCCAAAGAAGTATTGGACCATGGAAATATATATGTTGAGAGGAGACACACTTTTTTTGACACAGTCTTAGTCTTGATACCGAAATGTTTTTTTTTTCTTAAAAGATCGACCGCGTATAATTTCCTATGTCCAGTTTGATTAAATGGTGAACATCTCGATTTCAAGGAAAACGAACATCAATCAAAGGAGTCTTCGGGAAGTTTTTTTTTCATTCAAATATTCTTAAAAATATTAAATTTATTAAACATTTCGAAAAAGATAGATCTTTTCAAGTATCCCATGTTACTTCTAGTATCGACACACTCACACTGTGATATGACCTTAACATGAATTATAGCAAGTGTTTTAGTTAATACAATATACAATTCACTTAACGACACATGCAAACACTTGTTCGTCAATACCAACGGAACAGGATGTGCTTTGAAGTGTACGAAGGTTGTTGTTACATAACGTCATGACATGGCACGCACACACACACCAACACATATGAGTATGTACATGAGACACCTTCCGCTTTTCCTTCGTCTTTTCACCCACTCCCTCCAAATCAAAGTGGCAGCAATAGCGGCGACAGCAACGTAAACGGCAGCCAAATGCTAAAACATACAAAACATAAAACCCCTACCAAATCCCTCAAAAAATATCGAAATTCAAAAACCTTCCGACAGCAAAAAAACAAAACAAAACAAAATGAAAACCCAAGTAGTAATATTGATTTATATTTTGAACGTGTACTCCAAATCCAATATGGTGGCATTGGTTCTCGAACCAAGCCAGCCAGCCAGCCAACCAACCATCGAACCACGTCAACCAACAAACAACAGCCACCACCTACTCGAACCGCATTCAACTGAGAACTATACCATCATTTCACCACAACAGCAACAAAGAACCTCTAGTGTTCCACCAAAAGTCACAGTGAGTGCGTGAGACGTTGTCGTTCCTAGGAATACGAATGAATGTTGCGGACGAATGTTTAGAAATTCATATTTGATTTATACAGAGAGACTACCGAACAAAAGTAATTCATTCGAGGAGGTATTCTCGCATTCGATGCCAACAGGAGGGCTACAGCTGTGCGTCCATGAAGGTCGTAGAAGTAAGTGGGTTCGGGTACTTGTTGGCAGAACTATAGTGTGATGACATTGGAATGAGAAACAAATAACGCAAGGAAATGTAAAAAAAAATAAATGTAGAAAAATTCCAGTGGACTATGTGGTCTGTTCCACGGCGACATTGTGTGAACGTCATGTTGGGTTCGGACTAAAGCTTTTGGAATTTATTAACTCATTCTCTCTGGGGAAATAATAAAATATTTTCAATAAACTTCCGCAAGTATAAAAGATTGGGTGAATCTCTTGAAAAGGCTTTGAAATAAAATATTTTTTACAATTGAATGAAATTGGTGGAGAAGGCGAAGTATTAATATTAGCTATTAAAAAAACTAGAACAGTTGTATGGAAGAAATTATCGAGGATGTTTGGTTTAGTCTATAGAAAATTCCCACTAAAATTTTCTAATTCTTTTCAGAAGGCCTGCTCCGTAACTTTGATCAATTGAAATTTCTTTTTTGTTTTTGTAGCAAAAACATATGAAGATTTTGAAAAAAGTACTTAAACAAGTCTCCTTCGAAGAAGATGAATATCCAATGTTAGTGGGAGCGGACTAAAACAATTACACTAAAACGATGACAAAGCGTCGTTAAGTTGGGCCGGCCCGAATTTCTTATACCTGACACCATGTGAAAAATAGAATTATGGCCTCATCGGCTGTCATCCATATGTCCCTTATATATTGCATATTCTTTCATAGGAAGTGAAATACCCACAAAGTCTATTGTAGAGATTCGAGATTACTCATTTCCGAATAATGGTCAACATTTTAAGGACCATAATTTACATATAAAGACTACGTAATATTGTAATTTTTGTATCGAACTTGGGGGAGGTGCAAATATAAATTCAAATGGGGTCGAAATTTTCTCAAACGACGCACCGAAATTAAGTAAAAAGTGATAATGGATTTAAAGTCAAACATACGGCCAAATTGAAAAAATCCGTAATCTATATACATAAAAGAGTAGAGTGATTGACTGACGGATTCATAAACGACCAGACGAAACGCTTGAAGCTAGAATCTTGAAATTTTGAGTGTAGGTGTCTCGTACCATTGATCGTTACCGTGATACTGGTAACGTAGTGGACGGAAGAAACCAGCAACATCAGCAGAAATGGTCCAAAAACAAAGAAGCACTCGTATTAATCGACCGTGGCATCAGAATAAATGCCGAATATTATCGCGAAAATATTCTGCAGGGTGTATTAAAGCCTTTGGCACGCAAACATTTTTGGACATTCCAACAGAACACAGCACCATCGCATTCAACACTCACCGCCCAAGAATGGTTACAAGATGAGGTTCCTCGCTTCATTTCCAGCGCACAATGGCCACCAAGATCTCCGGATACCAATCCGTTGGACTATTGTGTCTGGAGTATTTTGGAAAACAAGGTTGGCACTAAAAAATATCAAAGTGTCGATCACCTCAAGCAAGCGCTTCGCCGGAAATGGGCCAAAATGCCGCAGAGCAACATTCGGGCATCATCTGACGGTTTCATTTGCCGTTTGAAGGCCGCAATTCGTGCCAAAGCTGACCAATTCGAACAAATCTAAAGTTATTCCAAAATTTGATGCTATTTCTGACATTATTCTATAAAATTAAAGAAAAATCTACAAATTATGGCGTTTGACTTTGTTGCGGTTGTTTTATTTCACCCTGTATGGGTGAGATAAGCCTTGGTTTTTCGAAATCCGAACTATGAATGTACTAAATGTACTGAAAGAATCTAAAATTTAAATCCATTCTATTGATCAAACGGATAGAGCTAGAATTTTGAAATTTAGAATGAGTCTCGCTGATGTGCTGTGGAATTGATATGTCAAAGGAAAATCGAACTATAAGTGTACAAAAAGTACTAAAAAATAAGTAAATAAAGATCTTAAATCTTTGCATTTGGTATAAAAATTACATGGGAGAGGTAGGGTTTATATAAGGATGTGGTTTTGGAAAAGTGGGCTAAGTGTAAGATCTGGACTAAATGGTACTAAATTTGGTACAATTTCGGTTTTTGTGTGAATGGCTGGAGCTGGTACATGAAGAAGGGATAGATTTGGAAATCTGAAGTTTGATGTTAAAGACTTTTTGTGAGGTGAGCTTGCGATAAGGAAGTAATTTTGGAAATATGTACAAAAAAGTTCGAAAAGTACCAAATGATATTAAATTTGATATTTAAGGAAGGGACATTTAGAAAGAGGATTTTTGTGACGAACCAAAAAGTTAGGTTTGTGAAGTAGGGTTGATATAATGAGGTGTTTTGGGAAATATGTGCAGAGAATAAGAACTGTACTAAATGGTACTAAATTTCATAGAATTTGGTTTCTAGTGAACGGATGGAGTGGGAAATTTTAAATGTTGGTACTGCGGGAAAAGCTGGTGGGTAGGTTAAAAAATTAAGAGACGGTTCTGGAAATGCCTACTACAAGTATACGAAAAGTACTAAAAGGTACAAACTTCGTACTTGGAAAAGGGATAGAACTGGAAATCTTTGTTGAAGATTTTAAGATGATTTGGAAAGTACTTAGTGCGTAAGTAAAAGTACGAAAGATACTATAGTGTAGGAATAGAATTGGAATTGTGGAGGTTGATAAGGAATCACAGCTTTAAGGTGTGTTCCGATCAAATTTTGCCCAAATTTCTGATATATGAAAAAAATGTGCTCGTTTCTTATACTATCCTTCCAAAGGGGTTACCTTTTTTGAAAAATTATGAATTTCACATTATACCGAGTTTAAGAGAAATCTCCAATACTGGCAACTCTAATTGTAAGTCCTTCTCCAAAGTGTATATTGACAAGTATTTTTTATTTGAAAAACTGGACCACTTTACTTGCACTCCGTAATACTTGGAATCTCAGCCAACTTAACGGATTAAGTCATTATGTTTTTTCTGTCATTATCGGATAAAAACTGCAAAAAACCTTGAACTGATTTATTCCAATTTCAAAAGAATAATATATTTTAAATTAAAATATTAAGTTTTTCTGTGAAACCCACCACTTTTTTGTGGAAATGCCCATTTGTATTATTTAAATGCCACGTTATTCATGTATATTGAAACATCATGCTCAAACAAAAACAATTTTTCCTACATAAAAGCAGAAAAAGCAAAAAAAAAAAAAAAAAAAAAATAACAACAGCAGCAACTACCACAAAGAGTAAAAAATCTATGACGCCAAGGAATAGGATATCTGAATTGTAGAACATGGCATAAAATGGCATTAATATGAGAATTTGCACAGATTTGAAACCACTACAGACATGACGCCACATCGTGATATGAATTTATGGTTTTAATTCAGCATTTTTTTCACTTCAATGTTTTAGCGTTTCCAGTTGTGTTTTTTTTTGCAAATGTGCCTTTTCATTTGTCGTCTTTTTTTCGTTAGCTGTTCTAGCACTGCTGGTGTAGTCTCCGTGTGTGTGTGTTTGTGTTTCTCGTTGTTGTCTTTAATTGAAACCGATTTTTTTCCATTTACACTTTTACCATGCAATGGAATTCCATGAAAATGCCATTAAACAATGGGACACATTGTTGTTGTTGTCGTTGTTTGGTTGGTGGTCTTATTTTGCATGGAATAGAGTCTTCTGGGGTACTGTCGGCATAGGACCTTGATTGAAGACGTCGATGATTTTGATTGGGTGTTTCTGTTGTTGTTTTTTTTTTTTGTGAGTTTGATATCTGTGATTTACTACGACTCGATATTGTCGCATGATTGCTGTGTCAACGCACAATTTTCATTCATTCATTCCCATCAAGTTGTTGTTGTGTTGTTGTCGTTGTTGTGCTGTTAATTCCCCTCACACACAGTTCCGACATTTCAAACTGCTATTGACAGCTGCCTGCCATTAAGTAGGTTTATTCTTTTATTTGCTTTTAGGTTTTTTTTTTTGTTTGTTTGTCCGATTGGCTCCTTACGTTTGTTTGTGAACAGTGGACAGGAAAGTTTGGTGGGACATAAGTTAAGATGTGTAGTCCCATGTGCTTCCGGTGCACCGGAATAAAATATGGCTACCAAAGATTTTGAAGTCAGGGCAAACTTGACACAAAGTGGCTGGCCAGGTGTGGGTTGAATACGATACACCACACAGATTCTGTTTCTTAATGAGAAGAGAATTATGTGACACCAAACCAGGGCTGTACTGCGGATGAAGATTTTCACTTTCAAAATTGAAACTTAATCGGAAAAATAACCTGATTTTACACGTGCTAGGAATTTACGTTGGTGCTAGGACCAAATTTGAGTAATCCTAAGGCACCACAAATTGCCCACAGCATATGTTCTTTAATTTCAATATATTATGACTTGCGATATGATTTTGTTTTTCAAATTTTGACCATTTACCCTCCGATTACGAGAAAGTATTTTTTTCTTGGGATCGGACCCGGGTATCCTGAATTTTGACCCGAAAGTCAGGACCTAATGAACATATATGGACAATATAGGTATCATTTGAAAGCTAATGAGACAAGTGGTCAAGTATTCGGTCAAATTTTCGGCTGTCGACAAATTGTCCTATACAGCAGCCATCAAAATACATGCCAATTTATAATTGACATTGGTTTTGTAGATCTGGCTATAACCCAAGTCGTGAACCATCCTCCTCCATATTTATATGAAACATATAGGTATATATGGACCTTTTTGGGGGAGGTACCGGAAGGAGACTGCTGCTACATCCCAGATTAACCCTATATCTAATGTAGGTGGAAGTAGAGGTTTGTACAAAATTAAAAGAAACATCGTTTAATTATTTTGCATTTAGTAACAATAGCTACTTTTTTGTGGAGACACCAAAAAGAATTCACCCTTATCTAACCTAATACTGGGATGCGGATTCAAGTATTGGGATGCGCAAAGATTGACCGGAATCGGATACCCACATCTATTTTTATTAAGTAAATTAGTGTCTTTGAAAATTGTCACTTTTTGTGATAAAGGTGGTGGTATCCGAACTCCTAAGTCGATTTAAGAAAGATACTCCTATCAAACCTTATCGTGCGCACAGACAAACGGAGGGACAATACTAGATCGACACTTTATTTATTTATTATATACTTTTATTTATTTACTACTTATTTCCTAAGACATGTCTACGTTGAAACAATTAAAAAAACAGTAAGCTCAGCCAGGCCGAACTTTTAAAACCCTCCATCATTGGGTAAAGAAAACAATTTTATATAAATCTAAATTCAAACGTGATCCACTTTAAACTACAAATACCATTTGGGTAGGGCTATTAAACTTAAAAAAATATACCAAAAGCGGAACCTCTACAGACAATTTTATACTTCAATCAATCCTAAATACCACATTTGAAGCGATTTCGTGGGTAAATGTGATTAAGATTATCAAAATATCGAATATCAGTGGGTATCGTTATAGGTGCGCTTTAAGATATCGTGGACCTATAGGGACTATCTTCCGCCACAAAACCCATTACGAATTACAAATTTCTGGACAAATCCGTCTGATAACGTGGCAAAAATCATAAATCTAACGAATATCGGAAGGTACCGCTATATAGGCGCTATGCGAAAACATGGAGTTATACATACAATGTTCCGCCACCGGCGCTAGAACCCATTATTGTCTGAAAATATGAATTTTTAGAAAAATGAGGCGAAAATCAATAAAATACCGAATCGGGAGGTATCGTTATTTGCTGGCTATACCTAAAACGTGGACTGGAAAATGGAAACTGTGATGTATCGAATTTTCAATACCAACCATCCTAGAAACAATACAAATGATACAAACGGAATGACAAAGTTAATATACCCTTCCTTTCAAGGTGGAGGGTATAAAAAGGAGCTCATTGGCCCATTTGGGCATTTAAAAAAATCTTACCCAGAGAATCTTCCCCCTAACCCTGACACAGTGTGCCATAGCGTAGCCAGTGCTTAGAGCAGCTTACACGTAACATTTTTGCTCTAACTTTTCCTGCCACTTGGCGTCCAACAACGTTGATGCCTGTCACTTTCAGTCTGTCTTCGACAATCTGCCACTGACAGCCACCGTTGAAAATTATATTCCAGCTTGGCGGTAGGCGGACTTTGTATCTCCACGACGATGATAAATATAAAATTATCATCACTTCCTTTTTTGTTGCAGTGGTGCTTTCATTTAATTTCCTTTGGACTTCTTAAATGGCAGCTACTTGCTCTGTCAATTCAGTTCAACGCAACGCAGCGTTTTTTCTTTCTTTATTTCTATTCTCGGCTTTCGTTTTTTTCGTAAGTTTGTTTCGTGATGCCTGTCAATTTGGTTGTTATGTAGAAAACCAAGTTTTAGTGAAGGTTCTTCTTACACCGACACCAGCAGCAGCAGCACCACCACTGACCGCCAAACAAACCAATCTGTTCTTTTTTTCGTTAGCATTTCGACTGATGATGATTCAGTTTAGCCGCCCGGCTCTTACCTAAAAATGTGTGAGTGGTAGTATGAATGGTGGCCATAATCCCTTGTACATGGCAGAGGCCACCGTCGACAGAGAAAAATGCTTTCAGCATTGGACAAAAACGGAAATAAACTTTAATTTTGGACATTATTTATAAAGGTTGCCATTTCGGGTCAGTGAACATGAAAAAAAGAATATCAGGGGTCTTTCTGCGTTTTTTTTCTTCTTTCTGCTTGGTGTCCATGGTGTCCAACCGCCCTAGTTGAGATTTAAGGCAAATCTGTCAATAATAGTTTAGACGATCCCTCGTCGAGCATCCATTCTGTGGTTGACAATTTGACATGGTTTTACTTGTCAACGATGCTTTTCCAATAATCTGCTTTTTCAATCATTTTTTTATTTTTGAATGGGGGCCAAAAAGGAATGGAATTTTATGATGTTGATGAATTATTTATTGAAAACCCAGAATATTTTTTTGTTCGTTCGTTGAAAATATTTTGCATAATTTAAAATACATTCCATTATCTAAACAAATAGAATTTTCTGATTGAAAATTTAATTTTTTTCCAAATAAAAAAGATTTTTAAATTACCATGTTAATTGGAATTTCACCAAAAGAAAATTCTTAATTTATGGGTCACGTACTAAGCTTTGTTTGGATGCGTTTAGTTTTTCGTGGGGAAAAATTGTTGGCATAGATCATGTTTCTTAGGAGGGGAGGAGAGGGGGAGGAAAATCACACAGCACACACACAAACACTCAAGTCAACAGCAAATTAACCTTGAATTCATTTTCAACACAAAAACCTTAACAGAACATGATATTCTTCATGCGTTTGCATTTTCCAGCAACACCGCACACAATACTTTTGTATCTACTCAACACATAGACCCAACCGAGTAAACCCAAAGCATAACTCAACACAGTAGCTGCTCCTCTGCATTCGTAAACGCCTCCCTCGACAGCAACGTGCCCAGAAATTAACTTTAAACACGTGAATTGTAAATGATGAAAATGTAAACCCTGAACATGCCTTGAATATCAAATAGGCAAACAGACACAAACTGTCATCCGAACATAGGGGGAAAATCGACAAGAACAGAAGCAATGAAAGTGTAACATTTTATCATAGAATCGTCTGTCTGTCCGTTCCCCCGCTACGTCCACGTCGAGAAGAGCTGTGATTTTCCGACATTAAATATGTCCATGGAGAGGCAAAATGTTATTTATGGAGATGTGTCTGTCTGTATGTCTATCGACTCGTTAGAAAGTGAATCTGTTTCTGGTGGGGTTTTGTGGACGAGAAAATATTCGATTCCCTTTTTATAACATCCTAAGGACGGAAATGCCATATGCACCTACACACACACAGGCTCTCACACCACCACAGCACTCCGGAGAAAAATTCGGTTTGGCAACCAAAGGCGATATATTCTACGGCCTTTTTTTCTCTCATTGGAATGCCTAATATAAGTGGCACAGCCGAGCTGATGATATTTGATGGAATTTCTTGGCAACGTCAAAATGTCTGCATGCTTGATAGGACATCAAAAAGACCACTAAGTAAATATGGTAACCAGCGTCGTCCCACTACTGCTGCTGCTGCTGCTGCGATGTACTTCTGTAAAGAGCCTCTCTTTGATTTACTTTCCGCTTGTAATTATTTGTAATTGACTTTAATTCGAAATCTGATTTGGGCTAATACCATAAAAGTAGATGTGCAACAACAACAACAACGACAACAGCGGCCGAAAAGGAATATCTTAAATCCTTGGCCAAATGGATAGACACGACGAAAGGAAGGTAGATAGTAGGATATCATTTTTAGCAGGTCACATCAGAATTTCCTATGAGGCATAGTGGAATTGTTTACACTGTTAGTCGTGTGGAACGCCTATCAAGCAAGCAAGCAAGCGGCGACCTGGCCGACTTAAATCATGGAACTATTTAATGCAGTGTAAAAAAAACTAAACTGATGAAAATGGAGGAGGACTAATCTTAAGAGGCTGAGAGAAACTCAATTGGTAGGAAATATGATTAAAAAGGGAATAATAATGGGGAATACGAAACTGAAGATATGCTCGTATCCCTTTTGCAATCGTAATTGTAGCGGTGAATTACCTCAGGGATGGGACAGGAAGACTTGGTCAAATTATTCGAAAAATTATGTGTTAAATTATTTATTATATAAGTAATGCGAGAGGGAACAGGAGCATTTCCTGTGCTCATGGAATTCAAAATGAAGGTATTAAACTCTAAAGGGTTTGTCAAGCTAATAAAGGGGAAAATATCCCTTTTGTTGAAAATATCATCTGTCACTCCATCTTAGGCCTGGAAAAGGTATGATTTCCGTTTTGTAATTTCATATTGGATATGCTTTAATTTTGAAAGAAAAAAATCCAAGATGGAAAATTAAAAACTACTGACTAAATGGAAATTATTGGCGTCTAGGTAGGTAGGCAGGTATCTTTGAATACAATACAAGATGTAAAACGGGATTCGTTGGAAAAAAGTAAAGTTTACCTCGACACTGTAATACGGACGTAAAATTCGATTTTATTGGCCAAACCCCACTTTTTTTCATCACTAATATGAAAAGCAACTACAAAGTAGCAGTCGTTTTTTTCCGACATATGCATATATTCAGCCCGTTTATTTGAATATATTTTTACTTGCGTTATCAAAATCAAAACTGTTGACTCTTTAAGGATTGGGCCAATATTGTAAAGTTCGTATCTGTCCTATCTGTAGCAGACATTGTGGCCCGAAGTGTTCCACTTCATCTAATACTGATAAAAAATATCAGAATTTGGAAAATTTCATGAAACCGAATTTATTTCCAATTTTATGCGAATAATTGTTAAACAAAATTCTAACTATTTGTGGGGGAGGTAACAGAAGGAGTGGGCCGATAAATTCCATATTCACATCAGGTCTCTGGTTGAGAGAAATATTTGGATACACCAATTTTGAATAGAATATTTAAAATTGTGACCCTTTGTGGTGGAGGTACTTGAGTAAAGAGGTATTATCAATTTTCACACCTGAAATAGAAAAAATATAAGAATTTGGAAAATTTCATGAAATTCGATTTATTTTATGCGAATAATTGTTAATCAAAATTCTAACTATTTGTGGGGAGGTACCAGAAGGAGTGGGCCGTTAAATTCCATATTCACATCAGGTCTCTGGTTGAGAGAAATATGTGGATACACCAAGTTTGAATAGAATATTTAAAATTGCGACCCTTCGTCATGGAGGTACTTGAGTAAAGAGGTATTATCAATTTTCACAACTGACAAAATGTTGACCCCTTTGTGGTACAAAAAAGCGCTATTTCCTCATTCATCAAATGGTTGGAGGTGATAGTATTCGGTTGGTTGATCATAATCTCAAAAAGATCTAGTTATCCCAGTCCAACTGCTTTTAGGCCCCATTATATATTCGGAAAATTAGATACAGGCCTCTGTCGGTCTACGTTTATAAAGGCATATCCCGGTTTCAAGTATTTTTTTACAGTTTAGCCAAAATTTTCAATTAATTCCGGAAAATGTTGTTAGTTTGAGTTCCTTGTAAGAAGAAATTAAAAATTTATCAATGTAATTCCACGTTAAGGTATAGCCCTCATATTAAGTTATTCCCTGTTTGCAGGTATTTCTGGAGCCTTGGCCACATTTTTAATTGATTTGACCATTATTTAACATCCTGAGGGGTTAGAAAGTTACTTCACATAAAATGTTACATGTAGGTCAATGTTCCGGTGTAGCGCCCACACTGATTTGACCTATTTCAAGGGGTCTTTGCACTTCGATACAATTTGTATTTTGGCTACTTTGGGGGAAAAGAAACATCTTACAGAACAATTTCAACATATGTATATATTTCGGTAAAGTCCCCACAAAACGATACCTCGCTGGTCCACGTTCCTAACCAATATTGTCTGGGGGTTGAGAAATTCGTAGTGGAGGTACAACATACGAAAACAGACTGTTCAAGATATCCAAGAGGAACTTGGGCGACGTTGGTCATGTAACAAGTAACAAATATTAACATTTAATAAGGAAAGGTGATGACAGAATACCTTTCCTTATTAAATGTTAATATTTGTTACTTCAATCTTTGTGGTGTCTCCAAAACATATTGCAATTTTAGAATATCGACCAAGAAGCGCATAACAAAGAACAAAGACATCTGTTAACATTTTCTGTTCTGTTTACAAAACGAAATATTTCTTTATATTCTCAAAACGAAGACGAAGTAAAAATTATTCAAAAGTTGAAATGGCCTACAATGCTGGATTTGGGTTGTAAACATCATATCAATTCTTAAGTACTACTGCACACTTTTCTTTCGCTTATATTAAGCTTTGGATTTGGTTCCCTTTGGAACTTTTCACCAAGAAGCTACTTCAGCCTTTTCTTGTAGTCTTTTGACAACAACGTCGTAGGTGGTTCAGAGTGTTGATGTTGTTGTTGCGGATGGCAATGGTGGTGTACACGAACGAAGATACCACCAAACAGCAAGGTAGGTAGGCAGGTATCTTTGAATACAATACAAGATGTAAAACGGGATTCGTTGGAAAAAAGTAAAGTTTACCTCGACACTGTAATACGGACGTAAAATTCGATTTTATTGGCCAAACCCCACTTTTTTTCATCACTAATATGAAAAGCAACTACAAAGTAGCAGTCGTTTTTTTCCGACATATGCATATATTCAGCCCGTTTATTTGAATATATTTTTACTTGCGTTATCAAAATCAAAACTGTTGACTCTTTAAGGATTGGGCCAATATTGTAAAGTTCGTATCTGTCCTATCTGTAGCAGACATTGTGGCCCGAAGTGTTCCACTTCATCTAATACTGATAAAAAATATCAGAATTTGGAAAATTTCATGAAACCGAATTTATTTCCAATTTTATGCGAATAATTGTTAAACAAAATTCTAACTATTTGTGGGGGAGGTAACAGAAGGAGTGGGCCGATAAATTCCATATTCACATCAGGTCTCTGGTTGAGAGAAATATTTGGATACACCAATTTTGAATAGAATATTTAAAATTGTGACCCTTTGTGGTGGAGGTACTTGAGTAAAGAGGTATTATCAATTTTCACACCTGAAATAGAAAAAATATAAGAATTTGGAAAATTTCATGAAATTCGATTTATTTTATGCGAATAATTGTTAATCAAAATTCTAACTATTTGTGGGGAGGTACCAGAAGGAGTGGGCCGTTAAATTCCATATTCACATCAGGTCTCTGGTTGAGAGAAATATGTGGATACACCAAGTTTGAATAGAATATTTAAAATTGCGACCCTTCGTCATGGAGGTACTTGAGTAAAGAGGTATTATCAATTTTCACAACTGACAAAATGTTGACCCCTTTGTGGTACAAAAAAGCGCTATTTCCTCATTCATCAAATGGTTGGAGGTGATAGTATTCGGTTGGTTGATCATAATCTCAAAAAGATCTAGTTATCCCAGTCCAACTGCTTTTAGGCCCCATTATATATTCGGAAAATTAGATACAGGCCTCTGTCGGTCTACGTTTATAAAGGCATATCCCGGTTTCAAGTATTTTTTTACAGTTTAGCCAAAATTTTCAATTAATTCCGGAAAATGTTGTTAGTTTGAGTTCCTTGTAAGAAGAAATTAAAAATTTATCAATGTAATTCCACGTTAAGGTATAGCCCTCATATTAAGTTATTCCCTGTTTGCAGGTATTTCTGGAGCCTTGGCCACATTTTTAATTGATTTGACCATTATTTAACATCCTGAGGGGTTAGAAAGTTACTTCACATAAAATGTTACATGTAGGTCAATGTTCCGGTGTAGCGCCCACACTGATTTGACCTATTTCAAGGGGTCTTTGCACTTCGATACAATTTGTATTTTGGCTACTTTGGGGGAAAAGAAACATCTTACAGAACAATTTCAACATATGTATATATTTCGGTAAAGTCCCCACAAAACGATACCTCGCTGGTCCACGTTCCTAACCAATATTGTCTGGGGGTTGAGAAATTCGTAGTGGAGGTACAACATACGAAAACAGACTGTTCAAGATATCCAAGAGGAACTTGGGCGACGTTGGTCATGTAACAAGTAACAAATATTAACATTTAATAAGGAAAGGTGATGACAGAATACCTTTCCTTATTAAATGTTAATATTTGTTACTTCAATCTTTGTGGTGTCTCCAAAACATATTGCAATTTTAGAATATCGACCAAGAAGCGCATAACAAAGAACAAAGACATCTGTTAACATTTTCTGTTCTGTTTACAAAACGAAATATTTCTTTATATTCTCAAAACGAAGACGAAGTAAAAATTATTCAAAAGTTGAAATGGCCTACAATGCTGGATTTGGGTTGTAAACATCATATCAATTCTTAAGTACTACTGCACACTTTTCTTTCGCTTATATTAAGCTTTGGATTTGGTTCCCTTTGGAACTTTTCACCAAGAAGCTACTTCAGCCTTTTCTTGTAGTCTTTTGACAACAACGTCGTAGGTGGTTCAGAGTGTTGATGTTGTTGTTGCGGATGGCAATGGTGGTGTACACGAACGAAGATACCACCAAACAGCAAGATGAACTCTTTTTTTCCTTCTTGGCTTCTTTTTATTTTCTCGGTTTCCTTGCTTTTCATATTCGAATGTGTTCTAAATAAGACTGTTGGGAATTGTTCATGCACTGCCATTGTGGAAAATGAAAGTTTACATAAATATACAAAACATTTATTACAATCCCACATGACTCTCAAGAAAGATGTGGCACAGCAGAAGCAAGAAAGCACAAAAAAACAAACGCAAAACACAAAACAATGAAAAACAAAAATGAAACTCTGAAGAAAAACTTTTCATTTTATTGAAATGTGCAAGACATGTGATGATGTTGTATGAGATAGGGTAGGGATGGGTGGTTGCGGGAGTGAAGTGGCGGAAAATATGAGTCAAGCATTGCAATCGATTTTAATGCACAAAGTCTTTAGGGTGTTGTTGCTGTAACAAATTATGCATGAGTTTAAATATTTAAACCCGATTTTAATAATAGAGGATAACAAGAAGGGAAGGGAAATGAAAATAGACACTCTGTCCAAACTTGCAAATGCACAGAGCAAGAGGAATAGACGGATTTTCAGAAAAATATATAGATTTGTATTTGTATGCATCCATTTTTATACCCAGCACCACACCACACGATATAGATTTTTGCTGACTTTCATTTTATTTCTCCATGTCCGTCTAGGTGCATATCGATGTATTTTTACAAACGACGGGTGGTATTTCTATTCCAATTGGGATAGAGGGAAAAAAAATCCATAAGTTTTATGGGATATTAAGATGGGATATATCGGTACACGCTGAAGTATTGGATTCCCATAGCGAAATCAAGCGATTTTAGGATGTTGACCATATTCTCCAAGAGAAATAAGATATAATTGGTACCTTGGGTTCCCATTTTGATGGGGCGCTACCTTTCTTTTGTTTTTTTGCGATGAAATCCGAGAATGATATATTGCAGCCATATTCAAATCTCATCTAAGAGGTATTATTTAAAACGTATTAATGTTTCGTAGAAAACATAGCTGACATTGCTGAGCTCTATAGCTATATGAGAACCGATTTTCAGAATTCGGATTATGAGCAAAACTCATCTCATCTTATTACGGAGCTCAGAGACAATTGCCCCAATTCGAGCATGAGTGAAACTCTCTCAAATTCGAGCGGGAGTACCTCTGCGAATAAAAAGATATTGAGAATATTAAATTGGCTATACCATTTGAAGAAGAGAGTATGAGCTTTGCTCGTAATCGATTTATCGAACTCACTCTGTTAGGTTATTTAATATCCCAGTTTTATATGTTGGTAGGGACATTTTTTCAATCTACAAAAACGAATAAAAATAGACTAAACGAAGTAGTAAAATTAAGATTCGCACCACCCTTTTTATCCCCAGTTTAAGGCATTTCAGGTGTAAAATTCAGTTACAATCTTTAAAATGCAAGAGCAAATCTTAGATTTAACACTACCGCTACATAGGACTATGCCAAAGGATATATTAATACATCCCACCATGAACTTCGGACAAAAGATAACGTTATGAACACAAAGAGACTTTGTGTGACTATATATGCACTTAAGCGTTCTTCATAACCATTTTTTTAATCTTCAAAAACGAATAATATGCTCACCCGTCTCGCATATGATAGTGTGCTTGCTTTTGTTGTTTTTTTTTTTCGATGTTTTTCTCTAAACTTTTTCCAAGCTCCGTCTGACAATATATTACATTTTTGGTGCTCGTTAAACGTAAGTACGAGGAAGTTGTATATTGGATCTATACCCGAATTGAAACCGATTGCAGAAAATTTTGGTTTCGGATATGACTCTGGAATCCCGGATACGAAAAAGATTGTGTTGAAGTTGCATTTTACAACTGTATTGGAATTTTGGATTGTTAAAAATTATAAGTGTTAAAATTATTCAATGGTTTTCTGATAATGTTTAAATAAATAAATTAAAATAATTAATTTATAAGTATTTAAGACATGACACTTAAGTTCGCCAGCTTAAATTATTGCTAACGAACTTCACACCTTGACTATATTAATAAATGCCAGAAATTTCAAGTTTTGATTTTTCCAAGAAAAAATTCCTTTTGGAAATATATTTATAAAACATTTCCCGTCTCTCAATTCCCAGAAAAGTAAAACATCGAAGAACTAGAGCAAAATATTTTTATCGCCGAAAAGCTTCACATATATTTGTTGTAAATAGATATAGTTACATTTGTTTATACATCTTGCGAAGGAAAGTAAAAGTCATGGCAAAAGTTTTAAGGAACAATAAAAAAATATGTATATGTATGTATGTGGAGGAAACGCTTAGGCTGAGCATTGACCTGTCTTGCCATTGAATTTTAAAAGATATATGTCCAAATCCAATTTCCGTAATCATAATTTTGTTGGAAATAATTCAATTTGAAATGCTTTTTATGGAATTGCATAATACGACACCTCTCATGTCAACAGACACTGAGCTGAAATTGTTTTCCCATATTTAGATCTGGTGAAGGACAACTGATGGTAAGTTTAGGGCAATGAGAATTAAAATTATAAATTATAAATTAAAAATTTTAGAATTTTATATTAAATGGGCATGTATAACCAGTAAAGAAAGTCTTAAAGTTGGGCGGGGCTGACTTTATGATACCCTATACCACTTTGCTAATTTAGTAGAGCTCCACATAACAATTAAAAGTTTTTATGGGAGAATTCAATCATACACGCTATGATTATAATTATAATTAAAAGTTCAAAGGACTAAATATGGCGAAGCATTTGTATCTTTTAAATTCGGACTTGTATTGCCCAGATACCGATCTTGATAAAATTTGGCAAATATATTTCTGAGCTGTATTTCCTATATTTTCCTGAATACCGTTGTTACGGAGTGCATATTACGGCTGTGGGTAACAAATCGGATGAACAATATATATGGAAGCTATAGCTTTATCTGAACTAAATTTGACATACTAGCTTCTACACTCAATTCGGTCGTAAGTGCCAAATTTCATCCCATTTTCATATTAGATGTCTGGTGCGCAATAAAAGGTAAATCGGACGAAGTAATATATGGGAAATATATCCAAATCCGAACCGATCTCGATCAAATTTGGCATACTTATTTTCAGGCCTAATTTGGTTGTATGTGCAAAATTCCATACTATTCGGGCTGATATTAAACGTTTGGTGCACAATAAAAGGCAAATCGGACTAAGATATATATGGGAGCTATATCTAATTTTTTACCGATATCCAATTTCAATAGGGTTCGTCCTTGGGCCAAACAAATGATTTGTGCAAAATTTCATCTGGATAGGGCAATAAATGCGAACTGTACTTTGTTCACAAAAATGCATGGACAGAGGACGGACGGACAGACGGACGGACGGACATGCATAAATCGACTCAGAATGTGATTCTATGCAGATCATCAAAATGAACTATGGGTCTATCTTGTTTCCTTCTCCATTTACAAACAAATGCACAAATACATAATACCTTGACCACTATGTGGTGTAGGGTATAAAAATGTGGATATGAATTTATGCACATCACTGTGATTAAAAAGGCAGAATAAAATCCGACCTTGTCTTATTTGCTACGTTTATTGTTTGTTCCTATTAAAGGCTTTTTGTAATGAATATCAACCATCAAAAATAGTTCCTGGAAACTCAACAAAGTAACGATGGCAAATAATTAATTAAATTCTACTTTACACTTTGGCGCGAAAACTTGCTAATGTAAGAGAAGATAACTTAAATAAAATGTGTAAAATGCGTTTCCGGCTAATTTAACACCAAATAAGAAAAAAAGTTCCAGAGAAAACTGGGTGTATTATAAAACTTTATTACTTACATTCAATTAAACACATTATTTTCGCCAAGAAGAGGGAGAGAAAAAAACACCAAACCGATATGAAGAACTTGTCTGGAACACTGCTGCGGGAGTAATTGTTCAAATCCCGTAACGTTACATCGACTTGTTGTTAAAATGCCTGGAAATGTCTGTAATAACTGTAAAAGATAAAAGCAAAACACGAAGAAGAATGCAATTAGTATCTTTCGTTTGTTTTTTCTATGCCTCAAAAGAAATATCAGTAGGAGTCACTGGAATGACGAAAAAAAAAAAAATAAAATGAAAGACAGACAGACCAATAAAGGCCAATATCTTGGAAAGTGATTAAAGCGAATGAAAATGAAAGCTATGTAAGTCGATATAACATGAATTGAGAATTAATGGGAATTAGAATATGATGGCCTAATAAACGACCGGGCAATTATCAACTACCCAAAGTTTATAATTTGCAAATCCAATGAGAGTAGTCTTTAACTCACTCTTCAACCCCTTTGAAACAAAACTTAAAAAAGTATATTTAGGGCGTTTTCCAGCTAACTGTTCACAATAAGTGTACATGACAATTTTCTCCACGTGTTTCTCCCACTGGAACATTTCTTTAAAGGAACTCACATAGAAGAGATATTGAATTTTGTTATTCCAGCCCGTACCTTTTCGTGGAGAGAACATTGTATCTTGTATATCAGGGTTAAATATCTTGTATATATAGGCATTAGTGAAAATGGACCAATTAGTTCTAAAAATAGGAACAGATCGTCTCAGCATTTTATTCTGATTATTTCAAATAGACTTCAAAAAAAAAAAAAAAACAAAAAATGGATATACCCTCCACCCTGTGCATCCCTAATTAATAGCATTTCGGCTGTGAATGGAGGATGGATGCAAGAAGAGCATATCTTAAATTGAGCACTACCGCTATATATCAAGGTGGGTGGCAAGGTGGGTCAATACAACCCACTTCGAACTTGGAACAAAAGATAAAGCGATAAACACAGTCAAACAGACTATATGCGCGATATAACGATATCCTCTTATAGTGTAAAGTTCATAGACAGATTTTTTGAAAAATACGGGATATATATCCTTGATACGAGTGCAGAGGTTATATATTAGCCGTGAAAAGACATTTGTAGCTGATTTAGGTATCGAATAGTGAACAAATTTATGTGAAACTAATGTCGTGTTCGAAGATGGGAAGGAGTGGACCTGTCCTTCCGGTAACTCTTTATGAAAGAATTAAAATGTCAAATCTGTCGTAAAAAACTAACGGAGTACCTGATTTACATAAATTTTGCACATCATGTAATGTCTGTATCAGGTTTATAAAAATATTAAAATGGACAATACCCATGGACCCTTTGTGCAACCCTACCCGATAATTTTAAATTAAACGCGCAATAATTTACAGATTTACAATTCCCTCACAACATTTATAACCAGTAAGGAAAAGAAACAAGTAAAAAAGATGTATGTTCGGCAGAGCCCGCTACCGAATTAGGGTCTACACGACGAAATGGACCTGCATAGGAAACTTTTGTCATAAACCATTACAATATTCAAATGCGAATCTTAAAAAAATCGGTGAATAATGTAGGTAAAATCATCAAAATACCAAATATCGGGAGGTACTGTTATATGTGGGGCTATACGAAGACGTGGACCTGCAGAGACAATTTTCAGTCTTAGGTTGTAGTATCCATTACGAACTTCAAAGACAAAATTTGAAACAATTCCGGTGAATAATGTCGCTAAAACCATCAAAATACCGAATATCAGGAGGTACCGTTATATGGGGGCTATACGAAGACGTGGACCTGCACAGACAATTTTCTGTCTTAGACTGTAGTATCCATTACGAACTTCAAATAACAAATTTGAAGAACTTCTGGTGAAAAATGTCCCTAAAATCATCAAAATACCGAATATCGGGAGGTACAGTTATATGGGGATATTCTCCTTCTCATTTCTAACTAAAAATTGGTTGAAACATGTATATGTGCGGACTATATCGGAATCGATCGATGAAGCATGGCAGACATTTTTCTAGTCAGAATATAGCTATAAATCAAATATTCGTTTCATGATTGGGCCATTATTTATATCAAAGTAGATTGAAATATGAATGGGACCCATATCTAACTCTGATCCAACTTTCATCAAAATTTATAAAATTTTCTTCTAGACTGAGTTTGGTCATTTCTTCCAAAATGCATTTTATTTGGTTAGATATTACGCATTTGGTTCATGGGTCAATCAAATGAAAAAAGTTTAGTCTCAAACGGATAGATAGACATATATAAATCGACACAGAATGTTATTTTTTGGAGATAACTAAATGGAACTAGGAGAAATAGATGCAAATGCATAAACACATAATATCCTGTACCACAGTGCGGTGTAGGGTAAAAACTGTTGAATCATCACAGAGATATAGCTCTATTTGCTCACACAATATTGCATGACCATCAACAAATTCATCACGCCATAACTGGGACACTTGGCCTATGCTAAGATTTGGCTTTTTGGGTTTGAAGGTAATCACCAAGGAATATCATCTAAGGACACGGAGCTCCAAATCGTTGAACAGTGATATTCAGTATTTTAGGTTTTCATAAACATTTTTTAAATGTATATGATCGGCTAAACGATTTGATTAATCGTCGTTGAGATATACGTCATTCTTAAAGTATTCCAGAAATTGTTGTCCGATTTCCTTCCGTTATCTGTTCTAATTTTCGAAAAATTACAAGAAAACACTGAATTTTCGAGTTTATTTGTAATTAAATAAATATTTAAATACTTTAAAAATTTATTTTCGGTCTACACATACACATGACTGAAAGTGGTATTGTATTATTCACAAATGTTTTCCGTTAGTTCTAAGAAATTCGAGATGAAGACCTTAAAATGTATTCTTCTCAATTTAGGCGCGTGGAGCACTTAAGTATGAAACCGACGAAAGGTCAATTGTTGTTCTTTTTCTAAAATTTTGACCGATTTTCTTGACCCATACTAATGCAACTAAAGTTACTCAACTTATGCACTAACAATTGCATTCATGAATTGAAAATTGCAACTTAAATTGTACAAATTTTGATTTTGATATTTTAAAAAATATATATTTCGAGTAAGGGGATGACCACCATCCCCATAAGCTAACCACTCCAAATTTATGGTAATTTTTCATAACGCTATTGTTATCAATATTTTTATTCTTGCCATTATCATGTTTCTACAAAGCCATATATTTTCCCAAAGCAAATTCATAAATTGTATGTTTGCCTTTATTTTGAAAAATAATAAAAAAAACGAAAATACAATAGCAACAACAACATGAAGGAGAGCTGCTACCAAAAATTGCTAAATTGTTTTGTACAAATTGTTGGCACATGCCAAATAACAAATCATTTGCTCTATATTGTTTTTGTTGTTGTTACAGTCAAAAATTCACAAGTTAATTAAATTCACACGTTTGTGTGCGCATTTGTAACATATGTATGTGTATTTGTATTTTTATGTGTATATGTGTGGTTGCCACAATGCCTCTGCAGCATTGCCATCATCATCATCATCAACGTCGTCGTCGTCCTCGTCATTATTGTGAAATTGTAACATTGTTAAAGTGGCAAATAACAACATTCGGATATGTTTGAAACTAAAAATTGCCCGGTAAACCAAAAATGGTAAAAATATAGCAGAGCATATTGTTTATGCTCTTTGTGCCGATGATGGGGCGGTGGTGACGGCGGCGGTGGCGGCAGATTGCACAATGAAATTCCAATGGAATTTTAATTAGCATATGAACCTTTTGAATGTGCGGCCAGAGTTAATGGCTTAAACAAATAACGCGCCGTCAGGGTGTGCAAATCAACAAATGAATGTGCGGAATACTGGCCGGAGGTGACGGAACGATTTCGCACAAAACATCAATGAGGTTTAAAGGCAACTGCAAATACTTTTCTGCCATGAATGAGTTTGTGTGCACGACCGAACGCCTGGATGGATACATGTATGTATTTTGTAGGTCTCAACGTGAACATACAGAATCAACAATAACAAAATATGCACATAAATGGAAACTAACACCAAAATCCTGCGAGACGAATACCATTCATTCGCCACTCAGGCACAGTTCAATTCATTCAGACTTCGTGCCTTTCGTACAATCGCACGCTCGCGGTGGATTCATTGTAAATACAAAGCAATTAGTCGTATACATCACTTATTGGAATAGTTTTCGTTTTTTTTTTTGCAATGGGCATGCAATCGTGTGTACACGGATGTGTGGATGTGTGGGTACGTTCATACAAACGTACATCTGTACGTGCAATTCACATGTCTGCAAGTGCAAAATGCCAGAACCTGCCAGAATATTTCTAAAGTAAGTTAACCACTGGAGTGTGAGTGAGTTGTTGACAGGACTACTTGACGGAAAGGAAAGCTCAGCAATGGAAAACTTTACCACAATACAACAGACCGAACGTTTGTATGTGGCATTTGACATGTTCAGTGATCGTGTTTAGTTTTGTAAAATGTTAGAAACGTCTTTGGCAAAGGAAAAATATTTAGGCGAATATAGCTCAGATTGATTGCAGGAAATATGTAAAGCTGTATATAATTAACTTTCAAACATTACTTGTTTTTGAGAAAATGAATAAATATTGAATAGAAATCATGAAATTGAGTAATACCCAATAGGAATATCGGCGGCTGCACCATCCGGATAGTAATTGATCGGGTTTGTCGGGGCAGCGCTCGTACTTCAGCTGGGAGGGAGATGGTCTTCTAGCACAGTATTTACTCTATATCCTTCATTGACTTCTGAGACCGCATTAGAGTGAATACTATTTAGTCCCGCTTGATAGGCCTGTTGATCTAGAGGCTCTCTCTTATACCTGTGCACTTCTCTTTCTAGATCAGGTTTTTCGATTTAAAGGTTTACATGTTCGACACGCTTAATTTGTATAATTTATATATAAATATTTTTAATAAAGGCCGTTTGTCTGGAAGGAACCGGAAGTGACCCGATATATATCATATTCACTTTAACTATATTATGAAGAGAAATATTGAGATATGTGGAGTTTGATTCACTGGTAATTTCACTTTTTATGAAAATTATTGTTGAAAAGTTTGATCTTTTGTGATAGATATTCGATGTGGACCTATATTTCGAACCAGACCTAAGCGTTATACGATGTACGAGAATGTGAACCAATGTGTACCACCTTAATACCATATCTTATAAAAGTAGAATACTTATGTATGCAAATATTGGAGACAACCGGAAACTTATTTCAAAAATTTTGAGAGTAATTATTAAAGAATAATTGTAATTATTAAAAAATAAAATATTGGTCTATTGGTGAGGAAGGAGGATTAAACCGATATATCCCGTTTTAAATTCATAATCTAGGGTGATTTTTTTTTAAACTCTCTGAAAAGTCTGAATATTTCCGAGATTGTGGATTCCAACAAGCAAAAAGACCACGACGTATAAAGTTCTGACCAAAATTCTTTACATGAAGATCAGAATTTGTTTCGAACATTTCGAACTTTTGTTAGGACGCAGATGAAGTGGACCGTCTTCGAATTAGATTACGATGAGCAATGCATGCACTACCTAAAAAAAGCGCTAAAAACCTCAGAGAAGTAACCATTTCAGAGGAGGCTGTACCCTCACTGCCCCCATTGCGTACGTCCAGGAAGGAGGAAAAGCACTGGATAAGGTGTCTTATTAGGCTTAGAAAACAAGAGGTCTTTGTACATAATAATAAACCAAAATTTCTTACACGTATAAAATATTTTTGCCTTGACCTTAAGGGATCCCATGAAGCTTGAGTTCTGAATTGTTAGACACTCTGCGGAAAAGGTGTGTGAGATCTGACTAGAATCTGAGTCGATGTTTTTTTTAATCCAATTAGAAAACAGTTCATTTGTTTGGCTCACCTTTTCGAAATTTCTTAAAATCAGTTCAGATTTGGAAATATAGTAGTTTCCGGATTTAAAGAACCATCGGATTAACGAAATTTACATTGAGTACCGTATATAACATTTTTACTCGATATTACGAACAAAAACCAAAATCAGGGTAGCCTACCGAATGAGAGAGTGTGAAATGAGCGAGGACATTTGTGCCACAGTTAAAATCTATAAAAAAGAACAAATAAAAAAGCAGGGCTAACTTTTAATACCCTTCACCATTTGAAGGAACTTGAAAATTTTCCATATTAATCCGTCAAAAATTACCGCTCAAAGAAAACCCTTTATATGGGGGTTATACGATGACATGGTCCTGCATATACAATTTTTGTCATACGAACTTTACGAAATACGCAATTTGAAACAATTGCGGAAAAATGTCTCTAATGTCATTAAAATACCAAATATAGGGGGTGCCGTTATATGCTGTTATATATGTGGGCTATATGAAAAAGTAGACCTACATAGACAATTTTCCGTCATAGGTTTTAGTACCCATTACGAGCATCAAATACGAAATTTGAAACGATTCCGGTGAACAATGTTCATAAAATCATCAAAATGCCGAATATCAGGAGGCATCATTACATGGGGGCTATACGAAAATGTGGACCTGCATACGCAATTTTTGTTATAGGATGTACTACCTAATACGAACTTTAATTACGAAATTTGAAACAATTCCGGTGAAAATGTCGATATAATCATCCAAATAACGAATATCGGGGGAACCGTTGTATGGGGCTATACGAAATCATGGACCTATATAGACAATTCTCTTCCATGGGGTAAAGTAATCAGAAGGAACTCCTTGTGTGGATTGTCAGACAATTCCATTGCGAACTTTGGAGTTAATTATGTAAATACCGAATACCGGGAGGTACCATTACAACGGGGATATAGGATATCGTAGACCTTATAGACAATTCTCTTTTTTAGGGGGTAGAGTACTAACAAAAACTCCAATTCCATTGAAAAATGTGTCTAAACTTATCAAAATACTGAATATCGGGGGTACCGTTATATGGGGGCTATACGACATTGTGCACCAATATAGCCAATATTCGAACTTGACTTGCTTGCGGACAAAAGACTGATCTGAGCAAAATGTTAGCTTCCTATTACAATTATGGACCGATTAATTTAATAATTCACAAAATATGTGGAAATGTATACAAGTTTACAAGAATTATAGCAGTCATTGCCTCTTAGGCCACTTAAATCGTATGTACACCATTGTCATCTTTGTATCTGGCATATTTCAAATGCAGTTCTTAAAAGATTGAAGCATAAAAATCCACTTGTCAACCAGCCACCGCATGACAAACACCCCGGTTTACTGTACCTTGGCCGTGATGGGGCACAAACGTCGTGTGTCGCACACGCTTTGCTTTTCGTGCTGATGCACATCTTAGCCCTTGTTTGTAGTTGTTCGTGCGGAATTTATGCAAACGTTAACAAAAACAATGTTAATTTCTATTAATGGCCACTTTGAGTAGCTTGCTAGCTAGCTAGCTTGCCAGCTTGTTACTAAGAATGAGGCGAGGAGAATACCAAACCAACTTTGACTTGTTCTTTGTCTGTCAGGGTTGTCAAATATTTTCCATTTTAACAAATGAATGCAGCAGCATTCAAGGCGAATGCATAACAAACAAGCATGTTGTAGTTGCATGTTCTTCTTCTTCTTCATTTTTGGTGCTGTTTTTTGTTGGTGTTCTAATGATGACAAGTTCACATGAACCTTGGTGACAATATTGTGTTGTAGTGGCAGTGCCGGCATAGGCCAACACTTTGCTGTCGTTTTGGTATTTGTTTTGGGGACTTAAATGAATGGACCGCCAAACAGACAGAATACCGGGCAGACAGAGTGGCAGGGGTGTTCGTTGACTTTGTGTCAGGTATTTCTCCTTTTGTTGTTGTTGCTGGTGTTTTAGCGTCACATTTTGTCAATGACAGACGAAACATGGAATTCTCATGTTACTTTTGCTCTCCATTTTCGACTGATTTAAAACGGCATTCAACATTAATGGCTGTCAGCATTGTCGGCAGTGCTTGTTGGTAGCAACAACGAACTAGTAGGACGGCCCTTTCGAGGGAGTGGGGGATCTTGTGTACATACAGTGGTTGAATGATTATTTCAAACTGAATCCAAATATAAATTGAAGTCTGAAGGAAAGAGATGGTGTGTGGTAATCCTTTAACTGGGAAGGACAAGGCTCGGAAGTAGGGAAGTTTTATAACGTAATGTTCAAGAAAAATTATAATTTTTTATATTTCCAAAGGGGTATAGTTTGTTTCAAGAGAAGTCCATATAAGTATATAGATGAGAAAGATATAACCTTTTAATAATGTGATGTCGAGGCAGAGACTAAATTGTGCAATTAACTAATATAATTATACCATTTAAATGTATGTGTCAAATATGAACATTTATGAGGAAATATGGTATTTTGCCACTTCAAATTGAGTGCTAAACAAGTTAAAATTTTTAGAATGCAGAACATAGGGAGTTACCGTTATATTGGGGTCCATATGAAAACGCGAATGTACATAGGCCATTATAGTATTCAAGTACGAAAATTGAAACAATTCCGGTGAATGATGTCGCAAAACACCAAAACAATTTTCTGTCATAGACTGTAGTACCCATAAGGAACTTCAAATACGAAATATTAAACAATTGCGGTGAATAATGTAGCTAAAATCGTCAAGATACCGAATATGGGTAGGTGCCGATGTATGGGGGCTATACGAACACCTGGACCTGCATAGGCAATTTTCCGTCACATACTGTAGTATTCGTTACGGGCTGCATGTACGAAATTTCAAACAATTCCGATGAATAATATCCCAAAAATCATCAAAATACCGAATATAGGGAGGTACAGTTATATGGGGCTATACCTAATCGTGGACCTATATAGCTCATTTTAAATACCAAAAGTCCTGCAGAACAAACACACATCTGAGTAAAATAAAACTAATACATTTCGTTCGGAAGCTAGATTGATTTCCATAGACGGACGGACGGACATCACTAAATCGACATAGAATTTTATGCTGTCCAAGGATATATCTACCAAGTTCAAAAAGGAAGCCACCTGTACTGGTTGGGTAAATACCGATACGGGAGTTAGATGTGCAGATGAAGAGGTGCAGCGTGTAATGTGAGCCTATGCCACACGCTGGGTAGTTGTTCTGTGCACTACGGTCAATTTGAGCTCAATGTACCTTCCTGAACGGCTTTCGTTATTCAGCTGGAATAGAAGGCGGATTATCTGCGAGTACTATTGTGACTCCATCAGAGTGAATACTACTTAGTCCTGTTGGTTGGCCTGTTGATCTAGAGACTCTATCTTATATTTCTAGGCCTCTCTCTTTAGATCATGAATCCGTTTGCAACACCTCGAAATATTCTTCGGAGATCCTTACAAGTATATATATTCCTGATAGACATAAAGTTATCAGATGATTTAAGAGTGTCCGTCTGTTTAAATCTCGATAGAGTTCGCATTAATTAATCTAGTATTCCTGATCAGAATAACAATTAAAAGACGAGTTGACGGTGTCTGTCTGTCTGCCTGTTGAAATCTCGATAGACTAAGCATTATTTAATCTAGAGCTTTGAAATTTAGCTCAAAGGTTTATATTGCATGCATGGTCCAAGTTTACGTCCCCTATATATAATGGTACCTCCTGATTTTCGGTATTTTGAAGGTTTCTGCCACAATTTCCAACAAAATTAGTTGAAACTTGACATTTGGTGTCTGTTCTCTTCCTACGAAAAATGTTCGATCCAGGCCCTCCAATTGGTATAGCCCCCATATAACGGTACCTCCCGAATTTCGGTGTTTTTGAGGTTCCTTCCACTAGATCCAACAAAATCAGCTGAAATTTGACATTTGGGATTCTTGAAAGGAAACTGTGTTTAAATTTATCATTGTATAAAAAAATCACTTTCAGCCAAGTAGTAGACTTTTTGTAAGTACATTGTGTGTAGTATATGAGCATGTTAACATGATGCTTGAAGAAAATCAGGAGGTTCAAAGATCTACGTCTTGAATAAATATTACGATATTCAAAGTATCACCTAAATCGGGTCATTTCGACGAGAGCTATGAACTTTTTTAAATTTTAGATCTTTTAGGGTAAGATACTAGAAGGAGTGGATGAATATTCTTCATCTTCGAATAATACAATATACCTGTCAAAATTAATATCGCGTGATTTACTCTAGAAAGACTTTTTCAGTTTTATAAGTATATTTCTGACTTTGGCATTGAGTCGAAGGCAACTGGCTTAGTTTTTGGTTCGAGTTTAAATATCATCTTGGCTATTTCTCTTTTTTTTTACTTTTCCCATGGTTACATCGAAATTTTGTAACATTCAGCGTTGTTCCTTGCAATGGGAGACTGAGTCACCACTGTCCTCTATTTCAATTTAAATTTTTGTATGCAATTTTTTTTCTAATCCGTTTCTGTGCTTAATTGTTTCCAAAGGTATGTTGCACCCCTTTTGTTGTCGCAATGTTTTCATAAACAAAATCACATTTAACGAAGTGTTAAATTTTTTGTGAAAAAGCAAGAACAAAAAACCAGAACGCTAACAAAATGTCGCAGTGAAGGTGTACGGCTGTCATTGTAATTTGTTGTAAACGTTTTATTTTAGCACTGTTTCCTTTTTTTCTGTACTGCTCCAACCATGAATAATTGCAAGTTTTTGCTGGCTGTTATTTACCAACTCAAATATGCGAACACGAACATTCAAGGATAGACACCGAACAAGTCCTTCGACAGTAGAATGCAGAACCCTTAGACCATTGTAATGAAGGTTTTCCCTCAATGTTTGCTAAAATTAAATTGTTAAATATTTGTTGAGTTATTAGCAGCAAAGGTTAGAACAACAAATATTGTCCCATGACGAAATAGGCACTAGATTGGATTGGGTCAAAGTACAGTTGGAAGATGGCATTTCTATGGATTCTGTCTGCGGGTGATTCGGTTCAATTTTTAAACATTCTCAATTTCTTTTCATACAATTTCAACGTAAATAAGCCTACTTATAAATTTATGACTTTCAAATAAATTAAAAACAAAATTGAATTGATAACCACAAAGATGCCGACAGATGTCTGCAATGGACATTGACATTGGGATATATATCTTGTGTCATTCTATGTGATGAATCTCAACAAGCAATTGCCATTTACAATTATGTTCAGTACAAAAATGTCCTTTGAAATGTTGAGTTTGATAAATTGTATCTTTAATGCCTTCTTGGATATTTGGAAAAAAAGCTATAAATTTGATATTAATGTGTTCCTAATCCATGAGGCTGGGCTACGCGAAAATGAATTGAGGATCTAATAAATAATGGAAAGACAATTTCTAATTGGATCCTATTATTATTTAAAGAGCGAATGAAAAATGGTTTTTAAATATTGAATCCACGCCGCTGGATTAAAAATTCCAGAATAACATATTTTTACAAAGGATAAAACAAGTTAATAGCTCGTGTAAGGCAAAAAACAGGAAAAACGGAATTTAATAAATGTCATATTTATTTATATAATGGTTTCTACAGATACGAGCTAAAGTTTGCCGAAAAAAAAATTTATACAAATCACTATGAGTTTTGAAACTGTGGTGGGATTCTCTAACATTTCTGCATTTACCAACACCAATTGGAAACTTTCTAGCGAAAAAATTTCAATCAAAACTAAAATAACAAGTCTCATCATCGTTGATATCGGTAGGTCTAAGCAATGGCAGTGGTTATTCAAAAATGCAAATTGAATATCCTCCTCTAAAAGCATGGATCATCTATTTTAGTAGTAGAACAAAAACTGAATTGACAAAACAAAACAGTTTTGAAATAAATGACAGTAGGCTTTTGATCTGTCTCCGTCCCCACTTTTTCTTCAATTCGTCTTGAACAGAGATGGTTTATTTAAGATTTCGTCTGTCGAAAGCCTGAATTAACGGCATAATGCAAAACATCTGTCCGGGATGTGGTACTGTTCCATGTGACACGCTCTACATCTTTAGTATTATTGTGGATTAACCCCTACAAGTTGCATAATTCACGAGGGTAAACTAGGATATACGGTAGTGTGTGTATCGGCCATATAAACATCAACGTCCAAATAAATAATTTTTAATCATTTTGAAGTCTTGGCATTGGTTGAGTTCCCGCATAATTTGAGCGTGGTTGCCATCTTGGTAGGGGGCGGGGTTTATCTAAAAAATTCTGTATTTCTATGGACCTGTAATCCACTTGATAATGCAACTCCATATTCGCAACGAAGCCGTACCAGCGATTTGGGTACCAACCAATGCGATGCTCCTCCAGAAGCCAACACCAACTGCCAGGCTAGACCAACTGCTTTAAAGGTACCTGACAATCATGGTACCCGTATGTTGTCCCCTCCCAGACATCGTGGATACCTAACAGCCAGTAGCAGGTCACTCACCAGCAAGAAAATAACAAAAAGCCCGTACTCAGAATACTACAACCATTATGTTCTTCAATGATAGGAAAATTATGATCAGAAGGCTCTACATGACGATTCTTTTTTTCGACCCAACGCTTATACGCCAATGCAATGTATGTTTCGTAGACATCAAATAGTTTACGTTAAGCACAGAACGCTTACTTAAGCCCCTCTGAGTATTCAAACCACTCTAGTCAGTTTTTTTTTGAGATGATCAAAATGTTTACATGAAAGTTTAGCCTATTCCCCTATTCGTCAGCCTATTCCGAAATTCTTGAGGGAGCACTACAATCTACTCAAATTCGAGAAGGGATACTTCTGCATGTAAGAAAAGACACTAGATTATACTCAATATCTCTATGCCTCTCGAATAATAGTGAGTATGTTTTGCTAATTTTTGAGTGGGGCCAAAATATGCTCGACAGATTTTAGACTTGCAGAGTACTCTTTTCTTCTCATACCAGTACTTCCTCAAACGAGCTGTTCGCGATCGCTCTCACATTCAACAAAAGAGTGGAAAGAAAACTTCTTGTAAAACTCGCAATTTTTGTGTGTTCTCGCTCGCGAGTGTTTTTCACTTGCGAATAAAACCGATCAAATCCGAGTCCTGATGAATATGTTCCCCTGCGAATTACGACTATAAGCCTATCAGAATCACCATAGCTTTACACCCACTGAATCTATCCAAATCTGCACAATACGTTTGGCGTTCTTACCACGAATCTCCGGTTTTATTTTAATTTTTTTTCATTTTAAATTCGGATCCATCCTAATGAAATTCGGATAGCACCCAAAAAACGTGAAAGGACTGAACTATATGGAACTCTATGAAAAAACTAGATTGTACAACTCTATTTCCAGATATTGCCCGATTTAAATTCCAGAAAAATATCCTTACTTCTCAAAGCTATAGAAACAAAACAATTTTATTCAGGCGGTTCAATGCCGTATCCTAAAGCGTAATAAGGTCTTTTCGGCTTTAACTACTACAATTCTTAAAAATATTTTCAATACATATGTGTGCCGTTCGGGCGCCAATCAACAGTTTAAAATTTCCGCAAATACCATTCCAGGCTAATCCGAACAAAAGCATTAAATGCGTTTATTTATTTCCTTGGAGTACAAGAACGCCCAGATGCCTTCCTCAAGGAAAACCTTGTCTTGGATTATATGAAGCCAATTAAAATTTATGAATATTTGAATGGTAAACAAAGAATAATAGCAACGACACATATCCACACCATAATACATTCGCACACACACACACCAACAATCACACTCACATCTCACATTTTTCTATGAATATATGTGGGTACATTGTATGAATTTCCCTGTTGATACTGCATAAATATCTGAAATCTTATGAAATAGCTTGATGCGACAATAATGTGCGGTACACACAATGCCGCGAGTGCGGGCCTAGTGTTGGGCGGTGGCAGTGCTGAGTGGTTGGTAGATTATTCTTGCAGTTCTCTGTGTTGAGCAAACCATCTTCTTCAATAGATACGACGACAGAGCTTTTTCTAAAAAACCGCAATCAACATATTGCTGGTATTTGCCAAGTCACCGAGTGAGTGTTCCGTTCCTGTCTATGCCCTCAAGATGTTTGCTTACACAAACATCCGTCCAATCAGGGAAATATATGGCGGTACTTTTCCTTGCAGTGATTTTTGCTTCCAGAGTAAATAGGCAAAAGCCTCGAAATCTTAAATCTCGGAAAAACCTAAGTAAGCAAAAACCACAATAAAAATGATGTTGCTATTTTTGCTGTTGTCTATTGCAGAGCTGGAGTTGCTGTTGTTGTTGCTGCTTTTATGTTGAATGTTATCATGGCATGTAGTATGTGTGTGTGCTCATCGTGTGGCTTTCCACTAATAGGGATTAGAAACAAAAACTGTCACGACAAATAATTCCAAAAACCTATTTGTATGTAAAGAATAAAAAATAGAAAATATTCCACATGATATGACAGAGGCATATGTTGGTACTAAGGATGTTTTCGGAACAGAACGATGGGATGAGAATGATGGTAAATTTGGGGATGTCGCAATATTGGTGTGACAAAATATTATAAAGTGGGAGTTGGAATAAATTTGAAGTGAAATTTGAATTTCAGAATAATGAGAGGTAATTTCACAAAAAAAAAAAAAAAAAAAAAAAAAACAAAGGCCTTGTTGTCCACACAGAGTGAAAGAGAAAACGGGACGGATACAGATCAAAAGCCAACGAGGTATAGAAGACTCACTGCGATTTAAAATTCCATTCCTGAGATAATGTACAGTATCTAAACCTATTTCCAGGATAGGGTTCATTTTTATTCCGTTTCATAAGAAGTATTATTGTCTTTAAAATATAATAAAATAAATTACTGCGATGTTTATATGAGATGATCTATTTTATTTTGCAGCTGCCATTAAATTTCAGTGAACTAGAACTTCCAACGCATTGGAAATCATAGAGTCATATACTATTTTGATCTATTTTGGTGGAAAGTGTTGCTTATCTAATATCCAATTAAAAGGTTGAGTGCCGATCCCAATATCGTCAGGTCGATGAAAGTGAAAATTGGCTTACATATTTTTTGGTTGAACATTGTCTGCTGTACCCTGAGAAACGGGTTCCATATTTAGGTGAAAAATCGCAATACCAAAGAATGGGTTAAGTACGTTTTAGCACCAGTAACTACTCAGAGAACAGCATACTAATCTTCTATTTTTACATGGACTGCCATAGGAAGTAAGTATAAAGATCCAATAGTAAGTTAAGGAAAGGTCAAAAGTCGGGCTGGGACGATTATATGATACCCTACACCACTATGCGTGTATAGTAGAACTCCGGTAACAAAAAATTTATATTGGAAATTTATGTGAAGTAGATCATAGCAACTATGAACCAATTAATATTGCTGTATAGTGCATGATATGACTTCGATATTAAAAACTAATTATTGAAGCAAAAGATATACCGGACCTAGTTCTTCCAAATGATAAAATTCGGTTGAATATGAAAAAATCTATTCAAGTTAGGCTAATATCACATATATGGTGTGGAATTACCATAAAATCGGATGAAGATGTATATCAAAGCTATATAAAAATCTAAATCTCGATAAAATTTGGTAGGTATATTTTAAGCAGTATCTGATGCACGGTATCAAATATCATTGTTGCATGTGAGGTACTTTAACACCAAATCGGATGAAACATATATATGGGTACTATAGCTACATTTGAACCGATTTTTACCAAAATTTGAAGCACTTGCTTTTCGGCTGAATTTTGTCGGAAATTCAGTCCACTTGGACGGATATTAGTCATTTGGTGCACAAAAACCTTGAAATCGGATAAAGATATGTATGGGAGCTATATTCAAATCTGAACCGATCTTGACAAACTTGGAAACACTTCTTTCTGAGCTGTATCTGATATCTGGTACTAAAGACTATTGTTGTGGAGTGCATATTACGCATGTGAGGGATTTTAACAACAAATCGAATAAAACATATGTATGGGAGCTATGGCTATATCTGAACCGATTTTCACCAAATTTGAAATACTTGTTTCTAAGATGAATTCAGTCGGAAATACCAAAACTGATTTTAGCCATTTGGTGCACAATGAACCTGATATCGGATACAGATATATGGGAGCTATACCTTAATCTAATCCGATCTCAATAAAATTTGACAGAGGTATTTTTGAGCTCCATAACAATGGGTATATCTGGCTTTTTTTATTTTTTTTCCATCTTCTGATTGGTAGTTGGGCATAAAATGCAGTCGAACATGAATAGTTGTTTTCCATTTTTTTTTTGTATGGAGATTGGAACCATGGAACTTTGGTTATCACTCACTCTGTGTCGTCATTACTTGGTATAATAAAAATCGCGACTTTTAGAAACATTTCATTCCTTTTTGCTTACTAGTAATGCAGAGGTATGTAGTTGTCATTATTAGTAATGCTGAAAGTGGCACATATGGGTATCAGATTCTTGCTTCGATTGTTTAAAAATTCTCACATATGAAATTATTTCAACCCAAAATTCACAATCGGCCCTTCTTTTAATTTATGTGGCAAACGAAATGTCGGAACATGTTAAGTGTATTTAGACTGTACTAAATCTCAAAAAAGGCGGTGGGAGCCACACGGAAACTGGCCGCACCAACAACAACGCAACCAGTCATTCAACCAGCCATCCTGCCACTTCAACATCTAAAAAGACACACACACACAGCAGCAGCATCATGTGTGGACCAAGTTAACCGACTTGAATTCTTCTCAAATGCTAGGAGTATGTTACCAAGTCTGTTCACTGCTATTGTTCGCCTCAAAGCTTAGTGATGCCAATTTTATGATAACAAGATTCAACCTCGGCTAAAGTCCACCGCACACATATGGAAAACCTCATGTTGGCCTGAACACAAACTGTCCAAAAAATGGTAGCAACAATTAGAGAAACGAAGGCTGTTAGGTATCACCGAGTAACCAGACCAGACAGAAACAGACTTCATCAGTCTTGAAAAAAAAAAAACAACAAATATCAGACAAGAGTTCTTGTTTGTTGTTCCCAAACAGTCGATGAGGATGTGTGTGTGCATCTATTCTCTATTTGTGTGTGCGAGTGCGTGTTTATTTGGCGAATTCGGTGTTCATATAAATTCTGATAATTTAAAACATTTTGCGAACTCTTTAAAAATTCCATTAACATTTAACAGCAAACAAACAAATTTAGACGAAAATAATATAAATAAATTTGAACTCTTGGGGGAAAAGGGTTATCAATTGCGTTGTTTTTTTGGTAATATCTCTAATGCTTTTAAAGAATATATTAATAAATTTTAAATTAATTTTTTTTAATCAAAAATTTGATGCCAAAATCCGTACTACTAATAATGACAATTACGTACCCTCTGTATTACCAGTAGCTAAAAAATAATGAGTTATTCTTATGAAATGTACTGTGCAAAATAACTTACAATTACCCAGTAATGGGTAATAGCGGCACAGAATGTTGAAATACGCCTACAAAACCTAAGGTCTCACCCAAAAATACCAAGAGCATGCCGACTCAAATACTCATATGTGCAAAAAGTCCGCTCGTATTTATCATGCGATATTTCGATCTCAGGAAACATGCCCGTTAAACATTTAATGTGGTGTAGTTATAAAACTGCAAATGCACATGTTAAAAACAAGTAAAAAACTATAAGTTCGGCTGGGCCAAACTTTGAATACCCTCCACCATATGCAACAAATTTGGCAAAAAAAAAAAATCAAAAAAAGATCTGTTAAAATCTTAAAAATACCGAATGTATCCGTTATATAAGGGTCTATACAGCGACAACTTTTGGGCAACTTTTGTAATAAGTCATTACAATATTCAAATGCGCAACTTGAAAAAATTCTGTGAATAATGCAGCTAAAATCATCAAAATACCACACATAGTGAGGTAGCGTTATATGGGGGCTATACGAAGGCGTGGACCTGCACAGACAATTTTCTGTCTTAGGCTGTAGTATTTATTACGAACTTCAATTGAAACAATGCCGTTGAATAATGTCGATAAAATCATCAAAATACCGAACATAAGGAGGTACCATTATATGGGGGCTATACTAAAACGTGGACCTACATGACCCATTTTCAATACCAAAAGTCCTGCAGCACAATATACATTTGAGTAAAATGTTATCAACCTTCTTCATTTCGTTTGAATGCTGGAGTGATTTCCACAGACGGAGAGACGGACGGAAAATGACTAAGTCGACATAGAATTTTATGCTGATCAAGAATATATATATGTACTTTGTGGGGTCTAAAATGTATATTTCGAGGTGTTACAAACCAAATGATAAACTTAATATACCCTCGATACGATGATGGAGGGTATAAAAATTGCTAGGTTCTTTGATAACCCTTTACAACAAACGATTTTCTATTTTCAATTTAAGATGCAACATAAAGCTACACCAATCGCTAAATGCAGCATTTGTTGACTGAACGGCAACACGTTCCCTTTCCAATGTGGACAGTATCCAAACACAAACATTGCTACACATAAATGCTCTCTCTCTCTCTCTCCCATCCTCTTTCAATTACAAAAATACCCCCACATACATACACACACAGAATCGTGCAAAACTATCCAAATATAGATAGTTTATGCTACTAAATCTCAGATATAGCAGGAAGACTGCAAAGTCTTTGACTGCGCCAATGTTTCTGTTTGTAAATATGTGTGTGTGTGTAAATGTATGAATGAGCGAACGTATGTATGTAGACGTAATGGTGCGAATACCGATGCTGGCCGCATGACTGCATGATGCCACGCACAGCATGCAGAACCATTGTGGACTCAAAGTCAAGTTAATGACCTTTGTGGCAGCGTACTGGGAGCTCGGCACACACAGATACTTTTTCACACAAACACACACACACACACACATACATGGACAAACTCAAAGCGACAACAGTAAGTAAAAATTAAAAAAAAAGCAAAAATTGCTTTCGCATCTTTCACTTTTGGTGCAAATGAGCCGGAAGATCAAGCCATGGCGGGCGAAGAGAAGGAGTTCGTCGCTCGTTCGGTCGTTCAGTACAAAATTATTTTACCGAAAATAACGAAATGGGAAATGACTTTCATGGCATCGGCAGAGCTCTTTAAAGAGCATTATTGGAATTGATGGCAGCTACAATTACAAAATGTTATTAACTTTAATTAAGACTTGTGTTGTCGAGCGCAAAGTAACGCTAAGGTGACGCCGAGGTGAGAATACCATTGCACACGATATATGGCAAAAGGGATCACAACTGCTAGAGAGGTGACTCGAGTTGGTATTGAAAAAATAAATAGGTGTAAAATAAACAAAGGGGAAAATTGCCAGTAAAATGGAAAGGTGGAATTTTAAGGAAATAGGTTTTTGGATAATTTAAATTGTGTACTTTTGCCATAACTTTTTGCCGTAACCAGGGTCCAGAGTTGTCATTAACCCATTCCGTTTTTAAAAAAATAAACAATTTTATAACACAAAAATTAACAAATTTTGCAATTCAGCGATAAACAAATGCGTTTTTTGTGAAATAGGTACATTACCAAATGAAATCCTTTGTGGCTTGAACACATACAAACATACATACGTACCTGAAATGAAAAAATGAAAACCATAACATTAATGAAAAGGGTAAATATTGTGATAATCATTAAATTTTATATAATTGGCAGATTTTTTTTAAGAGTTTGGCTTTTACTTCTGATATGCGTTGATGGTGGCATTATTATCCCAAATGCCATTCACACACGTAATTTAAGGTAACAATTTTTGAAATAAACCATATGGAGATGATCCTGCAACAAAATGTTAGCTAATTGATACTTAATAGTGTTGTTGATCTTTTTTAGGCACCATCAATTTTTTTTTTTTGTCCAGAACGCATTTTTGAAGATTTTTAGACGACATTTAGGCAACGAATGGCGTATATTAGGCCCCTTACGATAAATTCGGAATTTAACTAGCAAAGCCACAAATATAGCAGATAAAGCTCCTTTCCACTTTAAAAATATTGACTTGTTCTTATTTTTTAAATACAAAGGCTAAGACCCTTTACCAAGACATAGAAGTAAGTCAGAACCAGGCAATATGCATAGTATTCTGGAACCAAATTTTTGGATTATTCAAACTATTATTTCTTTTCTATAATTTTTTTTATTAAAATGCCTCTGCCGTGAGCTGTTAATCTAGATATTGTAAAAACAAATCAAAACCTGTCCTGTTTCACAAGATTGTGGCTCGAGCCTATGGTTGTTTATAGATTTAATCTTTAATAAGAAACAAGTAAAAAAGTAGCTAAGTTCGGCCGGTTCGAACATTTAATACCCTTCACCATTATGGGGACGCCGTTATATGGGGACTATACGAAGACGTAGACCTGCTTAGGAAATTGTTTGTCATAGCATAGTGCCATTACGAACTTCAAATACGAAATTTGAAACAGTTCCAGTGAATAATATCGCTAAAATCGTCAAAATACCGAATATCGGGAGGTACCGTCATATGGGGGCTATACGAAGACGTGGACCTGCATACACAATTGTCATAGGCTGTAGTACCCGTTACGAACTTCAAATACGAAATTTGAATTAATTTCGATAAATAATGTCGCTAAAATCATGAAAATACCGAATATCGGGACGTACCTTTATATGGGAGCTATACGAAAACGTGAACCAACATGGTCCATTTACGAATTTAACCTGTCTATGCATGCAAAAAATTTAATAGCCTTCCATCTGAATTCGTTCGAAAGATAGCGTAATTACTTTTTAGGGTCTATTATGAATATTTTGAGGAGTTACAGACGGAATGACAAAGCTAATATACCCTCCATAGAATGGGAATAAGAATCATATTTTAAGGAAAACGTAATTGTCATAGAGTTCTGTTAACGTTTACAGAGCTCTGTTAATTCCTAGGATAAATATGTATGTTTTTGCTACATAAATTCCGATTTATGGCAGGACCAACGTCTACCTGTTGGGTCTTTCCCTAAAATCTCTACAAAGAAGAATAGAAGTATACAAATGGTATACAAGTTCAAAATAGTCACATCAGGTCGAATTACCTCTGTTCATACGTATAACATAGCAACAGATGTGATTTAAGTGGCTTAGAATGATTATAAAATTAAAATTAAAATAAAATTAAAAATCGTTGCGGAACACTATATGGGACCTACGTCCAAATGTTGACCGACATTAAAAATTGTTTCCTAAGGCGAATTTTATGAATTTTTATTCCACTTCAAACCAAGATTGTAATTGAAGCCTTTTCCCATTTTGAAATTCTTTTCGAAAGCTTTAAAATTACCGGGTTTTAAAAACTCCAAAAAGTGGGTGGAATCGTTATATGAGCGCATTACGAAAATTTGAACTTATATAGACCATTTTTTAATACAACTGTAACCTCCATTACGAACTTTGAAAAACAAATTTTAAACAATTGAAAAAAATGTGGCCGTATATAAACAATGTTGGGCCACCGGCGCTAGAATCCATTATAAATTACATATACAAATTTTTAGTCAAATCCGTTCGAAAATAAAACTTAATGTTATGCCACCGTCCGCGGAAAGGCGTGGCTTATATTGGGGATATACGAAAATGTGGGCCTATATGCCACCTATCCCAAACACCATAAAGTTGGAGGGTATACAAATACTTATATTCGAGAGGGCTATTCTAAATTGTGGGCATATAGAGAAAATATATTTACCAAGAGAAATTCTACTCACTGAGATCCCTAAATATAAAATAACAAGCGGTTTCGGTTTAATATTCAGAAGGAGACTGTCGGTGGGACCTTCACAATACCAATTTGAACTTCGTTTATGACAGATACTCCGGTAACCTAAATTTATATTGAGTATTTTTTCGATATGTTCCGCATGTTAATATTGGGATAACCAAAATGCCTAACGAAGATTTTGTTAAACAATTGTAGCCGAAAATTTGATGGCTGCATCAAATTGTGGACCTAAATCTGTTGGAAGTGTTTGTTGATGCGGGAAACTTGAAGTAAAAAATTGCAGCTCTTTTGGTTGGAAAATTCATTCAAAATCTTAAAATTGCTTTAAATTTGGAGGACCCTTTAATTGGGCAGCAACATAATGAAACTACACTAAAGTTTTTTTGCGAATGCCTTAAATGTAAGGTCATATCTCGGGGAGTAAAAATGCCTATTTACATTAAATTCCTTTGTCAAATATGCTTATAACCTTAAATCGGGCAGTGAAAGCCTTAATCAAACTGTGATCTCATGTAGTTCATTTTTAATACCAAAATCCTACTTAAACTTGACTTGAGATGCATTGAAAGCTCAATCGATGTCTACAAATGCACTGACATAGCTAATTAGGTGTAGAATTTCATTTTGATCAAGAATATATAACTTCTATCATCCAAATTGTTTAATTTGAGGATTTAAAAAAGAAAAATTAATGGGGAGACATTTTTTTTCTGATGGTAACGAATTTTAACCCAAAAAAGCCGTTATTTTGTAAATCCAAATAACTTCATACAATTTGAAGCTCTTAACTTTTATTATTATTTCAGCTATACAAATGCACTACAAATGCTCTTCATCTACCCAAATGACATGTTCCACCCCCCTCCACTCCTATTAATATCTTGCACAGCATAAGATGATTATCACTCTTCCAAATGACATCTCACAATCAGGGAAATTGTGAATATTGATCAGAATTCCAAGTCGCAAGGAATTTTTAATTAAAAGGATGCTTGGTTATTGAAGGAAGCGGATATTGCAAAAATTGTTACCAGTCCCCCACCCCTTTTTCTCTTTATGATATTGGTGAATTACAATGGGGGTGGGGGGAAAACGGATAGAGCGCATCCTTTGGCTTCACAACGAAATGGTCTCAAGTCGATCGATGCAAAAGATAAAAGATAGCAATAACAACAAGAGAAGCAACGACAACTATAAATCGAGTCGTAAAGTTCACGTACTTACTTGCCACGCGAAAACAACAATAAAACGACAAGAAAAGCACAACACATGAACCCGAAAAAAAGAAAGAAAATGGAAAATTGACATTTTCCAAGGTATGATGTATGGATGGCGCTGTGCAATAAAAATGCCTGTTGCAACAACAATTCAGCCAAATGTTTTCCTTTCATAATTTTAAAAAGGCGCCATAAAGTCGTGCAGAAGGTTGGACAATGTCTGTCTGTCCGTCTGTCTGCCGGGGCCATAAGAAGATGCACTTCAGATTTTTTTTCGTAGCTATCTTTCGCTGCTTGTTCTGTTTGGCGAAAGATATTTTCATTTTTAATTTATTGCACAAATACAGGGACACCGCACATACCCTTGCACGTACACGAACACGTACTTATTTACATTGAGTAAATCCGGCAGAAAGTCGTGTATATTCCTTAAATACTCTGTCCTTTTGTCCGTCCGTTCGTCTGTCCGACCATCCGTCTGTTCGTTTATTTTCGGCATGCTTAAGAGCAGAAAAGCTGCAAGATTTATGTTGTCATGAAAATATTTTATGAAACACAAAAAGGGCATTTAAAACACCACGAAATGCAGCATAGATTTCATTAAAGATCCGCCACTGCATGTTCGTGTGAATGAATGCATTTGCCAAGGGCGGTGGGAAGGCGAGAGGGCGGCCGGTCAGGACAATGAATTATGCAGACAAGTTTGTGAATTCTCTTAGAAAGTCTTAAATTAAATTTTGTGCAACATTAATGAAATTGTGGACGCATTTTATTTTATTTCATTTCTCTCTGCTCGCCAGAGAATTCCATGCTTCCGTATGACATTTGCATGCTTCACGCAAAATGTTTAACAACCACTCAAAAGTGACAGGTTCAATATTTTCTTTGCGCACACATCTTTCAAACTCAATGAAATATTTGCTGGTAACGATAATTTATCGTCTGTCTGATCATTTGATAGGCCATCACGCCACACTAACTTTTGAACATTTCATTTTCGATACAAAAGCGAATAAATAGTTGTAATATTTGTGGAATGAAATCCCATTGGATATGTCATGACGTTTTACAGATATCATTCGAAATGGAGAAGATGGTATGCCATCACCTTATTTATTTATCATCATGGCATTGTGTGCGAATCGGTTGCATCAGACCATAAATGATGTTGGAAGAATGTCAAGGATAAGTGTTTGACTTTAAAAGATATTGAAAAAGGAATTTTTGGAATAATTATGTTCTTAGATAGTATGGGTTTAATGTGCATGTAAGCTCGCATAAAGACAGCCATTAAGCTGTCGTTCGCTTGTTTATTATTAAAATGACGAAACCTTGGCTATCAGACTTTACGAATAACAAATTAAATAATTCGATACCCTGTGAATCAAAAAGATAAAAGGCATTATTTAGTGAGTCGAACTTCTGAGTAATAGCGTGATGATATTTTTGCTACCGACCCTTATGTGCATCACGAACTCGCTTTGTATATGTATGTCTTCAGTCAAGTCGTATGAGCTCGATTATTTCTATGTCATTTTATACCCCCTACCATTCTATGGAGGGTATATTAACTTTGTAACTCCTCGAAATACTCATGTTAATCCCTAGAAATTATATATATGCTGGATCAGCGTAAAATGCTAAGTAGATTAAAATTTTGCACACGTGTGTATTTTTTCAGTAGGCAGGTTAAGTTCGTAAAAAGGCTATGCCGGTCCACGTTTTCGTATAGCCCCTATATAACTGTACCTCCCAATAAAATTATTCCAGTGACAGCTAATCGTATTGTTTACAAGTGTGCAAAAGCATTTTGGTGAGAATTTTCCAGAAACAAAAAAATTATTACTGATGGAATTCAAGCGTGATTTCTTTATATTTGGCTCGAAAACCACAAGTGGCTTTCGTTAGAGTACTCCAGCATTTAAATGTGAATAAATCTTTTGTGTCTCGTACCATAGCTCGTTACCGTGATACTGGTAGCGTAGCCCGACGTCAAGAAAGAGGACGAAAGAAAACAGCAGCATCAGCAGAAATAGTTCAAAAAGTAAAGAAGCGACTTGATCGAACCCCGCGTCGCAGTGTCCGAAAAATGGCTCGTGAGCTGAACATATCACAATATTCCATTCGGCAAATATTGAAAAATGAGTTCGGGGTAAAGCCATTGAAATTCCAAAAAGTGCAAGAACTTACACCGCAACAGAAAAAAATAGACTCAGACCTTCGACATTCCAACTGACCTTCGACATTCAGCACCATCGCACTCAGCACGCGCCACCCAAGAATGGTTACAAAATGAGGTCATTTCCAGCGCACAATGGCCATCAAAATCTCCGAATACCAATCCGTTGGACTATTGTGTCTGGAGTATTTTGCAAAGCAAGGTTGGCACTAAAAAAATAAAGTGTCGATCACCTCAAGCAAGAGCTTTGCCAGGAATGGGCCAAAATACCGCAGAGCAACATTCGGGCAGCGTTTCATTGGCCGTTTGAAGGTCATAATTCGTGCCAAAGATGACCAATTCGAACAAATCTAAACTTGTTCTAAAATTTGATGTTATTTCCGACATTTTTTGCTTTCATTCAATAAAATTATGGATCGATTAAAATTTGGCACAAGCGCGTAATTATAGTAGGCAGCTTAAGTTCGTTAGTAGGCTATCCCGGTCCACGTTTTCGTATAGCCCCCATATAACGGTATCTCCCAATATTCGGTATTTTGAAGATTTTAGAGACAATATAAACCGGAACCGTTTCAAATTTGGCATTTAAAGCTCCAAAAAGCTCCACGTCCCATCAAAATTCTAGACACCACAAAGTGTACATACACTTGATCAGTATAAAATTCTATGGCGATGTAGTCATGTTCATCCGTCTATCCAACGGCGAAAATCACTCTAGCTTCCGAAGGCGGTAGAAATGTTTGGTATGGAAAATGGATCAATGGATAACTGTACCGCCAAATTTAGGGTTTTTGGGTGTTTTAGTAATAGTCTTTAACCGAATTTGCTGTAAATTGGAAGTCTATATTACTATTATGTTGAAAAGATCTTTGGAAAGAGATGTCTATGTAGGGCCTATAATACATAGTTATGTAATGTTTTAACGGTAGTCTTGATACTAAGAGTTTGAGTTCACCTCATATGAAAGAAGTTCCTTCTACAGACCCACGTCCTCGAATATCCTTTATATAATGGAACCTCCCGATATTCGGTATGTTGAGGGCTTCAGAAAAAAATTATCGCAAAATTGGTATTTGGTGTTCGGAATAGACACCGCCTTCTCTGTTCAAATAATAGCCCCCATATAACTGTACCAATCAATTTTCGGTATTTTTAGGGTATTAAAAGTTCTGCCGTAATGTTTTTTTTTTTAATTTTTTGACGTTGGAATTTCGGAAAAGTAAAACTTTCTTGTTTATCTTTGTTTTCGACACTGAGTCTTGAACTCACAGCCTTTAGGATTGCAGTCGGGCACCCATTATATGGCAATGCCTGCGTCATTGATGAAAATAAGTTGTATATGCCTGATATATTTTTGTAATTTTCTTCAATTATAAATGTTAGTTTGCCTTGCTTACCTTGAAAGGGATTATTCAGGTCGTATTGCTCCCAAATGTTGGGGTTAAATCACACAAAATAATTAAGCAACGCTGTGCTGTTTTCAACATTCCTACAAATGACAACTGCTGAAAATTGAAAGCCTTGGAGTTGATGTACGCAAAACGCATTTTCTAATTTGCCCTCTCTCTTTTCCGAGTATTGCCATATCTAACTTGGCATGAAATAGACCATTCTAAGCACACTAAGAAGTCAAAAGTAGGCAAAAGTTGATTCTATTTTGACTTGGCAAAACGTGTGTCTTATTGATATTTTTCCCAGAAACTCGTTTAATATTCATAACAAATTTTTCCAGCACAAACAAAAGGGGAGAAGGGGAAAACTGTCGTGCAGAAAATTATCAAAGTTTTGCAGCAAGACGTAATAATCGTATTATTACAATTATTGCTATATGATTGTGTTTTTCGGTGTGAGTGTGATTGTGTGTGTGTGTTTAGTGGCGAAAACTTGGCAAAAAATAACAAAGCGAAAAAAACATCTGCTCAGACAGTGTCCAAAATGTCAATGACCCACGGAGAGATCCAGCGACTGCTAACTTAAATTATGCCAAGACTAGCAAATCAAAATTGGAAAAAAGAAAACAGACAATGAATAATAAATTTCGCCCAGTTAGATGTAATTATTTATTTCCAAACAACATTTTGTGGTTCTTCTTGTTATTGTTGCAGGGTTTCCATTGTCGTGTATGTGTGGTGGTAGTGGTTAAGGGAATGATAATAAATTTATTTTAATTACTCAAATATAGCATGTGTTGCAAATTATTGTTTGTTGTTTGCAACTCAGGTTGTGATTGTTGCCATTGGTCGATGTCGATGTTGGCATGTTGCTGTTCGGTGTCAACCAACCAAAAAACACAAAAATTGTAAATAATTTATAATGAAATTGTTGTAATTGTTATTGCGGTATCACCATCAACAATATTATAATGCAGCAATATTTACATACGATATTTAGTCGAATGGCTTTTAATAAAACTTCACGCACATAAACAACAATAGCAACAACTGCACGTGACATATAAAATTTGAAAATTTTTGGATAAAACAAAACGTGTGTAACTCATAAAGCATTCACAAAGGTACCTACGCTAATGGAATGAGGATGTGTGGCGGTGTGTGTGTGTGATTTATAATTCCTTTTTTTCCCATGCCTGCGTACAAACACACACACACGTACATATTTGGTCTAAATGGGCTACGTTCATTATACCTTAAATTTATGGCACCTAAAAAAGCAACCACCAGCAAGGGGCGGCGTCTCTCATGTAAACGTATTTGGAATTTTTTATACGACCATTGCGTGTGATTTATTTATTAAAATGTCTAATATGGTTCCATGGCTGATAAGACATTATGCGAATATACCAATGGGCTATAAGTGTTTTAATTTTGGCTAATAACCAGTCACATTCATCCTGACATGTTTACATACTTAAGTTTTTGTTTAGACACGCAGCGGATCTGATCAGTTCAGTAGATTATATTTCAAATGGAGATTATATTTTTGGAAAGGAGGGGGATGGAAAGTTCGGTTGTTTTTGTTGGGGACTAAAGGTAAATACAATTGATTTATTTAAAAATATATGTATATTTTTTAAAAGCTCAATAAATATATGTAAAATTTGTTTCCAAGCCAAATAAAGGGCCGTCCGAAATTCGAGTAATTAGAGTTTTACGGGAGTGACCAGGACTTTAAATACTCCTAGAACCTTTATATGATATCCCTGTATTTACCTTACGAAAACACTTGCCAAATTTTTCAAACCTATAAAGCGACAAGTTTGACCGGGCCGAATTTTTTTTTTACATGGAAACATTTTTATATAAAAGTATATGAATTCCATCGTGTTTCACTTTAAAGAAATATGGGTGGGATGAAAAAACTGCAACAAACTTCAGATTGCTGTCATTTCTAAGCCACTCGTCCGACAGTTGTTATTCCAGTGACAGCACATTATATTGTTTACAAGCTTACAAATGCACTTAGGTTAGAATTTTTCAGAAGAAAAGTTATTAGTGATGGAATTCAAGCGTGATACTGTGATTTCTTTATATTTGGCTGGAAAACCACCAGTGGCTATCGTTAGAGCACTCCAGCATTTAAATGTAAATAAATCTTTTGTGACTCGTACCATCGCTCGTTACCGTGATACTGGTAGCGTAGCCCGACGTCAAGGAAGTGGACGGAAGAAAACAGCAACATCAGCAGAAATGGTTGGAAATATAAAGAAGCGACTTGATCGAAACCCACATCGCAACAGAAAGAAAATAGACTCAAAAGAGCTAAAGAGTTCCTTCGCTAGGCCGAGAGTGGTGAACAGCCGAATTTGGTTTTCTCCGATGAGATTACCATCGTTGTCCAGCAGTTTGTAAACAAACAAAATAATCGTGTTTACTAGCCAAAGAGGTCAGCTGAAAATGTGCACTTTCGGTTGGAAACCAGTACTCAAGTGTCGGCCATGGTGTGGGCCGCCATAACAGCCGATGGCGCTCTCCGCTAGTACTAATCGACCGTGGCATCAGAATAAATGCCGAATATTATCGCGAAAATATTCTGGAGGGTGTATTAAAGCCTTGGGCACGCAAACATTTTAGCGCAGACCTTGAGGTTCCTCGCTTCATTTCCAGCGCATAATGGTCACTGAAATCTCCGAATACCAATCCCTTGGACCAATGTGTCTGGAGCTTTTTGGAAAGCAAGCAAGTGCTTCGCCGGTAATGGGCCAAATACCGGAGAGCAACAGTCGGGCAGCGTGTGACGGTTTCATTGGCCGTTTGAAGGCTGTAATTCGTTCCAAAGGTGACCAACTCGAACAAATCTAAACTTATTCTAAAATTTGGTGCTACTTCCGACAGAAATTAAAAAAAAAAATGAAAAAATTATGGCGCTTGAATTTGTTGCATTTTTTTATCTCACCCTGTTTATCTAAACTTGGACTGATTCTCACCAATTTCAAAAGAGGTCGTCCTTGGTACAAAAATTATTTTTGGAAAGATTTATCTCAAGACGGTAGCAGCTATTGTGCCCAATTTCAGAGATCTACATAAACAAATGTGGAATCTTTCGAGATTTTATCTGAAAGACGGGCCTAATTAGTATATTAATTAAGAATTTTCTACCAAGTCTCCGGTTAATGTATTGAGGTGATGCAAAAAATGGGAAAATATTGTATACCCTGAATCTAATGGTGGAGGATATTGTACAAGCGATTTAGGATAATGTTTCATTTTTCAGATTTTTATTAAAAACAAGTAATAATCGTAAAGTTCGAGTTCCGACTTTTGATACCCACCACCGAATAATGTGTAGGATAAAGTTTTTTTTTTTTTTTTGACTGCCAACAATCATAAATACCAATGCACCTGTAAACTGCCTTTAAAGGCTTCATAATACCGAATACAAGGGGCGATATAAAAAAGTGTACGACCTCCAAATACTCAATTTCAAACAATTTCTTGAGAAAGTGTTTGTAATGTTTCATGAAAATACCGAGTGTCTTTTCGACCGATAGTCCATCATCAAACTTGACCGCATACAAAAGACTCATCCGAACAAAGTTGCTCTTCCCTATCGTAATTCCTTCGTAAGATAGTTTTCCTCTACGTATCATCATCTCCCCATTCACGTTTTATTCTACATATGTACATATGTGTGTCTACATGGTTAATCATGAAATATTGTATGTCTACAACAACATTATCCACTTCACCAAGGAATTAGTTTTCTCTTCTATCCTCTTTCGGTATTGACTGTTATGATTATGTTGACCACTTTCCTGTGTGTGAGTGTGTGTGTGTTGTGATGTATTTAGATAAGCTTTATTACCATCGGTTATAACACAAAATCGTGTACACAAAGTGGCGCATAAGCCACCGTGAGGTTCTGTTGTGCAGATCCATACATTCCAACTGGCCAACAGTTCGACCAGCCGGCCATCCGACCGACTCTCCGTCCATATTCACGCCGTCTATGCTTTATTTATGGTAAATATCCACTAATAACCGTTGCTAACTGCCGCATTAAGAATTTATAATTTATTTTCTAGCCAAACGCTGGCGTTTATTGGCGCTGCAGGCCACAGTGGAATACGAAATGTTATGCGAATGGCTTGGTGTGTCGTGGACTTTGGTCGCCACACCTCTCCCCCTCCCTTCACTCAACGCAGGCCGCCAAAGAAGATTAGCTTACTGCAAAAGTAAGCTCTGATTTTTGTGGCACATGGTTAATATTTTATATTATTTGTGTACAACAGAAAACAACAACAAACAACAAGTTAGAGCCACATAGGAAATTACAACAACTTTACGACAACGCGGCAATCACAATCATATCGACTCAATGCCATCCGTAAAACTTCCTCAGTCATTAATTTGAGGATTTATGTCCACATATTTATACAAAATGTACGTCGTCCTTCCGTCCCGTCGTTTGTACTCCGGGTCGCGGCGATACTTGTGTTACACACACATGTGACGGCTATTGCGATTACCATGCGACACAGTTGTTCAAAATAATTAATAAGTTGGCTATGTTAGTCAGTGTGCTGGCCAACTGACTGACAGACTGGCCAGCTGACTGGTGAACTGACTGACTAACACACTGACTAACCATTGTGAGGATTTATTTAATGCCGATAATTATCAACCACCAACCTGGTTATGATGTTTGAAGGATATGCTGCTGCTGGTAAGTCATGTGGTCATAGTGTTGCTGTTGATTTTATTGCTGTTGAGTCTTGTATTATGGCCAATACAATTGGTCGGAAATGATTTGAGAATTTGTTATTGTAAGATTTGCATATGAAATTGGTGTTTGGTATTAAAATGAGCAGTTGTGCTGAAAACAATAGCACACGACGTTTATTTGGAGGTGGTTCACTCGGCAAGTGAAATAGGGAATATATATATGGAGATATAATAGAGAAGATCGTTTACTTCCCAAAGAGGTCAGCTGAAAATGTGCACCTTCGGTTGGCAACCAGAACTCAAGCGCCAGCCATGGTGATGGTGTGGGCCGCCATAATAGACGATGGTCGCTCTTGGCTCGTATTAATCGACTGTGGCATCAGAATAAATGTCGAATATTATCGCGAAAATATTCTGGAGGGCGTATTAAAGCCTTGGGCACGCAAACATTTTGGCCGCAGAACTTGGACAATCCAACAGGACTCAGCACCTTCGCACTCAGCACGCGCCATCCAAGAATGGTTACAAACTGACGTTCCTCGCTTCATTTCCAGCGCACAATGACCACAAAAATCTCCGGGCAACGTGTGAAGGCCATAATTTGTGCCAAAGGTGACCAATTGGAACAAATATAAGCTTATTCTAGAATTTTATGCAATTTCCGTCATTTTTTGCTTTCATTCAATAAAATTAAAAAAAAAAATGTCAAAATTGTGGCATTTTACTTTGTTGCAGTTTTTTCATCTCACCCTGTAGTTCTTGCATTTTAACTTCCACTCTAATTGTTCAAACAGAAGACACTCGCGAGTAGAGAATATAGAATAGGTAGTAAGTTTTGCATAAAATTCGCACACTTCGGGTATTCATGCTCTGAACTCTTAGAGTAAACCCTTACTCTTTTTTCCTCTCAAAATTTTCAAAAGGAGCGCTTTCGCATAAAACAAAATAGGCGAGAGTAAACTTCTTCCAATATTCCTTCCCTTTAAGTACTGAAAAATGTTCGCGAGTAAAATCAAGCAAATCGGAGTTCCGATTTAAAGTATTCTTTTCGTATATTCCTCCATAATCGACTGAGAAAATTATTTTTTTAGATCTTCGGTACATTTTATAGTAGTAATTTCACATTTAGGGTTATTATTTGGCCTTATTTTTTTGCAATTATATTTCCAAATACCCTTCTGATTATCAGTAATTCGAAAGTGCCACAGTTTACATTCGCATGACCTGGATTTTGACATTTTAGGTTGTTATTAGGTTTATTTTTTGCTCAAAAATATCGGACAGAGGTAAACTATTTGGTATAGATTCCATATAATGGTACCTCTTTCATTTCAATTCAGATTTCTGATAAAACCTTAAATTTGAAGTTCAAATTAGGTAGAATTCCTCCGAGGAAAACATTTTCTGTGCAGGTCTAGCTTTTGGTAGTATGGTAATTTTCGATCTATTATTCAAAATTTATCGATTTAGATCCTCGTTTTTGTGGCCACACAAATAGTGTATAATATAATGTTTTCTACCATTGTTTTTAGTGGGCTTTAAGGAAGAAGCTTTCTGAATTATGGATTCTAAAAATTGTCATACCTTTATCGAATCTCATATTAGTCGAACCTTTATATGACGCTACTTTTAGAGAAGTTGGTACACGTTAGGCCTCTCCCAGTCGGAAGACATTGGTTCTGAGATTGGTTTTTACGACACTTTTATTTGATAATTTAGGTTAATTAAGTAGATCTGCGTACAAGGCTTACTGTGCGATTTCATCTCTCGAAATAAACACCAGTGGCACTATAAAATTGGATGGGTTATAGAAAAGGAAGCTTTTCCCAGCAACAATCTCGGTATGATGTGATTATTATAGTCTCATACTTTTTTTCCATTTAAGTTTTGTTTTATTGTTTCACAAAGGACATTGTATAATAAAAAACGTTAACTTCTCTCACAGAAGCTGGCAATTTTTGGCTCAAATGAATTATTCTTTTTCCGAAAACAAAAACACAGCAAAAGTGTTTTTGTGGCAACTGTCGGTTAGGGTAATTAAAATATCATAAATATCGTTTACTTTTTGCCAAACAAAATGTGCTTCATTTGCAAAATAAACAGATTCTGGTGCATATGTGTGTTTTGCTCTACCAACCTCCACAACTCACCCCACCCTCGTACACATACACAATATCTCTGATTAAATAGGAGAGCAAATAGAAACCACAAAAAATACAAAGCAAACAAACACACAAACAAATATGGTAATGAAATCAAAACTTTAGTCATATTTGAATGCTTTGTGACAATAACGACGACGATGATGACGATGACTACGATTCCTGTTGTGTCGGAATCCTGTAAACCAACAAAATGACAAAAATCAAAGGAAAAGAAGATATCAGCAAAAACCAAAAGTAAATATATTCCATTTTGGGTTGTGTGTAACAAATGTATTTTTTAGAGATTTGTTTGTGAAGGAATCAGACTAAAACCTACAAAAAGTTGAGGCTATTTCGTAATTGGAGAGTCGATTAGTTGGTATTTGTTAGTTATTTAAATCTTTTTTTTTTTTTTTGAAATTCGCCTTAGGCCCATTTGTAGGATGTAATATTATGTTCAAACTAATTCCATAATTAGAAATATCAATTGGACCTGTTTTATCAATAGTTATACAATAGACATTGTAAAAAATTTAAATTTTTACAAAGTTCAAAGTAAAAGGTCGAAAAAATGTTCCCCAGTGTTTCTAACGCTGCTTGGTTGCAGCAATTCCACTCTAGCGCCATAAACATATTTACGCAAATTATGCGCATTTTAAATTGTTTATTTTATTCTCTCTCCCGCAACCAATGGTGTTTTTTCTTCTTGTTATCACCTTAAAATTTATGTCCAGCTACATTTTTTCAATGCAAAGTTTACCTCCGTTTCTTAAAACCCATGACGAACATTAAATTGTAAACTCAGCTAACATTTGGCATTGCTGTTAGACCAGCAGACCAATACCTGCAACCTATTGCATGGTGATGCAAATATGCAAATGCGGCAATAACATCTACAGAAGCTTGGACTGCTGCACCGTTCGACACTAATTTAGGGGAAAAAAGTACAATTTAGCAAATTACTATATTCATTTGCATACATTTAAGCTCGAAAATATTAAGTTTTTATTATTATTATTATTATTATTTTGATGACATTATGTATGGGAAAAAATACCAAAATAATGACATATAGATGGGTGCAAAATTTTCAGATTGCAATAAAAATGTTAAGATGTATTGCAAAAAAATCTTTACTTTAGTTCCAAATTTCGATTTCATTTGAGTTGGAATAACGATAAATGGTAGATATAGCTTTTATCAGGTCTACTTAAAATTGCACGCACTGCGTCGATGTTTCTCGCCACAAGGCTGAATAGATTCAATTTTGACATAACGAAAGGTACTTGAAAGAAAAACAAACAAAACATTTTTTTTTTTTTTGATTCCAAAAATATGTAACTTGGATAAGTTTTAAAAAACAAACCATTCCAAAATGTTTGATAGATTTGAAGAACCTGGAATACTGTGGAGATGATGGTTTTTCTTATACGAGACGTCAAAACTGAGAAGGTCTAACTGGCACAAGTTTTATATGATTTTAAAAATAAACGTTCCCATGTCGAAGTTCACAAGTCGTAAACACCGCAGTGGATATTATGAAGGTTGTATCTACCCTAAAAAAATAGTTGAAGACAGCTCGTAGAAAAACTTACTACCAAAGTGGACGTTTGAGCTATCAAAGTAACGTAAAATTCAGTAGTTCCCAATTCACATGTGTAAAGAGAGAGAGCCGAGAGAGAAACTACTACGCCTACCTCTTGGTAGTCCCATATTATCGATACGCTCAATTTTATTTTTTATGAGTGAGAGACTGACTGAAAGAACATTTAGGTAATTTAGATAATAATGAGAGGTGACATGTAGCCGACCGTTGGATAATAAAATAGGACAAATAATTCTGATTGAATTGATAATGCCGATCATATATAGTGTTCGATTTACGATGATACAGCCTTGCTATTGCAGAGGGCTTGTCAAACTGTAGTTAAGGATTTTTCTGAGTTTTTTTCAGTTCTCCGACTAAAAGAAACGTTAGCTTGGAATACATTTCGAACTGGCTTTCATTAACCTGGTTGGCTGGCAATTTATTTACACAGGGGCTTTGACTAGTTGTTCCACAGGAGCTTAGATTCGTTATACCGTATCTCAAACATTGGTAGTGATTCCGAGTTAGTCATAAACTGTAGTTGAAGCACGAATACTAACTCGTCATTCTAGACGACCCAAACAGCTAAGCCTGAACATACCCACCGTGAACTCCTAAACCCGAAGGAGTTTCGATCCATCTGAGAAGACCTGGGTATCTGTTTCCAAACATACCCATCGTAAGCTGCCTAACCCGAAGGAGTTTCGATCCATCTGAGAAGGCTTGGACATCTACTACCGAAAACATCCACAATGAGATGTCGAACTCGAACAATTTCCGATCCATCTGAGAAGGTGTGGGCATCTGCTTCCAAACATACCCACGGTGAGCTGCCCAACCCGAACGAATTCTGATAGATCTGAGAAGTCCGGGACATTTACTCCCTAACATAAATACAGTCAGCTACCGAACAATCTTAGACCACCTGAATATCTTTTCCCGAATATCTCTATATTGAACGGCAGTAACCGGACAAATATGCCTAGATATCTTCCACTCGTCAGCCCCATCGACAATTCAATATATTTCCCGAATAAGGTATTTGGAATCGTAATTCCTGATTACATTTGACCTATCGATAACCGTAGACCATCCATTAAAGCTCTCGATTACCTTCAAATCGTCAATGCCAGTACAGCGCCGAACACAAAGATCGTAAATCCTGATCAACCTCACTTGTCAACATCCACCAACCACTCCCAAGTTCCTGATTACGAGTACCAATCGTAAACAACCCGACATCCCTACATCATACAGGGTACTGCAACCAACTTCAGACTGCTGTCATTTTTAAGCCACTCGTCCGATAGCTGTTAAAATTATTCCAGTGACAGCTCATTATATTGTTTACAGGAGTACAAAAGCATTTTGGTGAAAATTTTCCAGAAAAAAAGTTTTTCGTGATGGAATTCAAGTGATAGTGTGATTTCTTTATATTTGGCTGGAAAACCACAACTGGCTATCGTCAGAGCACTTCAGCATTTAAATGTGAATAAATCTTTTGCGTCGCTACTGTGAGATTGGTAGCGTAGCCCGACGTTAAGGAGGTGGCGGGAAGAAAACAGCAACATCAGCAGAAATGGTTTGCAAGTAAAGAGGCGACTTGATCAAAACCCACGTCACAGTGGCCGAGAAATTGCTCGTGAGCTGAACATATCACAATATTTCATTCGGCAAATATTGAAAAATGAGATCGGGGTAAAGCCATTAAAATTCCAAAAAGTGCAAGAACTTACACCGCAACATGAAGAAAATAGACTCAAAGGAGCTAAAGAGTTGATTCGCTTGGCCGAAAGTGGTGAACTGTCGAATTTGGTTTTCTCCGATGAGAAAACATTCGTTGTCCAGCAGTTTGTAAATAAACAAAATGATCGTGTTTACTTGCCAAAGAGGTGAACTGAAAATGTGCTCCTTAGGTTGTCCACCAGGACTCAAGCGCCGATCATGGTGATGTGTGGGCCGTCATAATAGCCGATGGTCTCTCTCCGCTGGTATTAATCGACCGTGGCATCAGAATAAATGCCGAATATTATCACGAAAATATTCTGGAGGGTATATTAAAGCCTTGGGCATCGTAGAATGGTTACAATATGAAGTTCCTCGCTTCATTTCCAACGCACAGCGGCCGCCAAAATGTCCGGATACCAATCCGTTGCACTATTGTGTCTGGAGTATTTTAGCCAATGGTGACCAATTCGAAAAAATCTAAACTTATTCTAAAGTTGATGCTCTTTCTGACATTCTTTGCTTCCACTCAATAAAATTAAAAAAAAAAATGTAAAAATTATGGCATTTGGCATTTGCAGATTTTTTTATCTCACCCTGTAGTTCCCTATTGCACACAAATCGTTTACCCTCTGAACATCAAACCCAAAATCCCCTTCGGGCCCCCTCCGAAATGGCTACTTGATTGGAAATTTTTGTATATTTTACATAGAACATTTAATTTTTTGAAAGGGTTTCGAAATACACTTCCTGTCCTTGGCACTCAAAAGTCTCAAGTTCAAATACAAATGAGCACAGCACTCACGTATACTTAATTTCACATGTTCTTTGACAGATATAGGGTTAAATTTGAGAATTTTCCGCAAAAACACATTATTATTATTATTTCTTTGAAACCCAAATGTTTCTCTATATAAAAATCCTTAGTCCTGTGCCGACAAAAAAATCTTTTAGATGTAAACTTGTTTGAACGATCATACCCAATTTGATTTTGAGTTTAATGACGATGATTTGGGCATTCATAACAACACTAAATAATTTTAACCCGTTAGGCGTAATATCATGTCGCCTTTGATTTCTCTCCCATGTATTGAGTCTAAATTTTTCGTAGTTACGGAAATTTGCCCTGCCCAGGCAATGTAATTTATTATTCACTATTAAAATGATTCAATTTTTCTCACGTTTTGAAGTTTATATGGTCACATTCTAACAAATACACTAATGTCGATTTAAACATATATTTTTCACTTAATCCCAAACTATAAAAATATTTGTTTTCTGATTGAATATCATCGAACTTGATTTAAATCAACTGGATCACAGTAACAAACCAAGAGTTATTTTCAACTATCATTTCAATCTGGACATGACAATTTAATAAACCGTTCAGCATATTTTTGACATCAGCAACAACTCGTTCACAGAAATGAAAAAAGAAATAACACCATAAACGAATAAAATTCATAATTCAATCAAAAATTTGTAGCCGGTGTCAAATCAAACATTTGTCGCCACATGGGAGGATGATGGCGACATGGACATTTTAAACATGGATTTGGCAATTGCATATTTTAGCCATGTCTGTGAAATGAAAATAGTGGGAGAATCGAATAGACCACACTCAAACATACACAGGCATACCAAGGACGTTAAACAAATTAATTTTTCACAAATCCCAAAGGGGCGGATGAGTTGCTTTTTTATTTTGGTTAAATTACAATAACTTAAAATATCATGCAAACGTCACTTTGTCGTCGTGGTTGTTGTTGCCGCTGCTATTGCAATAAATAAATAAATACTGGGGGGACAAATTGTCGAAGGATTACAAGTGTTGCCGAGCTGGGCTCATATGCCAAATGACAGGTGGCAATATTTCGGCCCTAAATATGAACATCCACTTTTGCATTCGAGCAATTAAAGAAAATACGCCATAAAAAGTTGACTGTTGTGCACACCGTTGCCGCTGTTACTGCTGACAAATGCCATAAGGCTAGATTTATGTATTTACTGAAATAACCGCTGTCACAGCCACTTCCACCAACACCGCCACCAAAAACAAACATCCCAATGCAAGCAGATAAAAACATTTTTACAACTTTAGCTGCAACCGAACAAGCTTTAGGACCTCTCCCATTAAGGATGACACAACTACTACTGCCGTTATTATTGCTGCGCACTTCGCAAAAAAAAAAACAGCATTGAAACGGAACCTGAATGCCAAAGCATTTTCAGGGTTGTGTGGGCGAAGGTGGCAGCAGTGCCCGGCCAAACGGAACATGTGATAAATGATGAAAAAGTTATGATGACTTTTTGCCAAAGGAGAAAAATTAATAATGAAAGTTATGCTGATGCATTGCCACAGTCCACACATTACACAAGTGGTTGTTTTTTTAATGGCAGAGGTCCATGGGAAAGGGTGTTGGTACTCTCTATTGGGGGGCTTGGTGGAAAATGGAAATGGAGGTTATGATTGTCTTACCGCAATGAAGGGAAGATGTGGTCGGTTATAAGTGTGTAGTTGTATATAACGTTTGAATGCATTATTTCTAATAGGCAACTGTTTGGCAAACAGCGCAACAAGCCGAGAGAGACTTTGAGATTTAAACTAGATCACCTCAGAAAGTGTAGTTTTGTGATTGTGAAATATGGGAAATGCCTTATACTTGGCTCTTGGCGATAGATTGTAAAATTTTCTATACTCGCAGTCAATTGTTTTAGGCCCTAGGTCTCTTTGGACCAAGTTAATTTCAGGACATTTGGACTCGATCTAAGGATGTCCGTCCGTCGTCCTTCTGTCTGTCTGTCTGCATGTTGCGCACAATAACTCGAAAGGAATATCCGATGTGGTCCAAACTTAGCATTTCGTAAAATTATTATCATTGAAATAAGAGTCCGATTGTTTTAAACCAATCTGGTGTGAATATCTCGGACGACATATATGAAATATATTCTTTTGGTACCTCCCCCACAAAAAATCAACACTTTTATTACTTAGAAAACTTATATAAAAAGTTGGCGATTCTTTTTAAACTAAGTATTTCTCAATATTTGATTCGATTCAAATGCTGGGAGAAATGTTCAAAAGTTGTATAGGTCAGTGGCGTCTCTACAAGACTACAGTTACCGATCTACAAGAGAGGACTTAGGCTTTCCTATAAGAATACCTGCATGCGTCCTATCGTCTAGAAGTTATTTGCATAACTTTATAAAAAAAATCTACAGACACGTCACTCAAGGACGTTGGGCAATTGGGAATGATTGCGAGTGTGGAAATAATTACACCAACCAACTATGAGCAGCTTCGAACGAAAAAGCATAAACAAAGAACACATATTCTCTCGATTTTCTTTTGCCATTGATTTGGCAGGGCAAGAGAGTATCTTACCACTACTAATACATATATTGTGAGCAAGGCTTCTCTATACCAACATTGCTCACAATACAATGGTTCGAAAAGTAAAGAAGCGACTTAATCGAAACCCGCGTCGAAGGGGCCGAAAATGGCTCGGAATCTGAACATATCGCAATATTCCATTCGGCAAATATTGAAAAATCAGCTCGGGGTAAAGCCATTGAAATTCCAATAAGTGCAAGAACTTACACCGCAACGAAAAGAAAATAGAACAAAAGAATTGCTTCGCTTGGCCGAAAGTGGTGAACTGCCGAATTTGGTTTTCTCTGATGAGAAAACATTCGTTGCCCAGCAGTTTGTAAAGAAACAAAATGGTCTGGTTCACTTGCCAAAGAGGTCAGCTGAAAATCTGCACCTTCGGTTGACCACCAGAACTCAATCACCGCCATAACAACCGACGGTCGCTCTCCGCTCGTATTAATCGACCGTGGTATCAGAATAAATACCGAATATTATCGCGAAAATATTCTGGAGGGTGTATTAAAGTTTTGGGCTCGCAAACATTTTGGCCGCAGACCTTGGACATTCGAAGAGAACTCAGCACCATCACACTCATCACGCGCCACCCAAGAATATTTAAAAAATTTCGTTCCCCGCTTCATTTACAGCACATAATGGCCACCAAAATCTCCGGATACCAATCCGTTGGACTATTGTGTTTGGAGGATTTTGAAAAGTAAGGTTGGCAATAAAAAATATCAATGTGTCGATCACCTCAAACAAGCACTTCGCTAGGACTGGGCCAAAATACCGCAGAGCAACATTCGGACAGTATGTGATGTTTTCATTGGCCGTTTGAAGGACATAATTCGTACCAAAGGTGACCAATTCGAACAAATCAAAACTTATTCTAAAATTTGATGCTATGTAAAAATTATGGCGTTCGACTTTGTTGCCTTTTTTTTATCTCACCCTGTATATGCATTAATAGTGGTAAGAGACTCTCTCGCCCTGTCAAATCAATGAAAATCGAGAGAGAATACGTGTGCTTTGTTTACACTTTTTCGTTGGAGGTTGCTCATAGCTGCTCTATACACGTCCAGCGGGTAGACTAAGACCAAACGAAATGCTGCATCTCTAGAACTGCTCAACTAAATCCCATTCAGCCTACTTTCAGTTTTCTTTTAATCCGGTCTAGGTTGCAGCCTTTCTGAGTTTCTAAACGGTGAAAACATATCGAGATCCACGAAAATCTCAGGCGACGTTGCAGGACTCACTCGCTGCTCGTCAATCGGTTCGTAATATGCTAATCGTATGTTTCCTGTTGACTCCTGGCAATTTGTTCAATTTGACCGATTCGTTCTCTCTACATTACCTACCTTTTAATCCATGTCATTCCTTTGTAGAAGAGTTCTGAACATCTCAAGGATACTACCGTTTAACTGTGTATCCATCAGGCAAGGGGTATCAATCAAATGTCAGCCAGCAGACAACAATCAACCAGTCAATCCAAATGCCTGCGCACATAATTTGATGCTTCGAAAACAATTTATATTTGCCTTAAAAGCCTCTGCCGCGTCGAATCGCTAATGCCGTATGCGTCATAAATCCAAAATGTACAATTTTCACAAATTTATCTCTCCTCTCCATTGGCACCCTTTTTAGCAAATATATAGTACGTATGTATGTATGCAAACTGTATGTACATTTTATGACAATCCTTTACTTATCCGACATATACCTACCTACATATGCAAGCATATAAATGAATGCTACACACACATATACACATGTATTTTTTCTATATTAAAATTAAACTTTTATCAAGTGATGAATGATGTTGCCCATACTCACATGTAAAATATTCTCAATGTAATAAAAACCAATGTGGTGACATCTGCAAGTTATCTGAAAAGTTCATTAAGTGAAAAAAAAGAAAGTGAAATTATTATCAAATGGAAAAAAGAAAAACCCAACAACAACAACAGCAACAACAAATAAATAAAATTTATTAATATTAACTGGCCTTAACAACAACTGCACAGCCACTGAACCGGGGAATCGCCAAGGCACACTACAAAAAATCACAAAGTTCAGAGTACACCACGCACACACCATCTATCCACCCTACACGCTCGCTTGTTCTATAAATATTAATTCGCTTTAATTTAAGGCAATTGTAGGCGAAGCAAGAAGATGTCTTGTCGCGCAACTACAGCTGCTCGTTGTTGGGCTGCAGTGACTACAACTATGGTTCGCACCATCATGCGCCGGACAATATTAATACTTATATATTGAATGACCCGCCTCGTCTATCGGTCCTTGGTAAGTGCAATTGAAAAGCCATTTCGAAATTGATGTACGTCGAGAGTAATAAACTCGAAAGTTTACAATTGACCGGCCCACCGAGCGGGCGGGCGAGCGATCCGTTGTAATATTCAGTCATAAAAGCGATGCACTCGTAAAATACGTAACTATGGCCATAAAAAAAACGGTGCCGGGCCGCAAACAACGACAGATAATAAAGTTTCCCTTCAATGAGGACTTTATTGCCATTATGAGTGTTTGATGTTGTATTGTTGCGACTGACAGGTGAAAGGAGCGGTCGACCATGTTGCAGATAACTAAATTTCGTCAACAAGGGGAACTTTATTAAATTGATTGCTGTTGTTGTCGACGTTGGGGAAGTGAAATAATTGTTTAAAACATTATTAACTTGTTACACACAATAAGAGTGAGGTTGAGGGAATACTTGGAGTACCATAACTCTCCCAGTAAGGGGAGATACATTTGTATTCCCATTAAATATTAGTTTTTTGGTTTTAATATTAAAATTTACGATAATTGTATGCATCGTAGTATTTGTTTATTTAAAAAAATGTTTTGATTTCACATTAATCAATGTTGTTGTATTCCGCCTTTTATCCGCATAATTAATATCTGTACATAAATGATTTGTTAGTAAAGTAAATATTATACGAAGGTATCAGTTTCGATTTTTTTCATATCCCAACGCTATGAAATTAATAATGTTTAACGAGCATAGGTTATATTTGCCAAGCAAAGAGATCAATTTTGCATCGTTCAAAAAAATGCAATAATTAATTTCATTAAAAAAAGCACAACCATTAATGGTTAAAATGAAAAAATATAAAATATGAAAAAAAATGTTTACATTGTGATAGGAGAACTACATCTCCGGCGATCAAATTCAAGCTATAACATTTAAATTAAATTTAGTGCATTAAATACTTTGTTAGGAAATGTACATGGTACCAAGGCCAAATTTGGAAGCTACATGAATCGAAGAATAGTCGAAGAAATCAACAAATGCGGAACAGACTCTTAGGGTCCGGACTACAAACCTGTGAGTTCTAGTTAGAGTTAGGAAACGAAAAAAATGTATCGTATATGCGCGCTATAGCAAAAAGTGGACCTAAATATTCAATGTTCTGCCACCAAAGGTAAAACCCATTATGAACTATAAATACCAATTTTTAGACAAATCCGTAGAAAAATGTGGTAAAAATCATAAAAATATTGAATATCGGAAGGTACCGTCATATGGCCGCTATACCAAAACGTGGACCGATATATCTCATTTTCAATACCAACTATCCTAGACACAATACAAATTATACGTTTTATATCTGCTGGTCGAATATCCAAAATAAGACCAAATTTCTCAGCAGAGGCAGTGGGATTAGCGAATAAGCGTGATGAGATCCGGCGTGCCAAACATACTGATCCCAGGATCAGTGAACTGACAGTGGAAGTCAACAGATGGGTCAGAAGTACAAGCGGAAAAAGTACCTAAACCATCTACAGTGTTCAGTGCATTGGAAATGATATAAGTAAACAGCGATGTTACGAATGCCATTCGAAAGGCTAAGTCATCCAAAGCAAGACGGAATTTCAATTGTAAAGTTGAAACAACTGGATACACCGGGAGTCGAGTATTATACTAAAGTCCTCAACCTATCGTTAGCCACCTATCCCGAAGCCTGGCAGATAGGCCGGGTGGTCCTGCTATTGAAGCCAGGCAAAGATACCAGTAAAGGCGAATCATACTGGCCAATTTCGCTTTTATCGCCAGTACTTGGGGCTTTACTCCTCCCCAACATTAGAGAAAGTTATCCAGTTGTCAACCCTCAACATGGTTTCCGTCCACAATACTGTACTACAACGGCATTGCAGCTGTACAGAACAGGCAGCCATAGGACAGTAGTATTGACTCTTGACTTATCAAAGGAATATGATACTGTGAATCATTCCACGCTATTCGAGGACATTGAAAACACGACCATCCGTCCGAGTTTTAAATGTTGGATAGTCAATTATATCCGGGATATTCCGAAATAAGAAGTCCAAGCCTCGTAAATTGAAACAGAGATCTGTTTTCGGAATTACGCGCCCTGCAAACGGCACTAAGATCGTTACCTATGCGGATCAATGTACTATCATGGCGTCAGGTCTTGCCGTTGAAGACATATGCGTCTGGGTAAACTGCTATCTGGCGGAGCTTGCCGCCTGCTTTCATGTGAGGAATATGAAAATATTCGCCACCAAATCAACGGGACATGAAATTCCGACCACTAATTACCCCAAAAACCTTGGGGTTACATTCTACAGCAAATTCAAATCGCTCGCGAAAACTACAACTATCCGCGATAAGTTGAAAAGTAGGAGCAAGGTCCTCATGGCCCTAACCAGCTGCACTTGGGGCGCAGATAGATTTTCTTGATCTCTTATTAAGCGATTCCGACTTATCTGTGGTTAGCTATGCGGCTACAGTGTAGACTGTGAATACGAGTGCAACACAATGGAAAAGTATTCAGATATACCAGAATCGCGCACTGAGAGCTACACCCTGTTGCCTTCTCATGACTCCAGTGAACCATTTACATGAGTAGATCACATATGCTTCATCAAGCATATGCTTTAGTTGCTGTAACTGCTCAGGTGTGACCGTGGGAGTTATTCTAACCATTACGTGGTGGACAGAACTGCTCAACGTCCAACGACACAAGAGAGATCATTATGATCAGGAAGTCAATTAGTCATATCAGTTAACCATTACAGTATTAATGTTATCCTCGAAGTTTACCGAAGAACATAGCCTGCGTGGATAAACTAGGCTCAACTACGTTTCAATTCATATTGGTAAGATTTGAGGATCTTATATTCTTATATTTCATCAAGATTTGGGGATCTTATATTTCTAATTGTCCTGTCAAACCTACCCAACTCTCTCCAGAGGATCTTTGGTAAAAGCCCATAAGAGTGGCTAATTTCCTAAGCCTGGTCTTTTGATGTTTATTTGCCGAGCAGATTGGAACTTAGGTTTTGAAGTACGACGCTGACAGTCATTACATGGTAATGTAAAAATAAGTTATTTTGGCTTGTAAATGTAATAGTACTTCTCAGTTCTCATTGAGCTTCCGTGTGTTTGCTGGGTTAGATTAAATTAACTCAAATCAAAAGAAGAAGAAAATAAAACTTAATTCCGATTTCGCTTGATTTCCTTTCCAAGTATTGTTTACAAATAAATATAACAATATACATAGCTACAAAAAAATTATTGTGTATTGGAGTCCATAAAAGTGGCGTTCGTTGATGTGGGTCCGCCTCTCATATGTACTCTCCAATTAAGGCCAATTGACCCAAAGGCAACGAATAAAAAGAAGATGTTTACCATAAAACATTTCATGTTATGGCTGGCTGGTTGGTTGGCCGGCCGGCACTGCCTCTCCCTCAATGCCTATCTATGCTATGCCAATACTATTGTTGTTATTGTCGTGGTTGTAACTCTATTGACCTTTTATGTTTGTTAGTCATCATCATCGAATATCGTCATGTATCTAGCCTTTATTACAGTTATGGTACAGCCTCTCCACGTTCTCTCTGGCCAATATAGGAATTTGACCTAAGCGTGGAGGTTAAGACCATTTCATAATCAATTTGTCGATGACTTTGTTACATTTTTGTGTCTTATTTCTACAGGCATGAGATTCATTCTGACATTAAAAACCAAAACTATTGTATTGTGGCATAGGTTGGTGGTATTGAAAAACAAGCAACGAATGGAAATTGGAGAAAATAAAAATTGAAACTAACACAAAGTTACAAATTATAATTTCAGTTTTTTTTTTCAACTATTAACTCTGTTAAATGGTGTTAAATAATTGTTTACATTTTGTTGCTTTTTCTTTTGTTTTCGTTCATTGTTGTCTGCAGAGTACAACAAAACTCGTTGCAAATCAATGAGCCCTAACGATAGAATGAGTCTACAAACGAATGAACGATAAATGTAACTAAAAACAAGGGAGCAGCAACCAACAAAAAATGCAATGAAATGTGCAAACTACTAAAAAGAACGATAGTCATTGAAATGTATGTGTGTGTGTGTATTGGAACATTAATGATAAATGGATGCGAAATCCGAAATCAATAAATGCTAAAAACAAAGAATAAGCCATGACACGAAATGCACACAGACATACACATAAGCACATTCGTAACAAAAAAATCAATATTACTGTGAGTGGTATAAAGGGTTGATCCGGCTGAGAAGGCCTGTTGGCTGGTTTGTGTGGTCAAGTGCATTTTTGAACAAGTTATACCCTCAGCCAGTGTTCGTTTATTCAAATATATTTTGACTTGTGTTATGATTATTCAAACTGTTGACCCTATATGGGGATGGTTCCAAAAAAGTGGGCCAATGCTGATATAAATATTACAACTTGCCAGATTTGGATTATATCGACTATTTCCTACAATTTATATGAGTTATATGATAATTCTTGGAAAATGTTTAAATATGCGTGAGTTATTAGATATGGTGGAAGTATTCCACTTCGTCTTATACTGATCAAAATATTGGGATGTGCATAAAGAAAATCGAAAATATATTTCGAAGGTACCAGAAGAAATTGTTCGATAAATTTCCTTTTCTGATTAAGAGAAAAATTATTCAAAATTTTGAAGTTTTTTGAAGGAAGTGCCGTAAGGAGAGGTTCAATATCTACAATCTCGCATTGTTTTGATAAAATTTTTGAGATGTATGAAATTTGAAATGAATTGAATGCCTATTTCGCATCCATCTTAACACCAGATATTGTGGTGTAAGAAATGTCAAGACGTGCCGAATTTGAAAGGAATCGAATGTTCAGTTTGCGTTTTATAAGCTTCTTGGTCATTCAAAACTTTAACCCGTTATGGGGGAGGTACCAGCGAAATCTGCAAATTTAGCTCATAATTGGATGATCCTTTCTCATCATATAAGGTAAATTATTCTTTGTGAAAATGTTGACCCTTTATGGTGGTGGTACTAAAGGGAATGGAACGATATTGTCCATTTTCGAAGTCGATCTAAGTTTGATAATAATATTACGATGTACTAAGTTGGTTCGGATACTCCCTTCGAGATACTTCCTAAACGGACGAAACGAATGTAATCCAAAGAGACTTAGGACATAAAGCCGATTTGGCAGTATCAAATGTTATATGCCCTCTGTAGCCTTATGGCTGAGGGTATAAAAAATTAACATTCCCTTCAAATGTTTTAACTCGATATGGGTTACGTAAAAGGGTTTTTTTGTCGTTGGATTATCTTTAATGAATACACCACGTAAATAAAGACAAGTACGGGAGAAAGAATATGGACTGCTTCCACTTCATATATGTCAAAATTATATCGATTTGAGTTGGGACGAAACATGAAGATAGAATCAATAAGGGTGTGTATCGGTATGGACGTATCCATAAACAAGTATATTTACCTAATAATTAAAGATTACTATAACAGCTTTAACCTACACATTAGTTGGCTGATTGTCAAGCGGACATTGAAGCACTCATCTACTCAAAGCCCGTCACATCTCAAAACCCCCTTTCACGAAAAACGCACTTTAAGTTATAGAATTTATTGAAATATAAAAATTCACAGAAAATTAGAAAGAGCTGACGCAAAAAAAAATTTTTTGAATATAGTCACTTTTTGAGTGAATGAGCTACATATGAGAACCAGTAAAAACAAGGAATTGTAGTTGATCAGGACCTTCAAAATACTTTAATCAGTAGTATCGATTAAAACTACATTGCTAAAATTTTTTCTACCCATTAAGAGTTTGAGACTGAATAAACTTCGACTGGAAATGTGACCAGGCCTCAAAAATACTTAAATATGGCCGATGCCACTATATGAGCCAGAAATCTTCAAAATATCCAAAATCGAGAATTTAAGTTAAATTAACTATAGAACATATTGGGTCTGTATAAAAACCTTTTACCAGGAGAAATTTGGCCAAATTAGATCCAGAAATATCAAATTACAGGTGATTACGTCGAAAATTGAGACAGAAATCTTGACAACACCGAAAACAACGAGAAACACTTATGTAGGAGCCATAACAAATAGCGGAACTGAATCGAAACATTTTTGTAACCAAAATTCGTGTCTAACGTATTTAGCGGTTATTTAGTAGGAAATTGTGGCAAGAAACACGAAAATATTAAAAATCAGGTAATACCGTCATATGATAGCTATAGCAAAAATTTGACACATAGTCAGACTTTTATGCGGTTTAAAATCGGACCTATAATGAAATTGCAGCATAATGAGTTCAAAAATGAAACCCGCGACCTCCAAAACACGGAAAATCGAGAACTTCATTGTTATAGGAACTATTCCATAAATGTAATAAAAAGCACTATATTCGGTACCATTTGGTATTATGTGAACGAAGAGATTTAAAATTTTGACATTTGGTATAGGGAAGTAGTTTTTATAAAATGAGGTCGGTTTTGGAAATGCGTACTTAGAGTAAGAACTGTACTGAGTGGAACTAAATTTGGTGTAGGAGGAAGAGATAGCGTTTGTAATTTCAAATTTGGTTATAGGGTCACTTTTTGTGACGTGGGGTTTAGAGAATATGGTTTTGGAAATATCTACGAAAAAAGTGCGGAAAATAGCAAATGGTATTAAAATTGGTATTTGAGGAATAGGGCTAGATATCTGAAATTTGGAATGATGATCTTTGATGTTGTGTAGGTTAGACAAAACAAAGGCTTTTTGGAAGTGTGCCAAAAGTACTAAATTCCACTGAATTTGGTATGTGAATGGTTAGAGGTAAGATTTTTTTAAGGTCTAGGAAGTATAATTTTCTGAGAAGGTGTTTTCGGAAATGTGTGCTATGTGTAAGAACTGTACTTAATTTTGGTTTTGAGTGAATTAATGGTATTGCAGTCAATGCTGGTTGGTAGGGTTAAAATAAATTGGAGGTTATTTTGTAAAATTGTACAATGGCCAAAAAGTATTAAATGGCACGACCTTTGGGTGAACGGATGGTACTTAAATTTGTCATTAGGGACTATGTTTGGGTGTAGGGTGGTTTTGGAAAAGTACTAAATTTACTATTTATGGAAGATATAGAGCTGGGAATTTGGAATGGGATCTTTGGACTAGGGTTTACTTATTTGAAATTATGTGAACGGACGGAGTCAAAATTTTCAAATTATATATGGGAATCAAGTTCACAAAGTAGAATTTTGGAAATGGGCTCTTAGTGTAAGATATATACCAAATGGTACTAAATTTGATACAATATTAGGATCACTGTGACAGTTTAGCTTTTATATAAAGGGCACGAAAAATACTTAATGGCAATATGTTTGGTATATAGAATCAGAAAAGAGGTAGAACCATAATTTTCGGTTTTACAATAACTGTCAATTTTTGTCTAGGATGGTTGGTATTGAAAATGAAGCATATCGCTATACGCCTCTACCTCCCTATAATCAATATGTTGATGATGTCATTTTCCAAGAAATGGTTCTAAATTTGGTATTGGTAATTTGGTAACGAGTTCCGCATTCTGCGGAACTATAGCACCCATATAACGGTAACTTTTTAAATTCGTAATTTTTATTCAGGTATTTGTAGTTCGTAATGGATTCAAGCTCCGGGGGGAAAGGTGTCTCCCGATATTCGGTATTTTCATAATTTTAGCCCCATTTTCCACGGTTTCCAAAGTTTTTCTATAACGGAACCCACAGATATTCGGTATTATCGATCACACTGGTATTTTCAGATTTAAGTGAAATACGTTCGAATCCAGATACTTTACTTGAATGTGTGTTTTTTTTTTTAGAAGTTCGGCCTGGCCGTTCATACGATTTTGTATTCATACAACTATGAATTTGAATATGAATTTATAATATGTAAAATAATTTTCGACACATATTAAAATTAGTCATTCAATTTATAACTTTAAATTAAGAAATAGCATCCTTTTATTTAATATATTTGGGTAAAAAACTACTAAACTATTCCTCCATTTTATCTATCCTTAAAGAAATAGGGTGATCCCATAGGAAATTATTGTGTAGAAGATGATGGAAATCATGACCCTCTGCTATATGGAAAGTTTGTAGACATTTTGACGGATACCTTTTATCGAGAAATGAAAACGCCAACAATATGGACAACATTTAAATTTCAATGCCATTGCTGCAACCCAGGCGGAATTGCAGTATCTCTCTTTCTTTCTTTCTCTCTATCTCGCTCTCTCTCATTCTCCCTCTGACATTTATCTCATTTCCGTGGCCTGGAGGGAAATTAAAATAAGTTGGCCGCTATATAAAAGAATACAAAGTACAATTATGCATGCAATTTTGTTATTAGAACAAATTGTTGTTGCAACAAAACTTCAGTTAAATAATATAAACGCTTGCTGTGAACACACAAACACAGGTTTGTTCATTGGTGTAGTCAGAAATGAATTTCTAACGAACAAAATATGACATTTTCCACTTAAAAAACACATGTTTAGCCGTGACGTCTGGAAAGACGCAGTTGTTGCGACTCTATGCCTACATCCACGATGTCATTACATATGTGAAAATAGGTTATATTCAATTGATGATTGTCGATTGCAGGAAGAGATTTAGAAAGTAAAAAAAAAAGATCGTAATAATGAATAACACAACAAACAGTAATAGCTAATATCTCACGTTTATTTATATCCTACAAAAGCAATAACTCAAAATAAGTAATAAATTTTACAATGAATATTTTCAAATTGTAAGCCATTCAATCTAACCACGTCCCGCTGTAGTAGGTGCCACCATGCGAAAAAAGTTCAAAAGAAAACTTTTGATTGTTGTTATTTGAATGCAATAATTTATCCAAGGATTTACAACGTCCTTGCTGCCTTACCAAAATAATTGCACTAAATTTGTAGCAATTGCGATATCAAATATTGATAATAACGAAAATTGATGTTTTTGTTAGAAAAGCGCAATTATTACTTTTTCGTGTAACAGCGCCATTCATATTTTGTTTGAACAAATGCAGTTGCCCTTGCCCCCACCTCCTGCAAGACGTGATCAAATTGAAATTCGTTTCAATCTTAATAACATATTCGAACGAAGCCAGCACACCAACCAATAACCTCAGACATCCTTAAACACGAAATACGTTTCTTATCGCCACAAAGTGTAAGAAAGTGCACCGTTCACCCCCACTGCCCTAAAATTACTCCCTGCAGAAAAATGGAGCTTTAAAAAACCCCAAGTATCCCACATTTCACCGCTTTAAACTCCAGAGCAGTCGTGTGCTGTTGCTGGAAAAGGAAGTTGAAAAAATTAGTTGTGCCATAAATGTTAAAGGTAACCACGGCTATGCATCAGCTAGCAATAAAGTGTTGCTAAAGCATTCACGTTAATGGAAGTATGAAGTCTCTCCCTCACTTGCTCTTTGTCTGTCATAAATGTGTGGCAATGTAAGATATGTTGCAAGTGTGATGTGCGTGTTTGTGTGTGTGTTGCATTCATTTTGCATGCATCATGTCTGCATTTATAGGTTGCATGAAGAATACACCACCCCTCATCGTGGAATGAAACCATGCTAACTTTTAATCTTTTGTCCATTCTATTTAAATGCACATGTGTGTGTGAACGCACTCACACACACACTCATGCATACATGTTAAAGGATATAAATAATTAAGTGCGATTTAATGGATAAAAACTAGGTGTGTTTTAGAAACAAGCAATTTGTCACCAAAGTGTAGGACAAACTGTTTTATGACACCTGAATAAGTAATCCAACACTTGGTTTTCCAAGCCACCCCCCATTACCATTTGGGATTATCTTCTCAAGCTCATGAGTTGGGCTAATATAGTCGGTGAAATGGGAAGAATAGCTATTTGATATTGGGAAATATATAATGTGATATTTTTATGTTTATGCAATTTGAATATGTATTTCATATTTAATTTTAGAATTGCGAATTGTTAAAAGTTTTTTCGGTGACGGGTTGAACTCATAGAAATTCTACGTTTTTATCTTTGACGTATATTCTGTACAAATACTTTGGGTTGAGTAGTACAAGATTGCATTTCTCTTTAACGGCATCTTTATTGCTTTTCGGAAGATTTCAGAAATTCACTGGAATCCGACAGTGTCTAGCGTTATGTGGGAACTATTCCGAATATTCTGTGAAGATTTTTACGCTCATTTTGATTTATAATTAGAAAAGTGAAGAAGTTGCACTTTGACAAACGTGTTCAGGACTCTAAAAAAGAATATATATATATATATATATATATATATATATATATATATATATATATATATATATATATATATATATATATATATATATATGTGTATATATATATATATATATATATATATATATATATATATATATATATATATAGGATTCTCCTGAGGAGTAAGTAAGCAGCAGAAAGACTTATTCAGTAGATGACCAACAATATGGGTTCCATCAGCTGCATAGAAACGCAACAGCTTTCCAATTTATATACCCACATATTGACCTTAGACTGTCGGGGATACCGAGAACTCCAACCAGGTTTAAACTTTGGTTTGGTTGTCGAATCGATCATAGCGTCGAACTACTATCTTGCAGGACATGTGTGCAGATTTGAACTCCTATTTTTTAGGACATGTGTGCAGAGTTGAACTCCTCCAGAAGAAAACCAGTAAGGGAGGATCAAAAGTCGGGCGGAGCCTACTATATGATACCCTACGCCACTATGCGTATTTATTATAGCTCCAGTAACAAAAAAAATATATTGGGAATTTAAGTGAAGTAGATCATACCAACTATAAAATTGCTGTATAGAGCATCATATGACTTCGATATAACCCTTATCGATATAACCCTTATATTAAAAAATGTTTATTGAAGCAATAAATAAACCGGGCCGAGTTTCACCGAATAGTAAAATTCGGTTGAATATGAAAAAATCTATTCAATTTATGCTGATATTACATATATGATGAGCAATAACGTAAAATCGGGTGAAGATGTATATCGAGGCTCGAACAGAATCTGATGCCCGGTAATAAATATCATTGTTGAGGAGTGCATATTAGCCAAGTGTCAGGACTTTAAAGCCAAATTGAATGAAGCATATATACGGGAGCTATAGCTATATTTGAACCGATTTTCACCAAAATCTAGAGCGCTTGCTTTTAGGCTGAATTCCATCGGAGGCTTAGGCTTTGAACTAATATTAGCCATTTGGAACATGAAAAACTGAAATCGTATAAAGATATATATGGGAGCTATATCCAAAACTGAACCGATCTCGACAAAATTGTAAACACTTATTTCTAAGCTGTATCTGGTACTAACGGATATTGTTGTGGAATGCACATGAGTAATGTAAGGGACATTAACATCAAATCGGATAAAGCATATATTTGGGAGCTATGGCCATATCTGAAACGAATTTAGTTGGTATTGCCAAAATCAGTTCATATGGGCTGATATTAGCAATTTGGAGCAGAATAAACTCTATATCAGATAAAGATATATTTCGAATACGTATTTTCGAGCAGTATCTGATTCCCGGTACCATATCATTCTTGTGGAGCGCAGAGCACAGTGGAGCACGTGAGGGACTTAAACCGCAAATCGGATGAAACATATATATGGGTACTATAGCTATATCTGAATTGCTTTTCCTCAAACTTGGTTGTACTTGCTGCTAGACTGAATTTGGTCGAATGTGCCAAAATGCAGGTCATTTGGACCGATTTTGGCCATTTGGTGATATTGGCCGAAATCAGTTGAAAATATATAAGAGGGTAAAATTTTATGGGCCTACATCATTCCGTTCAGAAGCTAGAGCAACATGGATAAACCGGCAAAGCATTTAATGCTGCGTGGTGTTGCAAAGGGAATGACAAACCTAATACACCCTCCATTGTATTGTGGAGAGCATAAAAAGAAACTTTTGAAATAAAGCCATTCATCTGACTTTCTAACAGATCTCACATTATTCGAAAGATTTTTTATTAGATGATCCTTGAGAAAACTATTTCAACATTCCTACCGCACCGACTGTAGGATAATATCGTCATCCTTTCGGAATTGGGATAATAATACCTTTAGATAATACCTTTTTCACAAACCCTGTGGCATTAATGTTGCTGCAGTGCATGTGCGTGGGTGTGTGTGTGTGTCGGTGTTCAAGCAATTTGAATGTTTGCGGATTAGATCAACCACATGAAGACACACACACACACACACGCACACCAACACTTGATGATATGAACAGCATTTTTAAAAACAAAAGTATTCTGTCCATGTGTTAGTAGACGATTACAGCTACGTGTCTCATAAAAAGGTGTATTTATGGCATTTTTATAGTCAACAAACATTTGCTTAACCATAGTATCTAACTATAATTTAGAAAAAAGCATGTGTGAGTGTGTTACATATGTATGTGTCAGCAATAACAACAACAGCAACAAACACACGATTGTTATGCAAAAAATACAGAGAATACGACCATTAAAACTACAGACAAACTACAAATATATAAGTATTCACGGAGCCAAATTCATACACAAATACACAATGTGTGAATGGGTGTGTGTGTGCGTGTAAATATTTATGTTCTATTGCTATAATTCGTAACAAACTTATCTACAATTCCTAGATCTTCCTTTTTTTTAAAGACTCACGTTTGGTCTGGTCATAACAATAGGGGAAAAACACACATTGAACCCAAAGGCAAAAAGCCGACGACGTCGCTGCCAACGAGGTGTTGACGGGGGCGGTATTGAGCAGCGCACACAGTTTCGAGTTATATTATAAGGAGCAATGCTGTAGAGCGAAAAACAAAATACACACCTGTATGTGTGTGTCGGCGTATGTTGCTTCATTATAACAATTTGCTGTTGCTAATTTTGTTGTGTTTGTTTTTAGGATATATCCCCACGAATATAGAAGCACACACTCACACATCCTTATGAATAACAAATACACACACACACCTCGAAATTGAGGTCATTCGTTGTTGTAGGTATTCTAGCGAGAGTTTCTATGTACGTATATATGTATGTAAGAATAGACTGTATATGTATATAATAATTTTCACACGTTGTAATTAAAGATAAACTGTACGTTCCACTTGAGCGTTTATTTGCAATACACTTACACCGGGTGCATCATTGGTGTACGCGTGTGTGTGTGTGTGTGTTTGTGTGAGCGCGAGTGTGTCTGTCCGGCCAAATACAAAAACTAGGTTGTCCAAGCAGAAAAACTTGGCAAATACGAAATGCACTACAAAACTATGACTCGAATTAAAAACGTTTATGAGATGTTATTTACATCTGGACATAATATCAAGGTTTAGACATATTTTAAAATAAGAATATGAGATCAGCAAGAATATGTCTATCCACGAAGAAATCAAAACATTAATCTTCAGTCAGATAAACTTAACTCAAATAACCTTTTCTGTACCTTTTCTGGATGTAATCCAAATACGTATATCAAATATTATAACTCTATCCTTGTAAGTACAATCAGGTCCACTTGGCATTTTCACAGCCCTGACTGGCTATTGTATAGTGAAATTATAAGTAATTTGCAGTTTTTTTTATTAATAGAAACTTATCATATTTGGTCGTGGTACAAGGTGGCGCAAAAGTAATCCTCCTATCAGAAAATTCTATAAATTTTTCGATTGGCCCCTATTGTCAGTTCTGTTTTGACATTTTTGTAGTAAACACATGCGAAATACACATTAATAAACAAAGTTATGCTACACTGCTTCAGAACGCGGAATATTGGTGACTATTGGCACAGCATGAATTTTATCGCAGATTTCCTGACCGTCCAACGCCTGCAAAGCAACAAAAGAATGTTGCCAGGCGTGAGAGAATCCGGAGTCTCTGTTCCGTAGAGAACATTGCTGTTGTAGCCGAGGATGTCATGAATTTCGTCGCAGATTTCCTGGCCGTCCAACGCCTTCTAGTGAAGCACTGCGACGTTTAGCCGCTCGCCTCGAAGAGACTGGCACAGCAAAAGATGCTACCAGGCGTTAAAGACCCCAGAGTCTCTGTTCTGCAGAGAACATTGTTACTGTAGCCGAGGATGTCATGGAAGCGCCGTCAAAATCGACCGAACGACGTGCCACGCAAATGAGTATCAGTCGACGGTCTTTGCATCGAATTTTGAATTTTGAAAATGTTTTCTCAAATCGTGTAAGCAAAAATTACACTTCTCGGGCTCTAAAAATCCGCGTGTAATCCATGAAGAGCCATTACACTCGATCAAAGTTACGGTATGGTGTGCTATTTTCGCTGAAGGAGGTATCAGACCTTTTTCCTCCGAAGACATCACGGGCGAAACGGTTACTGTGAATGGTGAGCGCTACAAAGCAATGATCAACGACTTTTTTGCCGCAACTTGATGAGTTGAGATTAGAAAACATGTGGTTTCAACAGGACCGTGCAGCGGCACACACTGGGCTCAAATGACAATAACTGTGGCAGCAGCCATTTTCATGACATCAGATTCTCGACTTGATGTAAAAAAAACTAACAGACCAAATAAAAATTATCCACATGAATCAAAGTTTTTCATTTTTTTTAATTACAGCCACAAACATCGGAAGTTTACTTTGTGGCTTGTAGTGAAATTTAGTAAGGAATATTTTTATCTTTGACGTCATCATTCTAAAATGATGCTTTGTTGGAGATTTTTGCATAAACTTTTTAACCCTTAAATGTGTTTTTAATATATATGAATTCCGTCTACTAGGTTCTATATTAGAATTTTATGACGAAAACATTTTGTAGAATATTTTGACTTTCTACGGTCCCGTTTAATATGAGCTTTTAAACGTATGTTCAAAATAGGACAAAAAGTACCCCACTTGTTTACTCGCATGTGGGTTAACATATTTAACCTAAATAATCCATGTTTTTTTATCTCCAATATTACCGAAGACTGTATATACCTTAAATCAGCGGATTCTAAGAAATCTTCATCCAGAAGAAATGTGGAAAAGGGGGAACTATGGAGTAGGTTGATCCTGAAGCCTGACAAATGTGAAGTTGTGTCAAATCGGAAGATCTATTCGCTTTACAAGACACATGATTTTCTTTACGATGAAGGGTATATTATCATTTTCATTTCATTTGCCAAACTTCGAAATATTAGTCTGTGGCATACATACATTCGTGGTAAGCATAGAACTCTAAGCCAATAGAAACCCTGTCTGTTGAAACCAAGAATGAGATTTAAAGTTTCGGGTTCTAATTGGTTAGTTAACTACTCCTAAGAAATATTCGATAAGAGGTAGCTCCCACATAAAATAAAATTCAAATGTTTAGGGAGGTCAGAAGGTCAATAATCAAGTTTTTCAAAGTAGGGAGCATAAATAGTTTAGCCAAACCGAATTTAATGCTTTTACTACTTTACTTTTATGAAAATATTGAGATTTTAGGGGAAGATCCAGATCCAGCCAACGAGCATAATCATTGAAGTACTCTATCTTGCGTTAATTGTGGGGAAATGGCATACGAGGCGGAATATAACTATTTCCAAGTTTAAAACTACATTTTTTTAGTTTTTGTTCGGGTCGCTTATATAATATTGTACTACCACCCCATCCCCTTCTTTATATGAAGCTCTTAGCTGATTATTTTTTTTTTGCAAAATTGCGAATCATCCTAATACACTCACACACACACACACACACACATCTGTGTATAAATGAGTCTGATCCTATGTGTGCACTGCAAACGTTTTTGGTTCACCGCCACACGTATTTAATGGGTTATCGTAAGCAAACATAATTTCGGGTTGTACCTTGCCACAGTGATGTTTTGTTTGTGTTGTTGCTACTGCTGTTGTTAAAGAACTCCTTTTTTCTTGTTTTGATGCCATGGCCCCTCAGCGGACAACTTCCGGGAGTAATTAAGTTTTCGCATGTTACTGAAAAATTTAAATGTATTTAGATGCAGATATTCTTCATTAGAAAACGAGGTTAGTACAGCCTTTTATCGTTCACCAGAAGCGAGGAAGAATGAAATGGGGGAGGCGTCGCAGGGGGAAATCACAATGGTGTATTTATACTAAAGGCCATAATAAAAGAAGAACAAAAAATAATTGCCGTCCAACAGGGAGAGTTAGTATAAAAATGTTGTGGTAGAAATTTAAATATTTTTGCCATTTAATAACAGAAAAAAACACAATAATTTATGTGGAGAAGGATTTTGAGTAAAGATGCGTGCAAAATTGGGAGTTTTTGGTAAATAAGTTTCAAAAAAAAAAAAAAAAAAAAAAAAAAAAACTCGGAAGTTTTTTATGATGGTATTTAAGAGTGTTTTTATGCATTTGACCAATAGAAAAAAATTGTCATTCAAACACTGAGTAATACACATATCTAATAAATATTATCAGGCATGTCACAGAATGTAAAATCGTTCAAGAGTGAAAACGAAAACGGTTTTAGCTTCTCTAAAAAACGGAAAACGCAAAAATTTTGCGTTTTGATATCACTTTCAAAAAGCGGGGTGAAATTGAAATGTTTAGTGATTTTAACGTAAAAAATAAACAGAAGACACATACATTTAACAGAAAATATTGTATTAACCAAATTCTCTTAGAATAAACATGTTTTTGGAATTTATTTTACAAAAAATTTTTCTAATCCATGATGAAAAATAATAAAAAGGACTTGCGAGGAACTGGTGGTGGTGATATCAATCAATATGTTTTCAGTGAACACGAGAACAGTTTAATCAGAATTTGCGGATTGTATAAAAGTGTCGATGGAGTTGGTGGTGCAGTAAGCTTTGCGGATTTTGTAAGTGAATTAGACCTCAGTTGTTCTGAAAAAGAAAACTTTGATTCGTCATCATCTACACATATTCCAAGAACTCGAAAATCAAGTCAATTAGTTTTAAGTGAATCTGAAAACGAAGAGCTTAATTTTTCACCCTCAACTTCAAAGCAGACCACTTCGATTTTAAATAAAAAAGATAGACCAAGATCATGCATTCCAGCTGCTTTTAAAAATGTTTCTACATTGGCAATTGATCCAAGAACACCAACATTGGAAGAAAACCGTTCGCGAACACCTATTCAAAAACGACTTAGAAATAAAAGCTTATCGTGTTCTCCGCCATCTACACCAATAAGACAAGTGTCGGGCAGCCTAACAAAAGCAAAACCCACGCCTGCAGTAAAAAGACCCCGGGCAAGAACTCCCTCAAAGCAAGATCTAAATGCGCTTTTAGTTGAGGAAAATTCTCATTTACAAAACTTGGAAAAAATTTGTAAAATTCTAGAAGGTAACAGTAAGGAAATGAAAAAACAAACTAAAAAGTTGGACAGACTTTGTAACATCCTGGAAAAAAGTATGTGGAAGAGCAGTTACATAATATTGAAATGCAAAAGAGAATGCGTGAACGGAACGAAATGAAAGTCAAAATAGTTGAACTTGAAACTCTTAAATAAGCTGTAGAACAGGAAAAAGCAAATACGACTCGTTCTTAACTTTACATTATTTTACACAATGGACTAAAAATGGTGGATCCTTACTCTGCATTTGAGTGAGATAAAGGATCTGATGCGTTCCTCAATGTCCGGCGACGAATTTTTTCAGTAGACCGCTGATTTATTCATTACATCATCATTTACAGCAAGTATTGAAGCCCCTGGCATTTTTACTTTTGGTGTTTATATTATAAAAAACAATTCAAACTCCTTTTTTAATTGTCAATAATTTGTTTACGATTTTTTTTTTTCATGGAGTTACCATATTTTTATTTCAAAAATGTGAAATGATTTTTTTTCCGGATTAGTCAAAACGTTCGAGTGCTGAAGAAGCAAAAGCAAATCGTAACGATTTGGATAAGGTGAAATAAATCGATTTCGTAAAACTTCTGTGACATGCCTGTATATTTCTAGAAATTGAATGAGCTGTTTTGAGCGCTTTGTTTTGTACATCCACATTCACATGTGTCATACACTCAGTTCCCGGGAAAGCGAAATATTTCCCAATAAAGCTACCATTATCTGTGCTTACGACACGTTTCACAGAATTTTTAACAATTCGACTCATTCGTAATTGCACTCACTCAACGAACGCAGCACAAAGACAATCTAATGGCAAAAATCCGAGAAATGTAAGCAACTTTTGGGAGATTTTCATTTGTCTGTGCGAAGCTGGGAGGAATTTTTGATTTTTTTCAGTTTCTTTTTACAGTACTTAAAATCCTCGTATTAGCTTCGAGAGTGCAAAATAGCGAAATATATATTAGCTGAACCTAGCTATGAGCATATTTCACACGATTTAATTTAAGTTTAAGAGACTTACGGTGAAATTTTTGTTTTTTTTTTAATTTTTTAAATTGTAGTTTAACTTTAAATTGAGGACGTCACTTTAATTTGCTTATATATTTTATTTTTTCAAAATTTTGCCGTTTTGTCGTGGATTTTTCACAAAATGTCTGATATATGGGGATACGCGAAGTTTAGCTATGTTTAAAAATTTTTCAAAATTTGTCAGAGTAATTCTTCAAAATTGTGACCCTTTGTTTGATTTGAGGTCCTTGAAGAAGTTGACCGATTGCACACGAATTAAGCGTCAAACAAATATCACAATGTGCGCAGATTGGATTACAACTTTCAAATATTCATTTTGCTTCTAATATTTAAAAATGTTGAATTGTTTTGAGATAGGAATACGGAGAAATTGACCAATATGTTCACACTCGATCCTATATTTCAAGAGATATTGAGGAATACAAATTATAAAGAAAATTGGGTAGCATTTTCACATTTTTGAAGAGTTGTTATTCTTCAAAATGCCAACACTTTGAGAAGAGGGAAACCACAGAGATTGAACACATTTGAATCATCTAGACTCTCGATTAAGGAGTAGGGGAATTGTTTTTGCATTGTTGTTCAAAGTTGTAACCCATTGAGGATCAAATAAATCAAACTCTCGTATCCACGAAAAAAAAAAATAGAGACACAGAGTGAACCTCTTGGAAGTTAGACTTTTTTGATCAATAGCAGGCTTGCTCACAATATATGCATTAGTAGTGGTGAGAGACTTCCTTGCCCTGCCAAATCAATGGCACATGGAAATCGAGAGAGAATGCGTGTGCTTTGCTTATACTTTTTCGTTCGAAGCTGCTCAATAGCCATTTTGAACAAATGTGTACCTTTCGGTACTCCTTGCACACCTTTGGTATGTTTTTATCATTGATAAGTCAAAACCAATGCTACATTTTTAGTACGAATTTCCAAAAACTTTTTTCGTACACCATTTTGCTAATTATAAAGCATTTATCAATTTGTAGCTGTAGCTTCCCACTGTCATCCTTCCACCCTTTTTCGAACATGATCTTCGTAATCTAGTTGTGTATTATTTTGGTTTGTTATAGATGCTTCCACATACTATGTTTTAGAATAATAGTTCTAACCCGTTCTGCCGGGTTACACTATTTAGTACTTTTGGCACATTTTAGTACAAATGTCCCAAAACCCAGTCACATGTAATATTTTAAGATTCTAGTGTTAGTTGGCTCGACTGGGTGTTGATAATCCGTTGATCAGTTCTCATGTCTGTTTAATTATATAGATAAGTGTCCATTATCGAGACTCTCTGTGGGGCAGTTACTAGAAAATGAGGGTCCGTATTGTCGACTGTCGAACCTGATCTAAGACGTGCGATGTTAGAAGTGCGATGTAACAGATGTTCTCACAATTTTGATCACATTTTCAGCTTTTGTAACTTAAAAGGGTTGACTGATATGGTTAATATTTGACATACTTTTTACGTTTCAAAGGTATTGTTTTCCATCTTCTCACCAGGTCTTGTGTTTCTAGAACTATTGGGATGTGCCAAGTTTGAAAATAATCGGATTTTCATTTCGCGTTTTATGAACTTCATAGTTATTCAAAATGTTGACCCCTCTGTGGGGGAGGTACCAGAAGGAGTGGACCGATATTCCATTTTCGCACCTAATATGGCACTGATACAAATATTGGGATATGCAAAATTTGAACATAATTGAATGATCCGTTCTTGTTGTAATGCGGAAAATTCTTTTCTGTGAAAATGTTGGACTTTTCGGGGGAGGTACTAGAAGAAGTGGACCTATATTGCTCATATCCGAATTCGATCTAAGTTTGACAATAATATTCCGATGTACCAAGTTTGAATCGATTCGGATACTCCATTCGTGAGTTTTCGTGCGCATCAGCCAGCCAGCCAGATAGACAGACAGACGGACGGACGAAAACCTCTAAATCGACCCCAAATATCCAAATGGATTTGGTCCAAAGGGACCTACGGTCTAAACCCTTTATTTCGATGACTCTCTGTAGCCATATGGCTGAGGGTATAACAAGCAAGATGTCTTCGAGTTTTATGCTAATTTTTTTAGGTCAAACTTTATGTTTCATACTTGCTATGGAGGAGGAGTATATATTCCAGTAAATTATTGATATACACTCCCTAGGGGACATACATATATGTTGTCATAATTATTTTGTATGCAATTCCATCTTTTTATCAAATCTAAAACCTGGCGTTATTTTTTCTTAATGACGCCGTTTGACGGAATTCAAACAGTCGCTGAACTTTATAACTTAGTCGAGCCAATATCGTTTCGTTGGGTGTACCGTTATTGCGACTTGAACTTCGTTCATTCACTGCATGCCACGTCAAACGGTTATGGCCAGCTTTGATTGCCCCAGCCTCCAAGGCAGTCACGACTTTTTGTCATGAAGTGCGTTTTTTGTGAGTTTCGCTGGAATAGTTTTCATTTGATTCTTCTTCCTTTTCTTCGCCACTTGAGAGTTCGGCGTTAGTTTTTGCTACATACCTATATTTTATTTTGTCTTAAACGTTTGTGTTTTTCAAGAAGTTAGGTAGGTAGGTATGTATTATTGTTGGTGTTTGTTATTGCCGCTGCCAGCAGCTTCAGTAAAATACTTTCAAGTTGCATGGAAACGATTGTTCAAAGGAATCGTCGTGAATCGTGAGTACACCTTAAATGTGTGGGCAAAACTTTCAAAATTCATTAAAAGCAAAAAACAGGAGAAGAAGAAGAAAAACACAGAGAAACTTTTCTCCATTTTCTTCGCCTATACATATTTGGAAGACATTTTTCCAACAACACTTTTGGCAAACAAATGTCTTAGAAGGCGGACATCGAAGCACTCGGCAATAGTTCGCCCGGCTCCTTTCCCTCTCCCGGTTGGCAACATTATTTTATTGGAGGCACGGCAACCTAATGGAAAATTAGTGAACAACATTATGATTTCAAGGAAAGTAAGGCATAATTTCAGTGTTGAAGTGGCAGAGACGGCATAATGTTTCAGACAATCAACGGAAAATGGAATTTAGTTGGTAAGAAGGAGCTTGTATATATAGGTATATGGGCGTTTTCGAGTATGTGTATAAAGTGGTAAAGAGTTGCACTTGAAAATTTGGTCTACAGGGGCCTTTAGAGCAAAACATACGAAGTTTGATATTCAATATAGTTATAAGGCTTACATGACTTAAAAATGCAGTTTTTATGACTTTATCGTGATCGAATTTTCTGAATTATACCTTTGACAAAATCTCATTGTGAAAATAGAAATCGATAAATATATTATATATTCACAAATTATATATGGGAACCTGTTTTCTATGCAGTTATAGAAAATGCACATGTGGATATGTTTTTTTTTTTCTTACGAGTTTTTTTATACCCTCCACCATTCTATGAAGGGTATATTAACTTTGTCATTCCGTTTGTAACTCGTCGTTCTTAATAGAACAAAGTATATATATTCTGGATTAGCGTAAAATTCTAAGACGATCTAGCGATGTCCGTCGGTCTGTCTGTCCGTTAGAAGGCTAAAATTTTGCATGTATGCATAGTTTGCCATTAGGCAGGCTAAGTTCGTAAATGGGTCATGTCGGTATATTTTTATTTTCATGATTTTAGCGACATTATTTACCAGAATTATTTACAATTTTGTATTTGAAGTTCGTAATGGGTACTACAGCATATGACAAACATTTTTATATGCAGGGCCAAGTCTTCGTATAGCCCCCATATAACGGTACATCCCGATATTCGGTATTTTGATGATTTCAGCAACATTATTCACCGGCATCGTTTCAAATTTCGAACCGGAAGATCTTATTGGGTACTACAACTTGTGGCAAAAAAAATCGTATACAGGCCCATATCTTTGTATAGCCTCCATATGACGGTACCTCCCGATACTCCATATTTTCATGATTTTTGCGATATTATTTACCGTAATTGTAAAAAATTTCGTATTTGAAGTTTGTAATGGGCACTACAGTCTTTGAAAGAAAATTGTCTATGCAAGTCCAGGTCTTCGTATAGTCACCATATAACGGTTTTCATTTAAGTAGTAGTTTTCGGAATTTTTTTTTGAATTTTTTCAATTTCCTTCGAAATGGTAGAGGGTGTATTCGGGCCGGCCGAATTTAGCGGTTTTTTGCTTGTTTTTTTTTTAATATATTCCTATTTTTGAAAAATATCACAGTCATTATACAACCGCAAGTCAGGGCCTCATTTATTATACCCCCGCTTTAGTATTCCATAATCATATTTCAGTTTGTGATACTTATGTAAATTGTAGTGGCACTAAATTTTCTGAAGTTCAGGAGCCTTTTATTCCCGTTCACCATTTATGTATATACATATGCATGCATGTATGTGTGTATCCCTACAACGAGCTGGACCATTTTGTATTTATGCAATGCCTTAAAAATGTCAGATACAAACAAAGATTATACCAAAATATGCCAAGCAATGTGGAGGAAAGTGCTTTGGTATACGGGCCCACAGATGGAGAGGGGGAAGGCTTCGCAAGAAGACTAGCGACGTGGACTATTATCCACCAAAACATCTATCCGCCAGATAGGCTGTAATGAAAGCAACAAAGACGCGGTTGAAATGGATGGTTGGATGGATAGATAAATGAATGTACCAGACTAGCCGCAGCAACAGCAGCGGTAGCTCGGAAAGAGGGACACATAGAAACTGAAGCTTAGAACACAAAATACAGACTCAAGTATCATAGACTTTTAAGTGGCCCATTTGAACTTTGCTCTCTGAAGTGGCACACACAATTGCCTACGTCAGACACAGACAGAGCTACCTACCTACACATATCCAATTGCCAGGGCACGCACACACAACTCATGTGAATAAATTACATGCACACTAACGTTGTAACGGTATTCAGTGTTTAGCGTTTTCTTTTATTTTTTTATTTATTTTTTTTCTTTGTTTGTTGGGTTCTGCCTCCAACGTTCTGCCAACCATTAGAACGATTACTTCAGGTATGGAGTCAAGTCGAATGAGTCGTTATGCCTGAAGGAAATAATTCGTATGAAAAATATTATATTGCTATTCATTTTCAAAAAAATGTGTTTTAAACAGCGAATTGTTTTGAGAACAATTATTTTGGTATTGTTAAATATTCGGGAGTATGTGGGAAAGAACTCGAATAATTTCCATGAAATCTCCAGGTAATTATCGTGCAATTTATTTCACTCAATCTAAAGCTTTGAAAGAAATTATTCTTAAATTTCGGTTTCCCACACCAAAGCATACACTCGGTTTGAAGCAAAATCTGAGAAAACATTTCGAAACATTTCTTTTTCGAAATAAATTGGTAAATTCTCTATTGTTTTAATCGTCTACGATAGCCTACGGCCAGTGCCAATTATATATGGTACCACAGGTCTACATCTTGCCTTAAACTGTCCAGTAAAAAATCCAATTATTTCATAATGGGTTCATTAAGTATATTTCGAATTTCCAACACACCAATTACAATAAAAATGTTTCGAATTATAAGCTACTTAAGTTCATTGATTGATTAAGAATTTGATTTTAATGGCTAAAGCGGTCACAGCAATGGGTGGAGCAATATTGACCATCTCTTGTCTAACTTTCCACTGTCTCAGAGCTTATTCGGTGTGAACCTAACAAAGACAGTTGGTAATATTCACATGTAACCGCATGTAAGATCAATTTATTCGGACTGTCTACTAAGATTGGACAAAAAAGAAAAAAAGTTGCGGAACGGGTAAGGAAAGGCTTTATTGCACTTTACTCCTGCAACATTTCAATAGGAAAAAGCTGGAGATTCTCTCTAGCTAATATACACTGGATGTATTAAGCTGTGATTTGGTCCATCCCTTCTTATGCAAGTATTGTCTGGTGGCAAGCAGCAAAATTCAAGGAAAATACCTCGAAACTCTCAAGCCTAAAGCGAACATTAATTTTTTTAGAATATGCATACTACAGGAAAGGTTCGTGCAGCTTGCTGGACTTTCTAAGAGCTGAAGTAAACGTTAACCCTCATGAAAGGGTCAGCTATTACATATCTCCAACCATGACAGAATTGAAGTACTGATTCCAAACAGAGAAGTTTGTAACGGAGTCAACCTATTTGTAATCGGTCTGCCGACATATACAGACGGGTGGCTGGAGTCTACTATGAGCAACTAGGAATGGCCTTCTCCTACAAGTCGGATGGATAGTGAAGTGTTTCAGGCAGAGATCTTTGCGATCATAAAAAAGTCAGTCCTGAGGTGTAGAACGGCTCTAAGAAACCTGCATACTGCTCACCTTGTTTGATAAGAACAGGAAAGAGGTACGTAAAGAAAGGGGGTATGTAAAGAAATGACAAAGCCGATGAATTGCAAGGATGGGCTCGCAGTCAACAAACCTTGAAGTCGCCGACATGTCAAACCCCTTCTTTCTCATTTTAAAAGAACTACTCTTCCGAGAGGAAGTCAAAGTGTACTGGTACAACGAATATGGCCACTTTTTTTAGATACCTTGTAACGTGTATCAAAAAAAAAGGCCAGATATCTTATTAGGTCAGATATCCAATATCCGAGGAAAAAAGTCTAAATGGCATAATTCTAACGTCGAATACCACTGTCCTGCCATATCAAGGGAAAGACTACAAGCTGTGGGGGAACATTAACTTATGATCTCAGTATGCATTTAGACACGGATCCTTTTGTCATCTATATCTTCGTAAACAGGTTCTGCCTCCGATGTTAAAAAGCAACTCTATCCACGCTTTTCTAAATCCTTTCTATTTCTCTTCAAAGATCTATCACCTGTAATCTTTCACAACCATTTATTATTTCTTTCTTCTCTTTTTCATGCAGGATGACCAGAATGAATCGAAAAATCTCCGAGTAAGGTGGTTACAATTTCAATTGTAATTATACGTCCTTTAACCGAACCATCTCCTGTCTATATACGTTGTGCCAATTTTGAACTACATAGAATATAGGTGGTGGATTGCTAAATTTCAACTCGATCTAAGATACATATTACGAAACGGATTTCACTCAAAGAGACCTAGACTAAACCCCTTATTTTGGATAAGTGGAATCGTGTTGGAATAGTCCACAGAAATTGGAAAAAATATTTGGGGGATAATTTTCAAAAATTTACGTTAGCATATTAATACCTTAACACAATGACGTCTACTATTCGACACATCATAGAATTTTAATACTTTACTAATTTTCGCCTTCTTTATTTGCACAACATTTTTAGTACTTTTGGACTTGGTACTACTGTTTTGTACATTACTGGACTATTTAATGCCTTATGTGCACTTAGAAAAATGTTTCCGTTAATTGTTTAACAATTGCCAGTTCGTTCACTTTGCTTAATACTATTATGCAGTTTTCGTTCTTCTTGTTTATGTTGTTGTTGGTTATTTCATTAGAACTCTCACAGATGTACTAAAATGTTCTCAAATAATCATGCAAGCGGAATATACGGAATATAATTGTTGCAACAACAACAATAATAATAATAACAATACACATGTATTTCAAATACGATTTTGAAGCTTTTTGATGACGACAATGCTGCTGCTGCTGATGATGATTGCGATAATTGTTCAACTTATTGTTCCAGTTATTGCGGTTGCTGTTGTTCTATTTGTTATTTACAAAAATGATTTGAAAATGAAAATTTGTTGTGCATTGTTTATTCTCTGTTTAGCACATCGATGTGAGGGTCCCCTGTGGGTATGGGTGTGTGTGTGTGAGAGAATACGAGCGTTTGGGGACTGCGTGCTACGCAGTCATTTAAAAAACAATTTCAGATATTCATCTTTGAATACTTCCAAAGAAACTTCTAAATGCATTCATGAACAGTTATTTACTAAATGTCTTTTAATCTAAGTGTTCGCATATGTGAGCAAGTGTGTGTATGTGCGTGTGGTGTATGTGTGTAATTTTAAGTTAACGGAACAATTTTACCATACATTCACATGCATATCTACATACGAAATTAAACTCCATGTTATTCCTCATTTGTTTCATGCTAATGATGATTTAATGATGTTCATAGAGGGGTGGTGGGGGATCCTCCAATGGGTGAGGGATGCACCCCAGCTTAATATTGGCAGCGGAGTGAAAAAATAAGAACAAGAACACATTAAGTGTTCTTTTCTTATTATTTTCAATTTTGAATAATAGCCGCCAAACGACAGCAGTAATAATTCTCTTTGCTTGAGTTTTCCGCTGTGCAGCACGACACTCGAACATTAGAGGGCTTACAAGCAGGTATTTACAACCGCTGCTGCTGCTGCAACGTCTGTTTACCGTATCCGCTGTCCAAGTGATTTACATTCATTAAAGTGTTGACTACTGACTCAGTCGAAACAATGGAGGGAACTTTTTACAACCGAAAGTAAGAGTTTCCATGTTCTCAGCATAATTCTGCTGTGAGAGCAAAAACAAGTGAACAACTTTCTAAAACTTCTCAAGATTTCATTACGTTTCTATCTGCAATTGAAAGTTATTATTTACCCACATACCCATGGCCGACAGGCGGCCAGGCACCCAAGCAGCCGGCAGATGATGGCGATGATGGTTCCATGCTCTGCGGGCAAAAAGAAATTATGACACTTAAGTAGTCGGCCATTATGGGAAGAAAACATTTTGTATTTAGCTCAAGTAGTGCTTCGAGAAAAGCGGGGGAAAATAGAAAAAATAGGCCAACTTTTGGAAGACGTTTTTTTGTTTGTTTCTTTTCGTATTTTGGCATGTAAACAGAATAGCCAGCCATCCACATGTATGGGTACTTGACAATAAAGTGGATTGTTTTTCGAAGAAAACAATTCGCTAGAATGGACATTTCTTTGTCAATGGGGTAAATGTAACAGCTTACCCAATCAATAATGTTCTCCGAAGACAAACTATCGGAGTTTGTACTTACCTAAAAAGAGAGATGAAATAAAATATTGTTAGTTTGAAAAATATATTTACTTAAAATTAAATAAATTATATTTATTTATTTTTTTGGGTATTTTAAAAATTATATGCAATAATATGGGGGTTTTAAGTTTCAAGTGGAGGTGATAGTATTCGGTTAGTAGATCAAAATCCCAAAAGAGTTTTGCGTTCGATAGACTTCAAATATTTAGGTCTATAACTCGCAAAATGAAGATAGAGTCATTTGTGCAAAATATGAATCGTGTCAGCCCACATTTTGGTATAGCCCCCATACGAGGGTGTATCCCGATTTCAAGTATTTCTTACATTTGTCAAAATTTTTCATGCTAATTTGAGCTCTTAGTAAGGGGAAACCATCCTTATACAAAGTTATCGATATAGACCCACGTTTTGGTATAACCTTCATATGAAGGTATACCCCGATTTCAGCTTCCGGAAAACTAGTTCGCAAACATTTTTCAATGCAGGTCAATGTTTCGGAGTAGCGCTCATATAAAGGTAGGATTTTACTTATTTCAAGAACCTTGAACATATTTTCTAGTCAATGTGGCTAAAAATGTATGTTTAGATATAGTCTCCAAATATTTTGTACCGATTTTTTTTATTTAAAGTTCGTAATAGATACTTCAGTCTATGCAGGCTGACCTGCAGGTCCACGTATCTGTTCCTTCCTATATTCGTTATTTCGATGATTTCGGCCACATTTTTTTACCGGAATTGTTTCAAATTTTGTATTTGAAGTTTAATGTTTACTACAGCCTTTGACTGAAAATTGGCTACGTAGTTCCTCGTCTTCGTACAGTCCCTCCCGATATTCGGTATTTTGATCATTTACCGGTATTGTTTAAAATTTCGTATTTGAAGTTGGGAAGTTCGGTGCTACAGCATATTAAAAAAAATACTTATGAAGGACCACTTCATCGTACAGCCCCCCTATAAGGTGTTTCATTTGTGAGGTATTTTTCTACTGAAAATTTTGAAGTTCCTTCAAAAGGGTGCTGGTAGGACGTTTCGAACTTAGCTGATTTTTACTTGTTAGATCTTTTTTTATAATCTACAGAGTTTTCCTGTAATTATTTTTTTTGCACAGAGTAATTGAAAAAAAAAACTATTTGAAATATTTTCAATTTCACTGCTAATGGAAAATGTATATTTACAATGGAATTGTAATTTTTGTATAAATATTGTAAAAAATAGCAAATTCAAATATAAAAAATTAATATTAATTTTTCATTTTGAAATAAAAAATTCATAATCTCAGAGATCTGAAAAAATCAGGATATTTGTTTCATTCTTTACATTATGTAATTGTGACAAAAACATATTCAAAAAAGCATGTTAAAAAATATATTTTTTTATCCAAAAGTCAAACAAAGCTATAATTCTAAACAATTCCAGTCAAACTTATAAAGATAACTTTCAGTCAGCTCTAAGAAGTTATGGATTCCATCTTTCAAATGCGTTCTTCTCAAAACAGGCAAATACATTTAAGAATGACATCGTTTGCCAAGTTGAGGAGGTTACTTTTTTATTTAAAATGCATCATCTTAACTTGTCTGATGTTATTAACGAGAATAGAAATACAACACTAGAATTCAGAAAATCCTATTAGCAACATTATGCAAATTTCAGAAATATAGAAAGCTCCGACAGTGACGTTAAAAACAAATAGGCATTTAACTTTATTTAAACTGTAACAATTTGTCATTTATGGAACAATGCCAGTATTAATTTGTGTTTCTTCTTGGAAATGTTTATCCAATAGACTAATTATCACACATATCTATCCATAGCAAATGGACATGTTCGGTTCGAGGGCATTAACAAATATGTAATTTACATAGATAAATAAATTAAACAAAAGTTATTGTAAACATTTGCATTTGAACATGTGTATGTATTAAAGTTTAATCAAAGTCAAATTCAAATCCATATTGACAATCCAATCATCGGTGCATTCATAGAATCAAATGTAAACATTAATTAAATATTTTCAAACAAGGTCTAGTGCAATTTCACATAAACAAAGGTAACCCAGTGGAACTTCAATTATTACGGGTATGTAATGAATACCGCTGCACTTAAGCTCCGCACAGAAGCCCATATTAATCGAGGTTCAACATTGTTCGAATAAATAAACAATCTGTAAAATAAATAATATAAATGATTAAATAGAACTATTAACCCAGATGAATCTGAATTGCCTAATGGATATGGCCGGAATAATTAAATATAATTAAGGGATTAAAACAAATAAACAATTTGTAAACAAGAATTGAAAGTATGATTTAAAATAACAGAAAAGTTTGAAATACATAGATGACATGATTTGACAAATAAAGAATAGCACAAACGATATTTTGGGGGCGAAGCAAAATTATAATTGCTATTATTTTATAAACAAAAATAAATAAATTTAAAAACTCCACGTTGTCATCGTCGAGTCTCGATCTCACAACCTCCGGTTTGGTAGAAATAACCCATTATTTTCAATCTAATGTTAATGCAAAATTAAGTTTGTTTACATTCATGTTTAATGGGTTATGCGGTCCATACAGCCTCCCAGTTTTTGCTAGGATATAACGGATTATCCGGCCAATATTATTCCAATTTTTAGCTGCGAAGATTGGAGAAATTAAAAAGCACACCGAGTTCACTTCACGTCCCACACCTTCAAACATTGAAAAAATCGTTTAGACAAAGAAATATTTTTTTCACTCTCCAACATGGATTAAGATATTAGAGAAATAATATTTGTTAATTTCTTTTTTAAAAACTTTTAACTAATTCTCAAAACAAATTTACTCTCATAAGTGTTTCTTGTCCATATGCAAATATATATGTATGTATGTATGTATATGCATACTGCACGCTCTAAATGCAGATAATAACAACTTTTTTAATCCTCTTTAGTAGAGCAGGCGAATAGATTTTTGTTGAATTTTCCCAAAACAACTACAAACTTTCCACACAGCAATTTCCTGACAAAGAGAATCCATTTGTAGAGAGAAAAACAAATATGCTTAAAATTTAGTAGATTTGCTTGAAAAATATTTGCAAGTACATTAGCTTTAAGCGGGTGGAAATTTTCGAGGTAAATTGCTGGACTCTTACGATATGCAGTATTTGTAGTTTTGTGGGTCATATAGTAGTCCTAAAAACTGTAGGACATTATACTGGTTACTTTTCCAGCAACTTCTATCTCAGAGAGAGAAGTAGTATTATTCTCATTTTTAGAAAAACTGTAAAAAATGAAGATACAACATACCTCCAAAAACCGGCAAGCTGCCCACTACAAAATGATAGAAAACCAGTGCGGACATTTGATCGTTTTTACTCGGAAGTCAAACACGCTCGCCAACGGAACTGCTCGAAAAGTGGGAGGATTAAATGGAGTTTATTCTTTACTCTTTTGTCTTATGTGGGTGCACTCCTGACTCACTTCTTCTAGTAAAATCAGAGTGAGAGCCGAATGGCTCGAAATAGAGTGAGTTTGTTTTAAGAGTGAAATCAATTGAAAAAAATATGTTGTTTTCGGGTTTCGGTGTAGGTGTTTGAGTGCAAACCGGTTTTGATATTGTTGTGTTAGAGAGAGAGGTGATTATGAAAAAAAAAAAAATCAAAAAAGAGCAAAACAGTGGAACCAGGTTTCTGTCGATTTTGTGTACAATAACAACAACAACATCATATGCCTTTTTGGTACAGATTAGCGACAATGCTTTCAACGTGTTTCGTTCTGTTTTGTTTGCTTCTGCAGTTTGAGAAGATGCACATACAGAGACAAAAACTAAAGAGTGCTCGTTTCTGAGCGAATTTATTCGAGCGAAAACGAAAAATACATTTCTGCTCGTTTTGTTTTTTCTACTGAGTGCTCCGCTCGACTTCGAACGAGTTTCTTTCGAAATCCATAATTTTTTAGTTGAAAATAAGTAAAAAGTGCTTTAAATTCGGCTGGGACTTTTTATACCCTCCACCCCCATTTTGTTATTGCAACATAGTCAGGCTTAATCCCATTATTATTGTTTTTATAAAAACAACGTTTGTTTATTAGTGAAGAAAGTAAAATGAAATAAATAGAAAATCGGGAGGTATTTCCATTTAGAGGAATTATAGCCTTTGCAGAGAGAGAGAGAGAGAGAGAGAGAGAGAGAACAGATCTACCAAGAACACAAAATGTAAAGTTTTGGCTGATTTAGTTGGAAATATTGGGAGAAACCTTCAAAATACCGGAAATCGGAGGCACTGTTATACGGGGGCTATACCTAAACCAATCAGTCTGCATATAAAATAAACTTTTGTGCCAAATTGCAGGTCTAGATTAAACGATCAATTTTATTTTGATCGGGAACATATATAACTTTTGGGGTCTCCGACGAATATTTCGAGTTGTTGCAAACGGAATTACAAATTTAATATATCCTCCATTGTATGGTAGTTATTTGATGGCATTATACAATATTGAAAGTTTTTTTCTGAAAAATTATTGAATTATAGCCTGACATTTTTTAAACATTTTCACATCGGCGACAAAACAGCTGATTTTCAATACCGTATGACTCTTACTGCGCAATATTTAAAGTAGGAATTTGCGCAAACTTTCAGTAACTCACTTGTCCAAATTGTTCTCTTACCTCGGTCTCATTTACTGGAATTTGGGTTATCGAACATTTTGTAATAATTTGTACAAATTACACCTAAATTTTTCAAATTTCTAGCACAAAAGCAGCCGATTGATGGTCTCAGGTACAAGAAGAATAAGAGTTGCAAGTGCTGGCAATAAGAAATAGGTCCGACCGAAATTTGCAAACTCTTAGAGAAACAACTGCCTAAATTTTTCTCTCTCTCCCCCTACAATCGCTCTCTTTTGATGGACTGTTGTGTTAACAGACAACTTTTAGCAATAATTTGCAACAACTTTACAAATTTGGAAATTTGTTCCATATAGTCCAGCTCTTCGATCGGACTTGTTTCTAGTTCAATGGATTTCCAATTTTTCAAATTATTTTCAAAAAGAACAGAAAACAATTGGGCTTGCGATTTCCAAGAAAAAAATGTCAAATAGTTTGGACAAGATTTACCAGAGGCACACTATAATACCTTTACAATGGCCCAGTTTTGCATAACCAAATTCATTTCACAAAGCACTACAGTTCAATCGTTCGGATCAAAATCGCTAAGCGAGACCTAATCTTTCATTATAGTTTCCGTTCATGTGCATTAAAAACGTATAAATAATTATTTCACTTAAACTAGTCCGTTCGGGAGCAACACAACTCTAATCGGAATGCTCATCTCGCTGGCACTACGATCGTACGCATTCCCAGTCATTTGAACGCATCCCATCTTTCGCAATAAAGATTTATTAATAAATATTAATATAAATATAGCCAGAACTGGATGTTTCTACGACCGAGCCATTATAGGCGACACTGCTTCCGAATGCAAGAGTAGCTTACGAGATAAAGTAGTTGTAGCTTATTGACCAATAATAAATATATAAATAGCCCAACAAATAAATACAATCGAGTTGTTACATATTATTGTTGTAGTTGTTGTTGTTCTGTTGCCCGTTCTTTTTGTGTTTTCTCTTCTTTTTTCAGATTAAATGATTGAACAATGTGTGTATAGCCCCAAAGTGACATATTATACAATTACACATTGATTCAGCACACACACACACAAACATACTTACATACATACATTATATAATGGAGTTCAGATTGTCAATAAAATTGTGGCAAATGTGTGTTTCTTTTATTTTTTGTTATTGTTGTCAACCACGACGACGAGTTTATTTCTTGTTTTCTTTTTTCGTCTTCTACTTCTTCTCGTTTGACATCTCTACAGCAGAGTAGTTGTTGATGGCACAACTTTTGAAATTGTCACTGCTGCTGTTGTTGTTATTATTGTTTGCCCGCCTCTTTTGATTGATCCCACTTGATGCATTAAAGAGACATCTTTGGTGAATAGAGCTTTAGATAATGTTTTTTTCTTTTTTTTTATTGAAATAAAATGAAATCTCGATTGATGACAGGATGATTGAAAAATAAAACAAACGAATGGAAATAAAACACACACAGAAAATAATGTATTGAAATTGATGGAGCTGCACGCAAGATTCGAAGAATGAAACATATTTACTATAGCACTCATATACGGTACCTTCCGATATTCGGTGATTTGATAGTTGTGCGCATATAGGATTACATTTTCCTTAAGAGTACAGAGTATCAGTACAGAGTACATTCCTCTGTCATACTCCGTATTTTGACGATTTATGCCACACTTTCTAAAGGATTTGTGTAAAATTTGGTATTTGTAGTTCATAATGGGTTATATATCGGTCCACGGTTTATACATATCGACACCCGCCGATATTCGGTGTTTTGATGATCATAGGTATATTTTTTTACAGAATTGTTTCAAATTTGGTGTTTGCGACTCGTAATATATAATAATACATATAGTAGAAAATTGTCTATAAAGGGTGAGATGAAGAAACTGCAACCAACATCAGACTGTTGTCATTTGTAAGCCACTCGTCCGACTGTTAAAATTGTGTGATGTGACAGCTCATTATATTGTTTACAAGCGTACAAAAGCATTTTGGTGAGAATTTAAAATCGTGATGGAATTCAAGCGTGACAGTGTGATTTCTTTATATTTGGCTGGAAAACCACAAAGGGTTATCATTAGAGCACTCCAACATTTAAATGTGAATAAATCTTTTGTGAATCGTACCATGGCTCGTTAACGTGATACTGGTAGCGTAGCCCGACGTTAAGGAAGTGGACGCAAGGAAACAGCAACATCAGCAGAAATGGTTCGAAAAGTAAAGAGGCGACTTGATCGAAACCCACGTCGCAGTGGCCGCAATATTCCATTTGGCAAATATTGAAAAATGAGCTCGGGGTAAAGCTATTGAAATTCCAAAAAGTGCAAGAACTTACACCGCAACTGAAAGAAAATAGAATCAAAAGAGCTAAAGAGTTCCATCGCTTGGCCGAAAGTGGTGAACTGCCGAATTTGGTTTTCTCCGATGAGAAAATATTCGTTGTTCAGCAGTTTGTAAACAAACAAAATGATCGTGTTTACTTGCCAAAGAGGTCAGCTGAAAATGTGCACCATCGGTTGGCCACCACAACTCAAGCGCCGACCATGGTGATGGTGTGGGCCGCCATAAGAGCCAATGGTCGCTCTCCGCTCGTATTAATCGAATCGGAATAAATGCCGAATATTATCGCGAAAATATTCTGGAGGGTGTATTTTAGCCTTGGGCATGCAAAATTTTTTTTTTCGCATTGAGCACGCGCCACCCAAAAATGGTTACAAAATGAGGTTTTTCGCTTCATTTCCAGCGCACAATGGCCACCAAAATCTTTGGATACCAATCCGTTGGACTAAAAAATACCAAAATGTCGATCACCTCAAGCAACCGCTTCGCCGGGAATGGGCCAAAATACCGCAGAGCAACATTCGGGCAGCGTGTGACGGTTTCATTTGTCGTTTGAAGGCCATAATTCGTGCCAAAGGTGACCAATTCGAACAAATCTAAACTTATTCTAAGATTTGATGCTATTTCCGACATTTTTTGCTTTAATTCAATAAAATGTAAAAAATGTAAAAATTATAGCGTTTGACTTTTTGCAGTTTTTTATCTCACCCTGTATATAGACAATTCTCTTCCAAGTAATAAGGTATCCAGAAGGAACTCTTTTTGTGGATTTCCGGACAATTTCACTGAAAAATGTGGTTACATTCATCAAAATACTGAATATCAGGAGGTACCGTTATGTGGGGGATATACGACATCGTAGACCTATATAGACAGTTTTCTTCCAGAGGGTAACGTGCTCACAAAGAACTCCGTGAAATTTCAGACAATTTCATTGAAAATGTGGCTAAAATCATCAAAATACCGAATATCGGTAAATACGATATAGTGAACCGATATAGCTCAATCTCGAACTTGACCTGCCTGCAGACAAAAGACTGATCTGAGCAAATTTTTAAGCTTCATATCTTTATTCGTCTTGACTCCAGCGTGATTACAGCAGACGGGCAGACTTACAGGGCTAAATCGTCTTAGAATTTTACGCGGATCTAGAATATTTGAACTTTGTTATATCCAACATTATTATTTCGACGAGTTACAAGCGAAATGACGAACCATACTCTGTATGTTGGAAGATATAAAAACCAGAAGAAATTATAAAACGCAAAGAAATTATAGATCTGCTAAGAAGGATTGAGTTATGAGAAACCACTGATATAACTCAGAAGAAAGATGAATGTTATTCTGCTGCCACGAGAATTTTTCCTCTCTGTTATATTTTATAAAAGACCCTCGTTTCTTATAATGTGGTATGTATAATCGTACTACCGCAAACCTTATAACCAACACCTGGAAAATACCACAATCAGCCAACCCCTTTAGAGAATTCACAGAATTCAGTAATTATTGTGCTTTCAAAATGTTGATGGCAATTTCACAAATATGTTCAAATATTAAAAATTATTTAGCACATGTCGCCACAACTATTTATTATTATCGTCATACTCTACGTTAATACACTTGCACAATATATATATAACATATTGTTCGGAACTTCTTATCGAAAGCGTTCAATGACGTTCTGGCGTTCATTTTGTTTGTTTGTCATTTTATAGAAATTCTATTTCTCGCAAATACCAATGTCTGCCAATGGCTTAAAGAATGCAACCAACCAACCAAACCAAACGAACGAGCGAACGTTTACGACTTGAACATGTTGAGGCTAAGTATTTGCGAACATTCTCTAAATGTCATCAAGAACAACAACGACAATAACAAAAAACTCTATTAGATTGGCATTTCGTTGGGGGCAGATGCAAAGAGATGAGACCATCAGCCAGAAGAGACCTTAGCCTGCAGTCTACAGGAAAAACTTACTTGTAAAGATGTTAAATACAAACATGTAAATGCGTTTCCTTGGTATGCACTCCACACCCCCCACACACACATACATGCTTGCATGAGGACATTATCCTTTTAGCGGAAATAGTGAAGTTGTCTACTCATCCAACAAGAAGTTTTTAAGTGTATATCCGTAACATTAGAGTCAAGTGTTATGTGACTTTGTAATGGTCACATGGCAGGCAGTCAGGCAGACAGACGTTGGGAGAGGGCGAAGTGGCTGCCAGTGGACTTGGTACTGGTGCCTGTCTGCTCGTTGACGCCTTATTTGTCTCGTTTTAGTTTTTGTCAACTGTTTTTCTTAGCTGTGTGTTATTTTTTGCCATGTTCTCATAAACAAAGTATTTATTTTCATTTCCATTTCCATTTTGTTTTTTTTTTATTATTTTTGTTGTCATTGTTATTGCCCTTACGCACACAACACCATCCTTTGTCCGTCCATACACTCCCACTGCTCCCGATGTAACAATCACAAACCCTTGCTCCTCCGTCATATAAACAAAGTTTGTTTTTCTCTCCCCTCTCTCACTCCCTCCCTCTCTACCACTCCACTTCGAATACAATATTTGTACAACAACAAAAAAAAAAAAAGAAATACCAGCTCGTATTTTGTTGAAATGGAACAATGGCACGCTTCTCGCTGCCAATTTTTACGACTGGCGCTTCTGATTAAAAATCACACGTTTCTTATTGTAATGGGGGACGATGGGGAAGGAGGGGGAGGAGGACAAGGAGCGAAATTGAAATAAATGGGAGACAATAGACAGACACCGGTAAATTAGCTGATAATGATACATCTGGTTAGAGTGTTCCGCGCCTATTTTCACATCAACGGCAACGACAACAACAACAATACAAACAACTACGTGCCACAGTTTGTGATGAATTTTATCGTGACGGTGACCAGTTAACATTCAGGCTATTGAAAGGATTAGCAAATGGCCATTTGATTGTCATTTGTCACCGTCATTGTCGTTGTTATGCCGTTGTTTATATGTTGTAGAACCAACAAAGTAATGTGGGAAATATATATTGAAGTTCAGCTGAGATGGATAGTTTTTTGGATACTTATATCCCGTGTACAACAGAGCTGCAAACTCGACTTATTTTTGACACTACATAGTGGATTTTTTTTGATTCAAGTTCGACACATCAAACAAAATTTTAATTGTTTTACAGAAGAAGGAGTTTTTATCAATTTATTTATGAGAATTATTGGCATTTAGAATTTTGGGCCAATATTTTTCACGTTCCCTCCCGACCATGGGCCACATTTGGACTATATCTCTCGTTTCGTTTTACTTGAGACAAGCAAGTGCCCGCTATTCATTAGCGAAAAGTCCACCTTAACATTTTAGATGCGTTTCAACTGTTCGTGTTAGGCCTGTTATACCCTCCACCGTACATAGTATGGAGGGTATATAAAATTGGTCATTCGGTTTGCAACTGATCGAAATCATAATTTTAGACCCAACAAAGTGTATATATTCTTGATCAGCTTAAAATTCTAAGACGATTTAGCCCTGTCCGTCCGTCTGTTGTAAACACGCTACAGTAAAAACGAATTAAGATAGGAAGCAAAAATTTTGCACAGATCTCTCTTTTGTCTGCAGGCAGATCAAGTTCGAAGATGGGCTATATCGGCCCTGATATCGTATAGCCCCATATAACGATTCACTCCGATATTCGGTATTTTGATGATTTTAGCCACATTTTTCAAGGGAATTGTCTGAAATTCTACACAAGGAGTTCTTTGTAAGTGCTTTACACCCAGAAATAAAATTGGTACATCGGTCCACAATATCGTAAATCCCCCATATATCGGCACCTTCCAATATTCGGTATTTTTAAGATATTACCAGGATTTTTAAAGTATTTTTTTTTTTGAATTTCCTGATTCGTATTCAAAAATTCGGCCCGGCCGAACATACTGCTTTTTTACTTGTTAGTACCAAAATATCACAATTTCCTCGGTTGGTAAAATTTTTTTAATCAAAACTTCATGCATCGTACTTAATTTTTCAGACTTTCAAGGATTTATATTTTCTTTGAGTTTTTCCCTTTTTTCCGAAAGAATAATAGGAAATGTTTATCTTTTACACTATAAAATGTTTCATTTTGAAGCTTACCAATGAAGGTATTTGTAAACCATTGTCCAAAACTATTTCGATGTCTCCATACGTAAATCTGTGAAACCAACAGCTCTATTCCTTCACCCAATACCAAATTTGGTAATATTTAGTACGCATATCCGAAACAATCTACATCTCTCCATCCTCGGCTCCAACAGTGACCCAAAATTAGTACCATTTAGTACTTTTTGAATAATTTTAATGCTGACTTGCAAACCCGTTCCATGTCTCAATCCTAGACACCAAGAGTTATCGCAATGTAAAATTTTACGGTTTCAGCTCTATTGCTTTACCCAATACCCACAATAATTACCATTTAGTACTTTTCGATCAATTATAGTAAGTTTAAAAAATCACTTCAATATCTCAATTCTATATACCAACAGAGACCTTAATATAAAACTTGAGGATTCCAGACCTATACCATCACACAATACCAAATTTAGTACTATTTAGTATTTTTCGTACAAATATAAGTTACATTTCCAAATCACCCCCATATCGCAAACACAGATACCATAAGTAATCCAAGTATCAATTTTCAGAATTTTCTCTCTGTCCCTTCATCCAATACCACATACCATATCTCAATTCCAGATACCAATAGAGACCTCAATATAAAACTTTAGGATTCCAGAAATATGCCTTCACACAATACCAAATATGGTACCATTCATTACTTTTCGTACAATTATGGTTCACATTTCAGAGACAACCTCTATATGTCCAGGCTAAACATGAACAACGACAAATTTCCAAATCACCGCTAAATCTCAAACACGGATACCATAAGTAATCCAAGTATCAAATGTCAGAATTTTATGTCTGTTTCTTCACCTGATACCACATACCATATCTCAATTCCAGATACCAATAGAGACCTGAATATAAAATTTTAGGATTCCAGACCTATCCCTGCACACAATACCAAAAATGGTACCATTCATTACTTTTCGTACAATTATGGTTCACATTTCAGAAACAACCTCTATATGTCCAGGCTAAACATGAATAACGACCCTAATACTAAGTTTAAGATTTCAATCACTATCTGTTCTTCCAATATCAAATTGTACCAAATTTAGTACTATTAAATAGTTTTCGTGCACCCATTTCCGAAACCATACAAAATTTCATTTGGAAAAGTTAGAACACTTAGTACACATTTCAAAATCATAACAAATATCAAGATTTTAGCCGTTTACATGATACCAAACGGAACCATTTTAGAAGTTTAGTGCCACTTTAGAAAGATTCTTAAACTTAAAGTTCGAATTTCCAAAAACCCTTCGGAACATCTATCGTGCATTCCATTAGTAACTCTTCTTTCAAATTTGAAAGCTAATTCTTTTTGTCCAATACAAAGTATTCAATTTGTAGTAGTTTTCGTACCCTTTAGCACGATCTTCCGAAAACCCAACCTTGTCACAAGCTTACGCACCAAGGCAGGCTTTCGTGCGATTCAAGATTCTAGCATCAGCCGTTTCGTCTAGGAATTAATTCTAAGTAAGTTATTTCACTTCTTTTTTATATATAAAGATAGAGGTATGAGTTTTTCTTCTAAATTTTTAACTTTCGACGGGCAGGTATATTAGAAAGTGAGCCAATATATTTCATTTTCTCTCTTGCTCCAATATAAACAAAAATATTGGAATGTGAACATTTTCTTAAGAAAATCGATCATTGATTCCCCTTTTAAGTCAGTAATTATTCAATGTTCTTTGACCTTTTTTTTTTTTTGGGAACCAGCAATTCAAATTGTCAGAATAAGTTATGTAAAATGGTTGACCTTTGCGCTCACCAAAACGTCGGGTGAAATTTTATAGTCCTCTTGACTTAAAATCTTTACTCGAAACAAAAAATATAAAATTGGTCTTTCTTCCGTTCCTAGGAACATCTATGTGTACAAATGACTTTTATTTAATTAAAACAAAAATAAATATTAAATTGTTAAATTTCTCTCTAAAAGGACTTACCCTTCTCTTCCTTCTATACCATATGCCTTGTAATATGATTCAAAGGGCATATCAAAAACAAAAACTGTTGCTTCACAAATACATATTCAACAAAAAGAAAATTTGCCCGCAAGCAAGGAATATTATCGGTCTATGGAAAATTGTCGTCTGAATGTCAGAACAATAGTAACAAAATAAAAACAACCAAAACAACAACAACAACAGCTGTAAATAACAACCTCTGTCTGATTCAAACATTTTGAAATTGGATTCAATGTTGTATTCGAACTCAATTTGCTTTGAGACAAACGAACGAACAAAACAAAATATTGATGCCAAAAGCAAAGTCGCCACCGCTGCCAATTTGCGTTGTAATATTGGCATCGTATTTAAATTTTGTTTTGTTTTTTATTTCGTAGACTGATATTTAGATTAGTTACCACAATTTCAAGTCTTTATATCTCGATAATAAACAGAATGGCGGCGACGGCGATAGATTACGCAACCTCGAAATCAATACCAATAATGGTGACTTCAAACAAAAATATAGGGGACCGGTTGCCGCCATCGTCGTAATCGTCATCCTCATCATCATTAACAACGGGATCGATGTCGACGCCTTAAAAAAAACAAATGGTTCCGTTTTAAATTGCGACAGGAGGAGGTTAACCGCAGACAACACCAATGTGACGCGATGCAGTCGTCCGTCCGTCAGCCAGTCACTCATTCGCCGCCAATCGACTATCTCCTCATCTATCTATCTATGGATGTCATCGGAAAAATGAATGACACTCGTTGCAAATGAGGCGTAGAGCTGTCATATCATGTTAATTATGGACATAAAGTCATATCCCATTTCACTTCGCTTTTAAATGATTTTGCATAAAACACTTAATCCATAAAACATTCAATTCAATGATGTTGGTGATGAACAACAGGAAACATGAACAAACACAAGCATATATACATTTCATGTTTATTACCGAGCGAGCATAACAAAAAATAAATTTACACGTAATGCACCCAAAAAAAAAAAACAAAAAAAAAATCGAATGACTGGAAAAATGCACATTAAAGAAAGAGCTACGAAAGGACAAGTTTTATTTCCTTTTGACAACTTTGAAAGCGAAAGTGATGGGGGAGCAGGGGAAAAGTACTCACACTGCACACTCTTGACAATCGCTGGCAGTGACATTAAAGGGGGGATTATCACTAAATACATTAAGTACAAACGGAAATGTACATCATCTCCAAAGTTTTACCTATGCGCTCGAAGGAAAACCATAAACCGAGTAGCGTAGATGAGCTGGTGTATCAAGTAAACTACAGGGTGAAATGAAAAAACTGCAATCAACTTCAGACTGCTGTCATTTCTAAGCCACCCGTCCGACAGCTGTTAAAATTATTCCAGTCACACCTCATTCTATTGGTCACAAGCGTACAAAAGCATTTTAGTGAGAATTTTCCAGAATTGAATTCCACCAAGCGTGATAGTGTGATTTCTTTATATTTGGCTTGAAAAGCAAAATTGGCTATCGTTACAGCACTCTAGCACTTAAATGTGAATAATTTTTTTTTGTCTCGTAGCCCGACGTCAAGGAAGTACACGGAAGAAAACAGCAACATCAGCTGAAATGGTTCGAAAAGTAAAGAAGCGGCTTGATCGAAACCCGCGTCGCAGTGGCCGAAAAATGGCTCGTGAGCTGAACGTATCGCAAGATTCCTTTCGGCAAACATTGAAAAATGAGCTCGGGGTAAAGCCATTGAAATTCCAAAAAGTGCAAAAACTTACACCGCAACAGAAAGAAAATAGACTCAAAAGAGCTAAAGAGTTGCTTCGCTTGACCGAAAGTGTTGAACTGCCGAATTTGATTTTCTCCGATGAGAAAACATTCGTTGTCCAGCAGTTTGTAAACAAACAAAATGATCATGTTTACTTGCAAAAGAGGTCAGCTGAAAATGTGCACCTTCGGCACCGTGGCATCAGAATAAATTCCGAATATTATCGCGAAAATATTCTAGAGGGTGTATTAAAGCCTTGGGCACGCAACCATTTTGGTCGCAGATCTTGGATATTCCAACAGGACGAATGCGCCACGCAAGAATGATTACAAAATGAGGTTCCTCGCTTCATTTCCAGCTCACAATAGCCACCAAAATCTCCGGATACCAATCCGTTGGACTATTGTGCCTGGAGTATTTTGGAAAGCAAGGTTTTCACTAAAAATAATAAAAAAGTCGAACACCTCAAGCAAGCGCTTGGATGGGAATAGGCCACATAGGAATAGGACCACAGAGCAACATTCGTGCGGCGTGTGACGGTTTCATTGGCCGTTTGAAGGCCCTAATTCGTGCCAATAGCGACCACTTCCAACAAATCAAAACTTATACTAAAATTTGATGCTATTTCCGACATTTTTTGCTTTCATTCAATAAAATTAAAAAATAATGTAAAAATTATGGTTCTTGTCAGTCTTTTTTATCTCACCCTGCATATTCGTCGCCACATGTTTAATATTAGCGCAAATGAGATGCATTTTAGTAGAGACTACCAATTTTAGCCTAGAATATGGCTATAGCTCCCACATATATGTCTTATCCGATTTTATATTTAAGTCACCCAAATCCGTATATTGCACTCCATAACGAGGATTTCCGGTGCAAAAATATGCAACATCCTGAAAACAACTTTTCCAAGCTTTGTCGAGATCGATTCAGATTAGGATATGTCTCCCATATATATTTCCCTCTACTTTGATCTACTCTATCAGCACTCCATAGCACCGATATTTGGTTCGAGAGGTCACATACAACATAAATTTGCCTCAGTCAAGTTTTTTTGAAATCAATTAAGATATAGCTTTTATAGGTAAGTTTTAACCTAATGCAAGTTTAAACCGGTCTAAAGCATTAATGAACAATTAACGTCTAAATTTCCAATATCAATGTTTATTTGCTACACGTGATTCTACTGAATAGTCATAGTGGTGTTGGGTATAACAAAGTCGGCACCTTTCGACTTTTGTCTTTCCTTACTGGTATATTTTTAAGTTCTAATGGTCCAGCAAACCCTTTTGCATTAAACAAAAATGTTTAATTTGGGTTCAACATTTTAATAAATCTCCATTTAGGGCAATTCCTCCTGTTTTTACACGGTAAGTTAAACCAACAATATAACCCATTTTTATGGCAAATTACTGCCTTTGCTTTAAAATATGTATTTTAATGGAAAAAAAATATGCTTAAAATATAAAAGTCTCCAAATATTCTCTCAAATCTACTATGGAAATTCACTGCTGCCACAATTCTATTAGTCAGAGCAACGCAACATTGACGACTTTGATGAATCTTGGAAGAAAAAAATTACTATATTTATGTGAATGTTCAAATAAAAATACACAGCACTTAAATATTGTTCTACGACAAAATAAACACCAAAGTCATCATCAGCGTCATCAAAAGGCGAAGAACAAAAAAACACACCATCATCAGTGGGACGGACAGCACCACTGGTGAAGAAAAGAAAACAAGTCAAAGTACTTCCACATGTTTTGAAAGTCAAGTGACGAGCTCCGACTACTGAGCAGAGTAAAACTCTTTAAAAGTGTCAATTTAATGATGACAAGCGATCGTAAAACGCCTGAAAAACACAAAAACAACAACAACTCTGCTTTGGGACTGGCAACGTCATTACCAGCTTCGCCATTTGGAAAATGACATATTTCCGTTTCATTTTGCGGCGAAATGACTCGACTCAATGAAGAAATTTCACAGATAATAACATTTGTCGATGCTGCGATGAAATAAAAACACTTGTCATTTGGGGATTACCGCCCAGAGTGAACTTTCGGCCCATCAAACGGTGTGTGTCAGTAGGTCAGAAGTATCTTAAAAAAAAAACTACTAATGAACAGAACATGTTTGCATTTAATGGAAATCAAATCATGCTGGCGAACAAATTAACATATCTTTGGCTGTTAAAAAAAAAAAAAAACTTGTAGGTTTCTTAATATCTGCAGCGCTCAAATGTACTTTCATTCTGCAAAGCTCCTTCTCTTTTTGTATTATGATGAGGCTATTTATTTTATTAACTCCCATGTGACAGCTTCATTTGAAGTGCAGATAATGAATGGGCCTCGTAAAATGTTTATTTTAATGTTAAACTGCTGGTGACAGACTGAAGGTATATTTTTTGAGTAATTTCCAGGCATTAAATAAAATACGCCATCTAATGTCAAGGTTTTAAATTAAATGGTTGTATACAATAGCAATACAGCATTACCTTTTTTGGGTAGTGAGGCAAAAAAAAAAACGAAAAAATCTTTAAGGTTTTTTTTCTCTCACAGACAACAAAAAACCCAACCAGTTGAAAATTTCAATTTATTTAATGGGATAAAATATTCAACAGCAATAAAAAAAACAGCAGGTTCAGGACAACAGATGATGATGCAAGACAGTTGAATGGTTGACATTTAAAATAATTTGTGGAGATTTGTGTAAATCCCCAAATGCATTTGACAGGCAATCAAGGAATATTGATTATAGAAAATGGTGCACCCATAACAAGATATTGGCCAATCCCCCCAAAAAAGGATAAACCTCTTCAAAATGAAATTATTCCATTTGAGTATGTAATATCGAACAGTGCCACTTCGTTATCTAAATCTTATTTGAATACCTGTAATTACTTTAAAGATAAAAAAGCAGATCCGCTTCTCATGCCAATGAACCTATCGATTTTTTCTAATATTCTGCTGAATTTATTATGTTTAACTAAATGTGATTTGCCTCCGGCTCTGTAATTCTGCATTCCAAAAACATTTCTATCATATAATAAAATTGAAACATATTTAATATTGCTTATCATTCCGATGGAATATATTAATGATTCCGAGTAATAAGGTGGGGAAAATAATATTTGTTTTAGCATTTTAAAAAGTTATGACAAAAATTCCAATTAAATTTGCCACATTAGCAAAAATAAATGAATTCGAATGCAATATTTTTAAATTATTTCGATTACAGTAACAAATGAGGTGCAATTGGTGTAAAAAAAGTCATAATTTTATTACAAATAAAGTATAAAATTACAACTATTTTTGTTCAAAAAATTCATACAAATACAGTAGAAGTCATCTACATTGGATATTTAGAATTCAAAGGCATTATTATATTATATTATGGAGTAAAACCTGGAAAGAAACTCTATAATAGTGAAATACTCTGAAATGCATGCGGCATCATAAAAAAGGAGCTGTGAGATGTCTGTTTTTGAATCTATGTCCCTCTGAGAGCAATATAGCCATTACATCACCTTGGCTCCTAACTAGGCTAAAGGCGTAAAGACAGGATTAAGTTAGCTCGATATGAAGTTTCTATACTCTCCTCTAATTAAAACTTTATTCATGGGTTGTCTGAAAATCCTTGAACAACTCCCTGTAAAAATATTTAATTCTATTTTAGCCATGTTCTTAGCGCCTGTTAAACTCAGGGGAATGGAGGAAAGCTTCGATAACTACAAGAACTTCCCAATGTTTTGAGTGAGGGAGAGAGGCGAGGGTGATACTCGTGTGTAGTGAAAGTGAAAAAAAATAAGAAAGGAATGAAACGCATGAAATTAGAATTCAATTGTGAATAGTTTCCATTCTTTGGGAGCTTTCGAAGTGAGTGACCGGTTTGGTTCAAACTTGTTATCTTGTAATAATATTGTCAAATCGGTCCACTCCTTCTGATATCTTCCTAACAAAGCTTAACATAGAACAAGAAAGGATCGCCCAATTGTGACAAAACTTTGCGAATCCTAATATTTTCATCTGAGTAAGGATAGGTGCGAAAATGGAATATATCGGTTCACTCCGTCAGGTACCTCCTCCACTAAGGGTTAAAATTTTGAAAAATCGTCTCTCTTGAAAATATAAAATAAGATTCTCATTATCTCCAAGTTTAGCAAATCTCATTATTTTTACCAACACCAAATCTGATATCAAGAACGGATGGAACGGACCCCCACAAGGGTCAACATTTTGAAAAACTATGATGCTCGGGAAAGTCGAAATCAGGATCCGATTATTTTTAAATGTGGCACATCCTATTTTAACTATCAACGCAAGATCTAGTATGGAGATGGGATACATACGCCTAATCCTTCTGAATTTTGAATAATTATAACCCTTACAAAATCTGAAATAAGTGTCCGATTGTCTTCAACTTTCGCACATCTCAATATTTTTACAAACGCTAGATTTGGTATGAAGACGAAATATGTTGGACCACAACGGTCAACATTTTGGAATAATTATATATCTCATGTAAAATGTGAAATATGTAAGTATCTGATTCTTTCTAAATGTGGCACATTGAAATATTTGCATTTGCACATAATCTGGTATAAAGATGATACAGGGTGAGCTAAAAAACTGCAACAAAATCACACGCCATAATTTTTACATTTCTTTGAATTTTATTGAATGAAAGCAAATATATCGGAAATGGCATCAAATTTCGAATAAATTTAGATTTGTTCGAATTGGTCACCTTTCGCATGAATTATGGCCTTCAAACCGTCACACGCTGCCCGAATGTTGCTCTGCGGCATTTTGACCCATTCCCGGCGAAGCGCTTGCCTGAGGTGATCGACACTTTGGCCTTTTTAGTGCCAACCTTGCTTTCCAAAATACTCCAGGAACAATAGTCCAACGGATTGGTAGCCAAAGATTTTGGTGACCAATACGGCATTTTGACCTATTTCTGGCGAAGCGCTTGCTTGAGGTGATGGTATTTCTATGGTATTTTTTAGTGCCAACCTTCCTTCCAAAATACTCCAGGTACAATAGTACAACGGATTGGTATCCGGATATTTTGGTGGCCATTGTGCCCTGGAAATGAAGTGAGGAACCTCATTTTGTAACCATTCTTGAGTGGCGCGTGCTGAGTCTTGTTGGAATGTCCAAGGTCTGCGGCCAAAATGTTTGGGTGCCCAAGGCTTTAATACACCTTCCAGAATATTTTCACGATAATATTCGGAATTTATTCTGATGCCATGGTCGATTAATACGAGCGGAGAGCGACCATCGGCTGTTATTCTATCACCATGGCCGGCGTATCACGGTAACGAGCGATGGTATGAGACAAAAAATATTTATTCACATTTAAATGCTGGAGTGCTCTAACGTTAGCCACTTGTGGTTTTCCAGGTAAATATAAAGAAAACACACTATCAATAAAGAATCATCACTATCACTTTTGAATTCCATCAGGAATTACTTTTTTCTGGAAAATTCTCATGAAAATGCTTTCCTACGATTGTAAACAATATAATGAGTTGTCAATGTAATAATTTTAACAGCTGTCGGACGACTGGCTTAGAATTGACAGCAGTCTGAATTTGGTTACAGTTTTTTCATCTCACCCTGTATATTTGGTAGGCCCATAATTTTCAATAAGAGTTTTTGGTTAAAATTTTCGAGGGACTATTTCCTATTCTCACATGTAGAAAGGGATTCTCATCCTTCGATTGAATCGGACTGAGTCTTTCTAATTACCCTGTAAGAGGTCAGAGCACAAGGAATACCATTCATAGATACCTATATAATACGATATATTTATACGTCTCTTCATTTTATATATTACCTGCAAAAAGGGGGGCTAATTATCTCAACCCTAATATCACATCCTTTTTGATCTGTGAAATATTCCACCGCAAAAACAAAACGATTTTAAATTATGCAAACTTCACTGTAATGAGTTTTTGTCATTGTTTTTGTTTTTTTTTGTCTGTGTTAAATGGTGACACAGTTCAATTGTTAATTGCCGTCGATTGAAAAATAAATGCAAATTGTTCTAAATAAGCCAAATGAAAAGTACACAGTTTATGGTCTTTTTTTTTCCTTTTTTGTTCAACAAATTGTAATTGATATTGAATGAATGGTTTTGTCTTTCATTCGAAACACATTAAATTTATTGAAGTATTGATTTTCAAATAGTTGTGTTTAACAAACATTAATTAATCGACACACATACATGCACGCAAATACAAGCACACACACAGGGTGACAATTTGAATGGCATGGCATTTTTATTAGGAAAAGCTGTCGAAAAAGTTCCAACATTTTTAGGGGTCTCAAATTGAATATGTGTTATAATTAAGGTCATCCATGTGATATAAATGATCGAGTGTGTGTGTGTGTACGTTTGTGTGTTTTAATATAATATACGATATCAAATAACAAACGGCCATCCAATATTTGGGCCATCGGATCGATGCGGATGTATAATGAATGTGCCCAGCAAATTGTGCAATTCTATTGAAATTAATATTGTTGTACAAACAAATTTGTCGAATTTGACATCATTTTTTTTTTTTTTTTGCCATTCACCTCTCTCCTTCGACATCCCATCAAATGTATTTTCAGATATGTATTTTGTGTACTCAATCCGAATTTAGAATGCACCACCTGATGACGATGGCGCCGGCAACAACAACACCGATATTGGTGGCCATGGCATGTTGTGTTGTTGCAGCATGCATTGAATGCTTTTCGCATCGATAGCGACAACGAAATGGAAATTGAAATTAAAATTCTAATTATTGTTATCCAATGCCTGGGGACCCGGGCGAAAGTCATTAAATTCAATAATCGCCCTGTTGAGGCAAACTTTGCAGAAAATCCGCCATGACTGCAGCCAAACAACTTTCAGTTCATTAATTTAATGCCAAATTCGCTGTTCTGATACCATTTAATAATACAACTTGCTTTGGAACGGAATGTGGTATTTGTGTTCGAATCGATAAATCAAATGGCATTAGAAATGATACTCCCGGGAGAGAACATAGAACAACCGGAGAGGCTATTAATCAGCAATAATAGTTTGGAAATTTATTTAAAGATGTGTTTATTTTGAGTGGTAATTTTTCAATGGACTATAAATGTAATCGATTTGCATCTATTATAGGAATTTAATTAGTAAATTTGAAAATAATTTAATAAAAATTTGAATTATAGCACATTTATATGTATATCAATGTGGATAAATAAATTAACACACATATTTAAATATTAGAAGATTTATGTAGAATACAATTTTTTATGGGATGGGTGAATGCAAACTTTTACGAATGCATCAAAAAATTCTATCAAACTTGAGTTTTGTATACTGAAAAATGTGTCTCTGTTAAGGAAATATTTGCGATCCACAATGGACAAAATTAGGAGTTTTTTATTCTACAAGACAAAAATCTTCGAAAAATGGCAAGATGGGAAGTATATTCGTCACAAAAAGCAGAGATGGTTCGAAAAGTAAGGAAGCGACTTTATGGAAACCAGCTTTGCTGTGGTCGAAAAATGGCTAGTGAACTTAACATATTGCAATATTCCATTCGGCAAATATTGAAAAATGAGCTCGGGGTAAAGCCTTTGAAATTCCAAGAAGTGCAAGAACCGCAACAAAAAGAAAATAGACTCAGAAGAGCTAAAGAGTTGCTTCGCTTGGCCGAAAGTGGTGAACTGCCGAATTTGGTTCTATCCGATGAGAAAACATTCGTTGTCCTGCAGTTTGTAAACAAACAAAATGATCGTGTTTACTTGCCAAAGAGGTCAGTTTAAAATGTGCACTTTCGTTTGGCCACCAGAACTCAAGTGCCCGCCATGGTGATGGTGGACGCCGTAACAGCCGATGGTCGCTCTCCGCTCGTATTAATCGACCGTAGCATCAGAATGAATGCCGAATATTATCGCGAAAATATTCTGGCGGGTGTATTAAAGCCTCGGACACGCAAACATTTTGGCCCCAGACTTTTTATATTCCCTTAGAACTCAGCACGCGCCACCCAAAAATGGTTACAAAATGAGGTTTCTCGCTTCCAGCGCACAATGGCCACCAAAATCTCCAGATACAAATCCGTTGGACTATTGTGTCTGGAGCATTTTGGAAAGCAAGGTTGGTTATTCAAAATACCAAAGTGTCGATCACCTCAAGCAAGCGCTTCGCCGAAAAGGGTCAAAATGCCGCAGAGCAACATTCGGGCAGCATGTGACGGTTTCATTGGCGTTTGAAGCCCATAATTCGTGCTAAAGCTGACTAATTTGAAGAAATCTAAACTTATTCTAAATTTTGGTGCTATTTCCGAAGTTTTGTGCTTTTATTCAATAAAATTTAAAAAAGTAAAAATTATGGCGTTTGACTTTGTTACAGTTTTTTATCTCACTATGTATATTGTCTATGGAAATATTAGGATAATGAGAATCGAATAATTATTTCACATTTGGTAAGAGGTACAATTATTCAAAAATGTTGCCCGTTGTGGGGGAGGTACCAACAGGAAGAGTCCGATATATTTGATCTTTACATCTGTGTTGATAGAAATACTGAGATGTGTCAAGAATGAAAATAATCGGTTGTTTATGTCGCGATTTATGACCTTCATGGTTATTTAAAATGTTGACCAGAAGGAGTGGGCTGGAGGTACCAGAAGGAGTGGGCTGTTCTGTCCGTTCTTTATACCAAATTTTGTGTTGGTAGAAATATTGAGATGTCCGAAATTTGAAGACAATCGGGCTCTTATTTTACATTTTATAAGAGTTATAATTAACAAAAATGTTAACCCTTTGTGGGGCATGTACTTGATGGAGTGGTCCGATATTGTCCATTTTCGCACCTGATGTACCATTTATAAGAATATTAGGATTGAAAGGTTTGCATAAAATTAGATAATCCCTTCTAGTTTTAAGAGGTTAATTATTTATTTGAAATTATTGGAGGAGGTACCAGAAGAAGTGGGCCGATAGTGCCCATCTCTGAACTCGGGCTACGTTTGATCCATATATATGGAATAAAACGGACACTCCTAGATCAATTTTAACTGTCCCGAAATGTATTTGGTCCTTATTGCTATTAGGAAAGTTTGGACTGTAATAGCCATATGGCTAAGAGTATACTGATTGTTCAGAAAAGTTAAAAATTTGTTTTTTTTTTGGATTAAACCGAAATGGGCCTGTAAAGGGGCAAGACATAACCTCATCTTGACTCTCAACTTGATTTTCATGTAAATTGTCATGCTATCCTAGTTTTCATATGTTGGCTATAAGATCCCATATTTATTTTGGATATCGGCGACTAAAATTAATTAATTAAAAAAAATTAAAAAATAACTGTATTTTGACATGGAATTTTGAATTCGGATTTAGATTTACTCTATTTCAGAAGACCTCAGTTAAAGTTTCACTCATTTCAGGCTGCATTCTCGGCTAGCTTAACATATGTTTTCTTTCCCTGATCACTTGTAATTTTTATTTTATCAATTTAATTGTATAATAATTAGCAGAAAAAAAATTGCCATATTTTATTCCACTTCCACCCAATGTGCAAATCTCAACAGTTGTCACCATCAATCAGATATTAAACTTACCAAAATATCTCTCTGTATATATATGTGTAATGTAGTTGTTTATTTGTTCAAATTGTTGAAATCAATAATTGAAATACAGATTTTTGTGTGTCTGTGTGCCCACCTGTAACGAAAAAAAACACACCGTTAAATAAAATACATTTATGGAATGACATTAAAATAAAAGTCAAAATCGGAAAAAAGCCAGTCGTGTCCATTAGCGACATGAATGCCATACATTTGACATTTATTGTGGAAAATTAAATGAAATGCAGATTGTTTTTCTTAAATTAAATTTTCCATTTTTTATGGATCGTCATACAGAAATAGAAACAACAACAGAGTAAACAAATGGCCTATTATTATTCCTCCTTCATACCCACTTTACAGGCCATCCCACAATATTATTGCTTTAGTTTTTTTTTCGTTTCTCAACTTTGTTGAACTCATTTGTTTACTTATTTATTTGTTTTATTGTTATTGTTATTTTTATTCATAGATAATAAAATATACATATGTATGTGTGATTGTGTACTACTCAAACACACACGCACACACTCATACATAGTTACATGTAACTCTGTTGTATACAACTATTGTTATGTGTTGTATGACAGCCATATACTGACTGGCGGGGTCATATTGTATGTCGTTCGTTTCGCTCCGTTTCGGTGAAAACAACAAGAGAGTGACTTTTCCAAAGGAGGACAACATCAACAACAACAAGAGTCATGTAATCACTGGAATACAATAACTACCACACATGGACACCATCCATAGGAGGTCTTGTGCCTTTTTTGTTACTTTTTTACGACCTCAGCCAGCCAGCCAGCATTGCAGCATTAAAATTGTTAAAAGAACATGTCCATACACAAATAGCTATGTAAGTATATACGAAGAAGAAAGTCAACTACATCCATAGGTATGTATGGTTATAAAAATGCCCTAAGTTAAAAAAAAAATAAATAAAAAACAAGCAGATCATAAAAAATTAACATGATGTCATGTTGATTCAATTCCTTGAGTTGTGAGCGAGAGTAGAAAAGTCGCTTTTTTATGATTTTTTTGTAGGTGTTTTCTTGTTTAGATTTTACATCAAATTAACTAGTACTAGATGTTCGCCATGACTCAGAGGACATTATTCGCAGGATATGGATGTAAGTGATTCCACGTAAGTTCACTTTTATGTGACTTAAAGTAATTAATTGGTTTGTCAACAGATCATAAGACCAGAAAAGTTTGCCATTAGTTTTTCGTATGAAAAATAGAATTTAATTAAAACGAACAGTTGCAATTCTACTCTTGAATTATGATATGTAAATAAAATGAGATAATATTTTTTATTCAGATGACGTATAAAGGTCGACCCCGTGCAAAAGTTACTCTGATGTTTCATTATATACAAGAACCCTATCCTGCATCGACTTGTAAAAAGACATATTTCATGCCTGCGAAGATTAAATGTAAATTGAGTCAGCGAAGACACAAGCCGAAAAACTCGCTCGAATTTGATTAAAAAGTTAAACTCACTCGAAGTCGAGCGGGAGCACTCCTGGGAGTAGAAAAACAAAATGAGCAAAACTCGAAAAAAGCGATCATGCTTTTGCTCGTTTTAGAGTGGGGTCAAAGTTCACTCGAAAACGAGCAGATTTCACCCTTGGAGCAAACTCTCACTCTGTTTCGAGCGATTCGACTCGAACGCTAGTTCTTCAGATAATCAATTTTGAATGTTCTGCCTGAGAACTCTCATTTGATCCGCTCCTCAATGTAAAAATACACACAAATTCAACCCCATAGTGTTACAAAAATAGAACGACTGTTTTTATACCCTACAACACTCTGTGTTGAGGGAATGGTATGTTTGATTTGACCAAAATTATTGTAACACCGCGAAATATTGTTCCTAGGCCCACGATGTAATATATTATACTTCCCATCTCGCCAAGCTGAGTTGATCTAGCTATGTGTGTCCGTCCGTCCAGATTAATTTGTAATCACGCTACAGATCGCAATTATGGCAGTTGTAGTTAGAGTCAGAAGATTTGTTGTTTTTGAGGATGATCGCAAAGTACTTAGGGGTTAAAATCGACCAAATACAGAAAAATTCCCTGGTTTTGTAATTGCCGTATGTTTACACCCTATAACACCATGTGTTGTTACACAGGTTGCAAGTATCGCCCTATCCTCATTGGGCTTGGGTTAGTCCCGAAATAAAAGGCTATTGTTTTTGAAGATGTTCGCAAAACTTTTATGAGTAACAATGAATTGCTGATTTTACAGACCCTCTACAGGTCCCAATTGAAGACCAATAGACACAAAATTTCGTATAAGGTAAAATTTAGCACAGGACAGAAGCCTAGAATTTTAGATGCCCATCGGAAAATATTTAGCGGGTAAAATGGACCTATACCTATCAGCATAACAGAGGTCGAAAATATAGAACCAATGTCTTCGGTCAAAAACAAAAAAAATATTTTTATACAACTGTATGGCAAGTAAAAAAGCAACTAACATTGGCCGTGCCGAAATTTTAATACCCTTCAAAATTTTGAAGGAAATTGAAAAATTAAAAAAAAATCCGTCGACAAACAATGCTTAAATGGGGGCTATACGAAGACGAGGATCTGAGTGAGTAGTTTTCTGCCAAAGGCTGTAGAACCAATTCCGAACTTAAAATGCGAAATTTGAAATAATTCCGGTCAATAATGTCTCTAAAATCTTCAAAATACCGAATATGAGGAGGTACCGTTATATGGGGGCTGTATGAAAACGTGGACCTGCATAAGTAATTTTTGCCAAAGGCTGTAGAAGCCAAGATCTTTAAGTACGAAATTTGAAACAATTCCAGTCAATAATGTCTCTTAAATCTTCAAAATACAGAATATCGGGAGGTACCGTTATATGAGGGCTATACGAAAACGTGCACCGTGGGCCCATTTTCGAACTTAACCTGCCTACTGGAAAAATACACATACATGTGCAAAATTTTAGCCTTTCGTCTCTATTCGTTCCAAAGATAGCGTGATTACTGCAGACAGGAAGACAGACATCGCTAAATCGACTTAGATTTTTACGCTGATCAAGAATATATACTTAGTTGGGTCTAGCATGAGTATAGAACAAATGAGGTTGGACCTTAGGGGTAGGGTAGCACATGGTCGGTTTTAATTTATTTGTTGGCTCCAAAAATCCACCAATTTTGGTAAGCACTTAGTATGTACTTTTGTAAGTAGTTAATGGTGCCAAAAAAGCTAAATATATAAACAACTCATCGAATTTTTTATATGCTTCTTAGATTGTCAACGACGAATCTCGATCTCACAAACCTCGGGTTTGTAGTTGGACGTACATACTGAACCGACGCTATTCATTACTTGGTCATGAGGAAGGTAAGCCCTTTTATTTTGTATTTTTTTTTTTTTTAGAAAATAATCCATTATTGTCACCTCTTTGCTACTGCCGATGGTAGTTTGTTTACATTACCTTTTAGTGGGTTAATCGGCTAATAAATCATGTAAGTTTGCTGTGTATTTTATACATATCGGAAAGCTTTACTAGGGCGCCAACTTCATAGTAATTCATGTCTATCTAATTTCTTCCAGCATCCCCTGATATATCTACAAAACCTTGACCATCCATGTTCCATTTCATCTTCCAACAATTTATTTATTTTTTTCATAAAATTCCAACAACCATCAAAATAACACAGCTAAATATTGCAAAAGATATTATCTAACGCACAGCACACATTTTCCGATACCTGTCCCAAAATGTAATCAAAAATAATTCCATTATCATAAATTTTCTACTCAACGAAATTTATGTTGTTTTAATTTAACATCCTAACGCAAGGGAGTTACAAAATTTCACATCACTTTTATTGAAATTGTTTCTCCATAATTTTGGCAAAATATTGAATTAACGACTTTATTTTATATCAGCTGAAGCTTTCGATTATCATATTCCAATATGAAACAAATAACATCAACGTTTAGCCTATGACAAAATATGCCATTATTAATGGAAATTTTGAAAAATCTAATCGTAATTTTAGCAGTTTTTATGTGATTACAACATCATCGTCAGCAGCGACATCAAGGAGCAGGATGTAATGAATATTCGATAGGCAACAGCTGTGCCAACCAGCCAGCCAGCCAACAACATGATGAAAATTAGGTAAATGAGAAAATTTGATTCAGCTGCCAAATGGGATAAACTTTAGACTTGCCCATAACCATTCGACAGAAGTGTATGATTAAATAGTATCGAATAAAGCAATTTTGGCAATGTTTTATGTAAATTATTACAAGTTTAGGAAATTTGAGAGATAACCTGGCACGGATGTAACATGAATTCGAAAAGGGAATTACTTTTACATTTTATTAAGAAGCACAACATGGACTACACTACACAATATTTTTTATGTTTTTCTTTTTCTACTTTTTATTTTCAAAATCACAATGAAATTGCAGAAAATCTACTCTAAAAAGGTATATTCAATGCAACAGGTTGTCCATACACACCCAACCCACCTTCATCGCAAGGTCACACTAAATGGCGTTGACAAACACTAAACGGATTAGTGCATATTTACAAAAAGACAGTTATTTCTCAAAAAAAAAAAAAAAAAAAAAAAAACAAACAAATTCCCCAACCAAAGAGGAAATAAAATATTCCCAACTCTAATTAATTTGAAATCTGTTTAATAAACAGCCTTTGTAAATAGGGAAATTGATTAACGCCTCTGGCATGCCAACCCCCAATGGTCGTCTGTCTGCCCGTGTCTGTAAGTGGTTGTTAATTCCGCCTAAGGCTCGGCAGTAAATTCCTGGGCAAAACCACATATGGATTTGTTTACTTATGCAAATTAACCCTTCTCACCCATTCAAGTAACCAACAAAAAACAACAAGAACAACAACAATGTCATTCGAAAACAGTCATTACTCGGAACACCACAAGAACAAGAATAACAAAAACACCAATGTCGCAGCAGCACTCCAGTGACAACCCTTATTAAAAGGTCATTAAAATGCTGGTTTCTTTTATTACATCGAACTTCAAACAACAACGAACATTCGTACACACATAGCACGTGTCCTCTCCAACATAAAAATCACTCACTCACTCACACAGCATGTCAAATTCATGGTCTGCGCAGGATAATGTCGCCGAGGACAAGAACGTGTTATGTGTGAAAGCAAATAAATAATCCACTGCCTAGAACCAACCCGCCCACCGCCAGCACCACCACCCTCCCCTCAACAGAATGCTAATTTAGCCAAAGGTTTATAAAATTATTAAAAACAATACAAGGCTACCCGAGGACGACAACTCCGATTACCGTCCAAGGCAGACAACTGTAAATTAGCCCACTTGGGAGGCATTTCCAGACCCCAGCACACACACCCACACACACTCGACGATTTTAACTTGTTAGTAGCTTTAGTTTATGGTAGATGTATCTAAGAAAAGGATAATTGCTGCAAGAGATTTTGTTGTGATATTAACACGAATTGTCACACAAATCCTAGTGCCTTTCCTTCGTAGCTTTTTTTGCTGCCGGGGTAGTTGAGTGTCAAAAAGGATTAATGCCGACTAAAAATAAAAAAACAGAAACGAACCAAACACTAAATTGAGAGGATTGTCCCAAATTTTAAATGTTTGACTTTGGGATATGGGGTTGGGCGGTAAATGGCGGTGGCACTGCTTTGGGGCGAATGAGCAGAACAGAAATTACACGCTTTAATTTTATAATACTGCGACACTGAAAAGAGGATTAAAGGGTCAATTTGAAATATTTTATCAGGTCAAAGCTATAAATATGGCCTAACGACATTAAAGAGCGTTGCGTTTTTTTTTTCTGTTTGACCTTTTCAATTGGGTTAAATTTAGGTTTGAACTTCTCTGTCGAATATGGAATACATTAATTGCTTGGCAAAGTTTAATAGTTTTCATTTATTTAAATTAATTTTATTTTAATTGAATATAAACAATTTTAGGTTTTGAAATTATTACATAATTTAATAGAGGAGTACAAATTTGGAGATAAAAATATGGTCAAGATTAGGATTATGAAACTCGGAGACTTGAAGGTCCATTGTTCTCCAAGAAGAAGAAAAGGAAAAAAGAAAAAACAGATTGGAAAAATAATAACCAATTATAATCCACGAATAAGAATTTATCGTGTCGTTTTTAGCCACTTGAATCTTCTGGATAACTGAAGAGTTATCTCAAATTGATGAGAGGTGGACAGTGGCAGTGTCTCGGTTTCCTCCACATCTTGGCACAGCCTATAGTAATCGGTATTATAGCCACTTTACCTAGAAGTGATGGCCTTTATGCTACAGTGACTTGTGATGATACTCACCACAAGTTTTAGGTCCGGTTTGAGATGAACGATTGTGTTCTCATCCCAGAGATTATAGGCCATGATCCCCTAGAGACATTACATCCCCTTTCATCTGGACAGTTTGTTGAAATCTCCCGATGTAATGTTCATGTATCGCACGGAAGAAGTTGCACAAAGGTGGTCTAACCGAGTTCTCGACTTCAATGTTAATAGATTCGGATCATCGTCTTGTCAACTCATCTCCTACTTCATTACCTGGAATATTGCAATGACCTTGAAACCAACAGAGCTTAATGGACGACAAAATATTTTTTTCAAAGAGTCCCTACACCCCAAAACTGCCACGGATTTAGTGGTAAATAAATGTAGCGCCTTTAGTGCCGCCTGACTATTGACGTTTATAGTCACCGGACCGTAAACTTTACTGTCCCATTTGCCAATAGATCTATAGCTTTTTATTCACAAAGATTTCTTCGTGGAATACGCCACTGTCGTTGCTGAGTTTGTAGGCATTGCTAATGTTAAGGCTATTGCAGAAGACCTCAGTAAAATTAGTAATTTTATGTAAAAAAAATGACTAGATCTGTTAACGTTAACATAGATCTGTTATCTTCTATGTTAAATTTGTGGTTTGTATTTTTGCTACTTAAATTCGGAATTTATCATAACGGACCTGGATACGCCTTTCATATGGTGCTAACTGGCTGCTGCATAGCATCATAGCCCATCCTGAATCATAATTCCTCTGCCGACTTAGGGCTGTCTTCATCCAATTTTGCCCTAAAATTGGTTCTCTGGAATCTGCGTGAGCTCTACACCGAATGCCACTAACTTGAAAAAGTACGTTTTCCATAATTTTAGCCTGATATCTATATCTGTTACCAGATTTCTTCCTTTGTCCCTGCAGTAGAATGTGTCTGCATGTTTTGGTATATATTGATATTTTGCTCAAAGTTTGCTTCTGGAATCGATTATACTACTCTGTGAGTATTTTCAATCACAACATCATGATCGGCCATCAAAATGTATAACACAACTCCCAACCCTGATTTTCTCATGATTTTTCTCAAACATTGCAAATTCTAAAAATTTTTCCAATACTTCTGAGTCCTACCCCGCAAAAGGCCAACATTTTACACATAAATGACTCTCAACTTCGCAGAGCTCAATTTATTTGTCCATAGAATATTTAGTGTGAAAATAGGGTATGTTGAACAACTTCCACGTTTAACCTTAAAAAAATTATGTACCTTATAGAAAACGAAGTGAGCATCCGATGTTGTTCAAACTGTGACACAATAATATTTGTTACGTGCGAAAGGGGACTTGTTTTGTTTTATTTAAGTTTTTTCCACAAAGAAACTCTCTTCTTCACTTTCCATAAATTAACAAGTAACAAAACTGTAAGTTCGGCCATTTCGAACGAATTTGAGACTTTCAAAAATAAAAGTGCATTAAAAATTCTCCTAAAATCTTAAAAATATCGACTATCATTATATATTGGCTATACCAAAATGTGGACCTGCACAGACAATTTTCTAACATAGGCTGTAGTGCCCATTGCGAACTTTAAATACCAAATTTGAAACATTTCCGGTGGATAATATCACTTAAATCAGCAAAATACTGAAAAAAAGAGATGTACCGTTATATGGGGGCTATACCAAAACGTGGATCTACATCACCCATTTGCAATACCAACAGTCCTGCAGACATAATACACGTTTGAGTAAAATTTTATCAACCTATTTCACTTTGTTCAGAAGCTAGGGTGATTTCCACAGACGGACGGACATCGCTAAATATACATAGAATTTTATACTTTGTGGGGTCTAAAAACATTTTTCGAGGTGTTACAAACGGAATGACAAACTTAATATACCCTCCATACTATGGTGGAGGGTATAAAAAACTTTGCTTAGGATTTAATTTATCTCAATGCCCACCCAGTGGTTAGTAATTGCTGCTTTCATTTTAATCGAAAGTACTTAAGATGAAAGCAAAACAGGCACAAACACGTTGTGACCCTAGCCAACCCAGGATATTCATCATCCTCATCTCATAAATAATCCATAATACATCTAATGTATAAGCAAAGTAGGAGCATATCCCAGTATTAAATATTTCTTTGCTTTTACTTTATCCCTTGAAGACATGTTCGTTTTTTATTCTTCTTCTTTTTTTCGGTATCCAACAAAATAGAGTTGAATATTGAGGTCTAGAGTATTTCGAAACTAGATTTGTGGCAATGCGAAATGATTTATGGGCCGGCCACAAAGAATGGGTCAACAAAACATGTTATTGTTATGTTATCTCATGTATCCTTTTTTCTTTGCTCCGGCCAGGCACCATGACGCATGAATGTGCAGAAATATAGAGTGGTGGTGATTTGCTCGAATCCGGTTTAGTTGTTGTACGACTGATGTTGCTCTTGTTGTTGCTCTTCGACAAGATTTGTTGGGCACCAATTATTATTATTTTTTTTTTTTTGTGTTCATAAAATAACCATAAAACTTTTAAGGGTAACCGACAAACCATTTGAAGAACTTGGAAAAAAAGGAAAATACGAACGACAACAATTTCATTTTTCTTTCTTGAATATGAAATCTTATGAAAAATACAAAAACCAAATTGGTGTTTGTTTCCCTTTTTTTGGTAGAATGTAGAATGGTCGCTTGCCACCTACACATGGGAAAAGTTGGATTGCGTACCGAAAGAAAAAAAGGATACCTCTTTTGAATATTTTCTCAAATTTGAAACCATAACAACCGGCGAACAAAACAAAGCTCCACAATTTCTTGTTATTACATTTTATTTTATTCGAAAACTTATTATGGTCGAAATAAAGTTTTCCTTCTTTTTTTGTGTCTTCTTCCACACATTTGTTTCAATCCCCAATGCCCTTTTTGGGGTGTCGGTTGGCTGTATCGGCCGTTTAGCCTAGTCGGCTGCAGGCGGCATGGGTTAGGAGCTGTGCCTACCATCATAATGCTCAAGTGGTATCCAATTATGTTATTATCTATCTGTAGGTAACCACTTGAAACCATTTAAGGATGCTCTTTTCATGTGGGCTGTTTCGAGCATTAATCTAGATATTCACATCTCTCCGTCCGTCCGTCCGTCCGCCCATCTCTGTGTGGGTGTGTGTTGGGTTCTTTTTATGCTCCATTGGACATTATATAGCCTTGTTCGTTTCACTACCATTTCTGATCCCCCGAAGTCATACTTGGACCGCCATAACAGTTTGTATTCATGGCCCTTTTCTCGGTTAGAGCTTTTATTCAATTTTTTACTAGGAAAGAAAAAAGAACAGCCGATGTTGCTTGAAATTTATTTAAAATTGTTTACAATACCCAGAGACCAGCAGACCAGTTGCTCATCGCTGTCTTAAATAAGCAGTAAAATATCTATCTTTAATCAGGATATGGGCTGAGCTGTGTTGCTGTTGTTGCCTTTTCGGCTTTGTTCTTAAAACGATTTATGTTTCAATTTAATGAAAATTTAGATTTAATGAAAATTGAAATTTATTTATTGGAGTGCACATAAACGCACATAAATATTCAAAATAATTTTCATGTGAAAATCTACGATGTGCTGGCTATGGTATGGCTAAATAAGGATAAGCGCCAAAAAATGCCTGCCATTATGTGTACAGGGGTATGAAGTGATGTTGGGCAGAGTGCGGAGATATGGATGGAATCAGGTGGAAGGATCAAAAGGCACGAATATATTTTATTCGACGATGTTCATACAATGGGCAAAGTCCACAAAATCTATTTTTTTTATTTATTATTAAATAAGTACCTACTATGATCCAGGTATTGCATATTTACAAAAATTGGGCATTGAAAATAGACAATGTCAGTTCATTTCTTATAGTACTTTTCCAACAAGTGGTTGACATTTTCAATAATATTAATAATTACAATTAAATATTAAAAAAAAATAATATTCGCTAATATTTCGACCAACGTTAAACCATGGTCGTTGCAAAATTTGGGTCTAGCCCCCGTTTTTTTTTTCGTGAAACTAAAATACTTCCAAGATTTGTTTTGAGATTTTTTTGTTTTTATCTTTAAATGCCATATTAAAGATATCGGCCTTTTTGGTCCTGTGTCCTAAATACTGCACAAGGCTTTGTGAAATTCCTAAATGAATAGGTAAGCTAAACTAATAAAATCGGAATTAAGGACCTGTTTATGTACACCCAAAGAAAATAAATCCGAAAGACTCTCGTATGTTCGATTCTGTGGGGTAAACTTCTTGAGGAGCTTAACACTGCAAAGGATCATTGAGGAAAAAAGAGGTATGTCAAACAGGCAGCATGGCTTTAGGCCTGGCAGGTCTACGGTTGAAGCCCTCGGAGAGGTCACCGAAGCCTAGAAAGCAGCAAAGCTAAGGAACCACCATAGCAGGCCGCCGATAGTCCTAGCAACTCTCGATGTTAAAAACGCTTTTAACAGCCTCAGATGGAAAGACGTCCTACCAGCACAAAAAAGTGCAAATAATTTCAAAAAGACTTTCTAATTTATGTCTGTTTTTTTTTATTATTATATTATTTTTAGCGTTATAATTTTTTCCTTTTTTTTAAACCATTGTGCAACTATGAAAACATGTAATCCACCACCACTTAATATTAAAACCATAATTTACATCCCATACTCTTGATGGGCAAAATAAAAGACTTTTCACATGGAAACCGCCTTTGTGTGCAACATTTTAATGAAGATTTTCGACACCCTTACCGCTTTGGTGAACGACAAACACACATACATGAGTACAAAAAAAAAAAGAAAATATACACATCTAACCTCACCTCTGGCAGGCGTTGTTGTACCATTATTTTTGTTTTTTTTTTCTTTTCTTTTGTTTTAGACTAACGTTAACAAAATACTATGCGAAATTGTTAACAAATTTTCCTGCTAAATCTAAATTTCAATCATTTGCTGGTGTTGTTGTTGAAAACTTCATATATTGTGCCTGGTGCCGTTGCTGTTGTTCTGTCTCTCACTCTGCCTCTCTGTGCAGCTGAGTTTTCCCAACTGTTGATGATGCCTACAACAACAGCAAGGGTCGAGGCGGAGTAGGATGGCAAACGGTAACAACAAATTCCCCCGAAAAACGAAAAGTTTCTCCTTTGAAAATATCTATGCCAAGCTTAGCCCAGAGTGTGATGATATTCAAGGATGTTACTTTGAGTGAAGTACCCTGTCGATGAATGTTGAAGATGCAGAAGCAGCAGCTGAAGAAGAAGAAGAATCCCAAGTAGAAGTGGAAGGTACTGTCAATGAAAGATTTCTGTTGTTATGCCAAATATTTACATACTCTCTCGGAAGCAGAAGCATTTTCTAAATGTTATTTATAATTGTTGCTGTAGTTGTTGTTGTTGTTGTTGTACAAACACAAGTCTACAACATCATGCCTTAGTTAAACGAACGAAAGAAAAAAAACAGAAAATTGCAAAATATGCAACAAAACCTCAATGTAATGTTAATTTTCGACAGAGAAACAGAGAGAGAGAGAGAGAGAGAGAGAGAGAGAGAGGGAGGCAGAAAGAAAGCTCATTTCTTTAAGCCTCAAGGCTTAGGCTGCTGTTACATGGAAAATATATCTTCCATCCCATCCAGTAATGGCCAATTAAGGAACACAAAGTAGTAGTATGTTTTAATAACAAATATAATCCTTAATGGAAATGAATTTAGTTTTTACAAGGTTTTTATTTATCACATTTTTATTAAGTGTTTTCCAAAGAAACAACAAATATGAAATTGTTTAAAAAATGGATGGACGTCAGTCTCTTTCAGAAATACTGTCACATAGATTTTAATAAAAAAAGAAAAACAGTAGTGTATAGATTTGTTAAAAAAAAAATATCAAGCATTAACCTCATTAGTGAAAACTTGAGAGAAAGAAAATATAGAAAAAATAGAAATTGTTAACTTATTTTAACATTTTGTTGAGTTATGCCTCTCTTTGAGTTAATGAGAGTTTTGTGAATTTGATTAAGCTGCAATTATCAGAATCTCAGAATCAGGGACCGAAATGAATGCGTTTTTCGCCTTGTTGCCTTAAATACTGCACAACTCTTCAGAAATAATAACTAAGAAAAAATTCCGTGTACCACAACATGGACCGATATGGACCTTTCTTTTCAAAGTTTTTCATAACCTCCACCATACATAGTATGGATGGTATATTAAGTTTGCCATTCCATTTGTAACTCATCGAAATAATCATTTCAGACGCAACAAAATATATATATTCTTGATCAGCGTAAAATTCTAAGACCAAATTCTTTAGCCCAGTCCGTCCATTGTAATCACGATAGAGTCAAAACGAATAAAGAAAGGAAGATATTTTTTTTTGCACCGATCTGTGTTTTGTCTGCAGGCAGGTCAAGTTCTAAGATGGATTGGTCCGCGATATCGTATAGCCCCCATACAATGCTGCCCGGGATATTGGGTATTTTGAAGATTTTAGCAACATTTTTCAATAGAATTGGATTAAAATGTACACAAAGAGTTCTCTGTGAGTACCTTACGCTTGAAAGCGAATTGTCCATATAGGTCCACGAAATCGTGTATTCCCCACATAACTGTACCTCCTGACATTCGGTATTTTGATGATTTTAGCTACATTTTTAATGGCGTTGTTTGAAATTCTACACAAGGAGTTCTCTGTGAGAACTTTACCCCCTAAAGAGAACTTTCTTTATAGGTCCACGATATCGCGTAGCCCCTATACAATGCCCTCCTCTCCCCAAATATTCGACATTTTTATGGTTTAGCCACATTTATCAATGGAATGGTCTGAAAATTCACACAAGGAGTTCCCTCTGAGTACTTGGGAACTCTGGAAGAGAATTGTCTATATAGGTGTACGTTTTAGTATATCACCCGAGATATTACAACCTGTGACGGAAAATTGTCTATGCATGTCAACGTCTTTGTATTTTGATGATATTAGCGACATTATTCAACGGAATTGCGTCAAAGTTTGTATTTGAAGTTACAGCCTATCACAAAAAATTACTTATCCAGCACCACGTCTTCCTATAGCCCCCAAATAAAGGTTTTCAATTGAGCGGTATTTTTCGACGGATTTTTTTTTTTGAAAATTTCCAAGTTTCTTCCGAATGGTGAAGGATATTAAAACTTTGACCCGGCCGAACTTAGTTGCTTGTTTGGCACACAACTGCCAATTTACAGCAGTTTAAAATGTTGCTAAAACTCTTAAAGACTTGCGATTTTCGGGAGATACCGTTATAACAAATTAAGAACTTAAAATACATTAAAGTAAAATTGTATCAACCCACCTTCTTACGCTCGATAACTTTAGTAATTTTCACAGACAGAAGGACAGTTGGATGGACATGACTAAATTGACTTAGAACCTTATGCTGATCAAGATAAATCTTAACATTCAAGGTAAATTGCTCGAAACTCTCAAGCATGCAGTAAGAAACTTTAATTTTAATCACAGGCGCATCAAAAAGTAGTAGTAGGAGCAGCCTTAAACGTAATGGTAAAAATCGCTCCGGTCGAACTTACGAAGTGCGATAAGGTTGTAAGGCTGCTGCATACTATACAACAGGGTTATACCAGATTGATGGACTTTCAAAGAGCTAAAGTAAACTTCAAACCTCATCAACGGAAGTACAACTATGATTCTTGACAGAATTAAGATACTGATATACCCAAGCAGGGATGAATGGAGCGGAGCCCAACTATCTCTTATCGGTCTTCCGATATATACAGACGGATTAAAAATAGGAGAAGACACGGGGACTGAAGTCTTATGTGACCTACTCCTACAAGTTTGATGGAAAGTTGCAGTGTCGTCGAATACTGCAGGCAGTATGAAGAAGAGAATGCAACTTGATGCTCTATCAAGGGAAAGACTGCGAGCTATGTGGGAACAGTCGACTCATGATCTCAGCGTGCACTAATACAGGGATCCCTTTGTCATCTATAACTTCGCATACAATTTTTGCTGGCTCTGTTGCTGGAGTTAAAACAAACTCTATTCTCCATCCTTTCTACTTCTCTACAAGGGTCTTTCACCTTTCACATATCCTAATTTGTATTCTTTTTGTCATGTGAGATGATCAGAAGCGGTCGAAAGGTCTGCCAAGGTAAGGTAGTTACAATTTCAATTATAACTACTCGTCATATTTATTTTGTGGGGTCTAAAATGCTTATTTCGAGGTGTTAAAAACGGAATGACAAACAAAATAGAATGGTAGAGAATATAAAATGCAATAAAACCTATTTTATAAAAAAACACTAGTCCAAAGTAGCTCTAAAACTGGAATATCGATGTCCAACCGTATAAAGATTCTTTTTGTCGTTTCAAATAATGCGTTTGATTATGATTTCCCCCCGACTAGTTTTGTGATATGTGCGTCCCAAAAATTGACGCCATTCCCCACACTCGTTCAGTTGACAATAATGACACAAATTCAATAAAATATTTATCTTCAGTGCATTTATTGCAATTTTATCTTTTGAATGTCTCTTGCAGTTACTCTCCAATATAACCCCCTCGGGCAAATGTCCATCCATTCAAAAGCAGAAGAAAAAGAACATGGAAAAAATTGATATCAAAAGTCAAACGCTCACAAGCGAGCGTCTTTGACAAATCTTGCAAAATATGATCTTATTATGCTCGCATTTTAAATGCAACGTGACATGACTTTCTTGGAACTCCAATCGGGCGAGACACGTAAACGCTTTGTTTTCTTCAGCGCTCTTGATTGTGCCGTTCAACTGAACTTGAACAAAAGAATTGAATAAATTTTATGGCATATCTAGTTTTTGTCGTTTCGACATGGCTGTTCTTTTTTTTTGGTGCAGTTTCTTTAAAACGATTTCCCAGTTATTTTCTTTTATTTTATTTTTTTTTTCTTTTCTTTAGTTTTGATTATGAAATCATAAAACACGTAATATAATCTCGGCGTGACCTACATGCTTACACATACATCTGTACTTATGCACATTTGCTTAATTCTTTCAGTCTTTTTCGTCTTCTGAGAGAAGCAAGAAAAAGAAATGTGAATTATGTCAAAGAAGGAAGTGCTGGCTGGCGGCAGGGTAAATGTTCAAGTCTATGTTCATATTTTGTTCAACCTTTCTTTTTTTCCTAAAAGAAGAACTAGCGAAAAATGCATATCGTGATGATTAATTGTATATTAAGTAGATTCACTAAACTACACAAAGCATGTATGTGTGGCAGGTTACGAGGGGCATGTGATAAGATGAGATTCAAAGAGTGCTTTCTTGAATGGGAGTACATCGAAATTGTGCAGAACATAGTTGAATGAGATAAAAACGGGGAAGCAGAAAAAAGCTTATTTTTAGTTAAACTTCGCGATTTAAGATATGCCATGCCTTGACAAAATGAAAGACATGTCGTGTATCAATACCAGAAATCAGAAATGCTAGCCTCAAATCGAGTGAAGAAAGTAGCTGGAATTCGAGGGACAGTAGTTCTGTGAGTGGAAAACTTAACTACTACTACTAAGACGAGTATGGAGTCTTTATTCGTATGGCATAGAAAAGCTATGTAGATATGTTTTCCACTCGCAGATTCTTTTTTTCTAGTGGGAAAAAATCGCTTAAAACTGAGAAAATTGTACTTCTATTGGAGCTCTGATAAGAAACCGTACACAGCTTGTCAAACACACACACACCCTCTCTCTCTCATAGATATAAACTTTTTGCTCTACCATGTCATGTTGAATTTAATAAGAGTCAAAGTCCAGGTTCCAGTATGTGACAAAACTTATCGAATATTCACATGCTATTCGGCAGGAGCTTCGGCACGCTGTTCCGTATGATAACTCAAACATTGGTAATAGAGTAAAGGTCGTTCTGGTGCAAGCTAGAATCGATTCCATTGTAGAAGACCGAATAGCAAAACCCGAACATTCCCATAGTGAGCTGCCGTTCCCCAAAGAGTTTCGGTCCACCTGCAAAGGCCTAGACATCGGTTGCCGTATCCGAACGAGTCCCTATCCATCTGTAAAAGTCTACACATCGGGGACGAGCATATCCACAGTGAGCGGCCGAACCCAAACGAGTTTTGGTCCATCTCCCTTGACATTGACTGCCGAACCTACATTTAGGGAACTGCCGAACAAGAACGAAACTCAGTCCGTCTACGAAGATCTGGTCAGCTGATCCCGAGTATCTCTACAGTGAAGTGTTAACGATTATACCACAAGTCCCGAAGCCCTGGACATCAGCATTCCAGCCACTTATATCGTAAACCCCAATGGTTTACCGCTCGTCAGCCCGATGGCTATTTACTGAATTTCCTTCCCTATGCCGATTTAGAGGTAAATCGCCACTATCCCGAACGCCAACGTCACTAAGATTACCAACCTGGTTATTCCTGATAACCTAGAATCCGACGTCGAAGTTCCTGATTACCTTTAAATCGTAAACATCCGTAACGCCAGCGTCAACCGAACATAAACTTCGAAATTCCTGGTGGCGACTATCCACAAGGTCCCGATTACCTTCAAATCGAAATTACCTTCAAATTACCTTCAAATCGAATTATCAAGATTTCTACTCAATCGCTTTAAATTACTCTACAATTCCCTCATACATTCAGATTTTTTCTCATACCCTTGCATTTTCAAGTATTCTCATTTTGATCGACCTTGGTCTAAGTATAATAGCAACGTTTTATTCACAAAACAAATAAACAATAGAAAACTTTCGAGTGTTTTGATTAGGTGAACTGAAAAAATCAATAAAATATCTTCGCTAAACACCCAACAAAAACTTGCAATCTGTGTGAATATCCTATTGATAGGTGATGTAAACCAATTACATTCTGCATTACCAGTATGTTGAAAATCACCATTAAGTGATAAGTACCGTCAGCAATGGGTGTGCGCTTCAGGCTTCAAAACCTAAGGCTGTGACTTCGAGACTTGGCCTCGGTAAGCGAAGGAATAGATAAAATACGACAAGCTTTTGATGTAGATGTTAGACTTTAAAAAAATTTATGTTCGCTGCAGTGGCACAGTGTGTGGTGTATTTTACTACAAATCATAAAGTTTCGAGTTCAATACCGGCGGAGGGTAGAAAGGGGCTTCTAAAATGAAACAAGTAGATTTTCTACTGTCCACTGTTAATCGACAAAAAATGGCTTAATTTTCGGTAGACATGCTCTTAAAAAATTGTTAGTAGATTGATCTGTAAATAATTGGTTTTAAAAATTATTTTTTGTAATGGAAGTTAAAATTTACCTTAAAATTAGCTTTGATTTGCCTTAAAATTAGCTTTGATGATACTCAATTTTGGTATTAACAATCCGAAATTCGAAAAAAAAATCGCTGACTCGCCCATAAGATTTTTAATTGGTTATTCAAATATTTGAAGAAGAAGTATGAATTAGTTCGGACTAAGTACTCTTATGTTTTCGGGGCTACCAGAAAAAGTGAACCGGTATATTCCATATTAACAGTAATTGAAATATTGAGACAAGCCAAGTTTGAAGAAAATCTGCTTATCTTTTTACGTTTTGTTAGAGAAAGAATTAGTCAAAATTGTAGCCCATTGCGGGGGAGGAGCAGAAAAAAATAGGTTGATATTGTTAATATTGGTCTTAGACCCACGATGTAACATATCATTCGCTTAGCTGAGTAAATCTATGTATGTGTACCCATCCGTCTGTCAATGTTAATTTGTAACCACGTTTAAGGTCGCAATTATGGCCCGATCCTCACGAAATTTAGCATGGAGTTCCAAATTATAGACAAATCGACACGAAATTTCGCATAAGGTTAGAGTTTAGGACAGGGTAGCATTTGTAAGTCGGCGAAATATTGGGCCTAGACCCACGATGTAAAATATAATTCGCCTAGCTGAGTAAATCTAGCTATGTGTGTCCATCCATCTGTCCATGTTAATTTGTAACCACGTTTAAGGTCGCAATTATGGTCCGATCCTCATGTAATTTTGAATGGAGGTCCAAATTTTAGACAAATCGACACGAAATGTCGCATGATGTTATAGTTTAGGACAGGGTAGAAGCCTAGCATTTTGGATGGATAATATTTAGCGGATAAAATGGACCACTACTTATTTGTGAAAATGTTTTGTATGCCTATCAGCACGACAGAGGGCCTAAATATATGTCAAATACCACCGATCAAAAACCAATGGTAACCAAAATGAAATTGGACCTATGGCGACTTTATAATATATAACAGTGTTGTAGGGTATCACATAGCCGGTCCGCATGACTATAACCTTGGCTTACTTGTTGTATCTGACCTTAGCCGTAAACAAGTATTACGAAGTGCGAAATTCCAATCAAATCGGAAAATATTTCTAAGAGATACATTATCTTATCAGTTGCCTTTTCGTGAGATGGATATCCGAGGAGGCAGGACGTAATAGTCTGTCCTTAAATAAGATCTATTTTTGATGGAAATATTATGATTTACCAAGTTTGGACCAATTCACATTCTCCCTTTGTGCCCACCGGCATTAACAAATTTTCTAAAACCAAGCTACATCATTTGTATTATTTATAAATATTTAATATTTGAATATTTATATTTAAATAATTGTTTTTTGTTTGGTTTGTTAAAAATTAATGTCATAATATGTCACGCATATTAATATTTCATTACATAACTTTATTATACTGTCAAAGTTTGTCTGTCAAATAAGTTAAATGTCAAGAAAAATCCCACTATTACCATTCATTCGCCCATCTTACAACCAAACACACATCCACCCACCCGCAAACCAACCAACCACCTAACCTAAAATGACAAAATGAAAAGGAAAAAACCTTAAAAACTTCTTCTAATATGAATTGACGTAATGATAACTTTTTTCGGTATTTAATTAAATTTCATTTAAAATTTTAGTTTAAACTTGGCAAAGATGTTTGAAGCTGACATTTGGCTTTTTCAAAATTAAAACAAATTATCATTGTTAAATGTTTTCTGCAAGAACAACAGCAACAACGGCAGTCAGGTTTCATTTTTCACCAAAGAACACTCGTACACACACTCCCACACACACACACACACACAATCATACATTCTTAATGAATTCCGGTAAAAGTTTTCAAATATAAATTACAAGTTAACATTTTTTCTCTTTGTCGTCCCTCAGATGCTGCTGCTGCTGGAACACAGAGCAAAAATATTATTTTTCGCATTAACAATTCATTGCATAAACAGTGTGTGCTTAGCGTGTGTGTGTGTGTGTGTGAGGGTGTTGTCTTCAAACATATGTGGGTGCTGGGTTACAACAGCAATAATAAAGTTGTACAACATAAACCATACGACAAATGTCTTCTCATCATCAACATCATCATCAGCAGCAGGAGCTGGAGCAGCAGCAACAGCAGCAACATCTGCTCCAAGAAATGCTAGTCTTTTCAACTTCATTCATGTTAAATGTAAAGATAAATGACTGTTGTCTTTAGAACTGACAGACAGACAGACAGACACCACACACATACAGGTGAGTAGGTGAGTGAGTGAAAGTGTGGTCCATGAGGAGCAAAGGAACGCAACATGGCAACAACCGGCAGGATGGTACAACACACAACAAATGGTTTTTTGGAAATTTTGAAAAATACCTTTATGAAAAACAAACGCTATTATTGAAATAAAGTACAAAACCAACAACAACAAGAAACTGTAACAATGTCCATACCAGGATATCACTGTTGTCACAACAGAAAAATAATATACAACTTGTGGTAACGGCATGTTACCCAGTCATTGTAACCACAGCTCAGTGCGATATCGAGTATTGTTCCAGTCCGACCCCGGAATGGATGTTCGTTGGTTGGTCGGTGTGTGTGTGTGTGTGCATGTGTGAAGATAAGTCTAAAACCTATGGGAGCACGAGATACTCAACAGCTACAGCTCCAGCTTTGAATGCATTGTTTGCTTCCTCTCGCAATTCCACTTTTGTGGGTCGGGGATTTCCGCACAAATCCCCAACACTTTTTTGCGTAAATTCTCGTTGATAGCGCTTCAAATATTTATACATGTTGAGATACATATATTTAAAATGTTATGGCAACGTTGGCAATTCAAATTCAATCTCAAAATTTGGGAAATTCATGCAGAATACAATTAAGGATTTTTTTTCAGAAAGTCAATGTAAGAGACATAACGTAACAGAGAGGTGTTATTACAATGTGGGCTCTGAAAAAAATACAAATGATAGGTAAATCAAGTGCTACCTAGAATCGCCGACTTTAGATAGTTCCTTGTAAATTTAAAATATTTTTGGAAATGGAAGTTAACAGTACATACCTCCTCCATTATTTAATTTTAATGGAAGCTAGAAGAAATAATCTGATACCCAGGTGGCTGCAGTTTGGTTGGTGCCAAATTATTTTTGGCAGAACTGGCTTAAACCGCCCACGCATTTTTCGAGTTTTGTTTCACTGTCAAATATCTTCAGTTCAGACAAAACAATTGTAAAAGTCAAGAATATATCCAGAAAAAGTCACAGTTTGGTGTGGATTATGAGCTGGGGGAATAATTGGGTCCTACGTCTATAAAGGGTCTTCCAGTGTTTTGCCAAAATGCAACAGCATGACTTGCATGACATGTGGTTTCAACAAGACGGTGCCACATGCCATTCAGCGTAACGTATTGGGAAGAGAGTTCAGTGAACATAAATCATGCGAGTGGTCAACTTTTCCATATAAATAAATTCCACTCCTGATTTTTTTAACCTATCTGAAGCTCTTAGAAAATTGACCTTTATGGAAGGGGGTTTATGCTATTGAACTCAAAACAATGGACTGCAGTTTTAGTTCAGCTAGTTGTGGCGTTGTCTTAAAAATGTCATTTTTGTTGGTTAGAAGAAGTCGTGATTTTTGAAGACAACTGCAGACATATCTTTAAACCAATTTTAGTCTGATAAAGGGCTTATTAGGATAGTTGTTTTTCAGAAATTATTAGATAATTATTTCATCGTTTATACGAGATGAGTAATTTTATTTTACTTAAATTTAGTGAACTAAGGCTTTTAATACAGTTGCCTTCCAGCACATATGTACTTTTGTGCCGACCCTGTCGGCCTGTCCGTTCAATAATTTTATAATTTAATAAAAATATGTTTTTTTTTTCCAATATTTAAAGTCTCATTTTTATCGTGAGAATGAAAATTCACGTGTAAGCCTGAAAATACAAAATATTACAGCTAACATAACAGTTAACAGAGCTCATAAATGCGATCTCTATATGATATCCTGATATCCTAACAACTTAGTTTTGTTAGCTGTAAAAGTATTACAAAATGTTTAATTCAAAATGAAAATATGCCAAAAATATGACAAAATTGAAAAAATATGAGAAAATTTTACAAAATCAATATTTTATCTTTAGAGAGATATTTTTATGCGATTTTTTAGACGTTTTTTTCTTTCCTGCCAAGAGGCCATTCTGAATTAATGAGAACTGTCGAAATCACTTCAGCCGTTCTCGACATATAAGAGATCTTTCAAGCATATCTTCTTTGATAGACATATATATCGCACATATTTTGCTATATATCCGATTTGTTGGATGTTAACATCAATGTAAAGATCAGAAGTAACCTTGACATGGCTTCGTGATTTCGCCAGGATTTAAAATATTCGCGGTTTAATGAAAAATGTTGAATTTTTTCAACACAAAAGATATGGTCTATTTTACCCGCTAAATATTATCCGATGACCACCCAAATTGGTAGGCTTCTTCCCCGCCCTAAACTCTAGCTACATGCGAAATTGGTCCATTTCAACCCCTAAACATTTGGCGATCATCTCTAAAAGAAATAGGGTTCTATTCTGACCCTATCCCCACCTCCATTCTAAATTTCGTGAAGATTGGGCCATAATTGCGACCTGTAGAGTGATTACAAATTAACATGGACAGACGGACAGACGGACGGACGGACATACATAGCTAGATCGACTCAGCTCCGCGAGCTAGGAAGATCCATATATACTTCCCTATATGGGAAACCAATATTTCGAGGTGTTACATAAATTCTGGCCCAATCAAATATTTGGCGAAATCACGAAGCCATGTCAAGGTTACTTCTGATCTTTACATTGATGTTAACATCCAACAAATCGGATATATAGCAAAATATGTGCGATATATATGTCTATCAAAGAAGATATGCTTGAAAGATCTCTTATATGTCCAGAACGGCTGAAGTGATTTCGACAGTTCTCATTAATTCAGAATGGCCTCTTGGCAGGAAAGAAAAAAACGTCTAAAAAATCGCATAAAAATATCTCTCTAAAGATAAAATATTGATTTTGTAAAATTTTCTCATATTTTTTCAATTTTGTCATATTTTTGGCATATTTTCATTTTGAATTAAACATTTTGTAATACTTTTACAGCTAACAAAACTAAGTTGTTAGGATATCAGGATATCATATAGAGATCGCATTTATGGCCCGATCCTTAAGAAATTTTGCATGAGGATAAGATGAGGATCAGAATAGAAGCCTACTCTTTTTGGAGATGATCGCCATATATTTAGGGGTTGAAATGGACCAAAAAACTGCAAAATTGTCAGCAGGTCGTAATTATCGCCCGATGTCCATTCCAGTGACTTTTTGGAGAATTCACAAATACAGGAAAGATGCACTTCTGACTATTTCGTTAACGCTGATTTCGTTGAAGAATATAGTCAAATGTCTGTATCTCATATAGATGCGTTTCAGTCAAAAACCAATAATAAATGTTAGTCTTTTGCCACTTCTGAGAGATTATAGGTCTGTGGGAAATATTGGTTCCAGATCTAGGAAGACCATTTAAGTGCAACATCTACCAATAAATTGGAAATGAGCAAATTAGGTTAAGTTGCTATTATTCGAAAATTAGAGAACGAAACCTGGTGGTTTTCTTTTATTATTTGTCACAATATCTTGTGGAATTCTATCGAGTATCTGTATCGTTTATTATAGTGTTGTAGGGTATTCAACGGTCGGCCCCGCTCGACTGTAGCCTTTGCTTACTTGTTTATTTATTTATTTATTATTTTTTTGGAAAAAACTGGATCTTGAAAATTTGTGAAGGGCCAGACATGAAGATTTTTTAAAGTGGTAGTAACATTTGAACAAGCCGATAGCTATACCAGGACATGCAGTTGCAAGCCAATAATTTTTTTTCTGGAGTGATTAACAACCTGTCGAACAAATGGAAAAATATTTTAACAATCAGTATATAGTAACTTCCATATAACTTCTTTTGCATCTGCTTGCATTGCCACATTTTTTTTTAATTCACAACTAAAATATTCCAAATAATCCCACATTCACAAAATACAAGCGGTAAACTGTAAAATGTCACAAGGTTATTTTTTTTTTTTTTTTTTGACATTTTTCCACCCATTTCGTAATTATTCTTCCAGTTGTCGGTCGGTCGGTCGGCTGCTTGCATGCACACAATTATAACGAATAGCAAATGTAAAACTCATGTGTATTACGTGAGTTATGTCAATTAGGTGCTCAAAACAACCGCATTACGCATTGCTGCTACTGCTCCTTTCCACCGACGACTCTTTGTACCCTTTGTACAGACCGCCCACAGAATTCTCAAAAGACTCTGGCTCAAATCAGTTATTCCTTTAGCATGTCGTGCGACGCCGTCAATTCATGTGCCATGCAAGGCAGTTGGTTTGAGGTCGGTTGCAATGATTTATTTGTCTCTGTGGCAGATTTCAAACGCCCCTGTGTGTTCCGTTTCTATTTTTTTTTAAACTTTATCAAAGCCAAACTTTATGACATTGACACTTATGTTCAGTGGCGTGATTATGAATCGTATGTGCGACGTGTGTGTGTGCACTATCACCTTCCTACAATTATATTGAGAGGAAACAATTGTCTCTACTCTGCTCTGCTCTGCCACTGTCACAGCCTTTGATGTATCTATGTAATTTTCAGTTTTACAAAGAAATTCCATTAAATATCTAAAAATGTTTGAAATATTTGTTGTTTTTTTTCGATGTAGTTGTTGTTAGGGTTGTAAGTTTGAAAACAACAGACTAGTTTTAGTTTGTCACAACACAGGTTGTATGTTTCAGTAGTACTCAATTTTCGTAGAGATAATTACAAGTATGATTAAGAAATAAAATAAAAAAACTACAACAGTTGCTGTTGTTAATTGTGTTGCGTTCTGTTGCATTTGCGTGTGAGCAATTGGAATAATTTGTTCGACAGTTTGTCGTGTATTAGGGTGTTGAATGTGCTGCAACTAAATCGAAATACACTTGCCGGGCTGAGTTGAGCTGGGCTATAAAACGAGGGTTGGTCATGATAGCCCAATTTCCGGCATTGTCAATCCCCTTTTGTAGATCTTTTTCTTCTCTGCTGGGCACTAATCCTAAATAATTGCTTGCAGGTGTTTTGCTTATATTTTAAAACCTACTAGGAGTGTGTATGTGTGCGTGAGTCAAGAACAGCTGGAGTCAGTGTTGCAATTCAGCCACTAAAACTGTGTTTGCCACGTTTGGCCAGTGATGATAAATACTTTTTTGAGCCTTGACTAAAGTACCTGCTCGCCTCTCAGGTGCAAATTGACACGTACATCATTTATAATCTGTTTATTATTGAAAATACAATGTGCTTAAATGGTATTCACTTAATTTTTTATTTATTAAAATTTCCATTAATTTCATTTGCGGTACAGGAACGATATACACAATCGAATCTTTGAATGATTCTATATGCTTGTACAGCTTTTTTAAACATTTTCAAATGTAAAGGCATGTTCAGAAAATTTAAAACTTGAAATCCGTCGTCATTATATTTACCGATTGGAAAAATATTGGATTTTAGTTTAAAACAAGTAAAAAATCCATTAAAAATTCTTTTACAATCATAAAAATACCGAATATTGGAAGTTGCTGATATATGGGGGATATACGATATTGTGGACCCATAAAGACAATTTTATTTCAGGGGTTAAAGTACTCACAAATAACTCCTTGTGTAGAATTTCGGACAATTCCATTGAAAAAATGTGGCTAAAATCATCAAAATATTGAATATCGAGGGGTACATTTATATGGGGGATATACCATATCGTGGACCTACATAAAAATTTGCTTGCAACTGTCAAAAGACTTGTAAATTGTTTACAAACTCTTACAACATCGAATGTAGACATTTTCTGTCAGAGAACTTTATAACCATCTTCAAATACCAAATTTCAAATTATTTCCTTGAAAACTGATCAACTGAATATTAAATATCTGGAGGTTTTATATTAGGGATTTTACGACTTTACCTGAAGAGTTGCCACGCATTCCGAACTTCCAAAAATTTTTGTGAACAATGTTGCTATTAAAATATGGAATGCCTAGAGGCAACGATACATGTAGGCTATTCGTAAACGGGGATGCCACCAAATTATTTTTCCTTGAAAATCGATGTTTTAAGAGGGCGATTTTTTTTTAAAAATTTGTTGGCAACTCTGGTTTAAAAAGCTCACAAAGTTTTTCAGTTTGGTTTATAATTTAACTATGAATCGTCTTACAAACGCACAACGTTTGAAATCATTGAATTTCCATAACAGAAAACGTGCTCGGAAGGTGTGAGAAAATGTATGGCGAACTTCTTCCATTTTTGGCTCAATGGGAAAGTATTTAAGTAGAATTGTCGATTTTGGATTGTAGACCAGTTGAGACAGTAGCATTGCAAAAGCTAACAAAGCACCCGGAAACAGGGAAAGTTTGGCGCGGTCTAAGTGTTGGTGGCACCATACTTCTTCAAAGATATTGAGAAGAGCTCGGTGAATATTTTATGATTTGTCGCCTTAAGACTAGCTTTTGTGGTACTATGTTAAAGCTCATGTCTATACTGATGAGCCTGCCTCAAATAACCCACTGAAAGACAACATTGAAGCATTTATTCGTGAGCGAAATGTTGGAAAGAGAACGCCAAAATTAGACATAGCGGATGGACCATATGAGCGCACTCGCGGTCAACACCTGCATTAAATAATCTTCAAACATAACATTATATGAACGGTACTACCTTTTTTTCCTTTTCTGGAAATAAGGTGGCTCAACAGAACTTTAATCCCTATAATCTCTTCCTAGTGCATTTTTGCATGTCTTGCATTTTAACGACATCAGATTTCTGCGAGCTTGTCTTTAAAAATTATACCAAATTAACTGAGATCCCGCCTGAAAATATTGAAAATTTGGGACGGAGCGAGAGAGCCAAATATATAAATGTTTTGGAAAAGATGAGCCTCACCAAATGCCACAATATTGCAGATGAAATATATGCGTAATTGTTTTTCAGATTTTAATCTGACCCCTGGGTTCGACTACACGTAAACTACTCCTTATAACTTCGAATTCGAAATCGGATGTTTCTTCCGACTTTCGGTTCGAGGTAGGACCAAACTTGGACAGTTTGGTTCGCTGGGAAAGTTAAACATTTTAGTGTTGTATAGAGTTATTATAATACGGCGATGGTTCAAAGTTTTCTATTTTCCAATACCCACAGACACTTGAAATAATCCATAGGAAACTAGGAAGACTACTGTTTGGATGTTTTCATTGAAACTACCACCAAAACCTTAAATCAATAGGGATACGAGTGTGTGATGCATGACCAAAGGCTCCTATCAATAACACACAACAGAAATCTTCATAGATATTAGTAACAGTTTCAATATCTCCACAACTTGAGTTCTACGTTTACTGAATATATTTAACCTTTCAAAATAAATTTGTTTGAAATTTGTTTTCTATTTTGTTGCTAACTTCCACAGAAGCACATAATCATCATCATCAGCATCATCGTAAAGTATTGTTACTCAACCAACCAACAACTTTGTTTGAAATTGTCTCACCTTTAAAGAATGAAAAGTCCATTTAATTTTGTCTGGGAGCAATTTAAATATTCATGCTGAAATCCTTATCACACACACACACATACAAACCCATGAGCCTACGACAGAAAAATCTTCATTTCGTTTTTGGCAAAAATCCATCAAAGGACCCTAACTAAATACGAGGTCTGACCATTTATTTCGTTTTCTTTTTTAACAATGTGGGTGGAAAAGAAAGAAAAACTGCAAAAAAAAAAAGAAATTAAAAACAACCGAGCCTTTATCCTGGCAGACTAACCCTATCATCATTGCCTGGACACAATAACAAGACATGAACAACAACAAGTTTTGGGAATTGCAGGAACCCCAGAAAAACACACCTACACTCATTTATACATGTTTTAAATCAAAGTTTGTTGGATTTACGCCACCACCCCCTACCACCCCGTACTCACCGCCACCACTGCATCATGCAAATATATCATCAACAATGGATCCCCAGAGAATAACCGATGTGTAAACCAAATTTTCGTTTTCCACATCAAAATAATAGTCTTGTTGACCACTGGCTGGCTGCCCTATGAAAACCAGTCGGAAGTATAATTTTCTATGAGGAGTCATCCGAATGGTAAGTCTGTGGCCAAAAACTGCACCAGTATATGTCAAAAACACAGACAAGAGTTTTGTTTATGAGAACTATTTCAAACTTTTTACCATTAGGTTGACATGCAGATAAGCTGGACAAATGGACCGGTTGGAAGGGCAAAGGGATAGTCATAGCCATGGTAATAATAAATGCCACAGCATAAAGTTTAATTAAAAATACAAATATTTAATGTGCCTGAATGTGTCGACGAGTATGAAGGTTTTTTGGGAGACACGGTTGCCGATGGAGCCAAAAATAATTATTTGAAGCGTGTGTAAGGCAGGGTAATTTCAGTAGAAATTTGTATATTGAACTGGCATGAGACCGGCTGTGTCTCTTTGGATCCAGAGAAAGGTTTTCGAAATTGTAGCAGGAATTGCAAGGAAATTAAATGGACAATTTGTTAAGCCTAAACGCATGCGCTTTAGAAATGAAGCCACAAACTAGCTCGTTTCAAAAGTATTTTTGCTTTCAAAAAGTATTTTTACTTCATAAACATTAATGAGGTATTAAGTAGCAAACCTATTCGAAGTAACAGATTGGATGAAGTCTTTAAAAGGATGGGCGTGACATGTTTCTAAATAAAAAAAATAATGTTGATTTTAAAGGATAATTTTTATGAACGATTGCCAAAACAAAATAATTTTTTACAAAAATCGTAGGTTTCTATGTATACGGAAGTCCAACCAAGCGTGATAAAAATTTGTGTATGAATATTTATTTCCACGAATTCATACATATTTCCGTAGATCAAAAGTGGTAAACTGAAATGCTCCAAGTAGAAGAAAGGAATTGAGCATAATCCATGTTTCTATGCTACTAGAGTAAGAGCGAGTATGCCTTGTTCGTTTTCAAGTAGAAATAAAATTCCCTCGAAATCAAGCTGGTTTTGTACATGATCAACAGAAAAATATTGTTCCACTTTTAGTGTAAACTCCCTGGAGGTATTGATGAACTGCGAGTGGTACTACACTGATGTAAAAGTCAGTAGTATCAATGGTTGTAGGCGGCGAGTACTGCTTGACTACTCGCAAGTGCTGCACTGTTTTTTTTATAATCGCATATATTGGTAATACTGTCAGCATCTGATTATGCTTATTTGTGATTTGTGTTTTGTGCATTGTGTGGACTTGCAAGTAAAATATTTGTTTTTTGTGTATGTAAAAATGAATAAGCGTACCTTTGAACGCAGAGTATTAAAACAAAAAGCTATTTATGAACAAATACTATTTAATGTGGAAAAAGTAGAAGTTGAAAAAGTGGAAAAAAATATTTGTGAGAGCAGTGTCACCTGCGAAAATAATACAGCAGAAGATTCTTCAAATATTGTGCAAACTTCCAAGTTTAATATTATTAAACTTTTATTATTTAGTTTTCTAATACTTTACTATTAAAACCAAATAAGTGCCTTTTTTTGAAATTATATATTTTACTTAATTTCTATTTTGTAATTTAATATTGTTTTGAAATAAAAATAGCTGAATGAAAACAAAATCTGTCTTTCGTTCTTTTAATTATTCGCAATGGCAATGCGAATAATTACGTTCGTGCAGTATGTTCAATTACTTTCTTTCAATGGCGACTGATGCAAAATTCAGCAGTCGCTCACCCCTCACAAAGCGCTGCAAAAGCGTGTACTGATTTTCACACGACAGTTCAGTGTAAAAGTCAGCACCTCTTACCGTTAACGGGGAAATGAAGAGCGAGTGGTCAGTATCGCTTGGCGAGTACTCGAGCAGCACTGCGGTACTACTCTTTTTTCTGAGAGGCTTTTACTCTATTTCGAACATTTTTGACTCCCACCTATTCATCATCAAACAAACCTATTCATCATACTTGCAAACACTTCCGTATAAAACAAAAGTGGAGAGTAACGTTTTGGCAAAACTTGATCTCTTCGATTACATCCTCTTCCGTTTATTTTTCACTTGCGAGTAAAATTAGAGCTCTGTGTCGTCGTTTGAGCATAAAGGTGTAGATGAAGAAAAAAACTCAATAACGCAGCATTTAAGTGCCATAAACAAAAAAAAAACTCAGGATGATTTTGGGAAAAACTTACTTTATTTTAATTTGGAATGTAGTTTCCGACCAAAAATAACCACATAAGTAATCTTTTACATCTCATACAGTATAAAGATTTATATTTGCAGCAGGGACGAAAATAAGCAGCAGGGTCGAACATACTCAGTGGGACCATGTCTTTGCCTATGGTCCTAGTTGCTTCGACAACATTCTTTATGGAGAGGCCTCAGAGTTATGGAGGATAAACCAAAGCACAGATTTGCCGAGTTGTTTTTTATCAAAAAATTAGAGTTGAAGCCGAATCGTTAAAAATAGATAGAAAATTTGTTCTAAGAGTGAAATCGATAGGAAAAAAATATTTTGTTTGCGTATTTGTGTGTGTGTGCAACAACACTATAATATGCCTCGTTGGTAGAGATTAGCGACAATAATTTTCAACGCGTTTGTTATATCCTCCACCTTGGAAAGGGGGGTACATTAACTTTGTCATTCCGTTTGTTACATCCCTGAATATTCGTCGTAGACCCCATAAGGTATATATATATATATATATATATATATATATATATATATATATATGGTTAATATTAAAAATGAGATATATCGGTCTAGGTTTTGGTATAGTTCGCAAGTAACGGTACCTCCCGAAATTCGGTATTTTGATGATTTTTCCCACTATGAGTATGTCTAGTATGAGTAAGAACTGGTATTTGTGGGTCTAATTGGGTTCTAATGTTTCCTTTACCCTAAGGCAAAGACATAGAAGTATAAAGATGGGACAAGACAGAGTCAAGATATGGCAACCCTGTGAAAATACCTCTGTTGTTATGATATCGTAACAACATAGTTAGCAATGTTATGCGATTTGAACCGCTTAGGCAATATGCAATTAATTTGGAAAGTCTGTGGAATAGAATTTTGAAACCCAATTTTTGGATTTTTCAAACTTTTGTTTGTCATTTTTTTCTATAAATGTGTTTTTTTATATTAACATGGTCCTGTCATGAACTGTTATCTGGATAGTATAGACACAAACCATTTGCTCAGAATGCATTTTGTCTAGTCTTTACCATTTTAGGTCTTTGCCTCAAAGACATAGAAGTATAAAGATGGGACAAGACAGAGTCAAGATATGGCAACCCTGTCAAAATACCTCTGTTGTTATGATATCGTAACAAAATAGTTAGCAATGTTATGCGATTTAAACCGCTTAGGCAATATGCAATTAATTTGGAAAGTCTATGGAATAGAATTTTGAAACCCAATTTTTTGATTTTTCAAACGTTTGTTTGTCATATTTTTCTATAAATGTATTTTTTATATTAACATGGTCCTGTCATAAGCTGTTACCTAGATAGTATAGACACAAACCATTTGTTCAAAATGCATTTTGTCTAGTCTTTACCATTTTAGGTCTTTGTTTGCCTAAGGTGAAGGGTATTAAAAGTTCGGGCTGGGCGAACTTATTTTTTTTTACTTGTTATTGTTTCATTTGCTGCTGTGTTTTGAGAAATACACATATACGGTGTGAAAAAACTAAAAGTGTGAGTGGCAAAAGGATAAACTGCTCGTTTTCGAACGAATTTTGCTCCCACTCTCAATAGAGCGGAGCCCTAATTCGTGCAAAACTGAAAAATTGAGTTTTGTGTTTTCTTCTCCCAGGAGTGCGCCCGCTGCTTGACTTCGAACGAGTTTTACTCACTTTTTGAATTCGAACGATTCTTTCGAATATCTGTGTTAAACAGAGGCCCCAAGTTCCCAAGATGTTTAGACTAAAAGATAAGAAGAAAATGTCAATCTGTCTATATGTCTCTCTGTAGGGTTGGCGGTTGCGCAATACTAATTAAGCCTTATTTGAATCCAACATGACGAAAATCGAAGATATCGGCCCTCAGATAAAATGCGAAATAATTCTTTAATTTTCCTTGACGCCCCACAAATTACACATAAACCAAATGGAGTCGACAATTTAGATCAAATCTTGTACATCGTAATATAAGAAAACTATGGTCAAACAGTATGCTGAGTTTATAAATCGGAAAGCTAGTTGGTCTAGAGGGATCAGAAGGTAATCCAGCATAAACTTTCATTACGTTCTAATCAACTTACTAACCCATTACTTTTTACGAAGAATTAAATCATTTGTTTTATTTTTAGAATAATTGTATATACTACAATTCTTATTTTTTTTTTACTTTGTCCGTTGCTGATACTGAACCCGGAATCTTTTGATTTTTAGTGAAACACAAAGCGCTAAGGCTAGGAACATCAAGTGTTATTTCAAGTCTACTATCTGCATCAACATTCGAACTCACAACTTTCGGTTTTGTAGTCCGACGTGAACATCCTGCGCCGACTATACCCATTACTTGGTAATAAGAAAAGTAAGTTCATTCACTTTGTATTTTTTGTTTAGAATAACCCCTATTTTTTGACCTGCTTGTAATTCAGAAGGAAGCTTTTGTACTCATACAGCTCCCTAGTTTTTCCTATCCGCAATCGCTGCATACAAAGACTTATATGAATTAGCTCACAAAGACTTTTTTTCAAAAGAACCGAAATATACATTTTGAAATATAAATTTGACCTATACATAGGAATTCCATTAAAAATCACAATAAAGCATCTTGACAAATTTTAAAAGGCATCAAAATTCCATTTCTTTGTATTTTTATAACAAAATTTTTACCACTCTACTGAATTTGAGACTCTTGTCAGACCATCCTCAATTTTTTAAACAATTCCTAGAAACATTTCACGGCAATTACAACATAAAAATGTTGCCAAAAAAAACTGTTCCAAGTAATGCTCAAAGTACGCCCCAGAGATTTGATTTTGATGCGTCAGATTATTATTACCATGTTTGTGTGTGTGTGCTTTTTATCATGACAGCAGCAGCAACAGCAACATGAATATTACAAGAAATGGCTTTTGGTTCAAAGAAAAAGTTCGGCATTTCATTTTATGGGTCACACCAAATCTGATGCAAACCAGCAACCAGTGATGGATTCCATTGCATTTTAGCCCCCGGTTTTAGGCAGAACTGGACGAGCATAAAAAACCAACCACCAGCAAAAAAAAAACATAAAATAAAAAACCAAGCATCAACCTGAACGGGGAAATGGTGGCCCATGCCGAAAAAAAACAAAACATTAGAGGAAAAAGTATAGAAAGTAACAATTTCTCATGGCCTTTTATTGTTGTTGTATTTTTTCTCATTCTGATATTGTTTTTGTTTTCGTCTCCAACTACAATTGTTGGCCATTTACATGAATGATCATCGTTGATGTTGACCACAGTAAATGGATGGCCAAAGAGATGGAGAGCTGGCGTTTCGTTTGGTTGTTGATTTCCATGCCAGCCCATCGGTCTACCCTACCATCCGTCCATCCATCCATCCATGGAGAACAAAAACACTGAGAAACTGTTGCGGCCAAAACAAAAATTACAATGCCAAGTAACAGCCATCGACCGACCGGCAAAGCAACAATGGATTTTATGACCGACCGTTTGAATGGTCGGTTGAATGGCTGACTGGTTGTTTGCTTTGGTCTGTTAGATTGATGGTTATGATACAATTATGCCATTATTCATTTTGACTTTAAACGAACGAAAAGAAGTAGAAGACGAAAGCGATACGCCGTCGTCCATGGGGCATGGTTAAGTGGAGCTGAGAAGAACTCTTCTTTGACCCTACAGTCAAAGGTGGTTTTTTCGGTTATGTTTGTCGGCGGCGTGATGCCTCAGCAACATTCCGCGGTTCATGGTGTTAATTTCCCTCCCCCTCCCTTTCTATTACAAATATCTACGTTTCAATGCGGAGGTCATTTGAGCGGTTAGCGTTGAAACCCAACGGATGATAATGATGTGGTTTTGTTTTTTTTTTTTGTTATTTCATTTATATCTGTACAGTTTTTCTTTGCTGGTCGTGCAGAGAGAGAAAACTGCTAGTGCAGAAACCCCAGCAACAACAGAAACAACATCATAAGTTGTGAGAAAATATACAACAAACTTGGAAAGTTTTGCTCCTCGGTTGTGTTTTTTCGCTTTTCTTAACAAAAAAAAATACACAAAAAGATATTTCATTTCAACACACAATTCAAATACCAAAAGTATGGGTCATGCGTGTCACGACGTTACGGTACAAAAGATCAGCTGAAGATAAGCTCAGAGTAGAGGTTAATATTTTGGGCAACAGCAAAAGTTTACGGGTATGTTGGAAAAAGTAAAAGGTCTGAAATGCTTCGCAATGTGGAGTATGTTTCTCACAAGTGGAAATATGACATTTTATGGTTGAGACAGAAGTCGTATATCTGCGAACTTAATGTTATCATTGGCCATTCTAACTGCAAGCACTCGAGATTTCAAACACTGTCTTTGAAGTTCATGTTTAATTGTTTCATTTTATTTTTAAATCAGGTAAAAATTTTATGTTTTATGATTGTTTCAAATCTTCAGATAGAAGCTTGTTTTGCCAAAAGAGATGTGTGATGTTGACGTTAAAAATTTGGACGAACTAAAACGACTGCTTTCTGAATGTTTTTGTGTAGCTCTTGGTGGCAGTTTTGTAAGAGCTTTTCTCCGAAGACATGTTCACATGCAAAATATAAGTAAGGATGCTTTTTAGGTAGTTACTTCCATCCAAACAATCTCTATAAACCTATTGGTAAAGAGTTTTTTCAACAGGGATAGAAGAATATCAGACTTATTTTTTAGAACTCAATTTTCCAGCCCTAATCCCCATTTCAATCATCACCGGAATTTAAAATATTTATGAGATTAAAACAAAAATAGTGAAATAATTAGTTTTAATTCACCCGTTCTTGGATAGGTACTAGAAGAAGTGGTCCGTTATTCATAGCAGATATTGTGTTACTAGAAACATTGGGATGTGTCAAATATAAAGAGAATCGGACTTTCAGTTCACATTTTATAATTTCATTTTGACCCTTTGTGGAGGAGGTACCGGAAGGAGTGGTCCAATATCAACGATATTCACAACAGATCTCGTGTTAATAAAAATATTTGTAGAGTATCGGATGCTTATTTCGAATTGTATTAGAAATAGAGTTATTCAAAATTTTGACCCGTTGTGGGAGTGGTACCATAAAGGCAATTTCTATATATTCCATCTTCACACCGGATCTTGCTTATGTGGAAATAGTAGGATATTAAAAATTTAAAGAGAATTGATAGCTTGTATTAAAATTTATGACCGCTTTTATTATTCGAAATTTTGACTCGTTGACCATCACCAGATCTTGTGCTGGAGGAAATCTCATATTTCATTTTATGAAAATTATAATCATTTTAATTTTTGACCCTTTGTTTGTATTAATGGAGTGGGTCGACATTGTCCACTTTTGCACCTGACGTGATTCAAAAATTTGAATTTGCTAAGTTACAGAAAGATCGAATGATCCTTTATCTTTCTAAGAACCAAGTATTTACAATTTGGAACGACTTGGGAAATTTTCGAAAAAAATCCGTTAAAAATTCTGTTCAAATCTTATAAATACCAAATGTAGCCGTCATATTAGGGTATAAACGACGACGTGGATCTGCATAAGCCATCACATTATTCAAATTCGAAACTTGAAAAGTAAAAAATCGGTGAATAATGTAGCTAAACTCATCAATATAGAGAGGTACTAATAAATGGGAGCTATACCAGAATGTGAACCTGCACAGAACATTTTCTGTCTTAGGCTGCAGTATCGAACTTTAAATACCAAATTTTAAAAAGTTCCGACGAATAATGTCGCTATAATCGTTAAAATATTAAATATAGGCAGGTACCGTTACATGGGGGCTATACTAAAACCTGGACCTACATGGCCCATTTTCAATACCAAAAGTTCTGCAGGCATAATACACATTTGAGTAAAATTTTATCAATCTACTTCGTCTCGTTCGGAAGCCAGAGTGATTTCCACAGACGGAAAGACGGACGGACATCGCTAAACCGACATAGAATTTTATATATATATCGTGAGCACCAGCCAGCCAGACAGACAGACATATGGACGGCCATCCTTAGGTAGACTAAAAATGTCTTGAAACGGATTTGGTCCAAAGAGACCTAGGGTCCAAGCCGTTATTTTGATAAAGCACGTTTTGGCCGTATCAAATGATACATACCATCTGCAGTCATATGGCTAAAGGCATAAAACTGAATGTAGGCTTTGCAGGAGACCTTTAATTACAAATGCATGAAGGGTATGAAGTAATAATTCCGTATACCTTCTACGCGTAGAAGATGATTTAAAGGCCTTCGTAAGATAAGGACTTCTATAGACAGAAGACATATTAAAGGCTTTCTATAGACAAAGGACCTTTTTAAGGTCTTCTATAGACATAATTTCTTATGAAAGTTTTCCCAGGGAGAGAAACCCTTATGGGGAGAAGAGCTTATAGGGACCTACTATAGGGAAAGGACTGTTTGAAGGTCTTCTATAAACAAAAGAGCTTATAGGGACCTACTATAGGGAAAGGAATATTTGAAGGTCTTCTATAAACAAAAGATCTCTTGAAGGTGTCATATAAATAGAACTCGGTTTGAAGGTCTTCTATTAAATGAAGGCATTAAGGGGTATCGCACCATTATTCACGAGGCAATATCAGTTTAAATATTACTAAAAATAAATAACAATTTCATAAGTGAAGGGATATAGTTCAAATGGTAATGTTTAGATGAGAATTAGGTCAAGAGCCAAAAAAGCATAATATTGGACCACATCTGCCACATCCTCCCACACAAACGATCAAAATTTTAATAACTCTCGTAACATGCTACAGCAATGTCAGATTTTCTTTTAACTAAGCTCATCCCAAAACTTGGAACTATATTGGAACAAGTGTGAAAATTGAATATATCCATCCATTCCGTTTTTTCTTTTGTTACTTATTTTCTCACAATAAATTTTCCACTTCACTGTTTTAAATATTCGAACTTATTTTTCCCCCAAAAAAAGTCGTTAGATTTTTTTCTTTGATTGTTTTCTTTGTTACCTTCATTTGCAAAAATAAAAAAATAAACGTCAGGTAGGTAGGTGGGTAGGCCAAGCATATCGCAGCGGCAAACATCATCACTGTTATTACACAAACATATAAGTATTGAGGTTACGAGGGAACAAGCAACGAAAAAAAAACAGATGAAAACAAAAAACTTTTGAAGTAGGAAACAACAAAGGGAACTTCAAATATTTGCCTTTCTACAAGTTTTTTGCCCTCTCTCTTTTCGCCTATACAAACAAAGCGCTACATGTGCAAAATCCTGTATGGATGTGTGGGTGCAAACTACTTGGATGGTTAGCTAGGTTGGATACATAACTCGTGTTTCGCCAAGCCAATTGAAATGTGCCCCCACTGATATGCTGATGATATCGATATTCCGACATGGCCATATCGGAATTGCCTCAAACAACAAACAGCCCAACCTGTAAGGTGGTGGCGATGGTGGTGGAAGTTTGACTTTTCCCATGGCATTTTTCCTGGAAATCGCACCTTTTAATCCCATGCCACCCGGCAGGACTTTGATTTCTTGGCCGTGCACGTTTGAACATTGTTAATAAAGAGCTATGTCAGTCAGTCAGCTACAGAAAGGGGTGAAAACATGAAAGTAAAGGGTGTTCAAACAGCAGAATATTACATTGAGGCCACCCGCACACAATGACACAATGGGATGCACACACATACACATTCACCCAAAAACTTAATGGAGGAAAAGGAAATATTTAGTGGTTTCGGTTTTGACATTAACTTGGTATTGATTTTATTTTTGGGCAACATCTCATTAAACGCGCGCACACACACACACATAAACATCGAAACTTAATAATACTACTTTTGTTACACAAACAACAAATAAACATCCTCTGCCGAATAAAGGAATGCTCGACTTGGTTGTTGTTGTTGTTATTGTTGATTCTTTCACTGATGATGCGGTTGTTTATTTTTAAGAAATGCTCGAAAATTTATGAGTTTATTAAGTGGCCTTAGAAAGACGTCATCGTCACGGACGTCGTTTTCGTCGCCGTCGTCGTCGTCGTCGTCGTTGATATAGCCGCTCTACTTGATTATACAATTTTTCTACAGCATTACTACACGAGTACTTCAAGAGCCCTTCAAAATTAAAAACCCTCACTTTCTCCCCTCGGCCAAAGGAAGCAAATGTTATCCAGATGTTTTGCTTTAAGTGCAACACGATTTTCCAGAAAACAAAAATGAAATGAAAAGGCAAAGAAATAAATTGTTTCGGGCGATCTATGCCTTTAATGAAAGTTGTAATGACTACGCCGTCAATATGCGGGGGAGGGGAACTCAGGGCGTGCCCAGAAAAAAAAAATATTAATAGAAAATATTTTCAACAAAAATGAAGTATTATTATGGAATATAATTTAAACATTTATCTGAAAAAGAAAAAAGAACGGAACAAAGTATACGCTTAGATATTAGGATATTTATACTCAAATATGGATTGAAATTTAAGAGAATATATTTTTTCGCTGAGAAGAATGAACTTTTTTGTTCTACTGAAATATTGTAAATGTCGAAATAACTCTGGTTTTTTTGGTAACGCAGACTTGTATTTAAAGTGCCAGACTACTTCATTAAAAAGGTTGCATACATGCTGTAATCTACTAGGTATTTTCTAGTTAAGGTTAAATTTTGTATTGAATCTGTGTACACAGAGAGGAACAATAAACGCCTTTAGCATGCTTTTTTCTGATACGGTCTAAATTTGTGTCATCAAAAAAAAAAAAAAAAATAAATAAATAAATAAATGGTCTTAGAGCCTAGGTCTCTTTGGACAAAATCCGTTTTTGGACATTTGGAGTTGATATAGCCAGGCCTGTCTATCTGACTGCCCGGTTGATGGTCACAACAACTTTCACAGGGAGTATCCGATTTAGTCCAAACTTGTTAAAATACTTGTTACCAAACTTCAGCAATAGACAATATCGGCACCTCGCACCATCCTCCACAACAATATTCAATATTTTGCGAAGAAGATACAAATCACATTTTGAGCGATAACAATACTCGGTATAGTTCAAACTTGACAAATCGTTATATTTCGATAAGACTCAGGTGAGGAGTAAAATTGGAAAAAATGGTCCATTCTTTCAAAGGGAAAATGTTTGAGATGGCGAACAACAACGCGCATAATAAGGGAAATCAATGTCAGATTTTCTTCAAACTTAGTCCACCCCAATAATTCAGGCTATGTTAGAGTAAGTGTTAAAATCGATCCATTGCACTTCTTTTCAAAATCTAAAATGGTACCATTTGTTATCGAAATTAAAAATTTGGTATAAGAATCAAGGTATAAGTACGAGGGTGGTTTTGAAATGTGCACGAAATAGTACTATTGGGTAAAGGGATAGAGATAAAATTCTGAAATTTGATATTTGGATTACTGATGGTATCTGTATTTGACATTGAAAATGCGTCCCATATTTGTTCGAAAAGTACTAAATGGTACTACATCCGTATTGGGTAAAGTGATAGGGCTGGAATTATCAAATTTGATATTGAGGCCTCAGTTCGTGTCTATGGTTGACATAAGGATGTAGTTTTGTTTCTATTGTACTGTAATTGTAAGAAAAGTACTAAATGGTACCAAATTTGGTATTGAGTAATGTGATATAGCTGAAATTCTGAAATTTTGTGTTGGCGTCACTGTTGGTTTCTAGGATTAACATGTGGAGACGTTTAATTAGTTTTCGGCAGAAAAATTGGATGTAGGTCTATCGTTCAATGGTTTTACTAATATCCTCCTCGACAAAGATTTCGAAGACTTATGAAGACATTTCTTATTATTCTTTCCGAAAAAGAAAAATTTAAATAAAACCTTGAAAGTCTGAAAATTCAGCACGATGTATGAAGTTTTGATTAGGTTAGGTAAGGTAAGGTGAAAGGACGCGCAGTCACCGTTTGGTAACCGCTCCACGCGGAGACCTACAGGTCCATTGTGTTCGTCCTAGAAAGAATAGTAAGAAAAACAGGAGGAATGGTTGATAGAAGGGAGTGAAGATAGAGGTATAGAGTGTGATCTACGGCTAAGGAATTTGCCGTGTCGTCTTTAGCCACTTGAATCTTCTGGCTAATTGAAGAATTACTATAGCGTCAGTGTTAGAAAAAGATTATAGATCATGTGACACTAGTTCCCCCACCAGCCTCTGTCTCACATTAATGAGTGCTGGGCAGTGGCAGAGCAAGTGTTCGACTGTCTCAATTTCTTCTTCATCTTGACAGATCCATTTCGAGGTCATTGTCCTCACCTTACAGTGACCTGTGATGATACCCGCCACAAGTTTTAAATCAGGTTTCGACAATGACAGTAGCGACTCTGTTCTCTTCTCCGAGAGTGTGGGTCAGATTCTTTTGGAGATGGTGCAACCCATTTCGTCCAGCCATTTTTGTTGGATTCTCTCAGAGTAGTGTCTGTGAATAACCTGTAGGAAGTGGCACAGTGGTGGTTTAACCGAGTTATCTACTTCAATGATAGTTGATTCGGATCCTAGCCTGGCCAATTCGCTGCAGTCTCGTTGCCTGAGATGTTATAATGACCAGGAACCCAACAGAGCTTGATGGACAACCCAGTGTTTTCCAAGGCTCTTCTGCTGTTCAAAACAACCCTAGACTTAATGGTATAAGAATTTAAGGCCTTCAGTGCCGCCTGACTATCGACGTATATAGTCACCGGACCGCTAACCTCAGTATTCCTCGTGACCAGCAGGTCTGTGGCTTTTTTGACCGCAAAAATTTCCGCCTAAAATACGCTACAGTCGTTTCCAAGCTTGTAGATTCACGAAAATTAAGGGTATCACAGAAGACACCAGCTCCCGTTCCACAATCCATCTTCGAACCGTCGGTATAAACAGCTATGTCGCGGAAAGGTTGGTTGTTATGGCCCAGGTGTCTCTGTTGGGTATGTGTATGTCAGGTGGGTCAAAGCTCAACCGAGGTGAAATATAGTCACTTGTATTGTCTACCACTCCCACATTCCTTACACGTCCTAGAATCGCAGAATGTCCAAAGGATTTTTGCAGAGTGAAAAATTAATGGCCCACAGTTCAAAAACCAAAATAGCGCACACATATGGATAGCAAAAGTCATTCTATGAGAATTCAATTACTACTTCGATATCTAAAAAGTCATTTGAAAATAAGTTGGAGACAATTCATGAATTGAAAAAATTAAAATCAATGATCTTATGCTTGTTGCCCGAATAAATAGGAACTAGAAGTAGACATAGGTATTTGGAAATGCTGCAGGACAAAAGCTTTCCGATATTTCCGTTCAAGTACATGATAAAAGCAATGGCTGAACTTTTAAACATTTTATTGGGAAATTTAATATTACCAGCAAACTGTTAACATCCAAACATATGTTTTTGTTCTTTTTTGTCATGTATAACTAATAATTTCCTTTCCCAGCTAATACTCTAGCAGCATAGTTAATCAATACTAACCGCAATCTAATCTAGTCTTTAATTTATGTAAATAAAACAATTGAATATTTAATTTATCAAGATTTCGAAATATTCGTGCAATATTCAAAAGTTGTCTAATTCAATAACAACTGATAGATAAAAAACAAATTATTTAGAAACGAAATATAACAAATAATAGAATTGCTCAACAAATATTTCACTCACCCTAAAAAAAAACACACACACACAAGTGGTTCTTTGATTATTTAGACCACAGACGGTTCATTTCCCATACTAATTATCGTTATCAGTTACTAAACTAATATTCACTGCACGAAATATATATATTTACCTGGAAAAAGAGAAAAAAAAAACAACAATGATTTTAGTTTTATATGCATAAATAATAAAATTGAAAAATATTTTATTTATGGCAAAGTAATTTGTAATTTTTTAAATATTTAATGTGTCCAAAAGTTGTAGTTAAAATGGTTTTTCATTTGTCGAAGCCGTACGATTCGTTATTGTGGTCTAAATGACTTTGTATGGGTTTTATTTTAAATGAACAGCATGGAAATGACGGCTAAAATGGCCTTTTAAGTTTGTTTTTGATTTTAAATATTTTGGAAAACAAGTAAAGGCCCAATGAACCTCCCACACCCATTACTAAATAACGGGGTATTTAACCATATGTTGCCATTCTTAGCTACATTAAAATCAACCTATGATGCCATATCACCCATAATAAGTAGTTAGTCAAAACAAAGTTAGAAAATAAGTGAAAATAGTATAGTTATTTTTAATTCACTTTTTTGTCCGCTGCTGTTCAATAACTCGCAATCTTCTGATGTATATTTAAATACACTGTCACTGTTGCGAACATAAAGAGATACTTATGGTCTTAAATTTACACCAACAATCCAACGAATTTGTATTTTGACGTTCACACTTTTGAACGTAGCTCGTTACTTGGCAAAGAGGAAAATTAAGTTATTTTGATATGTAATTTTTTATAGCATAGGTTAGGTTAGCCTGAAAAGAGGGTCCAAAAATCGTCACATGCCTTGGTGGACATACACTTAAATCAGTATAGGCCTGTTGTGCGCTCTGAACTAAAGTTAGTGAAAGAAGACGGGAAGTTTGCAGATTATTTTATCAGGAATTCAGTTGCCTAACCAAAATTCCTATAACTATTTTATTTCATTTACCATAATCTAAAATAGAGTTGTTCCTTATGAATGGCATAACCCATTATATTCCACATACTGGTAATACCACTGTACATGCAATGAGCCCTATACTAAATTTTAAAATTCCACACACTCAACTTGATCCAAATTGTACCAAATTTAGAACCATTTAGTACAGTTCACTTAGTACACATTTTTGCAATCACCTCCTAATTTTCAACCCTACTTCCGAAGCTTAATTCACATACCAAATTTCAAGATTTTAGTTCTAAATGTTCACTTTCCAAACGGCACCAAACATAGGACATTTTACTTTTGGTCCATTTTATTGTGCGTATTTTCAAAAGCCCCTTGCTTCATCTATCCTACACAACATCAAAGACCTTCACTCAAAACTTTTAACACTATTCCTTTCCCATATACCAAATTAAGCACCATTTAGTATTTTTCGTACAATTATAGTATACCTTCAAATTTCTACCTTACACACTAATATTGACCCCAATATCAACACTTCAAGATTCCAGCTCCATCTATTCACCTATACCCGAATTGTTCCAAACGTAGTACCAAATAGTATAATACCTCCTTATATCTACCCACCTTTCCAATTTAATTTGTAACGCGGCCTCATCATATATTAATTGAAAATAAGCCTGTATAAATTTTACTCCTACGAAGGAATTCTCATTCACTTTACTATATAACCCGAATAAAGAGTTTAGTGTTCATCACCGAGATAGTCGAATTCCGCTGACAAAATACGAGCGATATAGACGTCTGACTCGTCCGCGGTCTTAGAAACTCGCTCTTATCAAGCTCGACGATCATAGCTCAACTCTCTTAGCAAAATCCATGCTCCTAGCAATCTCCATGTTCTTAGCGAGCTGCATGCTCCTACCTTGCACAAAGTCCATAGACAGCTCCCAGTGTCTTGTTCTTCTCGCTAATAAAATTTTTCCTGATAGCAAACCAAAAACTTTGGAGAATCCGAGTCGGCGACAACCCGAATACTTCCAAGTCGACATCAAACCGAATAATTCCAAGAACTCGAGTCGACAGCAACCCAAATACTTACGAAAACTTCCGAGGACCCGAATACGGCCGAATATCGAATACCGACAGCCTCACGAACACTGCCAACCCAAATATCTTCGAATCGACAGCAATACCCCTACATACGCACCAACCTACATCGAAATCACAACATATCCACAACATATTAGTCGTTATATAAACGCCAGAGTCAGAGTCAAAAAACCTTAGAATATTAATACTCGTAATTTTTCTAAGGTTTGTAGGTCCTTAGATTGATCCTAGTAGCGATCTAGCTTTCGTCAGCTCCAGATAAAACCACTCGTTATAAATTCTTATACCTAATTTCATGAGAGAAAATTCTTTTATTTTCAATCAATCCCAAATTTCAGAATTTTATCTCACTACTACACACCAACATTGGCCTACATGTAAAATTTCAGAATTCGCCGTTGCTCAACTATTTATATATATAGATAAAATGTAATGTAGTATCGATTTAATCAAAATTGCTACATAAAAAATGGGACAATAGGATCCATATTCTGAAGTTAGAGCAAATTTTGACACTATGTGAGACAGGAAGGAATGAACTGATTGCGTTAATTTGATCTCATCTGACCTAAGACTGATTCAAATATTATGATAATCAAAGTTTGAACAAAATCGAATACCGCCTTTTATAATTAAAAGGTCATTATTTTCATTAATAATTTTAACCCGAAGAAGTGGACCAATACTGTCCATCTCCGAATTAGATTTAAGTTTGTTAAAAAATCCTACGATGAGCCAGCCATGTTTGGATCAAATCGGATCAATTAAAAAATCATGTTATTCAAAGTTTTTATATCAAGCAATAATATTTGCCAAAAAATTACAATTTTTATTTTCCGTTTGGTATCGAATATCCCCCACAAATCTCCTATTTTATTTAAAAAATAAAAATTCACAAAATTCTATTCTTCTTAACAACAAAAAATAACTATTGTTTGCTTCTTAAAGTTTTTACGCCTTCGCTTTTAGTTAAACTTTAATTGAATTTTTGGTGATAAAAAAAAAACAGCAAATGGTCATCAGTGGGATAACAGAGGTCATTATTCACACCATTCAAAAAGTTTTTGAATGAAAAAAAAATCTTTTTAAATATTTTAGACACATTGGAATTGGGGTCAGTCAGCACAGTGGTATAAAATAAAAAAATCAGATTATTTGGAAAAAAAGAACCAACAAAACTCAAAAATGAAAACTGCCTCAACGAATGCAACATGTCGCTTAAACCTTTGAAATAAACGCCCGCATTACAGCAAAATTTTAACAGAAGTCAGTCCAATTTAACCACTGTTAAATATCCCCTTCAAAATAAAATACTCATAATTTGAATATCTTGCACAAAAGCAAAACTTTGCCTTCCAACTCAATCGAAGAACAAAAAAAAAAAAAAATAACGAAGAGATGCTTACTTTTTGTGGCCATTATTGAAGTTTGATTTCAACAATGCCTTCATTTCGCAGCAACCACTCAAAATTCTGGGCTGCAGCAATAAATCTATCACTTTTGGCCAATTACGTGGTAGTTTTGCTGTTGCTTTTACTGGCATTTGGCATTGTGACCACCGAATGCCCCACCACGACCACGACGAAGGACCGCCACAATAAAGGATTGGTGGCGAAATATGGCAACATTCGGATATAGATTTCTGGCAAAAGTTTACAACTTTCTGCAAAGTATTAAGTGCCAGTATTAAGTTTTAATCAAATCGATGATTTGTGGATTGCATTAATCTGAATGGAAAGAAAGTTTATTTTGCAAAAATGACCGACCACACTACACCACCCCCCTACACACCCTAGAAAAGATACAAAAGAAAAATCGCATAATTGATATTTTCTAAATGCAAGAAAGTTTTTGGTTGCAAAAAACGGGGGGCCATCGGGGATGTACGTTCCCGGAAATTTCAATATTTATTAAATCTACATGCTTAATGATTTCACAAGAAGAAGAAGAAGCAACGAGAGAAAAAATCAATTCTCACACAAACACACTCACACACCCCGGATGAATAATAATGACTTTGTGATCCATTATCATGAAATCTTAATCACAGAATGGGAGAGAGACAAAAAAGCATTTACACCCACACAAACATAAACTCAGATTATTAATAAATAAATAAATAACTTTGTGTTAATCAATTGATTTATGTCAAAATTGTGAGTGATGGAATTGTGATTATGTTTTAATTAAAACAATTATATGCTCCAGACTAGACAGACATTTGTTCTGTAGACGGGTTAATTAGACAAAGAAAACAAATGTTATTACGCATTGGAAATTTTGAAATATCACAGAAATGATGTAGTATTCCATGATAAGAAAACCTTTTTGGCCTTCAATTTCATTTCGGCTCCTTTGAAATGAAATGAAAGAAATTTGAACGAAATAAATTTGATTCCACAGATGATAGGACATTGAATGGCAAGTGTCATGATCCTTTTATCATCGCTTCGTTGTTCATTATAACACAATAAAGCCCTAGATTGTTGGCAATTTGTTCATATTTCACGGTTTACAGAGCACATGACAATGAGGGATGATGTACATACATATATATGTATGTATGTATGTACTATTGTGCCAAGGGAATCTTGTGAATTACGTGGCGAAAAAGAGTGGCAGAAAATAGCCCAAGATACCAAAGGACATACATATGTAAGAAAAAAATTAAAAAGTTGGAATTTTTATAGACATTTACACTACTTTGGGTTAACAGTAGTTTCCACATAACGTCGGTGTCGGATTTAAATGTTCCACAAGGCAATTATATACTTTTTGGGACATAGAAGATTTTAAGGGTTTTTGGTACATATTATTATACCTTTCACCTTGGAAAGGAGGGCAAATTAAATTTTTCATTCCGTGTGGAACACCTCTAAACACCCGTCGTAGAATCCATGATCAGCATAAAATTCTAAGACGGTTTAACGATGTCCTTCTGTCTGTCTGTTGAAATCACGATACTGTCCACATTTTTTTGACGTAGAGCTTTGAAAGTTGGCAAGTAGTTTGTATTATGTCTTGGTACTGAAAGTGTTGTCGTGGTCTACCCTTTCCTATAGTGACCATATATAGGACCTCCCAAACATCTGTATTTTGATGATTTCAGCCCCAATTTTCCACGAAATTGTTCCCAATTTGCATTGAAAATTTGTAAAGGGTTCTGCCTTCTATGGTTGAGCAGTGTATACACAGGGTGAGATAAAAAACTGCAACAAAGTGAAACGCCATAATTTTTACATTTTTTTAATTTTATTGACAGAAAGCAAAAAATGTCGGAAATAGATTCAAATTTTAGAATAAGTTTAGATTTGTTTGAATTGGCCACCTTTGGCACAAATTATGGCCTTCGAACGGCCAATGAAACCGTCACATGCGGTATTTTGGCCCATTCGGCGAAGCGCTTTCTTCTATTTTTTAGTGCCAACCTTGCTTTCCAAAATACTCCAGACACAATAGTCCAACGGATTGGTATCCGGAGATTTTGGTAGCCATTGTGCGGTGAAAATGAAGCGAGGAACCTCATTTTGTGACCATTCTTGGGTGGCACGTGCTGAGTGCGATGATGCTGAGTCCTGTTGGAATGTCCAAGGTCTGCGGCCAAAATGTTTGCGTGCCCAAAGCTTTAATACACCCTCCAGAATATTTTCGCTATAATATTCGGTATTTATTCTAATAGCACTGTCGATTAATACGAGCGGAGAGCGACTGTTATGGCGGCTCACACCATCACCATGGCCGGCGCTTGAGTTCTGGTGGCAAATCGAAGATACACATATTCAGGTGACCCCTTTGTCAAGTAAACACGATCATTTTAATTGTTTACAAACTGCTACACAACGAATGTTTTCTCATCGGAGAAAAGGAAATTCGGCAGTTCACCACTTTCGGCCAAGCGAAGCTATTTTTAGCTATTTTGAGTCTATCTTCTTTCTGTTGCGGTGTAAGTTCTTGCACTTTTTGGAATTTCAATGGCTTTACCCCATTTTTGGGCCAATGCGACGCGCGTTTCGATCAAGTCGCTTCTTTACTTTTCGAACCATTTCTGCTGATGTTGCTGTTTTCTTCCGTCCACTTCCTTGACGTCGAACTACGCTACCAGTATCACGGTAGCGAGCGATGGTACGAGACACAAAAGATTTATTCAAATTTAAATGCTGGAGTGCTCTAACGATAGCTACTTGTGGTTTTCCAGCCAAAAATAAGGAAATCACGCTATCACGCTTGAACTCCATCACGAATAACTTCTTTTCTGGAAAATTCTCACCCAAATGCTTTTGTACGCTTGTAAACAATATAATGAGCTGACACTGAAATAACAGCTGTCGGGCGAGTGGCTTAGAAATGACAGCAGTTTGAAGTTGGTTGCAGTTTTTTCATCTCACTCTGTATATTGTAGATGGCGTGAAAATGGGCTATGTCGTTTAAAATTTATAAAAAAAAATCAGAAAAATATGCCGTATAATACAAATCGACGTCCATGGTAATATTTACATTAGACTTAGATCGCTAGCGAACATGGAAAATATTTGCCCACGGTTTCTTGTACCTCTCCAATATAGGCCAATTATGAAAGATACCCAAAAAAAAAAAAAAAAAAAAACTTTGAGGCTGTATTAGGTAAACAACATATTAAAATATCTAGTTTCTGAATTACTTGAATATAAATGTTATTCCAAATTTACAAAAGAAAAAAAAAAATATATGACGGACAAAATAAAAAGAGGATTGGTTAAATGAAATATTACTTTTAAAACTAAAACGAATGCTAATTTCTACTTATTTGTCGACCTTTAGTGGCCAAAGATTAACTACTTATTTCGAGCGACGTACCCATGAAAAAATAATGGGTTAATAGTTTGATATGAAAGTGGTTACAATCACTAAAAATTGATTGGGAAACGCATTGTTTGCTAATGAAAGGTGTCGCTTTCCTTAAAAATGAAATTAGTTTTAGGTTTTCTAAAAAACAAAAGTTATTCCAATTATACAGGGTTGCCCATATTCGACGGACCCATCTGGCAACGCCATTACATTTGACAGAGATGTCACATCGCTTAATGACATACCGCGTTTGAAGCGTCAGTCCAAGCAGATTTTTACCATGAACCAATACAGACCACGCGAGCGCTCTGAAATAGTTGAAATTTACAAGAAGTCAATTGTGAAAACTCAACGTGCTTTTAAAACATTAAATGTAAGAAGAAATGTAAGAAGTGCGCCTTCTAAGAACACCATTAAGCGTTTATACGAAAAATTTTCGAGCCAGTGTTGAGAGGTCCCCAAAAAATCCAAAAAACGCCGTTCTCAGCAGTTGGGCATGGCTCGGTCCACTTTACAACGGATTATTCGCATAGATTTGTATAGACTGTATAGCGATGTCTCGATTCAATCCTTCTGATGACTCTCCCTGCATCAGCTAAGAAAATGTGAGTAAATTTGAAATAAAATTAAATATTAAATTAATCTTTTTACTACCCTTTCAATGTTAAATTCCTCATTCTGAACTTGTACCCATGGCATTCCCTGTCATTCGATCTAATAACATCATTGTGGCTCTACTTTACCTTCATACATGGAATTGCATATCCAACCACTAAATACCTCATTACAACCTAATGTAACAAATTTCCCAGACTACTACTACAACATGATATTGTCTAAATGCACCCTTGTCCCGCCTCGTCCGGCCATATGCATAATGCACATCGTCGTTTCAGGGTTGTATGGGAACACTTACTTGGGATTATTTTCACATTTTATTTCTTTAGACGGCAAGTTCTTCGAAAAGAATTCAAAGAGCTAAGCCCAGCACATTGTATTACAGAAAATGGAAAATTGAAAACGTACCAATGAAACGAATACCAACATTGGTATCAATTGCGAGTGGGTGGCTGGCTAGCTGATAATGTACGTGGGAGGGTGGCCCGGGGTGGTGGCAATGCCGTCTGCCGGTGTTTTAAGGACAAACATATGGCCATTGAACAATGACGGTGATATGTGCAGCAACTGTGTCTGTGGCATACTTTGTATTTGCTTAACAAGAATCCCCATTTGGCATTAAACAAATTACCGGCACACTACCCCTGCCAACCCACTCAAAAGTGGCAGTGTGTCTGTCTGCTGCACGTCGTAGCATTCAGCTACGTAGATACACACACACCCACACACAAAACATATAAATCGTAGACAATTCTCCCTTGAATTGTCAGTCATCCCCATTTGGGACAGAACACAAACTTTGCACTTGAAAACATATTTTCCAGCCAGAAATGCAAAAAATGTAAACAAAACAAACGAGCAATTCTTAAAGAAAAGATTTGTTTTTCACTTCAGCTTTGTGAAAAGGGGGTGGTGGTCTTGTGTTTTTCTGGGTGGTTATTAGAAATCCTAATGCATAATAAAGCCTTACAAGCTCAAAGGCTGTGGGTAAATAGATATGTTGTAGAAAACCCTTAATACCCACCCCCTGATTTGAGATAATCGCGCGAACTCTTGTAAAATCAAAGAATATTGAGAGAATGAGACACTGGCTGAACAGTGGGATTGGATTAAAAAAGCCCGAAAATGGAACTCAATTTTTGTTCTATGGAAAAAAGAGAAATGTCAAATACAAAAAATTAATAAATTAATTTCAAAGAAAAAGAATGAGTTGAAAATTTAACATTTTCTGGTTAAGACGTATTTCTTACTTTTTCTAATTTTTCCATTATAAAAAAATTGCGGATCGAAACAAAATTTAACATGTGTTTATAACAGAGATGGAAGTTTCCAAAACGCTTAAATTTTTCTGTTTATACCGCGCTTTTTTGTGCTAGGCTAAGAAGTTTCCGAACTGCCCTCGCTATTGCTCAGCATTACAAAGTCTGTTCTTAATAAATTTGATCTGTAATAAAAATATTTTTTCCATTTACCCAACTAAGGCCAATGTGTTGGGCCACAGAACAAAAACAAAACACAACTTCTCAACCCCTTATTACACATTGATGAAAAAAATATCCCTGAAACGACTACGAATTGCAATTTCATCCACTTGGAATTTAGAGGTTATACAATGAAGTACCATTAGGGAGCACAATACACTTTTCGGCTGTTATTTATGAACATGTTACAGACGGAAGCTCAGAGTGAAGTACATTGCCACCAACATATTCTAAGATAAGAAACAAAAAAGTATCAGATGGGTATCGTTTGAGAATGCATTGAATGTCGTCATCGGGTGGGAGAACACACTTCCATGCTCCAGCATCATCAAGCCATAAGCAACCCTCCTCATACTCTTTGTGTAGCCAATCAGCCCAGCCAACCAAACAGCCAGCTATTACTGTTTTCATCGTCTTCCCATCAAAATGTTGGACCATATCTCTTTCGCTCCATGGATAATGTTTGAGAAACAAATTTGTATTCACATAATATTGAAGCTACCGAACGAATAAACATTTTGTTGCCCAGCATCTCATCTCATGCAATTCCCGGTCATAAGTGCCACAAAGACAACATTAGTCGCAGCAGCATTAGAAGCAACAACAATAACAATGCAGACAGATAAACAATTCAATGGTAGTCGTCTTCCAAATCCCCCCAATGTCTCTCCTTCACCACCACCAACGCCCAAATCGACATATGTTTGATATTCTAGCACATAGACCCGAACGCGTATGCAGAACAAAAAAGAACATTATACTTCAGTACCATATTTTGGTTATGCTGAACACCTACCTATTGCCAGCCATCCAACCAAACGATACAGCTTCCTACTGGCAGCATGGCAATGCCATTTTATTGTTTCGCTGCACAGTGGTAAGATGTTGGAAAAAGAAGAAAAGTTTCAAGGAAAAACTACCTTAATGTGAGAGAAATTCATCAAATTTATTCGACACATTTTCGAAACTTACAAAATTTCACAAATTGTAGCGTTACAGTTATTCTAAGCGTTACAGACATTCTAAAAAAATAATTCAAAGCTCGAAAAAGCAAAGTTCAACACAAGTGTGACCAAACAAGTGTGAAAGTATGATTTGTCTTGCCGACGAATGTATACCCTCAGCGTATGAATAGGACCTACATATCCGGTCTTTACGCTAGATCTAAAAATGGTAGTTGATGATTTTGAAAATTTTGAAATATTTAATCACATCCTCCAATTTTATTAATATATATATATATATATATATATATATATAGTTGGCATAAAATGTATGTATATATATATATATATATATATATATATATATATATATATATATATATACTAGCTGGCCCGGTCCGCGTTGCCGGCCCCTACTTTTAGTTTTTAATGCATATTTTTTAAAGCATTATAGAACACTGATCTGAATGATTTCAAAATAGTCAAAGATAATTGGTCTTTTACACCCATTACCGTAAGATAGGAATTAATTTATTTTTGTCATTTAAATTGTGTGTTGGAAAACCCATAAAGTCCATATTTTTCTTCATAGTATAATTCAATAACGATCCAAAAAATAATATTCGTGATTTTTTCATGTTTCTGCCATAATTTGATATTTCGGAGTTCAAAGCATGTAGACGTACATCCCACATCTACGTTCCCAGCCAATATTCTCTTGAGAGTTAAAAATTCAATAGTATACCAAATTTTTTTTTCTGACCAAACATTGGTTAGGAATGTGGATTTGCGGGTACACTAATGTGGGAACTATACTCAAAAAAATGTCTATGTGGACAATTATCTGTAAGACGATTCTCTATCCCAGAGTAGCCTAAATACAATTTTTTAGCCAAATCAATTGATGAATGTGATCAAGACCAAGATGGACTCTACTCCAAAAGTCAAAATAATATGAGAAGAGGTTTTTTACACCACAAAGATGCCAAATAAAGGCCTGAAAATGAAAGAAAAATGTCGAAAACCCCGAATATAGCTTAAATTATATAATGGTTATACCAAAACGTGATCATTTTTTGCGAGGATGGTTTCTTCTCAAATTACCAACTTTTGCTAAAATGCGTATGAGTAAAATATGGTTAAAATGTAAACTATACTTGAAAAAGGAGTGTACCCTTATCCGGGGGTCATATATCGTGACCTGCAAAAGCGATTTAAGACATCTTGAAAGTTTTTTTTTTCCTAAATGTTCAATTCGCTCTACCAGTTTGCACCCTTTATATTCAGTATTTCACTGATTGCAATTCCAATGAATTGCTTTTTGAGTTCTCATTGGGCGGATTATTGTAATATGAAAGAAATAGGTCCACATATAAGGGTTATACCAAAGCATGGTCCTATTCTTATAATTATTTGAAAAAATGTGTTGTTCTTCTTAAAATCTCAAATTACCAACATTTGATATACATCTGATATATATTTTGAACAACTGATTATTCATGAAACCCCTAGGAAAAATTTAAAACTCTATGGTAACTTTTGCGAAGTATAGAGCAAAATATTTGAGGCCCTTTGTGTTCGGTTAAACTATATGAAATGGACCCTAAAAACGTTTGATCCCCCCCTTTTTGGGATTGTTATGTACCAACCAAACTGACTACTGATGATAGCGCATAGTCACCGTATAACGTTTCATGGGAGTTAAGGTTACTTTTAAGGTTTCGGAAGAATTTTCCGAGGAAATGTATCCTTTTCTTTCCAAATTTTCAATTTGCTCCACTATTTTATATAGTTTGCATATAACAGTGCTCTTCATATTCGGTATTTCACTGGTTACAGTCCCAATGAATTTTGAATTTTAAGTTCTCATTGGATGGATTATTTCCATATCTAGTCAATTTCCATTGAATTTTTTTTTTTCGATTTTCCCGATTTGAGAATTTTTGCCATGAGATCTCTTTTATCGTGTTTTTTAGCGATTTTGAAAAAGTAATTATCTTTTAACATTGGTCTAACCGCGTTAAGTTATTTCGATATAATTTGACTGACTTCCATGCAACCCGCCATCAATTTCAGTTCTCAAGAAATCAAGTCAATTAAATAAATTGGTATTAATATTCGAATTAAAAAAAAATATAAAAAAACACTACAAATGTACATTAGAAAAAAGTAAGTCAAAATGGAAAAAACTCATGCAAAATAAAACATTACTATTGTACATTTCAAAAGTCAAAATGAAAATGTTAATATATCACATTTTTACGCGATTTTTTTTAATATTATCCTTTTCGGAAAAGAGACAATTCCGAATTTCTATGAATCGTTAAAATCGGATCAGCGGATCTTGAGTTATAAGCGTAGTAACTAACACAACTTACATTTATATATATAGATATATATATATATATATACATACATTTTATGCCAACTATGACTATCCTATATAGCCCGTTTGTAGAAGTGTTTATTATATACAATTATCACCATTTGTGGAGGAGGTACTAGAAAAAGTTAACCGATGTCATTCTAAGTCTCAACTGACCGAAGCGTGATAGAATTATAAGGTAGGGCCAAGTTTGGACAATATGGGGTACTCCAAACGACTTTTGTTTAAATATTTTTTTCTTTCCAAGTTTCAGTAGGAGTGGACCCATATTCCATCTTTATGCAGGATCTAACATTCGTAAAAATATTGAGATGTTTGAAATATGAACTAAACTAGTGATTTATTTCGAATTTTGTTATAGTTTAAAATGTTAGCCGTTTGTGTGAACTTTCCTGTACATCTCCGCAATTGATCGATGTTTGGAATATTATTAGGATAGTGTGCATAATATCTTTGCCATGTAGTCTTCTACTCATTAGCAATCCATTCCATTGACGTAGCCAAAAATGTCTTTGGAAACCATTTCATGGAGGCCCAACGGATAAAGAATTAGATTTTCAAGCAAAATTTTCTAAAAATATCTAAAAATTTACTATATCTACGGGCCACATCACCTGGCTCTGTCGGTGATCTATATATATTGTAAAATATTTAAGGTCTAGTTTCCACAACCTGGACCTACATAAATTATTTTGTAGGAATATCAACTTATTGTCACTGCCGGTAGAGAATGCTGCTAGAATTATCGCAACATTGAAAAATCGGCCCTACCCGCTATATTGGGCTTCTGTGGAAATGTTGGACGATATTGCATATGTTCAAAGGCGAATTTTCATAAGGTTTGTGTCGTGACCTCAAAACCGAAAGGTACAGTTATATGAGGCTAAACCAAGGATGGGCCTATACTGACAACCCTATTCGTCACTGAGAACTCTTAAATACCAAAAAGCAAGGACAGAACTATAATCAAAAACTTGAACATTATTGAGTGTTTTTGCGAGAAGGTTGTCTCTCTATGCAGACTTAATATATAAAATAAAAGTGGAGTATGTCAAGGCTCTTTAAGGTGTCTAAAATTGAATGGACTCCGTCAAAACGTTGGCCGATAGTAAATTTTAACTCCATGAGAACATAGGGTGCTCAATAATATTCATTGCAATTCGAATTATGTATGAAAATTAAAAAAAATTCCGACAATTTGGGTGTATCGATAATGCGGGGGCTACACCTAATAGTGGACCTATTTCAACATTTTTTGAAGGACAGTTATCTATTCTCCGAAATCACAGTAATTTTCTCTTTGACAGACATAATCTCGTTGCTTTCAAAAAACAAAAAAAAATAAATAAATAAATAAATAAAAATAAAATAAATATAAACAATATTTATTAATACACGGAGGAAAATGATAGAACACTGAGACCCAATTCTTGTTGTGATAATGTGAAATTGAACGTTTTATAGAGGAAAAATATATCAAATAAAAAAAATATTAAGGAAATATTTTAAATTTCAAATTTTCATACAAAACAAAAATACAAGCCATTGTTAACGCCGATTTTATGCAAAGAGAGATCTTATGTATGGAGGATACGAAATGTCAAATTGCTGCTGATTTCTTAGAAAAAATATTAAAAGAAAAAAAAAAAAACAGGAACATAGCCCCCTGTTCCAAAAATTAGGACACATGTAGCCTATTTACAGTAAAAACAAAAAACCTTAGCCGCTTTGAAGGCAGAGTAATTTCCACAGACCAACGAACATTTCCAAAAATGTGTATAACCCAAATAAAAGCACTCATACAGAGTTTTTATAGGGTGTAAAAGTTCGTCTCTCTGGAAAAACTATCCACCTCATTGAGAAAAATAATTATTGACAAGAATATTGAAATTTAAAAATTTACTTGGAACATGACTTTCCACATAAATAAAATCGATGAACCTATCGAGGAAGGATCAAGGTAGAACAGTCTATACCACTGGCGACATTTTATTTCATCATCAGTTCCAATATGAAGCTTAGTTAAAAATGTATTAATCCTGCTTCCTCCGGGGAGGTATTTCATAATACATTTTCACTAGCTTCACTATTTCCGACCACGCACGGTATCTTCTCGCTCACTGTACACAGCCACAGGATATGCGATGAAACAAAATATGCCTACGTGTATGTAAATTGTATGTGTGTTTGCGTATTAGAAGGCCATTGCTAATGCATTAAAATGCGTCAAGTTTGTATTTGGTTCCACGGCAATCCTCCCACCATCTGATCCCTCGGAACAACTCCCCTACCACTCCTGAAAAACTCAATTGCGTATGGTGAGATACAAATTATGGCAATAAAACCGAATTATACTCACATTTGGTGTTTGTTTGCTTGTCATTGTAGAGGGCTGGAGGGAGGTGGCCCGGGGCCAATGGATAACGCTACAAAGTGGAGGTTTCGTTAAAGCGACAGAATATTGGATATAAAAATCATGGTAAGGTTATACGTGGAGAGGAAATCAACATAAATGCATAATTTCCAAAGAGATGGCAAAACTTATGCCGGCCATTTAGGTGTTGTTGGTAAATTTTATGGCTGGGGCTTTGTTTTCGACTCGTAATAGCCTCAAGTGGTTATTATGTTTGACAAATTGTTTGTAACCTCCTGAAATGTCTAATTAATTCAATGTTAAAGAAAAAAAATGGAAAAATCCATGAAGTAGTAGAGAATTTACGTGGAAATATGTTAAATAAAATTGAACGGGAATATTGCGATGAGAATAAAACAACAACGAAAATAAGGAAAAATTAAAAAGAGGCTCAGAAAATAAAAGCTTAAAAATTTAATTAATTTTTTCATACTCCGACAATGTCTCTTAAACTGGAAAATGTACTATGTTTTCAAATCAGAATTTTGTTGTAAAAACTTTTTTTCGTTTTTAAAACATATACAGAGTGAGATGAAAAAACTGCAACCAACTTCAGACTTCTGTCATTTCTAAGCCACTCGTCTGACAGCTGTTAAAATTATTCCAGTGACAGCTCATTATATTGTTTACAAGCGTACAAAATCATTTTGGTGAGAATTTTCCACAAAAAAGTTATTCGTGATGGAAATCAAGCGTGATAGTGGGATTTCTTTAAATGTGAATAAATATTTTGTGTCTCGTACCATCGCTTATTACCGTGATACTGGTAGCGTAGCCCGAGGTCAAGGAAGTGGACGGAAGAAAACAGCAACATCAGCAGAAATGGTTCGAAAAGTAAAGAAGCGACTTGATCGAAACCCGCGTCGCAGTGGCCGAAAAATGGCTTGTGAGCTGAACATATCACAATATTCCATTCGGCAAATATTGAAAAATGAGCTCGAGGTAAAGTCATTGAAATTTCAAAAGGTGCAAGAACTTACACCGCAACAGAAAGAAAATAGACTCAAAAGAGCTGCTCCGCTTGATCGAAAGTGGTGAACTACCGAATTTAGTTTTCTCCGATGAGAAAACATTCGTTGCCCAGCAGTTCGTAAACAAACAAAATAATCATGTTTACTTGCCAAAGAGGTCAGCTGAAAATGTGCACCTTCGGTTGGCCGCCCGAACTCAAGCGCCGGTCATGGTGATGCTGTGGGCCGCCGTAACAGCCGATCGTCGCTCTCCGCTCGTATTAAAAAACAAAATGAGGTTACTCGCTTCATTTCCAGCGCACATTGGCCACTAAAATCTCCGGATACCAATCCGTTGGACTATTGTGTCTGAAGTATTTTGGAAAGAAAGGTTGGCACTAAAAAGTACCAAAGTGTCGATCACCTCAAGCAAGTGCTTCGCCGGGAATGGCCAAAATACCGCAGAGCAACATTCGGGCAGCGTGTGACGGTTTCTTTGGACGTTTGAAGGCCATAATTCGTGCCAAAGGTGACCAATTCGAACAAATCCAAACTTATTCTAAAATTTGATGCTATTTCCGACATTTTTGGCTCTCATTCAATACAATTAAAAAAATGTAAAAATAATGGCGTTGCAGTTTTTTATCTCACACTGTAATTTCGTTAAAAATTTCATGAATATGGCTTAAATTAATCGTCCAGGATGGTCACATGGTTCCTACTCGCAGGGAAGTGAAATCGTCGATTACATCCAAAAATCTTTTCTATCAAATCGGATAACATTTGAAAATGTAAGCGAATTATACTTAAAAATCTCTTTCATTGAATAAGCATTAAAAAAATTAATGCCATAAATGTTGTTCAGCTACCCGCAAATACCGCTACATGGATAATGTCACATAACTGGAACAAATTCTTGAAATGTTCTCGTTTTACGGTCTCAGCAATACGCCATGCATTCGCTAGGTAAGTCAGTCCTTTCTATCCATCCATCGCTGATTCCGAACATCCTCATTTTATGCTTTTGTATTCAAATTTCAATTCAAAATGACCGCAATAATGTTTCTGCTGTTGTCGTTGTTTTTTCTTTCGCATTTTCCTTTATTTCCTGTTTATGCCTTTTACGACTGGTGCGAGTGCGAGTGTGTGCGGGCATGGCTGGCGTGTTACAATTCGTTAGTCTAGCGTTGTCTCGTTTGCAAAAAAAAAAAGTGGCCATGATGAAATTCGCTTTGTGCGAATTAAGAGTTTTTTCTTTAATATTTTAGGTAGCCATAAAAAGGACAATGATCCTTTTTTCACTGTCCACCCTACCCTCCCCCTTCTCCTCCACCCCTGCACATATTCCGTTAATATTTGATTGTTTTTTTAAACCCGGCCCGTCCGCCCCCGTTGACCGAGCGCTTTGTAAAGGAAACGAATTTTTGTTATTTCCCTTTTTCCATAACTTCATGGCCAACTGGATTTTGTCGGCTAAGCAGAATTTTGCATTTCTGCTTACTGGTCGTCATTTTTCCAGGGTGCTTTACGATTTTCGTTTTATGAAAATAATATTTTGCATGACATTAAAATTTAATGTTATTATTTTGTTTCTCTAAACCTGGAGGGGTCTGGGGGAAAGAGTTCCGAAACCGAAGGTGGGAGGTAACACTTGCGGCAATGTTACATTTCTCTGGCTATTTGTTTAACTAATTATGCGTCATTAAATATAATTTCATGGTGGAATCATCGGAAATGTTGATGTTTTTGTTGTTGCCGTTGTTGTTGTTGTATAACTGCTTATTTTTGTAAAACGAAAACAAAAAATAGCTTAATCAACTAAATGTATTTCCATTTTGGTTGTTCACCGCCGCCGCCACCGCGCCGCTGCTGCTGATACTAACGATGCCATTCCTATTCCTAAGCGGTTTTCATTTCGTGGCATTGGTGGAAGGTTGGCGGTTGTGGTTCATTTTTGCTAATTGCTTCTGAAAATGACCTACAAAACATTAAATTACAACCAAAGTTATGCGCTCCATATTTAATTATAACGGTACGTTTTAAATAATTTAAATCTTGGCGGAAATCTGGCGATGTAAAATAGGGATGCGTAAGTCGACTTTTGATTAGTCGAATTTCGGCGTTGAATAAAATTCAAAAATTAGCATGAGGTTAAAGTTGTAAAGGTCGACGTTTTTGAAATCACAGATTTAGAGTCGACTTTTTATTGTAAGTTTTGATTTATTTGGTAAACTCCCCCCTAAATTACTTCAAAATTAAATTCCGTGTACATCACTGCCTTGGCATCTTTAAGAGTTTTGTTGTAAAGTATTTATGTGGAACATTGTTTTCAATTCCTCACAATACAAGCGACAATCGAAACCATGATCATTGAATAAATCAACAAAATTCTTAGAATTTGATAAAGAATTCTCCTTTGATTCACAATAAAACACCGCAGGCGAATACTTTCCTCGGAATAGCCTGGGCGGGCGTAAATTAAAGATGTAATGATTTTCCTTTCATTGCCATTGCCACTGGATTATGCCGAATTTTCGTTATCCCGGTGTGTTAGTAATTGATTTTTTTCTCGTTTCTTTAACAACAATTCCGACAATTGTTGCCAGATGAAAGCAGAGCGAGAGAGCGTGAGACTGATACTTTAATATGTATAAATATGTAAGTAATTTTATTTTTAATTTAGAATAACATCAGCGTCGACTGATTAAGGATCTCATTAGTCGTCTACATTTCTACAGATGTAGCAGTCGAGCAATTAGTCACAGCTCGTAGACTAAGCCTTTCGCAGGTCTGATATTAAAATTCTTTGTGCTGACGCGTTAATGGGGTTTGGAAGGCGAGAAACATGTTTTCATTTTCTCATACCATGACATGGCTGGATACAGAGGTTGAAAATTAAAACAGAGTTGCGATTCGAAATCTCAGCACATTTTCATAAAAATGTTACAAATGACGGGTAGGATGTTTAAATTTAAATATAAAAGTGATTAAATAAATGAAATATTAGATTAGATTTAAGAGACGGGAAATGTTCTCTTTGTTGGTATTCCAGAAAATACCAAGGCATTTTAATACTTAAAAAAATAAATATTTTTGTCAGACTAAGATCAACTTCGAATATGGGTAACATCGGCTCACTTCTCTCCCTCTGGCACACTAACAAATGCTAAAAATTAAACAAATTTTAAGAAGTAAAAAAGCAGTAAGTTCGGCCGGGTCGAACTTCGAATAACCTCCACTATTTGGAGCGAATTTGCAAATTTTCAAAAAATAACATTCGCCAAATATTCTGTTAAAATCTTAAGAATACCAAATATAGCCCTTATATTGGGGTCTATACGAAGACGTGGACCTGCATAGGCAACTTTTATCATTAGCCCGTGAATAATGTAGCTAAAATTATCAAAACACCGAATATACAGGGTGAGATAAAAAACTGCAACCAAGTCTAATGCCATAATTTTAATTTTTTTTTATTAAAAAAAAAAAAAAAAACAATAAATGTCAAATTAGCCACCGTTGGCACGAATTATGGCCTTCAAACGGCCAATGAAACCGTCACACGCTGCTCGAATGTTGCTCTGCGGTATTTTGGCCCATTCCCAGAGAAGCGCTTGTTTGAGATGTTCGACTCTTTGGTATTTTTTAGTGCAAACCTTGCTTTCCCAAATACTCCAGATACAATAGTGCAAAGGATTGGTATTCGGAGATTTTGGTGGCCATTGTGCGCTGGAAATGAAGCGAGGAACCTCACTTGGTATTCGGAGATTTTGGTTGCCATTGTGCGCTGAAAATGAAGCGAGGAACCTCACTTTTTTGGATGGCGGGTGCTGAGTGCGATGGTGCTGAGTCCTGTTGGTATGGTCAAAGTCTGCGGCAAAAATTTTTACGTGCCCAAGGCTTTAATAACATTTTCGCGATAATATTCGACATTTATTCTGATGCCACGGTCAATTAATACAAGCGGAGTGCGACCATCGGTTGTTTTGGCGGCCCACACCATCGCCATAGCCGGCTTGAGTTATGGTGGCCTCTTTGGCAAACAACGAATGTTTGTTCTCATCGGAGAAAACCAAATTCGGAAGTTCACCACTTTCGGCCAAGCGAAGCAACTCGTTAGCTCTTTTGAGTCTATTTTCTTCCTGTTGCAGTGTAAGTTCTTGAACTTTTGGAATTTCAATGACTTTACCTCGAGGTCATTTTTCAATATTTTCCGAATGGAATATTGCGATATGTTTCCTTTCCTTCACTTATTAATTTAGTACGAAAACATGGAGAAAAAGTCAGCAAAAAAAGGTGAAAGGAAAATATTCCCAGTATTCATAAAAAAAAACACGAGATTTGGGAAAAATCGTATCCTTTTTGTTCTGGGAATAAATCATCTTCTCTGTGGGAAAGATAATGCAAGAAAATCAAAGTGATAAGAGCATTTTGTTGCAATTGGAATTGTTTCTATCCTGTCGTCTGCATCATCGCCATCATCACTATCATCCTGCTGGTTGGCATGACAACTTTTTCTGGCTTTAATGCGTCTAGACTTCGTAGCGAATCAACGGACAAATCCTAAGTGTAGAAATGTGTAAACAAACAACCACACACACACTTACACTTAAAAGAAATAAAACAATTAAAAACAAGAACGATTCTTCTTTTGCTCCACTTTGCCACGCTCTTCTACACCCCCATCACATTAAGTCAAAGAAAATGAATCGAATGAATGTATCCTGGATCCAGGATTAAAAGCAAGAAAATTAATTTGTATTTTTTTTTTTACTTTTGCTGCTGCTTTCTTTCCCCTTCGTCGTATTATCTTTAAGTGGCAAATTGAATTGCAAAAGCAAAAAGGGAGAGAGAGTGAAAAAACGCCACAAATGAGGAGGAGAATCAGCAGAAAAACAAGTAATGTTTTTGTTGACGCAAAAATTAAATTGTAACGAATTAAATTAAAATGTTATTTTTGCACCCTCACTGGTTCCGGCTCTTCAGCTTCTTCTTTCGTGCGTTTGTCAAGCATCAGCAACATTTTTGTTCGTCTTTTTGTCAATTTTATTTTTGCAACAGATGGATGCCTGATTGAATGGATCCTGGAATGGCTGTGTCGTTGGACTAAGAATTGGATAAATCAATGAATGCTCCGATTTCATTGAATTAAACACACACACATTGAATGTGCAAACAAATAAAGAGGGTTTTTGATTTTTCTGACTTGCCTTCGTTTTCGTCTTTTTTTGTTTTGCTTCTATTATTCATTTGTTTTAATTGAAATGAAACTAAATACAAATACATGCAGAGTTGTGTTCAAATAATCCCTTCCGTTTGTGTGATTGTGCGGTGGATTTTTCCGATTCACAAAATGTTTGCCGGACAAAGATGCCGACAATGTATTGAAAATAAGTTTGTTTCTGTCTGTGTTTTCACAGATATCCCATCATGAATGTTATTATTGTAATCAATTAAGGGCATAAATATTTAAATTCGATGGAATTTTATTTCATAGTTCATATTTATTTTGCCAATCAGATTATAAATAATGGTTTAATGGACAGTGGCCCATAAAAACTTTGCCAGACGTTTTCACTGCGACGAGGTGGCAGCAATGGGAACAGTATCTCGAGAAGCAAGTGTTTTTCCAAGTAAGTTTGAGAGATGGAAATACACGAAAGGAAAGTTTTCAGCCGAAGTCTTCAATACAAAATGTGGTTTTTAAATTTGTCCTTAAAAAAGTCAAAGGCAAGGAATTTGGGAGGTGTGGCCAGTAACAATGCCCTTGAGGCCACAGCACTACTTTAGAAATCATTGGGCGCCGGAACACAGCAATATTAAGAAAAGACGCGCCAGAAGTTCCTATCCTCCGATAAGTTGTTTTAAAACTCTCCGCCATAGTATGGTGTGTAAATATACATTTTATAATACATTTTATACCTCACAAAGTAGCATTGATCAGCATAAAAGTCTATATCGATTTAATGAAGACCGGATTCCAGATTTACTGATTCTTAACTTGCTTTTCATTCAAGCTTAGCAGATACATGGCAAGATGGGATGTTGACAGAACTTTTGAATTTGGAGAAGCTACTTCTAACCTAACGCAAAGTGCAGTAGTACAGTTATTTGGCTTAGCCCTGGACAATTGTCTGGAGGTAATCCCTGCAAATACAGAACTTGTACTAATTACAAAAAAATCATAAAATTCAAATTTCGCTGCCAGTACTGAATGGAGTTACACTGAATTTGTCCTCGTGCGCCAAATATCTTTGTACGGTCCCAGACCAGTGTTTAAACTGGAAGAAGAACGTCGAGAAGCGTATTGAAAGGGTATAGAGGGCTTAGACCACAAGTTTTATACTGGATGTATTTCTCAGTGGTCTTACCTGTTCTGTCATATGGGTGTCTCATCCGGTGACATGCGGTAAAATCCAGGGCACTCATGTCCAAATTAACCACAGTGCAGAGAGCCGCTTTTCACTGACAACCGGAGAAACACGTGGACGTTGGGATCCAGGACATAGTAGTATAGTAGGGAATGGAATGGCTGATGAATTAGCTGGAGGCGTTGACACCACCCTTTAAAGCAAGGGAAGGCAATGCTGATTTTAAGTCGACGGTACCGCAGATAAGTAAAAATGCGCCGACGGCCAAAAAGAAAGCAAAGCCTAAATCAAGCTTAACTCTTAAAACTAGCTCAGCCGAACCCATCAGTTGAACCTGCAACCAAACCCATTACAACTGGAGAGATGGCAAAACAACAGGTGGACAGGGCAGACTCATTTTCAAAGACGGCTATAGCAAGCGAACGTAACAGTGTCTTGTCTGATGAGTTGCTAATCTCGACGGAGGAAGTAGCAACGAACGGGATCAAGTTCCCCTCTCAGTCAGAAGCAGTGAAGAGGATGCGGTCAACTGAGGAGCTAAGAAAATGGTGACGAGACAGACAGTAAAACGTATACTTCGCTGGAGGCCAACGCAATAACAGGAAGGCGGAAGTCGGCAATTCTTCGCAGAAACCTTGCGTCTTAAAGTCCGAAATGGGACCATTAAACTGCTCAACGGATGACCTTAGATTAGCGGTCATTGATCTGGCTGACCTTAATGGGTACATCAGCGAAGATCATGGGCAACTGATCGACAGTAAAATGTTTAGAGAACATGGCGATAGTCAAGCGAACCTCAACGCTATTGAATCAAGGCGAATCCCAGTCGATTAATGAGACTGTTAAACTACAATAACCTATTATGTCAGCTATCTCAAAAAATCTCCCATCGAAGAAAATGGAACTTGGATCCCGTTTGCAGGGTATCTAAGGCCATCTGCCGGTAATCTCGTATATAACAAGCTCACTTCGTAGGTCTGATCTAAGAATTTTTGTAGGCATGATTTAACAAGAGACATAAGCTATGTGGCAAGTGGAAACATTCCCTGGTTAGGTATACTTTCTGCTAACTATACTTCCCTCTATAAATATTTTCTTCTCTTCCTCACTTTATCTCTCCTATCTCAAAATGTTAATTTTCTCCTAGGATAAAGACAATGAACTAAACGTATCCGAGTGAAACAGCTGCCGAAATCGTTGCGCATCCTTCAACCAAACCAACCAAAAGTGAGATATATAATAAATGCTAAGTATGAAATGCGAAAGTCACTTTACAAAAATCAGTTTCGAGTTAAACACGTTTCCAGTTTCCGATTGAAATTTGATTTTTAAAGACATTTATTTACAAAAAGATCACCGGATATCAGTGTTAAATGTCTGTACAAGGTCAAACATGGTTTGAAGTATTTACGTTCTTCCTAAACTCAATTTTGTTGATTTATGTCAAACTCCAAGAAACGAGGGTGTAACTCCTTGAGTTCTACTGATAGGAATATAGAAATTTGAGAAAAATTCAAGTTGCTCGGTTAAATAATCACATGTTTTCTAAGGAAACTTATATGGGAGCTACACCCAAAAGCTAGGCCTATGTAAATAATTTTTGGTAAAGCGATTTAATTCGGCTATAAAATGCCAATTGTGACAAAGAAATGTGAAATTTTCTTATAGCCCTCAATAACATTGCGATATGTAGAAAACACCCACATAACATGATTCTTAGCAACAATTTCTTCTTCATTTATCCACTGTTTTAAATATGGAAATTAGTTCATATAGATTTTTATAATTCATACGTACAAATATGTACATTTGCAGATTTATGTGTGTACATAAATATCTCTCGGTCGCTCTGTCTCATTGGATACATTTGCATTAATTTTTAATAAATATAAAATTTTTTTGTCCGAACAAATAGATATTATTTATCATATCATGACTGACACAATAATAACTTTGGCAATTGATTTCTTGTGGTTATTTCTGTAAAAATATGCTAATGTCACCTTATCTAAGCCTCAAAGCAAACAAAAGAATTATTAAAAGACTCTTGGTCTGTACACACAAGCAATTAGATATTGTCCGTCCGTCCGTCAGTCAGTCTATCTGTCTGTCTGCCTGGTTGTTTGTTTGGCCATAATAACAAAATCTGCTGGTAATCAAAACGGACAATGACGATGACAATGATATAAATATTTCATCTTATTTTTATCTTTGGAGGCAATGGGGAAAAGGGGAATTATTATAATATAACAAAAAGTCCTGTTTTTATCATTGACCACTGATGCATGCATCCACAAATTGGAGAGAATGAGAGGCACAGAGAAGACAACAAAACAGTATGGATGACTTGTGATAGCAAGACGGTGCCATGGCAACAATGCATTGTCATTCCCATCATTTCAATGACTCATATTTTACTTACTTCCACAGATTGTGGCATCTTTCCGATACTCCTGGTGGGAAAGTGTTGTTTCTATTTTTCCTTCGTTTGGAATTTGTTTTCGATGATGCTGATGCTCAGTTTATATTGGCTAATATTCTTGATTATGATGCTGGGGAAAACATCAACATCAACAACATCAGAACATCAATAGGAAAGAGTTTTCCTTCCATTTTTCCATTATTTCCTTTCACGATTCATTTCATCTATTGACACAATTGATGAGAATCTGGAGGACATTACAAAAGTGATAATATGCGATTACTGGTAACAACATTTTCCCCTTTGTTTGCATCTTTATTATATATATCATGATACATACCTATTATCTCTGCCGTCGTTCAATGCTTATGATTGTACATTATCATAACCATATAGATGGGAAAATTATGGACTTCATGTGGAAAAACAATTTTGGGTCAAACGTCCAGAAATTGTATGGAATAAAGATTATTGTCGACTTCGGTTTTGATTTAGCTGGCTTCAATATCACATTAAAGATTACATTGTAGCTTAAACTTTTGTCAGCCGTTAAATAAAGTATTCCGGGGTTTGATTCGGTATTGTTATCTTTTGTTGTTTAATATAAATCCATTGAATCATTTACTCGATCGTGTAATTTCGATTCAGCCGGGTTTTTCTTTCAATTTAAAAAAAATCTTTTTTTTTTTGTATTAAAATAAACGACATTTTCAAATATATTTCTGAATATTTTAATTTTTGAATAAAAAATTAGACATACATACTTCGCAGCCGACTCTGTGGCATACCGATTTAAATTTCATAAAATAAAAACTGAGTTGATGCGTAATATTTTCCAGATACAAATCGAAATATTCCAGATACAATTATAAATATTAATTGTAATTTGCAAAAGCAGATTTGCAGTCGGGGTAGCGACTGTATTTTAACAGATTTTTTATGTTATTTCGATTGATGTTGGTGTGGACGCATGCGAGGTGCGAAGTTTATGTTTTGATCAGGAAAAATTACCTTAAGATCGGACTCGGTCAGCGATTTAGGAACGTCTGTAAGCATTGGTAAGACGAAGCTGACGGGAAGTTTGGGAAAAGACCATGCTACGACTCTAGACCTGGTTAACGACAGTTTAAAAAAAACAGCAGCAAGCAATCCGCCAGATTAGTGCGGATATGGGACTGTTAAGCTGAGTCAGAACAGTGTACCTGCAAAGTTTTGGGAAAGTCCCGCTGTCTAACGGGAGACCTGAATACCACGGTAGTCTGTGCCTTACCCTCTAGTCAGGAGCTGAATCCCAAGAAAGTCGACCTGAGTAGCTCTGGTGGCCCCTATACCAATTCTTCGATAAACACAAGCCCACGAGCCTAAAGCTGGAGGTAGTTGAAGTAGAAGAAGTACAGAGCGGCGTCTCCATTGAAGAAATATAAGTGCCGCTAACACCTCTCCTGACACTAAAACGCCAAGTTCAACGAGGCGCGGGATAAAACGGCATATCGGAGAGCAGTAAACTATTGTAGTGTATGTGTCGATGGGGATCCATCAAAGCTCACCGCTAAGGAGCTGCAGCTTATCAGGACGAACCTATAGTTCATTTGGAAGTTCGAGAGGATATATCCTAACGCAACACTAAGGGTAATCCTGATAAGCATGATACCATTATGCAGAATTTTGGCGCAACAAATCGAGGCCCTGAAAAGGCAATACTGCGAGAAACCCCTACCCATCTGGAAAGGTGGTATTAAAAGAAGCCGTTCAAAAGAAACCTTCAAAGAAGGCCTCAGAGGTGCCGAAACGGGACGGACTGCAAACCACTAAAACGGTTGTGGGGAAGAAGAATAAACTGAAGCCTGTTTAACTCCTGAAACCGGGGGTGGGTCTCTCAAGGCTATCACGTAAAATGCCATTAAATTGATAGGCCCTTTTGACTGCATGAAAGCCGGGTTGTTAAATTCCGGGGACTGAAATGGATGCCGAACTAGCTCAATGTGGTTCCCAGTCGATTGATCTACCGATTGATGAGACTCTTAAATCACCAATATGCTCTCATTGAAGAAGGAGAAAATGACACTTGGAACCCGGTTTCAGGGTATCTATGGCCATCTGGCCGGTAACCTGGAGGGGAAGAACAAGCTCCATCTGTCACTTAGTAGGTCTGATCTAGAAATCGTGATAGGCATACTGACTGGTCACTGCAGTATCAGATATCTGTACTCAAGATGGGACAACAGTGTTCCTCAGTACTGTAGACTATGTGAAGACGAAGAAGATGTAGAGACGATAACTATAGGAGCTTGAGTCCTATATTTTGGGACATATGCAGGACAAAATGGCTACTTTTAAGTCATTTTTGACCATTTTATATGGATATTTAATTTTTTGGTGGTGAAAAATAATTTACAATGAAATTTCTGGGTACTTCGCTGCCTATGCCTATGGATAGAGGTCCTAGAATACAAAAAAGTTGAAGAATCGTTTCAGGTCACTGGAAATGGAGTTTGATTCAGAACCATTATTATTCTAAGCCATCAAATAGGCAATGGAAGATGATGAAAAAACATTTCTTTCGAATTAAAAAAAAACCAGATAATAGTGTAGTATTTTGTTGTTGCAAAATACTCAGGATTAAACCCATTATTGTTTTTTTTTTTATATAAACAACATTTGTTTATTAGAGTAGAAATCAGATAATGTTGCCATCTCCCCATTGTTTGCCACCTCCTCATGGTTTTGATTAAGAAACAAATAAAGTATTAACAAATTAAAGTAATTTATTGTAGGAACATATCAGCGATAAAACCATAACTCCTTATCGTACCAAAGGGAGTTATTGCTCATCTCAACGGTTGATTTGCAAAACAATTTTAATATGGTTTTTCGCCAGAATTCTTGTTACGAAAATCACATTTGTTCGCACCGTTATCCTTTCCATATGTGTGTGTATGTGTGCAATACACAAATTCGGAACAGCCACCCACACACACATAAATAAAAATAACAACAACAAAAAAAAAAACAATAAACTTTAACATTCAACGATCATAAAACAAATGAAATACATCTAAGTCAAAGTTTATTTTCCTGCTGAACGATTGTATCAATGTGTGTTTGTGTGTGTATGTCTGTGTGTGTGTGCTTTTGGTGATTGCTTGTTAAATGTTCATGTTTCCAATGGGAGGATTATGACAGGCATTACGTCTACCAAACATAGCTGCCGTCTTCGTCGCCATCATCGGCGTCTTCTTCAAAGTCATATTCAAATGTTAAGGATATGGCAAGGACGAAATTGCTGGCGCCCGTTAACGTGACGAGATGATGAAAAATGATGACGAAATTAACATTAAATTAATTGAATTACAACGGGGTGGGGCGGGGCGGTGCGGGGCCATATGGCGGAACGATGGCAAATGGCAAGAAAAATTGTTAAAATATGTACGAATTTTATGGAGCGGATGTAAGCTGGCAATAAATCACAAAGAGATGCGATGAAATACTACTCCCAGGCTATTGATGCGTTAAATATCTCCGGTGTTTCTCCTGATGTTAATCGTGAGCGTCTTAAAAACGAATATGTTGTTTCTGGATGTAAAATAAAGTAATTCAAAACGGCCATATTCTGAAATATCTAGTAATAGGTTTAATTTTATAATCATTTCCGTTTTGAGCAAAACGAAGGTCTAAAAATAAAAATATATGCTGTACTGTAAACAGAGGAATTTGTCTTTCCAAGTGTAGATATATAGAAGAAGAACGGAGATTAATTGAAAAAAGAATTGTTTCTTTTTTCTTTGATTTTTTTATGAGACACACACGTTTATGAGACACAAAATTCTATTTCAATACCGAAAATATTAAATATCATGCTATATTGGTTTGGGTCCGACATGATTATATATATTCTTGATCAGCGTAAAATTCCAAGCCGATTTAATGATGTAAATTTGTTCGTCTGTTGTAATCACCAACGAATTGAGATATAAGGCTAAAATTTTTCACACATGTGTATTTTGCCAGCAGACTGGTTAAGTTCGTAATAGGCCATGCCAGGCCATCGGTCCAGTTCAGTATTCGGTATTTTGATGATTTTAACGATACTTTTTACAGTAATTATTTCAAATTTCGTATTTTAAGTTCGAAATACAGCTTATGACAAAAAATCATGTATGCAGCTCTACGTCTTCTTATAGCTCCAATATAACCATACCTCCCTATATTCGGTATTTTGATGATTTTCGTTACATTTTTTACCTGAATAGTTTCAAATTTTGTATTTAAAGTTCGTAATGTGTACTACAATGTATGACAAAAAAAGAATGTCTAGACAGGTACAGGTCTTCGTATAGCCCCCATATAATGGTACCTCCTAATATTTGGTATTTTGATGATGTTAGCGACATTTTTCACCGAAATCGTAAGTACGTAATGGGTTCTACAGCCTATGACAAGCAATTCATTTGAAAGGTATTGTTCTACGTAATTTTATTGACATTTTTCAAGTTCTTTGTGGAGGTTCGGCCAGGGCAAATTTAGCTGATTTTTTTACTTGTTTAGATTTCATAAACATTTGATTGGTTTCAGTTATGAAGAATAAATTGCCTGCTAACATGTTTATCTACTGAAAAACTCGCACCATTGGGCGCTAATGAGAACTGTGTAAAAATGTGGTCCTTAATTGTAAATTTGTCATGTTGAGTTTTTAACCACTGAGAGCAAGTTAGGTAGAGAAATGTGTGTGAAACCGAAAATTGGGAGGCATCCATATTTGATCGGTAAGGAATTGGAATACAAACTAAATAATAAACAAAAAAATACCTAAAATCAGGAAATACCCGTAATTGGGCGCCATACCTAAACGAGGAACGATATGTCCCATTTTCAATACCAAATTTTAAAGGTGTACTATCCATCTCTGAGCAAGATTAGAAAACCACTGTATTAGTCCTTAAATAAATGCCCGTTTTTTTTTGAGGATATAACCCCATCGTGCAACCTATATGTGTGTTATAGTTCTAAATTTGTTTAAAACGTTAATATTTTTTAATCAATCCATAGAAGAAATGCTTTGCATTTCCAGCAAAAAATTCCATTGCCGAATTTTTAGATTTTATCTTATTATGACTAATGATTGTTTTAGGCACTCTAATTGAATTATGTCTGAAAATCATATCCGCTTCTCTGCCTTAGTTTTTTTTTTAATTGGCCCCCATTAAGCGACCAATACGTCCTTGACAAAATAAGCAACGCTTTTGAGATAATTCACTTGAAATATTTATTGTTATTATAGTTATTCTATTTAATGAGATTTATACCACAACGAAATGGCATTTTAATATTATTGTCCTCGGCAAAATAAGTTAAGCAAGGTGCCATCAATTGTATAATGTGTATTGTAAAGTAATTAAACTCGCAGTTGATAAAACTGAAATATTGAACATATTTAATCATTCAGTTATTTTTTTGTCACAATAGCTTCGCATATGAATGTGTGTGTGTACGAATGGTTGGCCGGTTTTGTTTTATGGAATCATTTATAATTCCTCGGAGAGCATAATTACGCAGATGCCTCAATGAAAATCGTTAATATTATTGAACAATTAACCAATAATTGATTAATGCCGCATAAAATTGCACAACAAAAACAAACAAATCAATATTAAAAAACGCAAATTGACAGGACATTTTCTCGCTCTCTCTCCTCCTTCCTCTCTGCTGCTCTCTTGCTCCTTGCGACAGAATAATAAACTATTCAGTTGGTCAGTAATGGGAATTTAAGTCACATTTATAACATGCCATTTATCATGAAATGCAAAGCATGGCGGTAATGGAAAGGGAAACAAATATAGACAGGGTAGGTAGGTAGATTTCTACCCTCCTCTGTCGATGATTTAAGTTAGTTATCTGCACTGACAAATCTAATAAAAATAATTTAGATACCCTCATAGTGTGTATTGTCGTTTGGAATGGAATGACAAAAACATCTGCAATTGTCGCCAATGCATTGGAGACGGGCAGCCTTAGGCAGTTGTGTTTGTGTGTGTGTACGTTTAAGAAGTACATTTATGCATGTGTGTATAATTCAGGGATGGGAGACGCAAAAGCAATTGAAACACAAGCAAACATTTGTGGAAAGAAGATTTGCTAGTTTTATATCCATCCTCCTGCAAATGGAGAGTGCATTAGTTTTGCAACCTTACAGAATATTCAAGATAATGCCTCATAAGGTTCATTCTTGAAGAATAATACAAATTCAATAAAAATCGTTATTTTATGTCGAGACCAACATTTTTTGCAAGGGTACCACGAATACAGACAGAAAGAAGCACCTAAAAAATTATTTGCTTTTAAAGAGGTATCTAATTATCTACTAATAGCCGACAATAAATTGGGTGTTGTATGACTCTAATAACACATTAAAAGCTAATGTAACCAAACTACCTTCTGTATTACCAGTAGAATGAAAAGAATGTGTAAGTTCTTAAAAAATACAAAGCTTAAAAAAAGAGCTTACTTTTCCCATTACCAAGTAATGTGACAATATGTAACACATATATATGTAACACATATTGTCTGATATAATAATATATAAATACTTAAAAAATAATGATCTCGTAGTTTGTTTTGTAAGTAGTTACGATTACCAAAACTTGGTTAGAAAACTCATTATTTGGTAATGGATTTTTTTGGAGAAAATTGTAAATAGTAAATACAACAAACAAATAACGAAAGTCTGGAACAAAATAACAAGAACTCAGCAGAAAATATTTTAGCGAAATAACAGTTTTAGTCCCTGGGTCTCTTTGGGCCAAATCTGTTTCGGATATTTGTAGTCTGGCTAGTGCGCACGAAGGGAGTGTCCGATTAGGTCCAAACTAACTCTTATGAAATTTGAAATAAAAATCCGATTATTTTCAAATTTCGCACATCAGAATGTTTCTATCATCTTTAGACATGGAATGAATTTAGAATAGAACTCTACTCTTCTTCTGGTACCTTCCAACCAATGGGTCAACATTTTGAAAAAAGGCATGTATAATGCGAAATGAGCATTCGATGATCTTCAACCTCGGCAAGTCTCAATATATGACTGCAGGATATGGTGGACCACTTCTTCTAGTACCTCCCCTACAAAGGGACAAATGTTTGAATATCCATAAAGGCCATTTAACGCGAAATAAGCATCTGATTCTTTTTAAACTCGGCACATTCCATTTCAACATTTTCTATATATAATCTTAATTATGAAAATGAGCGTTCTGTTCAGAAAGTACATGGCGCTCTTCTTGTGTTCAGTGCCGAAGCTTATTTTTATCTCTATGGGTACGTAAATAAGCAGAATTGTCGATTTTAGAGAGAAACACAACCAAAAGCCACCAATGCACACAGAAAAAGTGACAGACTGATGCGGTTTTTAGACTGGTGGCATCATTGGAGCGTACTTCTTCAAACATGCTGAAGAATGAAGATTTCATGCAACTTTCTGAATTTTATACGAATTTTTGAAAAACATTCCAATATCTCTTAAAAACACTTATATATATGAAGAACTGCTCTCGCAGAGTACATTCGACTTGAATTAGCTGCAAGTATTCCCACAAACTGTCTTCAAATAATTCAAAGTTATTTTGTTTGAATCATTTGGTCGCGATGTGTAGACCTTTTCTTCGTCTATACCTTTATCTGTCTATGGTTATCTGTCTATGGTACCTTGTTCAGTTTTCCCATCCCTGGCCAGTGAGTGTTATTTTTTATGTTCTCTCTCCCAATTTTATGTGTTTTATAATAGAATTGCTTTCGTTGTTATTGCTTGCCATCGTATTGGTTATTTTTTCCGATTTTTCCGAATTCATTTGGGGATTTCAATACTTTGGTTATTGTTTTTTATTATTATCTGTTTGTCCGACTGCTTGTCGTTCTATTTAGAGTAGGTTGATGTTGTTGTTGTTTTTCCTCTTTAATTTCGTAGAGTCGGAGTGGAGTGTTTTGTGTTACGAAGCCTGCCTGCCTGCCGGTCTGCCGTCATTTCTTTCTTTCTTTTTTGAAATAACCCCAACCCTAAAAATTTATTGCATTGTTGTTGCTGGCTGGCCAGCAGCATTTGTTTTTATTAACAACAACAAAACAAAAACCATCTGTGACTGACATCGTCAATTCCAATCAATTGTATTTCGATTCTTCGTGTTTTTATTCCCATTTTTGGTCGTTGTTCCCCCATCGACGTTTTGAAAAGTGAGAGTAATTTGGGTGGCTATACCACCGCCGCCGGGTGGCTAACTTTGCAGAAAATTTGAAATTTATTTGACCAAATTGTTGTTGCTGTTGTTTTTTGTTTTTATTAACATTCGATGTAAAGTTGGTTGGTGTCTTGGCCATTACATGGCTTGATTGTCATTTGAATTGGTGGTAGGCGCGGAAATTATACTGCTTTATTTTCGTTTTGTATTCGGTGTATGAAAACTTTTCCATTCTGACTAATAGCAGTTGGAAATGTGAAATCATTTTTCAAAATATAGGTAGCTGCTTTGCTGGCTTGCGGTCGAAATGAGAAAATAAATAAATGGTTTCTTATCGAAACCATATTTTATAGAATTGTTTTTTTTTTCCTCTCATTGTTATCATGGCAGACTTGCATTTTATAGAAACTGTTTTTTAATACAATTGTTGTTGTTATTTATCTTTGAATTTATTTCAGTATTTTTGTTTTTTTTTTTTCTTCATTAAATGTTTATCAAATAGCTATTGTACATCATTTCGGTTTCATTTCGTTGCTGTTGTGGAGCCACTGGCGTACATTTCAAATTTGTTGGCGCTTTATCATTTGACCCCAAAAAACAACAGAAAAAACATTCTTAAGTGGCCAAAGACCGTAAGCGGCACGTTCCTATCGACGAGGTGAATTTCAATGCTGTTCACTTCTATCGAATAAATAGCATTTCCCAATGCCTCAGTTAGATTAGATGCAGTGATAAGCCCCTAAAAGTATTAATTTTATTTTTTGTTATTTATCATCATCAACATTTCGAAGATACAGATAATAGGCAATGTTTTTGGTAGGCTTTTAAATTGTTTGTTTGGCTGCTGCATTGGCTGGGCAATAATGCCACCCACCCGTTTGTCTGTATTCGTCTTCTGTGCTTCTTTTTATTGATCTTTAAAGCCGTTTCAAGTTGGTTATCTTTCGACATTAGCTTGTTTATATTTGTTTAAATAATTAACAGATTTTTTTAGAAGCATATTTTATAATTATCTCCCATAACAACACCAATTAGTCTCAATGTCAGTGACTTTGAATTTCATTTAAAAATACCGGAATTTATGCTTGTCTTTTTTGTTTTCTGCTTCTTTTTTTTCAATCAAAATGCAAAACGAAGAAAAGAGTCGTGGAAAAATGACAACAACAATTAATCGTTGATTAATTTTAAAATGAACAAAAAAAAGAAACATAAATAATCAATTTGTTTGAATTTTAAGCAAATTTATTGATAAGCAAATTAGATTTTTTGCAAATCTCATAAACGATATTAATAAAATATATTGTTATTAAGTTTAAATGTTAATCAAAACAATAATTACTATGTTTCAGATATAGAGTGTGAAGGAAAATTGAAAGTGCAACTCAGTGCAAAGTGAAGCCAATCAATGTTTGCGAATTTTGCAATTTTTGTTAATTTCAGTTATTTGCTAATAAAATGATTCAATAAGCATGTTTAAAAAAAGTTGAAATAAATCAGGAAATATAAAGAAAGATGTATATTATAACTCTTTAGAGATTTTCCTCACCCGTACTCTATAACATATAGGCTACGTTCCAAATCTTTTTATAAAAAACCGTTTCTGTACCTGAAAATAAGAAAGAGAGAGAAATATTTAGATATAATAAGTTGAAAACAATCACTGACTTGTTTTCCAAGTTATGACCCTATGTGGGTGAGATACCAGAAGCGGTTCGCATATATATATTAGCAAAAGTGTTAGTATGTGAACAATTTTAAAGAGAGTTGGACACTTTCTTTAAACATTTCATTTTTCAAAATCTTGGACCCTACTTGGGGGAGGTACCAGAAGAAATGGTCCGATCTCTATTATCCTTATAACAGATCTTGTGTTCATGGGAATATTGAGATGTACCAAGTCTGAATGGAATTGAATGTTAATTTCGCGTTTTATGAGCTTCATGGATACTCAAAATGTTGACCCTTTGTGGCGGAGGTACCAAAAGGAATGGACCAATATATCCCATCTTCACACCAGACCTCGGATTAATACAAATATTGTGATATGTGTAATTTGAAGAGAACAGGGTGCTTATTTCGGATTTTATGATAGTTTTCGTTATTCAAAACTTTGACCCTTTGGGGGACAAGTACCAGTAGGAATGGTCAGATATCTACCGCCTATAACAGATCTTGTGCTGATAGAAATATTGAAATGTGTTAAGTCTGAATGGAATGGGATGTTAATTTTGAGTTTTATAAGTTTCATGTATTTTCAAAATTGTGACCCTTTGGACCGATATATTCCATCTTCACACCAGACCTTGGATTAATAAAAACATTATGATGATGAAATGATTATGATAGGAGTCTCACATCACATTTTATAAGAGTTATGATTATCCCAAATATTGACTGTTTGTGGGGGAGGTACTTGAGGGAGTGGACCGACATTGTCCATTTTCGCACCAGACCTAGCACTGATGCAAATATTAGAATATGCAAAGTTGGAGCAAAATCGGATCATCATTCCTCCTTCTGTGCAGTAAATTATATTCTTTGAAAATGTTGACATTTTGTGGGGGAGGTACAAGAAGGAGTGGGCCGATATTGCCCATCTCTGAACTCGATCTAAGTTTGACAAAAATATTATGATGTACCAAGTTTGGACCAAATAGGATACTCCCTTCAAAAGTGCGCACCAGTCAGACAGACGGAAGGACGTACATCGCTAGATCGACTCCAAGTTTCCTGAAACGGATTTGGTCCAAAAAGACTAGGTGCCTCTCTATTTAGATCTAGGGTCTAAAACCGTTAATTAGATTAGGCACGTTTAGGCCATATCATATGATATATACTCTCTGGCTGAGTGTATAAAAATGTTAACAAGTTCAGAGAGCAAAAACTTCTATTACCAAATAATGAGTTTCGTAATTAAAAAAAGAACCTACTTACAAATCAACCAAAAGTAGTTTCTCATCACTTTGAAATAAGGAATAACACATTATTTTCACACTACTGGTAATGCAAAAGTTATTGTGCCTACCATTCCTTTTAATGGGTTATTTGGATCATGCAACTCCCAAGTTTTGGTTAGATCAAGATCTTCTTATTATGGATTTATTTATTTATTTTTTTTTTTGCTGTTGCATAGATAATCTGTTCCAGAACGTGCAAAATATTTACTAGTTTTGATTTTTTTTTTTGATACCATAAAGGATATATATGTCGTAGTTAAAAATTACACGTTATTGTAGTTCTGGAACGAGATAAGTCATTTCATTTATCTTGAACAGTCCTAAATTTGCAAAATGATTGTTTCATTAGCGACATATAAAACACAAGAAGGACACTTTCGAATATCTTTCTCCAGCGCTTTATAAACTTTAAAAATGTTTCCGATAACACTATATAATTGAAAGAAATCCAAATCCATTTTTGGCAAAACGTTTTCAATTTCTAACAGCAAATCACCAACAGCTCCATGTAGAGAGTAATAGATTTGATTGAAACGAAATAAAAATGCCATAACTTTTTCCACATTCGATGCTAAGAATGGGCCACATTTACTTTTCTCTTGAATCCCCGAAGTTTATGTCGCAATCATTGACCAAATATCCGGTTCTGATGGAAATCCATTTAGTTGTAGTTTATGAGCTGTTGCCTTCAACAAACGGAAAATAAACACAACTCACATTTAAGGACTCACGCGTCACCAGTACACCACCCTCCCCCCATCCCTGGTTTCCTACGTGGGGACATTTTATGGATTCATCAGCGCCTGCAGCTATTGTGTGGGGGCTAGGATACATGGTTAGGGGTTTTCGTGTAAATTGATTTGACAGCGTCTTGTGATACCACTTTTAACTGACTGACGACTGTCACTCACCACGGCTGGTGTCAAGTCAAGCAGCCATACAATTCGAAGGAAAAAAATGACAAACCGAAGCAGTAGCAACAACAACAAAATATTGCATGTCATAGCTCGATATGTTGACGAAAAGCAAAATCATTCACAAGACCCAAGACATTAAACTTGAAGACTCATAAAATGCCACTGAATTTGGTGGGAGGAGTGTTTGCTGTGTGGGTGCATGTGTGTGTTTTCCAGCTGCTGCTGCTGCTACCGCCATTTCCACTGCACTTCAAACCTCAATGTGACAGTGCTGAATTCGAGCATGGAAGTATGTGTGGTATTGGCACGAAGCACGAAAATAACAACGTTTGAAACTCAAACAAAAATTGTGACAATTTTACACGTTGTTGCGTCAAGTGAGGACACGCAGCAATAGAGTATACCAAAGCCAACAGCGTGGAGGACAACAATAAGGATAAGAGTGACAACAACAAAAACAACAAAACGTAAAGCACCCAACAACGTCAGTGTCAAGTCATGTAGATATTTGAAAACGTTATCACAACACAATTCTAATGCAGCATTGTTGTCAATCATTCTTCTTCGGCTACGTCCGAAAAAAAGAGAGAGTTATGTCAATATTTGTAGGAGACAGTGGATTCCGAAAGTGAAAACGGGGAAAAGTGTTCTGAAAGTTCGTTAAAAGGGGCTCTCGTTAAATTTGAAAAACGGAACATTTATTTAATGTTTTATTTAAGGAGGAAACCCATACGATATTATTTTCTTTAACGAAGAGTGGATTTTAAAAATAAATTAAATACTCTCTTTCCTAACTTTTCGATTTATATATTTACAAGAGAATAAGCATTTATTTCTTGTGACATGTCCTTGTGAAAATAATGGATTGGTAGGTTGATCTGTAAGTAGTAAACTCTTTATTAAGCAATGGAAACACCTATGCCTGACGTTAAAGCTCCAAAGGAGAGTTCCAGTCTCTACTCAAAGTTGAGAGGAAGTATTTCTGCGAGTACAAAAAAACAAAACAGATAAAGTGTGTGATAGTTTTCTGTGTGTTTTGTTCGTGGGAGTTAAATTCACTTGTGCTGAGTACTCTTTAGTCTTTACTCTACTCTTGCTGAGTACTCTTTTAGTTTTTGCTATACCGTTGTTTCATTTCATAGCAGAACTGAACACAAAATTCACTCGTTCCTTCCCTGCAAGCATTTCTTTTATCAGATTATCAGATTAGTATCTAAAGAGTAAATATTATAGGATTGCAGGATGATCACACACATACGACGAATTTGGGAGTAACTCTTGCTCTCTCGATGATTATCGTGTGTAAATTTTTGCTTATATTAAAAATCATGAAAACAAGCTCTCATTCAACCTGCATTATCGAAAGCTCACTGGAGACTGAGGTGATGGTTGTTCTATCCCTGCTGTTTGTGCACTCTTTTTCACACGAACAAATAAAGTGCTTTTATAAGGCATACTCTTCGAATACTTTCACTCCCGAGTGTTTTTTAATTCGCAAGTAGTTTATCTATGTCTCAGACATAAGAAAAGTACAGGCTGAGATGAAAAAACTGCAACCAACTTCAGACTACTGTCATTTCTAAGCCACTCGTCCGACAGCTGTTAAAATTAGTCCAGTGACAGCTCATTATATTGTTTAAAAGCATACCAAAGCATTTTGGTGAGAATTTTGAAGAAAAGAAGTTATTCGTGATGGAATTCAAGCGGGATAGTGTGATATCTTTATATTTGGCTGGAAAACCACAAGTGGCTATCCTTAGAGCACTCCAGCATTTAAATGTGAATAAATCTTTTGTGTCTCGTACCATCGCTCATTACCGTGATACTGGTAGCGTAGCCCGACGTCAAGAAAGTGGACGGAAGAAAACAGCAACATCAACAGAAATGGTTCGAAAAGTAAAGAAGCAACTTGATCGAAACACGCGTCGCAGTGACCGAAAAATTGCTCGTGAGCTGAATATATCGCAATGTTCCATTCGGCAAATATTGAAAAATGAGCTCGGGGTTAAGCCATTGACTCAAAAGAGCAAAATAGCTTCACTTGACCGAAAGTGGTGAACTGCCGAATTTGGTTTTCTCCTATGAGAAAACATTCGTTGTTCTGCAGTTTGTAAAGAAACAAAATTATCGTTTTTACTTGCAAAAGAGGTCAGCTGAAAATGTGCATCTTCAATTGGCCACCAGAACTCAAGCGCCGGCCATGTTGATGGTGTTGGCCGCCATAACAGCCACTGGTCGCTCTTCGCTCGTATTAATCGACCGTGGCATCAGAATAAATGCCGAATATTATCGCGAAAATATTCTGGAGGGTGTATTAAAGCCTTGGGCACGCAAACATTTTGGCCGCAGACCTTGGACTTTCCAACAGGAACTCAACTCAGCACTATCACACTCAGCCCGCAACACCCAAGAATGGTTACAAAATGAGGTTCCTCGCTTCATTTCCAGCGTACAATGGCCACCAAAATCACTTTGAAAGCAAGTTTGGCACTTTGGAAAGCAAGGTTGGCACTAAAAAAACCAAAGTGTAGATCACCTCAAGCAGGCGCTTCGCCGGGAATGGGCCAAAATACCGCAGAGCAACATTTAGGCAGGGTGTGGCGGTTTCATTAGCCGTTTGAAGACCATAATTCGAGCCAAAGGTGACCAATTTGAACAAATCTAAAATTATTCTAAAACTTTTTTTCTTTCATTCAATAAAATTTAAAAAATATGTAAACATTTTGGCGTTTGACTTTGTTGCAGTTTTTTTATCTCACCCTGTAGAATGTGATATCTCTCAATATTTTGGCAGACATGACATTGAAAAATAATTTCCCTTCAAAATAACAAATTCCGGTGATATAGAGAACATGGACCCCATTGCTCAATCTTTGGATCCCTTGTTCGAAAAACAGTATGTAGCCATAAACTTCAATAATTCAATAATTACATGATTGAAAATCTATCTTGTAACGCCGCCGCAGGACGCTCAGACGCTTTCTTATAAACTAGAAGCTGTAATTTCAACTGATCTTATTTCAGACACAATGGGCAAAAACAAAGAAGTGGAGAGCGATTTGGAGAAATTAAAAACTTATTATCCTATAAATATTGAGTTGATGCTTTTCTTTCAAATGATTTTTTCGACTTTGGTGGTAATTTCATAAGCAATGTTTTTGCAAACTAATGGTAGAATTTGCGGATTTGTAAGTATTTCAAAAAACAAAATCGATTATTTGGTAATGAGTTTTATCAAAACTCATAAGATGAAAAACATGTTTATTCAGGTTTCATAAAAGGAGTCTTTAAGTAAAGAATATATAATCAACATTTTTTAAAGGGGAGAAGTTTCTTTTTTTTCATAACACATCCATGCATACGCGTACACCATTTTACGAGCAGGTCTTAGATGGCATGCATGTTAACCAATTGCTTAAACATTATGTATCAACCCCCCCCCCCCCCTCCAAACCCCACTAAAAAGAACACTGTATCCCACTAAAACTCCTGAAAAATGACACGCAAATTTGACTCAATTTAGAGGGGGCATTGTTTGTCAACGCCCTCAAACTTGCTTGTCATACTCAATACACATTCTTCTTTGTTAGATTGTTCGTGAAGTCATAAACATTTTCAATTTCATTTTAACAAAAAATAAACGAAAGAAAGAAAACGATAATGAATGAATACCGAGACAAGTGAACAGAGAACGTTTTTTTTTCGTTTTGTAAAAAACTCAAAATTCACATTGCACGGATGAGGGTATACAGGAAAACCATTTAACAGCACACCCTGCCACTCCATTTTTATTCAACGCTCACCTCCAGCACCCATCGACAAATTTCCATCTTGTCTTCCTGTTTTCTGCATGGTAATGATGAAGACAATGACGGTTATGTCAGTGACAATGAAGTTAAAGCTGACAATATGTTTGTTGTTGCTGCCTTTCGGTTCTCTTTTCTTTTTTTCAATAAGTGATGTCGTTGTTTTTGTATGCCAAATTGTTGTTGTTTCTGTTAAACCGATCATAATTTAAAAATCAATATCCACAAAAAAGTTTAAAGTTTTTTTATGGATGTGGGGAGACAGCTGTGGTGGGGCTGGGGTTTGAACCACGACTGTACTCGATGAGGTCGACAGGGGTGCCTTGGTTATTTCGAACAGGTAACAACACACTCTACTCGCAAACATTCCCCATTTACGCTTCTCCCACTCTCTATCGTAATGTCAGACATCATTTCGGTAACGGAAAAACGATAACAGCAATTTCGACAAAGTGAGTTTTTTTTTTCACTGTTCCACCAGAGCTACGCCAGTGATTACATGCGACAACAAAACACGAAAGGCAGCAATCGTTAGAGGTGGGGCGGCAGGGGGTACAGATGAGCGGAGCGGAGAAGAAAGAAATTCGATTTTGTTATCAATTTACCTGTGTGCACTCATTTAACTGTCGATGTTCATTTCTTTGTTGAATTTTGGTGGGTGGTTGGTTAGTGTTTGAGAGTGGGTGAGCGAGAATTGTTTGGCACAACTATGAGTGCTGACTCAACACGGAGAACTGCTGTTTACGAGCCGGCAGACGACAAGGGAAATAGTGAGACTATCAAAAGAACTGATAGCTTGTTCGAATATTTACGAGTATTTTACAATATCAGAAGCGTCACAAACCAATACACATGTACCACCCACCCATCTCCTTGCCCACCAACCTACATACCTTCTAAATATTTGAATACGAAACGATAAAATGTGTGCTGAGGAAATTAATTTTTGGATGAAAGTAATTTCGAAATGTTCTTGAAGAATTCTTGAAAATGAAATCACATTTCTCGTTGATTTCCTTTAATTACGGCGGAATGTATTCAACATTCTTTGTAATAATCTAATGATATTGTTTTGTCATGCTGTCACACAATAAAAAAATAATGTCAGATTTGATGGAGAACATTTTCCGACAAGGACAATTTACTAAATGTATTTGATGTACCTCTACACTCATACAAACATACATGTATGTACAGCTCTTTGGATTATCCTGAAAACAGGAATTTATTTTTCAAATATAATTTGTTGTCCTTTGTATGGCACATAAATTGAATCAAATAATAGAATTTAATTATATTCACTTGAAAACAATCATTAAATATAACTAATGATATTTTCGGGCTTCATTTGCGTTACATACATTAATGTAATGATATGTGTGTTGTTGTTGTTGTTGCCGCATATAACATTCATTGAAATAAGTACATAAATTAATAATATGTACTTAAACAAATAGAGATGTTGTGGTGGTGGAGTGAGACAATTATAGCTGTCAATTAATTATATTGTGTATTCAAAAAAAGGACACTGATCTAATCATGGTTACATTACATGGTGTGGAATACACTCAGAAGACCGCAAGTAATTCCTATCCTCTGTAGCTGCTTAACATAGCATGCTGATAAGGGAAAACTGAAATATATTTTCATATGACAGGTGAACAACAATCAAATATCTTGATAAAATTTTATCAGACCAATTATCGAATAAGAGAAACTAACAGTGTATATATATATGGAATTAACGTTTGAGTAAACGATGCACCGCAGTGGCGCCCAATGTGGGGCATTTTCAATTTCAATGTGAGTAGTTCGAATCTAATCGAATACCTTATTCGCTTTCAATGAAACTCATGATGTCTTTGAGATATTTGATCGTTTGTGGTGAGGTACCAGAAATAGTGGATCGGCCTAAAATATCTTTATATAAGATCAAAACAAATAAAATTCAGCATTTGCCCGTTTGTGGGGCTGGTTCTAACATACGCATCAGTAGTCTGGTGAACTGCAATGGACAAAAAATGTAATACCAAAATATTACAGAAAGTTCAAAAAACGGTGCAATGAGGACACAATTCTATATATTGGATTGCAGAGTGTCTGAACGCTAACACTTAAGACCGGCTACCGTAAACGTCCTAACGGACAATAAAACCGCTACAAAAGCTATAGCATCCAAAACAGTCAATTCCAAAACTGTTTTGGAATGTATAAACTCAATCAAGAACTATTCTCAATACGGCTTAGTACGAACTCACTCGCCAAAACAGACAGGGAATTAGCAACAGTAAACTTAGGCAATCAAGTGCCGCCTCTCGTCTGGAGTTAAAGAAAGGGGCAAAAAACGCCCACATATCCCTATGGAACAATGAAGGCGTAGGGGAAATCTCAAAAATCCTTTGGGGCAACCCCAATGGGATAAAAACAAAAAAAACTTTAATTACCAGATAAGAAAGATATTAACGGGGAATAGGCATTCTTACGGGACATCTGGAACTACAAACACATCTATATAAAATTGGATGTGTAGATAACAGCATATGCAGGGCATGCGGGGAAGATGACGAAATATTGGAGCATTTTTTCTGCCAATGGCCAGCATTTGCATATATTAGATCCCAATATTTAGGGAACAACTCTATACCAGACCTTATTCGGATCATGGTAAAAGAAATAAAACAGTTAAGAAATGTTGTAAAGGCAACTGAATTTCAAATGCAATTTACAGTCTAAATTGCCGGTCTTCTTTTAACCACTTTTTAGTCTAGAGCGCATAAAAGGCCTATAATGGCTAAGTGTATGTCCATCAGGACATGTGGCGATTGTTTCGCCCCTATTTTCAACCTAACCTAACCCTAATGCGAAATAGGCATTATTTTAAACTTCACACAACAAACATTCTTTTCAACTTCACAAATATTTCTATTAATCCAAGCTCTGTTGTGAAGATGTTAGCTATTGGTCTTCTACTTTGATACCTCGACCACAAGGGCTCAAATTTTTTTTAAAAATCATAATTCTCACAAAATGCGGAATAAGCATCCGATTCTCTTTAAATTTGAAAAATACACCCCAATATTGTTTCCAACACAAAATCTGGTATAAAACTGATAGACATAGATACACCCCTTCGGATATGTCCTCCAGAAAGTTTCAGCATTTTCAATAGCTATAGCAATGTCATTAATCAGCGATTCCTTTCAAATTTGGTATATCTATCTCTTACTTGCACATCCCAATATTTTTATCAGTATTAGATGAAGTGTTAAAATCTACAATTTCGGTTCACTATATCTCATCTGGAACCTCACATTTCAACATTTTCCAAAAATAATCACATATCTTACATAAAATGAAGGAAGTTGTCGAAAAATTTGGTAATATTTATATTCGACTTATGTCAGTTTCGAAATCGACAATATTAGTCCACTTCTTCGAATTCTCTCCAATAAAGGGTCAACAGTTTGATTAATCTTAACACAAGTCAAAATATAAATTTAAATAAGCGGACAATGGCTGAGGGTATATATCTGTCACGCCTACAATTCTGGCCTGCGGATTCCTTCAGTGAAATGTTTAACTATCATCTGGCAATTTCCTAATGAGTATTGTTTTGGGCCAATATGTTGGTTCAATAGAACCGGATTTACAACCTATCAATGGTTATTTTTTTTTCAGTTGGAGCGAGCCAACAAGTTTGCTCTGGTCGTACAACAATGTGTGGCGTGAAGATTAGCCAATGACTTTATGAGTTGCAGACGAATACTCTCTATCGACCAGGCGAACATGATTTAACTCCCTTTTTACCGAGTTTTGCATTCTAATGGCAATAAATGTTTTTCTGATGGAATAAGTCATTACTAAGCAATGTTTGAAGTCGTTCTCTTTGAACATAGCTAATAAATGTAGCCACAATAAATAACGGTAATATAATCTCGAAATAGATGTATTACAAGATTATGTAACAGCACTTAATCGTAAATAGTACCTAACCTACGATAAGCTATATTTTAGGAGATTAACTTCATACATCGAATAATAATGGCTTATTTTTGACCCTAGAATGCCAAACTCACCAAAAAGAGATTTCAATCATGTTGGTATGGTCGATAGCCTTAAGGTTAATTTGCTCAATTACTTTGAAATTTAGTAAAGGTGTATGTGTTTAGAATTTTCCTAAAAAAACCGTATCAACCATTTATGTCATTTAAAGGGAAAGGAACAACTAAAAACCCCTTCTCGTTGTTTCTTGATTATTTGCATTGTGGAAATATGCAGACATGGCTTCCTAATTCAGGACACACTTCGTTGTGCCGACATTAAAATGTACCGCAACTGTTTTAGCTTCGCTAATGTATTCATTGTATTAGGATTTCTTTGAGGATTTGGAATTAAAACAGTTGACAACAAAACGCACCCAGACCAAGAACTAGACCACAGCTACGCAAATGCGAACGCACACCACAAAAAACCGAATAAACTTGAGAAAATTATATTTTTAGACATTATTGTGATTTGTGGACAGAAAATAGAACAACACAATCAATGAGCCGTAATACTAATTTTCATATTAAAAGTAAAATGGCCCAAATTTCCATATTCGGATTTCTAATTAATAAGGACGACTGACAAGGACGACTGTAACTCCAGCTAACTACATTTACACAAAGAAATTCAATATCAGCCACGTGGAAATGTCAAACTTACGTTGCCACCCAATAATTCCTCGTCTTATGCAAACAAAATACAGAAAAGCAACTGCTCAATATTATTATTCAAATTAGTAGTGATCAAATCAGTGTAGAATAGGAATTACATGATTTGCAACTTATTTCTTTGTAAAAAAGGAAACAAAGAAAAGCAATACTGAAATACCTCAGGGAGAATGCTGCCGTTTAGGTATTTCAACTTTGTCCGATAACAAAAACCAGCATTGTTGAGTACAGTTATTAGAACTTGTATTTCATAAATTCTATTTGTCAGAAAAATATGAGAAAAACAAACAATCGGAGCAGAGTGAGTTTCTTTCTTTCCATTCTGTCTTCATATCTGGACAATAAAAGCAATGCAAGTGCTGTGTGTATTGGGGCAACCGCCGCACTGGCATGTTGCATTTTTCTTATCTTTTCGAAAAAACAGTCGAGTATTGACAAAGCAATTCTCAGTGCGGCATTGTGAAGTGGCAAAGGCAATAAACGTCAAATGCAGACACCGTGGACCCGTACCTTGGAAACATGTCTTCAAGTTTAGTCACCTCTGCCAGAGTAAATATTTAAGCGGACACAAAGCATTGATAATGAGGACTGGAGGAGCGAACAAATAACAAGTAATTGTAGTTATGTGTGTGACAATCGAAATACGTACGTACATGCGTACGTCAGTGCCTTCTAAACAATCGACCGAAAAGGTTAATGAAACCCACTCACAGACGCATTCATCAAAAGGAAGGATACAATTTCCCAAAAAAGAACGTTTTTATCTCTCCCTAACTTGAGGCAAACAATAAATATTGTTAATAAATTATAGGTTATTTTAGTTGTTCCCTCAAGCATGCGTTTATTTTCCAGTGAAGGGGTTGTATTTTGCTTAACCCAGCGAACAATGTTGCAATCAATATTAATTTGTAAGATAATGTTGGTTTTTTGTGTCGTATCACTTGGTGTCGCGGATAACAGAATTGGTTGTAAAACGAATTGGAGTTTAAAACAAAGCAAGTGTCTGTGATTTATATTGCTCAATGGTTATCAAAATACCTTGTTGTCATTTCAAAGGTATTTTAAGGAATTTGATACCATTGAAAGTATTTGAAATAGAGTTATATTAAAATATATGTAGGATTATACGCATATTTATAATAGCTTATTGTTGTATATACAGAGTTCCCGGGAAGGTAAAATAATATTAACATAGGACAACACGGAGTCAAAATATTACCACCAGGTGGATTTACCTCTGTTGTTATATCATAATAATATAGTTACTTATTTTAATTTCGTTTTCCCATAAAATTGCTGATACAGGTCTACGTTTTTGTGTAACCTCCATATGCCTGCCTATATTCGTCGGAATTATTTCAATTAGGAATTTGGAAATCCCAATGGGTATTACTTCCTGTGGCACACAATTGCCTTTACAGGTCCACGTATTCAACTGGCCTTCATATATACCTTCCCATATTCCGTGTTTTGTCAATTTTAGCTAAATTTTTTTATTTGGTATTAAGATTTCGCAAAAGACAATGCTTACCATGATAGATAATTGCCTATACATGTTTTCGTATTTTCCCCATATAATTGTGCCACCTGATTCGGTATTTTTAATAATTTTAGCAGAATTTGATACCAATGGTAGCATAGCAAGCCGAACTTGTATAGAGTTTGCAATGGAATGAGCCTTTTATATCATATCACTATCCATATACAGGGTAAGAGGTCAAACGCCATAATTTTTACATATCTTTTTAAATTTTATTGAATGAAAGCAAAAAATGTCGGAAATAGCATCAAATTTTAGAATAAGTTTAGATTCGAATTGGTCACCTTTGGCACGAATTATGGCTTACAAACCGTCACACGCGATATTTTGGCCCATTCCCGACGAACCGCTTGCTTGGGGTGATCGACACTTTGGTATTTTTAGTGCAAACCTTGCTCATGTTTGTCTATGGAAATCACTCTATCTTCCGAACGAAGTTAAAAGAGTAATCAACTTTTACTAAGATGTATTTTATGTCTGCAGGACTTTAAGTGTTGAAAATGGACCAAGTAGGTTCACATTTTGGTTTAGGTCATACTCCTATATAAATGTACCGCCAGATTTAAAGTGTTTTGGTTGTTTTAGTCACAATTTTAACCCGAATTTGCTTTAAATTAGCAGTTTGAGCTCCCAGCATATAGGCAACATCCTTGCATAGAACTGTGTAGGTCCAAGTTTTTGTAGAGTCCCCATAGAACTCTACCACCAGATGTTCAGGCTTTTAATAATTTGTGTCACACTTTTCACAAGAAATCTTTTAAATTTGGTATTTGGAGTTAGTAATAGATACTATCTCCCATGTTAGAAAATTTCCAGAACAGATTTACGGCTTTCAATAGTCCTCATATAATGGTACCTCCCAATATCCGGTATTTTGATGATTTTATCAAAATTATTCAACAGAATTTTCTTAAACTTGGTGTTTGAATATTGTCCCATATAATTGCATCTATTGATATTCGGAATTTTTAAAATTGAAGCGACAGATTTTTCTTACATTTTACAAGTTCCTTCCGTAGGGATGAGTTTTTTAAAAGGTTTTTACATCAAATTTCAGACTAAAAAATATTATTTTAGTGCTAAACGTATAGGAAATTTTTAAAAAGAAACCATTCTAAATTGATAAATCTTAAATAGAATTTCACCAGATATCGTTATTTATCGAAATATTGGCAAAATATTTTTCTACCAATAGTGATAACTTGATGATAATTTGTTTCCGAAAGCCAGGTTCACTTTAAGTTTAGGCGCTGGATTCTTGTTATTTCAAAATATATAGAATTAAACATATTTCGCTTATGGAAATTTTGAACTTTACAACCACATAGAACAAGAATTGAGACCCAAAACTCCTTTGAAATTAACCAAACTAATATTTCCGATTTTTTTTTCTCTCTTTCTGTCTTCCACCTTGTCACCAAAAACATAAGTAGGCATTAACAAAAATTGTTTGTCAAATACCGATTTTAACAATTCATCACCTTTCATCGCCTCACAATTTTAAGGCGGTACTTTGAACATTTCATTAAGATTCCTCCCTCACACTTTTAACACTTTCTTTCTAATGTCTAGCCTTTTGAGATGCCCAAATATTTGGCAATAAATTACTATTCCCATTGCAGTTTGTGGTAATAAAACTAAAACGTTTTATTACTTTTTACATCAATGAATTCTGGTGTTGATAGAAACAGTCGGCCGTCTTAATAACTTCTCTTGGCAATAAAAGTAATCATTTTTACCATTGTGGCCACGATGGAACTTCGTTTTCTTTAAATCACTCTCCAAAGTTTTATGAGACGATTCGTGCATCTCGTTAACGGAGTAAGCCCTTAAATTAATTCGAGAATATCCTCCTCCTCCTCCTACCCATTTGGATTAGAGTCTTAATAAAATCCAATTTTGCCGCATTTCGATTTCAATTCTAAAGAGAAATAATAAAATTAAATAAAATAACAACAACACCGGCTTGTAATGCTACAGCCGCCAACAACATTTCCAGTCTATTAATATTAAACATTGACATTGATTGATTATTTTTGTATGCCGGTTTTTTGGGTTGTTTGTTGTTGGTGTTATCTCCGACTGACTGGCTGACTGAGCGACTGTCTCTCTGTTTGTTTGCTGTCGTGTTTTATTTTCCTCCTCACTTGGTTTGTATTTTAAGTATTTCAAATGTTATTTTTCCAAATGATTCTTGTTTGGGTTTTGGTGGTTGGGTGTTTGCGTTTTTTCTCTCTTCCTCTCCCCAACCATTTCTTTTGTTTTTGTTTTCAGATTATATTTCTTTCCCCCTTAGTTCGATTCGAAATCATCATCATTTGCATGGAATGTATCATTAAATCCAGAAGAACTGTGTGTGGTGTTTGGGAGTGATATTGGAAGAACTCCCTTTTTTAATACGGCAGCAGTGTCATGATTTGGGTAATGGTGGGGGGATAAGGGGGAGAAATATAAATAAATAAAATGTAAATCTGTATTAATGATCTGTCTAAGTTTTGTTCGAAATTAGTTTGTAGCAAGTCTGCTGGAAAACAAAAATGAAATTGCTAAAGCCTGTTTATGACACAATCTACTCTACTCCCTCCATGCGGATGGCAGCTAACATTTTCAAACATCCACAGAGTATCGGATAACGCCATCGTTATTACAATGCGATTCCAAAGAAAATAAATGTCTTAATCTGTAGCCGTGACTGCCGCATATGCTCTTCTACAAAACGAACTGCTATCTATCTGTCTGTCTGTCTATTTTCCAAACACACATTTCGATACGACTCAAAATTATGGCTAAGCTTCGATGCGGAGATAGATACCCAACCATATATGGGGTATCAAATACAAACCAAATTCGTCGAAAAACACGATACAGACCAATTAAATTCACACGTGACAATTAATACAATTTATGGTATATTTGGTATGTCATGCTTGTATGAGAAGGCAGGCAGGCAGGCAACAAATTCATTTGAACACTTCATTGCATCAACACCTCTTTGGCTTAAAATGCCTTTGTAACACAGAAACAAAAACGGAAAATCCATTTATAATTGATTTGTTGAAAGTGATAATTTTTTACACGATTTTCTATTTTAGTGAATATTTATGAATGTTTTAAAGTCACCGAAATGGGGGGAAAAACATCGAATTCATGTAAAATTCACACATAAATATACATATGTAATATGTGTAATGAATTAATTTGTGACTAGCTAATATGAAAATAGAAAAAAATAAAACTTTTATCAAAAACAAAAAAAAATGATAGATGCTCTACAGGGAGAGGGCTCTATATATTTTTATTTTATCATTGGGGACTTATGGCAGGAGATATCAATTTCTTGTCATACCTATGACAACTAACCATGATTAGGCTGGGAATAGTGTGAAGGATTTTGAACTTTTGGATGAAGATTCCTAGTGGGAACATCTTTCGAGCAGTTCGAAACGTGTACAAATTTTTCTAAGAAAAGAATATTATTTATCGTGATTTTAGAAATGTCAGAATTGGTTATTGCTGTGAAAATTAAAATATGACGAGAGGTAGAAATTATTCGTCTCTGAACATGCTTACATACCCTGAAAAAAATTCCAATACCACGTAATGAATTTTGTGCAACCGCAACTATTTACAAGCCAACCTACTAACCTCTTATTTTGAGAAGTGTTTAGCTCCTATTTATTAGTACTTCCATTCGATTTCAAATTTAAAGCAATTAAAAACGATCATAGTTAGTGTTATCTTCTTCACACCAATTCTTAATATGAATAGCTGTGTAGGGCAACATGTTGACGGTCGCGACCGAGTTTTATACTTCCCTTTATAATTTTGTTCGTTTATATTTAGTGAATATAAAATCAATGACAGCTGAAAATGTAAGGTCAAAGTTCAACTTTTGTTTATTTTTCAGTTTTGCAATTATTCTTTAAAGAATGTCAATTGGTCATTTGGTAATAGTTCAATTCATATAAAAACAAGGAAAAAAGGTAAGTCGGCTTTTAGGAAAATGCCGCTAAAATTTTAAAAATTCCGAATATCAGGTGTTACAATTATGTGTGCGCTTTACAAAAACGTTGACCTAAATAGGTAAAATTTTACAATCTACAAAACCCAAATTCGAAACAATTACGTGGAAAATTGCGAAATACAGGGTGAGATGCAAAAATTGATACCAAGTTCAGACTGCTGTCATTTCTAAGCCACTCGTCCGACATCTGTTAAAATTATTCCAATGATAGCTCATTATATTGTTTACAAGCGTACAAAAGCATTTTGTTGAGAATTTCGCAGAAAAAAAGTTATTCGTGATAGAATTCAAGCGTGATTTCTTTATATTTGGCTGGAAAACCAAATGTGGCTATCGTTAGAGCACTCCAACATTTAAATGTGAATAAATCTTTCGTGTCTCGTACCATCGTTCGTTACTGTGATACTGGTAGCTAAACCCGACGTCAACGAAGTGGACGAAAGAAAACAGCAACATCAGCAGAAATTTTTCGAAAAGTAAAGAAGCGACTTGATCGAGAACCGCGTCGCAGTGGCCGAAAAATGGCTCGTGAGCTGAACATATCGCAATATTCCATTTGGCAAATGTTGAAAAATGATCTCGGGGTAAAGCCATTGAAATTCCAAAAAGTTCAAGAACTTACACCGCAACAGAAAGAAAATAAACTCAAAAAAGTTAAAGAGTTGCTTCGCTTGGCCGAAAGTGGTGAACTGCCGAATTTGGATTTATGCGATGAGAAAACATTCGTTGTCCAGCAGTTTGTAAACATACAAAATTATCGTATTTACTTGCCAGCTGAATATATGCACCTTTGGTTGGCCACTAGAACTCAAGCGCCGGCCATGATGATGGTGTGGGCCGCCATAACAGCGGATGGTCGCTCTCCTCTCGTATTAATCGACCGTATATATTCTGTAGGGTGCATAAAGCCTTGGCCGCAAACCTTGGACATTCCAACAGGACCACCGCACTCAAAACGCGCCACCCTAGAATGGTTACAAAATGAGGTTCCTCGCTTCATTTCCAGCGCACAATGGCGACCAAAATCTCCGGATACCAATCCGTTGGACTATTGTGTCTGGAGTATTTTGGAAAGCAAGGTCGATCACCTCAAACAAGCGCTTCGCCGGTAATGGGCCAAAATACCGCAGAGCAACATCCGGGCAGCGTTTGACGTTTTCATTGGCCGTTTGAAGGCCCTAATTCGTGCCAAAGGCGAACAATTCGAACAAATCTATACTTATTCGGAAATTTGATGCCATTTCAGACATTTTAGCTTTCATTCAATAAAATTAAAAAAAAAAATATTTTAAAAATTATGGCGTTTGACTTTGAAGCAGTTTTTTATTTCACCCTGTATATCTGAGTAAAATGTTACGTCATTTTGTTGGGAAACTGGAGTGATTTTCATAGATGGAAGGACATATCTAAATCGTCATGGAATTTGATCCGGATGATATTTGATATGTTGAAATAACAAACTATGGTAGTGGGTAAAGAAATATTTTCAGAAGTAGGCATAAAGCCCTCTTAAAGCCACATTTTTTTCAAATATGTACTTTTTGAGAAATTCTGGGAGGGAATTATAGTAATTTCTGGAAAACTATTAATAAACTTACGTTTTTCTAAACATTAGAGCGTATAAGACACCACTCCCACTGATTTAAATATATTTACCTCAAATCACTGTGTAGCAAAATCAGACGATGCAGAGGACAAAGTCCACATTCGAACAATACAATTTTTAGAAATATCGGACATATTTTATTGTATAATGTTAGGAATTTTGTAAAATTAAAACAATTTCATCAATATGAAATCCAGAAAACTCGGCCACTGATCTATCGGGAATCTCCAATGCCAACATTAACTTCCTCCTCCAATACAATTTCGATTTTTAGATTTTAATTAATAACCCTTTATGCGGATATTTAAAGGTAACTCCTATATTAAAGTTAATTGTACTACCATCATTCGATATTTATTGAAACCCATACTCAATACTTTAATAAGAATTTGTTATTAGATAAAATTCAAAGGAATTATTTTTCATAACGCTTTACCTATTTTCTCGTGTTTGTTATGGCTTATAACCCAGCGACGAACCCGTAGCGTAGAAAGGAATTCAAACCAGTTATGGCATCTATTTCTCTTGAAGATTACTTAACGTCTCCAACGGCTTACCTTTACGGATAAAATATTTAATCCAATTATAATCCAATAACCGGCGTCATTACAAACGTCCACCACGGACTGACAGCCTATGCCAAGCGTAATTTTGTGTAGTGGGCGGCCCACAAAGATAGTATCCAATATCCGGATGGTAATATAATCCAAGAATTGTTAATTTACAACACAACAACAAAAATAACAAAATGTTGTTGTAGGGTATGGAAATATTCTATGGCAATTGTTGGGGTGACGGTTCGGGGCAGAGAGAATGTTATTTAACTTTTCGGAATTTAGCCTTTTCTTTGTCTTTTATCGCTCTCTCTCTCTCCACTTCGCCCGTTTTGTCAATATTTGACCACACTTATACGCTAAATGACTTAAACTTCTTAGAAAATATCTATTTTTTTCGGATGAGGATTTTTGTTTTTCTGTAAAAATTTGTTTATTTATTTTCTTCCAACTTGTTTTACACTTTGCTTCAGGTTATTTACCGCTGCTGCACTTTATCGCACCACATCCACGACGACGACGATGATGATGGTGATGAGATGATGATGAATCACACTAAACTGAAGCAGCAGGCAAGGGAAGAAGAATGACAGAGGGAAAGAAAATAAAAGATAAACAAATGATAAGAGGGGAATACAACGGACAGTAAACTGCAAGCAATCATCTAAAATGCAGCAGCAACAACAACAAGCGAAAATTGAATTATTCAATATGCATATAACAACATACAGATATATTGTTTGTTGTTATTGGTTTATAAAGTGAAACCAAGTGTGAGAAGGTATGGCAGTACAACTGCAATGGGGTGCCGCGCCAGAGAAGTTGAAAACGGAAAAAATGCATTTTGACATTTGTTGCTCATTTGTTTCGTTCCCCGACAATTATTGTCTTTTCCATCTGGATCTTGTCATTATCGCCATTCAAAGAGCTCACAGCTCTGATTTGCATTAAAACAATGCTCTCACACTGTTTACATCGAGTCATTTGATCGACGACCCAAGCCACTTAACAAAAGATTCAAAATGAAAAATTTGGCGACTGAACATACCTGTGTGAAGTTTTATCATATGTTTACTGAACACAGTCATTGGTTTTGAACTGTGGGGTTGCTGATCTATTTGTAAATCGAGAATTTTTAAAATTAACGAAGATCCGAAATAAATTTTTTTGTGCCCTACAACACTATGTGTTGGTGGAATTATACGTTTGATTGGGCCATAAAAGTATATATGGATCCTCCTATCTCGCCGAGCTGAGTCGATCTAGCTGTGTATGTCCGTCCGTCTGTGCATGTTAATTTGTAATCACTCTACAGGTCGTAATTATGGGCCGATCTTCACGAAATTTAGAATGGAGGTGGGGCTAGGGCCAGAATAGAAGCATATTGCTTTTGGAGATGATCGCATAATATCTAGGGGTTCAAATGAACCAAAAACAGAAAAAAATTCTTGATCACACAATTTAACCCAATCGACACGCCTGAGAAGAGAGTAAGGGACAGGGAATAATTCTAACATTTTGGATGACCATTGGATTATATTTAGCCTTAAAATAGACCGCAACAACTAACAGCACGACGGAGTGCGTAAATATTGGACATATGCCCCGGTCAAAATGCTAAGGGCAATATCTGGGCAGTGCTCCGTGACATAATTTCAAAAACGAAATCTTCCAATTTCAGGTTCATTGTGTCCCAAATGCGTAATATATGACAAAATTATTAGTATGTTTTTTTTTTTTTTTAATTTTGTGAAAATTGGGTCATATATAGCTATAGCACCCATATATAATATTATTCACTTAATAATAATGATATGCGGTACAAAATATCGGATACAGCCGATAATTATCTTTGACAATTTTTGACGAAATCGGTTCAGGTTTAAATTGAGCTCCCATATATCTTCGTTCGATTTCACTTTTTTAGCCTACAATCACGTATATCAAATTTCCTTAAGATTCGGTTAAGATTTAGCTATAGCACCCATACATATGATTCATTTAATTCCAAATCTATACTTTACAATCCATAATAAGGATTTCCTGTACAAGATGTTAGGTACATCTGTAAACTATCTTTGCCAGATCGGTTCAGATTTGGATGTATTGCCGATATAAAATTCCATCTGATTTGATGTATATAATTTAGGAATGATATTTGGTCGGAGAGGTCACATACAACAATAAATTACCTTAAAAAGCTTTATTGGAAATCGATTAAGATATAGTTTCCATAGATTAGAATGAACCGATTTCACATTTAAACCGCTCTTAAGCCTTAATAAGCAATTAATTCTATAATTATCAATATTAACGTTTACTTGCTACAAGTGACTCTACTAAATATTCAAAATAAAACCCGTTTTACCTCCGGTGGCAAAATTTTGTCTATATAGGTCCACATTATAATATAGTATAACCTCATAATAATATAATATAGCCCCCATATAACGGAATCTTCGGATATTCGGAATTTTAACGATTTAAGTCATATTTTCTAACGGATTTGTCTAAAATTCGCTATTTGTAGCTCATATGTCCGTCAAGATAAATTTAAATTTAATTAGCAAAGACACAAACCAAGGTGATTTTTTCTCCGGTTCACAAAGGGTTAATAAAGAGAGAGAGAGAGAAAGAGAGAGAGGGAGAGATAGAGAGAGGGAGTAGTAAACCAGAGAAAATTAAAGGTAAACTAAATTATATTAGTTTTCATCAAATTTCATAATTTTCCCTACAAATTTCAAATTTAAAATGAAATCGCTAAATAAAAACCTAATTAAAATTTACGTTGAAAAACTTTGAAACCCTTAACTCTACATTTAAACCGAGAATAAAATATTTAAAAATGAAGCAGTGTCGTGGCTGGGCACAAATGAAAGATCTCGAGGAGTACTTTCCGAATCTATGGACCTTATAGCCAAAAAGAATTTCAGACTTAGGAATTTTTTGCATTTTCTAAAGAATTATCGCTCAATTTTAGGGAAATTGCAGATAAAAGCGTCCACAGAACAGAAACTAAAAATGAAACGGTGTCGAGGCTGGGCGCAAATGAAAGGTCTCGAGGAGTACTTTCCGAATCTGTGGACCGTATAGTCGAAAAGAATTTCAGACTTAGGCATTTTTTGCATTTTCTGAAGAATTATCGCTCAATTTTATGGAAATTGCAGATAAAAGCATCCACAGAACAGAAACTAAAAATGAAGCGGTGTCGAGGCTGGGCGCAAATGAAAGGTCTCGAGGAGTACTTTCCGAATCTGTGGACCTTATAGTCGAAAAGAATTTCAGACTTAATAATTTTTTGCATTTTCTGAAGAATTATCGCTCAATTTTATGGAAATTGCAGATAAAAGCATCCACAGAACAGAAACTAAAAATGAAGCGGTGTCGAGGCTGGGCGCAAATGAAAGGTCTCGAGGAGTACTTTCCGAATCTGTGGACCTTATAGTCGAAAAGAATTTCTGACTTAGGAATTTTTTGCATTTTCTGAAGAATTATCGCTCAATTTTAGGGAAATTGCAGATAAAAGCGTCCGCAGAACAGAAACTAAACATGGAGCGGTGTCGAGGCATCCACAGATCAGAAACTAAAAATGAAGCGGTGTCGAGGATGGGCACAAATGAAAGGTCTCGAGGAGTACTTTCCGAATCTATGGACCTTATAGCCAAAAAGAATTTCAGACTTAGGAATTTTTTGCATTTTCTAAAGAATTATCGCTCAATTTTAGGGAAATTGCAGATAAAAGCATCCACAGAAAAGAAACTAAAAATGAAGCGGTCCACAGATTCGGAAAGTACTCCTCGAGATCTTTCATTTGTGCCCAGCCTCGACACCGCTTCATTTTTAGTTTCTGTTCTGCGAACGCTTTATCTGCAATTTCTCTAAAATTGAGCGATAATTCTTCAGAAAATGCAAAAAATTCCTAAGTCTGAAATTCTTTTTGACTATAAGGTCCACAGATTCGGAAAGTACTCCTCGAGATCTTTCATTTGTGCCCAGCCACGACACTGCTTCATTTTTAAATATTTTATTCTCGGTTTATATGTAGAGTTAAGGGTTTCAAAGTTTTTAAACGTAAATTTTAATTAGGTTTTTATTTAGCGATTTCATTTTAAATTTGAAATTTGTAGGGAAAATTATGAAATTTGATGAAAACTAATATAATTTAGTTTACCTTTAATTTTCTCTGGTTTACTACTCCCTCTCTCTCTATCTCTCCCTCTCTCTCTCTCTCTTTTTCTCTCTCTTTATTAACCCTTTGTGAACCGGAGAAAAAGTCACCTTGGTTTGTGTCTTTGCTAATTAAATTTAAATTTATCTTGACGGACATGTAGCTCATAATGGGTTTCAGTACAGGTGTCTATAGTGGTTCACAGTTTCTATATAACAGAACCGCCCGATATTCGGTATTTTGATGATTTGAGAATCGGTTCAGATATAGTCATAGCTCCCATACATATTGTTCAATTTTGTTGACCCAATTTTTATCGAGATCGGTTCAGATTTGGATAAAGCTCCTACATATATTTTCGTTCGATTTACTTTTTATTGTGCACCAAACGTGTAATATTTGCCCAAATGGGATGGAATTTGGCACTTACGACCAAATTGAGCATAGAAACAAGTATGCTAAATTAGGTGAAACCGATAACCGATTTCTTCTTAATCGAGAAATTTTCAAAACTATTACATTCTTGCATGTTCTCGAACAGAGCAACAGTAATCAGATATGGTAAAAAATATTTAATGATTTTATTGCTACAAATTGTGTTGCCCTCTCTGCGTGTTACATAATAAGTCACATCAATTATTTTTAGAGAATGGAATCAAAGGAAGAAGTAATTAGCACCAAATTTAACTATCTGTTCGAAAAGAATCTATAAATGGAAGTATGTATGCATTCTTGAGAACAGTATTAACTACTATAAATGCCATGTTGAAAATAGTCCGAATTTTATTTATAAGACAAATTATGCCAAGGTTACTAACATTTCATTTTAATTATTATTTCTCGGAGTTACTGCTAATACGTCCCTCCAATTCCCTTGCATTTCTTCAATTTATTTCATCCTTATCATCCTCAGTGTACCCCAGTTGTATATTTTACGAATTTGTGAAAGTACCTCTATTGGGTACAGCCTCTGTGCCATATCATGAGTAATACAATGAAAAAATCACATTGGTGTGACTGTATTTTAAAGATTTTTTTTTTTTTTTGTTTGAATTTCTTGAATGTGTTGGACAATATGACAGACTGGATGTTGCCTGTCTGCCTGCTGCCTGCCTGAGTCTTCCGTCAATTCATCCAGCTTGACCGTTTATTGTCCCTACCCACAAAACAACTGATTCACATGTTGTTGTCAATTTAAAGAAGAAGAATTTGTACAAGAAAGAGGAATCAGGCAAACAAAAACACAGAACAAAGACGAAAAACTATTTTGGAGTTGCTGCGGCTGTGGCAACTACAACCAACCAACCATCCATCCATCCATATCTTTGCTTATTGGATGACCAACACCATAGTTGGACATAAATCAAGTGGCATTCTTCTGTCTGTCTTCGTTTTCTCCTTTTGTTGTCTTTCTGTCATGTTCCTTTTCCACTTTTGGTGATTCCACCATTTTAGGGTGCATGGTTTATTTTTAATTGTTGTTGTTTTTGTTGCTGTAGATACTGTCTTGCCTTCTCTTCTTGATTATAAGAATATTGTGAAATACTTGCAATAAATCCCAAGGGAAACGCAGAAAAAAGATACACCAATAACAAGACGAATCTCAAATGGGGGAAATGAAAAAAAAGTTTGTGGATTCCATTTTTTCTCTTCTGGAAATAAGGTGAGGGTTTAATTTCTTGCAGACTTTTAGACATTTATTAAACTTTTGGGTGTTCTATGCTCACTTTCACAAATGATCCCAATCGAAGCGTTCAGCATTGTATACAAATTATGCACTTGACTACATTACTTGTGTCTTTAATGAAAAAAAAACACTTAAAAACAAAAGGACAAAAAATATCGAAGAGTACTCCAAGGCCGATTACATTACACTTTAAATAAATCCCACGAAATCGGCTTTGGGCACAAACCCAAAAATATCATATTGCATTTGGTTATTTTGAATTCTATAACAATATGTCCCTGTTGCACGGTCTCAAATTTCAATGCCACTTTGAAAAAAAAACAAACGTCCATAATTTTTTATGATTCCATAAATAACTTTTTGTCGTATGAGGTTCTTGTTTGGGTTTCGAACATGGCACAAACAGAAAGAAGCTTAACTTCGAAGGGCATAGGAAAATGCAACTCTGTAGCAGAGTCGTATTGTGTCAGATAGATGTTTTTATGCATGCAACAATTGATTTTGATTATTTTACATTTCATTTCTTAAATTGGGGAAAAATGGAAGAGAATGGAATGCTGTAGGTTTTCCACAAAATTGAGTCCAAGAGCGGAGGAGAATATTGTTTTGTACCAAATTATAAAATAAATGAATGAATTTTTGTTGCAACTGAGTATGAAGTAATTTTAATTTTGGTTTAGCTTCAGGATACGACCATTAAAAACATTTTACCGTAGTGTGAAGCTTAGCATTTTTGTACCTGTCATATGATGCCATGTTGATTTCTGCCTGTCCTTCCTTCTACATTAGGGGGTTCGACGTGGGCAACCCTACAACACTACAATTTACGTTAACGTTTCTGTAGACATAATACCCTTGAAATAGAAGGAATGAATCCTTTTTCAAAAGTCTCTGTAAACTCAACACCTTGCAATTAGGAGGAACGAGTCCCTCAAATTATTGCAACACAGTGAAGGACTACTTAAAAACCGTTCGAATTGTTAAGGTTCATACTGTAATTTTCGATTATCAGAGTTTATTATTGTTTTCCCACGTCTCTCACACCCGCCCCTGCCGATCGAGGAGGTCACCTCTCTATACGCAGAGAGCGCGTACACACCCAAGTCCGGACCAAGGCGGGTTAGCCATAGTTTCACACCGGCAACAGAAACTACATCAGCCAGTGAATAAAATACGAGAAAAATTATAGAAGACACATACAGATTGGTAAAAATAAATTGACAAAAGGACACATTTCTAAAGTCTCTGCTCATTGGCTGCGTCTACTGTTCCACATAGGGAATAATTATAACAAAGTATAATGTGTTCATTTCCATTATAAAATCATGATCGTCATAGATCTGGAACTAACATTTACCAAATACCAATGATCCCTAAAACGTTACAAAAGTAAAGCATCTTACGCATTAAGAACTATTTTTCTAACATTTTTAGTATTGAATGCATTTCCTGAATATTTCTGATCAATTTTATTCTTGAAATAATGTCATATAGCTATGCAAACGGGTTACCTTGGTTTTTATGCAAAATTTCAGAGCAATATCTCTGATATCTGACCATATATGACAACGAAGTCAGCATCAAAGTAAAGGTCAGAGGTGTCATTTTATATAATAGCTATAGTTGTATTTTTCACACCAAAATTATGGTTTTTTTTCACCCGATGACCATCCAAAATAATAGGCTTCTGCTCTGTCCTACTCTCTACCCCATGCTAAATTTCGTGTCGATTGGGACTTTACTTGTTTCATGCCCTAAATATTTTGCGATCATCTGCAAATAGTATTTTATTCTGACTCTATCCATAACTCCATACAAGATTTCGTAAGGATCGGACCATTATTGCGACCTGCAGCGTAATCAGTCGTTCAGACAATAAGTTCCAATATCTCAATGGTATCAGCAAAATTTGCCACTTGTCGATCTAGCAAAACAGACCCGTTTGTATGGGCGTTTCGGCTTTTTACATGATGGTCCTCTGTAGGAATATTCAGTAAATTGTTGAAATAGTAGTCATAAAAGGAGTTGACTAATTGTGAGACATATTGGGATATACTTACTACTCTACCAAACTCGCGCCGAATATATTTTTTTTCCAGAGACAAAAATGTGTTTATATTGTCCACCATAGTATGGAGAGTATATTAAGTTTGTCATTCCGTTTGTAACACCTCTTGATCAGCATAAAATTCTATGTTGATTTAGCGATATCCTTCCGTCCGCCTGTCTGTTTGTGGAAATCGCACTTGCTTCCGAGCGCAATTTTACTCAGATATATTTTGGTCAGGACTTTTGGTATTTAAAATGGGCTATATAGGTCTACGTTTTGGTATGGACCCCACATAACTGTACGAATTTTTGGTTACAATTTTAACCCGAATTTGCTGCAAATGAGCAGTTATTATTTCCAGTATGTAGGAAACATCCTTACGTTGAACTGCCATTTAAGTCCAAATTTTGGTATAGTCCGCAATAGGTAATACTTCCTATGACAGAAAATTACCTGTGCAGAGCCATGTCTTCGCATGGCCCCCAAACAAATGTACCTTCCAATATTTAGTATTTTGATGATTTTATATACATTTCTCAGCAGATTTAGAGTTTTTGACATGCGCCACCTTCTCTGACAGATAATTGGCTGTTGAGGTCCACGTTCTCGTATAGCCCCATATGACTGTAACACCACTTATTCGTAATTTTTAAAAAATATGGTGTCATTTTTTAAAGTTTTTTTTTTCCATTTTGCTCCTTTCAAAAGTAGAGGGTATATATTACAAAAGTCTGTATCTATAGCACCAATATACTTGTTTCATCTGATTTCAAATGAAAGCTAAGGTCGAGAAATTTAAAGTGCCCTCGACTACGTGCCGTTCATTCAAGCTTTTCAGGTATGACTGTAAAAATGCCATGTGACTTGAATCACTTTAATTTGATCCAGTGCGGGTGTAATGATAATCTGGTCACAAAAAAAAAAACAAAAACTACCTCGACGACTTCCCAAGTTTTTTGTATGGCAAAACGAAAAAGAAAACAAAGACTGGTTTCGTTTTACAGAGACTCGTTTAAAGGGAAACACGCACAGCGAACAATGAATCATAATAATAATTTGTAAGCCATAAAAATCACTTTGGGCATGAGGTCACTTCTAACGGGCTGAAACAAAAGGCCCAAACAAAACAAACCGTATTGGCTTGGCTAGGCCAGTCCACTTTGGAGTTTAATGGACCAAAACGAATTTCAAGCGTTGTTCAAACGTTGTTCGCAACGTTACGTCGTAATGAATTTGCAATTGCACAATACCCAGGTAGTTACAGACAATTAAATGCAAACCGGTTTCTGTGTATTCCACCAAAGCGCTTTGGATGCTGTCGATAGCGTGTGACAGAGACATAGATGTGGCTAAGCTGTTTGTTGCCAACAACTACCACTCCGCACCGCACAAGTCGTTCGTCCACAAAAATGCTGCTAACATGTTGGTATCCAAACAAGTTGTGATCTTTGGCATAATCCAAAAGTTGCCAGTCTAACCAAGTGAATAAGTGGTCCAGGAGTTTTCCTAAGTACACACCAAGCGATCTCCACAACTGGATGCTGGCGGCTGTAGTCGACGTAAAACCGGTTACTCAAGATCACACAAAAATAGAATGCAACAGGCACACACACACACACACACACGCAGACACACCACATACAAATCTTCTGTTTCACGTTTTTCACACATACGCGTCTTGGCATTTCAAATGCATTTAACAAATACAAAAACACTCCACCACACACACACACATACAGTGGTGGCCATATCATATGCAACTAAGATTCATCTACGTTAAAAGGCTATATAAATTTGTAAATTTCACAACGAAGTATATAAAGATGGTTTAATTATAGTCACTACTTTCATACGATTTCAAATTATTATCAAAATGTGCAGCTTTTGTTTATATCTCTATGTTCACAGGTATTTTGTTGACAAATATGAAATTTGGTGTGGTCAAAACATATGCAACTTTATATATTTGGTTTAAATAACGGCATTTTTACAATTTCCTTTGTTCTATTGTTCTTCTTATTATTATCTAGAGACACTGCGTAAAGAGATTTAAAGCTACCTTCACATTTTTATTGCGTTGTTTTTTCACAAAGCTAAAACAGAGTTTGTTCAAAAATGGCACGCGATAAATTTGGATTTGAGCTCAGACAACGAATTGTGACTGCGTATCCTTCTGGATTATCACAGAAATGTATTGCCGAGATATATACCGTTCATAAAAGCTCCATATCGCGCATCATTAATAATTACAAAAAAAATTCACAAGTCTCTGTTATACACCGTGGTGGTCGAAATCGAAAAACAAGCGATCGGACGGACAAATTAATAATCAGACACGTGAAAAAAGACCCATTTATATCTTCCTCTAAGATAGTGGAAAGATTTCAGTTGCCAGTTTCTGCTCGCACTATCCGTAGAAGACTTTTACAAGCCTCCCTCTGCGCAAGACGTCCTGCAAAAAAACCACTGATATCGAAGCGAAACCAGAAGAAGCGTTTGGAATTAGCTAAAGCTCATATAAATTGGACAGAGAGTAAATGGAGAACTATATTATTTAGTGATGAGTCCAAATTTAACATAATTGGTAGCGATGGCATGTGCTATGTAAGGCGACCAGAAGGAAAACGACTCGAAGCACGTTACTGTAAAAAAACGGTCAAGCATGGGGGGGGGGCAATATAATGGTGTGGGGTTGTTTTTCTGGTGCCGGAGTTGGCCCACTGCACAGAATTGTTGGTATTATGGATAGATTTATGTATAAAGACATATTGCAAAGGGTAATGCTCCCATACGCAGAATATAATATGTCATTGCGGTGGGTCTTTCAAGGACAACGACCCCAAACACGCTTCGAAGGTGGTCAAATCGTGGTTTGCCGATAATAGAGTTGCGGTGATGGAATGGCCACCCCAATCCCCAGATTTAAACCCAATAGAGAATCTGTGGGAAATCGTAAACAAAAAAATTGATCGAGAAAATTGTACAAGTTTAGATTTTTTATTTTGCCGGCTGGAAGATGCCTGGAAATCAATCCCAAAAAGCGTCATTGACAATCTTATAGCGTCAATGCCTCGAAGATGTCAGGCTGTAATCGACAACAACGGATTTGCAACAAAATATTAATTTTATTTGCACTTTACTGAGCTCGATTTAATTAGTTGCATATGTTTTGGCCACTTAATAATAAGACTGAATATCTTTTTCTAATTTTTTTTATAAATGAATTGAATATCTATGGAGTATATGTTTTTTTTTCTTAAACTACAAGCAATAAAAAATAATATTTAAAAAAATAATTGCATAATTTTGTTTTCAGAAAATTTTTTCACGGTTTTTGGTAAAGGTTAGATTTCAGTTGCATATGATATGGCCACCACTGTACATGTGTATATTTTAAAAATTGCACTTAAATAGGTACTTATTTAGATGAAGAGGGTTGGGAAATTTACCTTTTTAAAAATCACAATTAAAATTTATCCACTCAATTTAATTCATCTGTATTTTATGTGCTCTGCTTGCGTTTTTTTTCTCTCTATTCTTTATTCGCTGTTTCACTCAAAATATTTCGCTTTTTCGAAAAAAGAACTTCTTTTTGAAATTGAATACTTAAGTCGAGGATGATGTATTTATTTCACTTTGTATTTCTTCTTTGTTGGAACTCAACAACTTTTTTCAATACTTAATTTCTTTGTATTTTTATTTTATTATTTTTTTTTCTTTCTTCTTTTTTGTTTTGATTCAATTCGTTTCGTTTCTTTTTTTTTTCGATTTTTTTTGGAGCACTCAGACAGTAAATGCCGCTTCAGTTGCTGATTTTTAATTCAAACCACAACACCATAACAACATGTGTGTTATATTTACATCTGTGTGTAGTAACATACAAGCGTGGTATGTTCGTACGCTCGTAGGTGTGTACCACTGTCGTCGTAGCACTACGGCAACAACGGTAAGTAATTTATTCACGAATATCCACGGTCTGCCGTTTGCTGCTGCAGTTTAAATGATGGCAGTAGGTAGCAGGCAATACTAACAAAATGCACTACTCCATTTGTTGCTGTCGCTATATCACGCGCACGTTATTATTATTTTTTTATATGTTTCTTATTCACTGAATTTCGTTAACTGCGGAGCAGTGATAATAACAAGCCAAATTGAAAAAAAAAAACACCATTCGATACAATGACTTGGCAACGCACAACGCTTTGGTAACGCTTCGTTTCGTTCGTTATCAACCAGCACGACCGGTGTTTACAAAACAACTGGCATTTATTGTGAGATTTGCCAAGCATACGACTGGCTGGCCGCTTCAAAACATATCAACAACATTACTCCAAGTGAGAGCGAGAGAGCATTGCACGCACACACTGAACACTGATGGGGAGAATGAGAGCATATCCGCTTTTGAGATTCAATAAGAAAACTAAAATGTGTATATGGCAACGCCGTTGCTCTCTTGTCGTCGTGATAAAATATAAGATAGGGAGAGTGTGGTGTGCATCACTGTTAAACAACATCAATGTTCTCTGTTATGGAAGAACGAACATTTGTGCATGGCAATGCCATTGCTCTCTGTCATCATGGTAAAGGAGAGCCCTACGATATGCCATGAATTTTACTTATGTTCCACTTGGCTGTTAATGCAAAAGAAACTGAAAGTTGCCGGAAACAATACGAAATAAATTGATATATTTTTAATGTCTCTCAGAGCCACAAGATGAAAACAATATTTCAATACGGTAGTTCTTTATATCTGTACTCAGCGTAAATCTTACTTTTTAAGTTTATCCACATACAGCTACAGCTTTGCTACAGTTCTTTACTGGACCCGAAACACCATTTTATGAACAAAATAGTTTTGGTGTTTGCTTTATTTTGAAATAACTTAATATTTGCAGTCCATGCATATAATTTCAGTTGTGCATTATTATTCCTCACTTTTATCAAAAGACCGTTAAAAATAACAGCAAAAATAACAATCTTGCCAATTTTTGGTATGATAGGGAAGATTTGTATCATCGTAAAAATGTTGCATACACACAAATCCGATAGAAGCCAAAATTAAAGTTTCAGTGTTTTTATTAAAAGGAAGATTTCCATATCGCTTAACGTGGATCTCATTAGCTTGGTGCGTCGAACAGTGGTACGATCTTGGTAAGTTTATTATTGATTGGAATTGATAGAATATATCAATTAGAAGGAATTTTAATTTTGGTATTGATACGTCAAGTCAAGTTAACTAGAACAAGTTTTTAAATCAGACGATTTTAGATAATGAGTATTTTTATCAATTTTTATACCCTACAACACTATGTGTTGGGGGTATTATAAGTTTGATTGGGCCAAAAATTATGTAACACCTCGAAATATTGGTCTCCCACATAGGAAAGTATATGTGGATGTTCCTATCGCGTCGAGCTGAGTCGGTCTAGCTATGTATGTCCGTCCGTCTATCTGTCCATGTTCATTTGTAAGCACTATACAGGTCGCAATTATGGCCCGATCTTCACGAAATTTATAATGGAGATGATCGGATAATATTTAGGACCAAAATAATGGACATAATGGACAAAAACTGAAAAAATTCCTTACAAAGTATATATATTCCTGATCAACATAAAATTCTATGTCGATTTATCAATGTCCGTCCGTCCATCCGTCTGTCCGTCTGTGGAAATCACTCTAGCTTCCGAACGAAATTAAGTAGGTTGATAAAATTTTACTCAAATGTGTATTATGTCTGCAGGACTTTTGGTATTGAAAATGGGCCATGTAGGTCCACGTCTTCGTGTAGCCCCCATAAAACAGTAACTATCGATATTCGGTATGTTGATGATTTTAGCGACATTATTTACCGGAACTATTTCAAATTTGGTATTTGAATTTCATAATGAATACCACAGCCTATGACAGAAAATTGTCTGTGTCTTCGTAAAGCCGCCATATAACGGAACCCCCGATATTCGATATTTTGATGATTTTAGCGACATTATTTACCGGAAGTATTTCAAATTTTGTATTTGAAGTTCGTATTGGATACTACAGCCTATGACAGAAAATTGTCTGGGCAGGTTCCTTTAAAACCCCCATGGTACCTCCCTATATTCGGCATTTTGATGATTTTAGCTATATTATAAACAATTTTTTGAATATTGTAATAGCTTGTGACAAAAGTTGGCTATGCAGGTCCACGTCGTCGTATAGACCCTAATATACGGCTACACTCACTATATTTACGATTTTAACAGAATTTTTAACGGATTTTATTTTTTTGAAAATTGTTAAATTTGTACCAAATGGTGGGGGTTATTCAAAGTACTTACTTTTTTACTTGTTTTAATTTCACTTACAATATTGAGGTTAACATTTTTGTAATATTTTTTCACCTTACAACACAGGTTAGGCCTATTGTTTTCAAAGATATCCGCAATATATTTAGGGGCTGACAAATAACTAAAAAAGTTCCTGATTTTGCAGCCGTTATAACGGTCACAAATAGAAACAGAGAACACGGAATCTCGCATGATGTTAGATTTTAGGACACTACTTTTGTGTGAAAAAAATACCAACATACCAATACATAAATATTTGGCAAATGTCCATGGTCAAAATGCTAAGGATAATATCTGGGCAGTACTCTATATCATAATTTCAAAAGCGGAATCTTGCAAAATGGATTTGGACATAAGGGGGCTTCTAACATATTGCAGTTTTGTAGGGTATCACATGGTCGGCCCCGCTCGACTGTAGCCTTTGCTTACTTGTTTCAATTTGACTTATAACATTGAAGTGTATATTTTGCAATATTTTTTCACCTTAAAACACAGGTTGGGGTTATTATATACAGATTATATATAATAGTCCGAGATTATAATTATAGTCCGATCCTCACGACAATTTTCATAGGGTTAGGGTTAAACTCAGAAGGGCTAGGCCTCTTGTTTTCAACGAAGTCCGCAATATATTTAGGGGTTGAAATGGACCAACAACTAAAAATGTTGCTGATTTTTCAGCCATTATAAAGGTCACAAATAGAAACCAAAGGACACGAAATCCCGCATCAAGTCTTTAGGACATCGGGTAGAATGGACCACTACTGAAAAAATACCAACATTACTTACAGGCGATATCCAAAATACACAAAAGGCGAACTTCTGGAGCCAATCGACACGCCTGAGAAGAGTGGTAAGGACATGGAAAAATTCTAGCATTTTGGATGATCATTGGATTATATTTAGCTATAAAACGGACCACAACAACTAACAGCACGATGGAGTACGAAAATATTGGCAAATGTCCCTGGTCAAAATGCTAAGGGTAATATCTGGACAGTGTTTCCTGACATAATTTCAAAAACGAAATCTTCCCAAATGATTTGGACATAAGGGGGTTTCTAACACATTGTAGTGTTGTAGGGAATCACATGGTCGGCCCCGCACGACTATAGCCTTTGCTTACTTGTTTTATCTGTATTAGATGAAGTATGAAAATGGAATACTTCGGTCCACTATGTCTGTTATCTCACGCATGTTTCCACATTTTCCAAAAATTTAAATATATATATTATAAAGTATAGGAAGTAGTCTATATGTTCTACATCTGGCACGTTGTAATATTTGTATCAGTCTTAGGTCAGATGCGAATTGGTCAATATTGGCGAAATGCTTCGGAAGGGTTAACAGTTTGAATAACTCAATGCTGGGGGCATACATCTGTCGGCAATATGTATAAGCTTCGAAAGGAGAGAAAAAATTCACATGTTTTTTTTAAATCAAAATTTTCTCTCAATCGAACTATTTCGTTCGTAAACTATACAACTCTTTATGTGATACATTGTGCCGAATATCATTGTTATAGAACTCACATTACAGCATTAGTAAGGCACTTCTATAAATAAGTATCAATTTTATGCCAAGCTAAGCACGACGGGATGAAAACAGATCATAATTACCTACTGAGTTAAAGAGATCCTCTTAAAAATGATGACTTCATTTAATGGATTCTTTGATAATTGAGTTAAAGTAAATAAGAAACTGAGAGTGCGTTTTAAATGTCAAATCAGCCGGACTGATAACATCGCCTTCACCAGCATAATCCGTTAATAGTTTACCACTCTTCCTTCAGAACAGAGTTTGGAAAATTATTAGAAAATTCAATTAAAGCATTCACACATAAAATGGCGTGTGCGCTACTCATTGTCTCAGAGGGGTTTGTTATTGAACAACGATAAAATACACGAAGCTCTGACGAGGGACCCGTATATTTTGTTAGGTAGGTGACAATATTTCTCCAAACTAGATTTATTTGTGACCAAAAGCCACACTCGACTTATTTGTTCGATGTTTTCAATACTTCAATTAATTCACAATTTATGGCTTTTTTTATTTATTAATTAAAATTGTGGAACTGTTGCCAGGCGATGGCGCATAAATGTTCTTTCGCCATGGCATGGAATAAAGTAGTGGCGGAGGTTTGAATGGGTACAAACGAACGGTATGTGAAAGTTCAGACGATGTGAGAACGGAGCAAATGTCCGTTTAACAAACAAAAATATCACTGGGCAAACATTCATACATCTACGGATGTGCGTATGTGTGTAATTTGTCGAAATGTAATGCCATATCAATTTCTTTACTCGAATACCTATCGACGTGGACTGCTTTTTCTTGGAAGCAACGCAGAATAATGCAACTGAGCAAACATGTATTTAACCCACCCTGTGTCTTTCTTAAGAGGGGATGTTCACGGCCCCATTTGGTGTGTGCATCATGTCTGCATTCATCGGAACTCATATCAAAGTTAATTTTAGACCGCAAACGGGGAATTTGAAGGGGAAGAAAAGTTTACTTTTTCAAAGAATAAAGAGTATAGATATAATGCAGGATATGGGATAAAATGGGCGGCTGCATTCTAAATTACAACCTCTTTGAGTTTGAGAAATTCATTTCTAACATAAGTAGCATATGTGTTGGAAATGTTCCCCCCGCCCCCCCCCCCCCCCTTTCCATTTATCTTTTAATCGGTCTGTTAATGAAAATGTTCATCAATTAGAAAATGAAATTGAGTTCGGAATGATAAATGTGTATTGTTATGAATTCTGGATTAACAAGAACAGTATATCGATTCAGTAACTCCGAACTATCCGACAATCAACAATTTTGTCTACACTTTAACATCCAATATTATTTTCATCTATTTGCAAATTTAACCAATGCAAATATATTTTGGTTAATATAGCAATTGTTTTTTCTCTTAGGGACACACAAGGAAAATGTCCGAACCAAATTTATGAATTTTTATTTTTTGCGAAAATGAAAAAAATTAAAGTTATTTTTTTAAATGGAATTTTGTTTTGATTTTATTTCTATGTGGAAATACTGAAAATCGCAAAAAAAAAAAAAAACAAACATTGACATGATTCGGTTTTGGTCGGAGTATGTGCGAAAATTCGCCCAGAAATACATTTTTGATTATTATGAAATTCATGAATTGACGATTTGCGTTAATTTTATGCGAAGAAGTTAACTTGACTGTTAACTGTTCTGTTCTGATTTAATGCTGCAACCTTATGCTTTGTTTTGCACATTGATTTAGGCTGTTTGTTTCAAATTTGGCATTTGGAGCTCGTAATGGATATTAAAGCCTAGGTCCACGTCTTCGTATAGCCCATGGTACAATGATATCAAGGTAGGGCTATGATACCATATGATTTTAATTTTTTTATTTTCTTGGCTTAACATGTCATATTTATTTGTTTATGTATGTGTTTTCTATTCAATAACAAAAAAATTGTTCAGAAAATATTCAAATTCGGGTGTTTTCAAAATGTTTATTTCAACGTATGCATCGACAAAATCTAGAGTTTTTGTAGCGAAATAATCGTTTAGAGATATATAGTACATGATTTTAGAAAGAAAGAAGTGTTGACCTTTCATTCAGTTATCGCGGTTTTCAATTATTTATTCAAAATAAATACAACAAGTTGTTTGATTTTTTATTGTTTTGATACTAATTACAAGCCGAACAGGTAGACCTCTATACTTGCAATTTTTTCAAAGTTGGCCTACCTTCTCTTCATTGTACCATGGTATAGCCCTTATATAACGGTACCTCCCGATATTCGGTTCTTTGTTGATTTTTGGCGACATTATTCACCGGAATTGTTTCAAATTTGGTATTTGAAGTTCGTAATGGATACTACAGCCTATTACAGAAAATTATCTGTGCCGGTCCACGTCCTTGTATAGATCCCATATCACGGTACCCCCCCCCCCCCCCCCCCCCATATTCGGTATTTTAATGATTTTAGCGACATTTTTTACCGGAATTGTTTCAAATCTTGTATTTGAAGTTCGAAATGGATACTACAGCCTATGACAGAAAATTGTCAGTGCAGTCTTCGTATAGCCCCCCAAATAACGGTATCTTCCGATATTCGAAATATTGATGATTTTAAAAACATTATTCACCGATTTTTTTTAAGTTTCGCATTTGAATATTGAAATGGCTTATGACAAAAGTTATATATGCAGGTTGACGTCGTAGAAACCCTAATATAACGTCTACATTCAATATTTTTAAGATTTTAACAGAATTTTTAACGGATGGTTTTTTTTTTTTTTTTTTGAAAATTGCCATATTCCTTTTAATTGGTGGAGGGTATTCAAAGTTTGGTCCGGCCGAACTTACAGCTTTTTTACTTTTTCATTGTTATTATACCCTGCACCATACGGTGGTACAGGGTATTATGTATATTGCCATTTGTGTGTAATATGCAGATGCAAATGAAATAGAACCATAGATCATTCCGTTCGTCCGTCTGGTCATATGTTTTTTCCGAACAAAGTACAAATCGAATTTATTGTCTGATTGAGATGGAATTCTCCACAAATCGTTTGTTTGGTTCAAGCACGAACCCTATTGAAATTTGTGATAATCGGTTCAAATTTAGATATAGCTCCCATATATATCTTTGTCCGATTTCAATTTTATTGTGCGCGATATGTGTACTATTCGTCCAATTAGGATCGCAGATCCAATGGCAATTAGGACGGCACATCCGACCGACCTCAGCTTAGAAGCAAGTATTTCAAATTTAGTGAATATCGCTACAGAGATAGCCATAGCACCCATATAAATATTCCACCGGATATGATAGTTTAGTCCCCACAGCGGCAAAATGCTCTCCAAAAGTGTGATTTGCAGTAAAATATATCGATCTATCCTACAAATACCTTTGCCACATTCTGTCGAGATTTGTTAAGATCTGGATACGTTCATCCAGGACAACGTTTGCCGAGCCAGCTAGTTAAGATATGTAAGTATATGATGGTGGTGAGATCCAATAAAACAATTTTAAGAAAAGGCAAGCGAATTACTGTGCCTGAGGTTATTTCACCGAGGAAACAAAGAAATGGCTCTTGGGAAAATTTAATTTTTTTTCTCAACATCCTCCCTGTAATGAAGCGAAAAGAACAAACAAAGAAATTTGTATAGCTTCGTGGCTTTTGATTAATATTCGACAATATGTTGAAATGCACTTGTATAAACAATCATTTAGGCACACGTACGCACCCCCATTCTCAGATTCACTCATATTCGCTACTAACAGGATGCCAATGGCGTATGCCATCGCTCTAAACTCCTCTGAGTTAAGAGTGAAGGGAAATGATGAGCTGCAGGCAATATTGTGTCACGTGTTGCACGTCTCGACATTATGGGATTTAATTTTTTATAATTGTTAACCCATAACATTGTGATTGGTGGTGGGACATGTTGTCTCATTTTAAATTCTTTATTTATTTTGCAATGTCCTTTTCATGCGTTTCTCATTCGCTACATGTCATTGTCCTGTGCAGTTGTGGATGTAAGTATTTATGGGTGCGAATTGCGACATTTTTTTTTATCATTTTACGTGACATTTGAATATCGAGTATTTATAGAATTATTATACCCTACAACACTATGTGTTGGGGGTATTATAAGTTTGATTGGGCCAAAAATTATGTAACACCACGAAATATTGGTTTCCCACATAGGATCTTCCTAGCTCGCCGAGCTGAGTCGATCTAGCTATGTATGTCCGTCCGTCCGTCTGTCCATGTTAATTTGTAATCACTCTACAGGTCGCAATTATGGTCCGATCTTCACGAAATTTAGAATGGAGGTGGAGCTAGGGTCATAATAGAACCCTATTTCTTTTGGAGATGATCGCATAATATTTAGGGGTTGAAATGGACCAAAAACTGAAAAATTTAATGATTTTGCAGTTGCTCTACAGGTCGCAATTATGGACGAATCAAAGCGGAAGTTAGCATGGTGCTAGAGCTTAGGGGTGGCTAGAAGTCTTCCAATTTTGATGGTCATTGGGTAATATTTAGTGTGTGAAATAGACCATAACATTTGTGTTAAATAAAAGTCATATTTTCCATTAAACCGCGAATATTTTTAATCCCGACGAAATCACAAACAGACGAACAGGTCAATTCTTACCGTTACGTCGATGCCGATATTAAATATATCGGATATATATATCGAAATATATACAATGTGTATATACAAAGAAAGGGGATGTTAGCTATAATGCTTATATCTCAAGAATGGCTGGACCGATTTTGACAAATTTTGTCAATTCAGAATGCCCTCTTGTTGTGAAAGTATAAAATCTAAAAAAATCGCATAAAAAAATGCCAATAATGATGTTAATATAGATTTTGTAGTATGTGACATTATTTTATTTTATTTTTTTTTTCAATATTTTTATCGCATGCGATTTTTTCATTTTGACTTATAATATTGAAGAGTACATTTTGTAATATTTTTTCACCTTACAACACAGGTTGGGGTTATTCTATACAGATTGCAATTATCGTCCGATCCTCACGAAATTTTTCACAAGGGTAGGGTTAGGCTCAGAAGGGCTAGGCCTATTGTTTTCAAAGATGTTCGCAATATATTTAGAGGTTGAAATGGACAAACAAAAAATGTTCCTGATTTTGCAGCCGTTATAAAGATCGCAAATAGAAACTAAATGACACAAAATCTCGCAAAAAGTTTGGGTTTAGGATAGCGGGTAGAATAGACTTTTGTATGAAAAATATACAATCGACACGCCTGAGAAGGATAGGGAAGAATTCTAACATTTTGGATGACTATTGGATAATATTTAGCTGTAAAATGGACCACAACAACTAACAGCACGAGGGAGTGCGTAAATATTGGGCAAATGTCCCTGGTCAAAATGCAAAGGGTAATATCTGGACAGTGCTCCGTGACATAAATTTAAATGTGAAATCTTCCAAAATGGACTTGGACTAAAGGGGCTTCTAACATATTGTAGTGTTGTAGGGTATCATATGGTCGGCCCCGCACGACTATAGCCTTTGCTTACTTGTTTTTGAATTACATTTCTTGGAAATTAGGCAAATTGTGAAGCGATAGAATTGCACCCAGAAAACAAAGACCAAATGTGCTTCTAAATTTTTTAAGATACTCTTCGTACAACTAGAACTAGGAATGTTACATATGCTGACGGCATAGTTCCGATAATTGGGGAAATTCCTACAAATAATCTCGGAATTAATGCAAGGATTGCGGTTATATTATTTAATGGAGCACGTAGTAAACTTTTTAGAAGGAAACAGAAAGAAAGTTTGGGGACTAACATCAAATATTTTGTATTGAATATATGAGTCATTTATCATTTATCAGTCATTTATTACATATGGAATTTTCGTCTGGTGACATTTTCTAGTCATATTAACACGTAGGTATACTTTGTACAAAGTTTAGATATATGAGGGTACCCAGGTGTTCAGTAACACAGTGCTACACTAACATCCTTTCAGTCAAATTACAGAGCGACAGAATGTCCGCTATCTGGGCAACCACATCTGGACAGTCCAAAGGTGTATCAAAAATTTAAATTTTGGGTAGAGAAAATGATTTGCTAATTTAGCCGGAATTTTTGCTATAATGTCAAGTAATTTGTACAACTCGACAACTCAAAAGGAAGTGACAGAATTCTATATTCGAATTCAAGAAACGATTTTTACCCAATTGTATGAAAAATGTTTACGTTTTCTTTCGAGTTGTCGATCTCAGTCTTCGTTCAAGTAAAAGACAGAAACAGGCATTTACAGAAACCAAATATGAATTTCTTTCGAGTTGGAAGCGAATGAAGCCTTTCGAAAACATAGATAAAATCCAAATACATTTTTTGTGGAAAACTCATAACCGAGAATATACAAAGATGTTCAACGAAATTCAGCCAGATTGATAGTGAGTGGGAAACGATGAAAAATATTTTAAATCTTGAATAAACTCTTATTGTTGTTATCATGGCAAAATTATACAAGGTAATCTCCAAGGCCTATATAAGGTTGGCAAAGATTACTTTTAAGACTTTTTGTATTTAAATCTTTTGACATTAAACTTATTGCCAGGAGGGCGTACTGGCCGACCTCATATAAGCCATGGTAATGTCATGCTAAGACATGATATACAATTTTTTCATAATATTTCATTGACAACATCCACATTTCAAAATCAAAAAAAAAAAAAAAACTTTCTCCTTTGACCCTGTTCGAGGGTCCACAAAATTCACCTTACGTATAGCCTCCGACAAATATTATTACTTGCATTTTAATGGGTATTATAAAAGCATTTCTTCCCACAACCTGAGACTACAATAGCTCCACCATGAATATTTTTTTAATGAGGGGTAAAAGACCTTCCCTCGTCTCATCTTCCACCGGAACAATAAAACATTTTTTGGAGCCTCTGTCCTCTCCTCCAAAAAACCAATGTCCCTCTACCCAATGTCCTCTGTTCAATTTTCTTCTACCAATTTTAGTTTCGTCTATTTCCACATTTTTTTCTGTGCCACCTAGTCTCACTGTATCCTGGATCGAATTTACAACAAACACTTCCCTGCAGAAGTGTTTTAGTCTGTTTCAGATTGCACTTCTGTAATATTATTGGTTTTTGGAAATTGCCGCACCATAAAAATATAAACGCCAATTTTTGGTAGCCGACAAGTGAAATCGGTCTTATGGACTGGCTGAAGCTACACCTTTCAGCTCATTTATGGACCCTTAAATACCGTGTAAAAGGCGAGAAAATGACAAAATATTTGATGGAAAATAAATGTAAATATCTTGCCAGTTGTGCGTCCATATCTAAGTAAGTTTTCAACTATTGCACGATTCACATACCAAAATTTGAAAGAATTGTGTTGAAAAATTTGGCTAAAATATTACATATTTGAAGGTAGCGCTATACGGGGCATATAAGAAAACATGGACCTATTCCGACAACATACTGTTAGATATAAACTATTACAAACTCTACATAACGAATTTTGAAAGATTCCGCTGAAAAGTATGGCTAAAATTGCTAAGGGACCGTTATATGGGTACTACACGAACACGTCCACCTATATAGACAATTCTAAATATATAATTTGAAAAAAGATCAGTTTGAAAATATGGCTAAAATCGTCAGAATACCGAATTTTGGGACGGTCTTGGCCGACCTTAATAATGCAAAATATGCATGTGTGTAAAATTTGTCTATATCATTTCGTTCGAAAGATAGTGTGATTACAGTAGACAGACGGGCAGACAGATGGACATCGTTTAATCGAACTCTACGCTGATCAAGATTATATGTACCTTCGAGGTGTTACAAGCTGGACCATAAATTATAGCGTACATGGTATGATTGCATGGGATTACCTTTGTTATTGTACCATTGTCTTCAACAATATTTAGATAAGGCAATCACCGAAAACAATTATTTGTGAACGACTTTAAACAAGGTGTATTCCCAACAATCTGAGTAGAAATTGATAATATAAATGTAGTTATTCCAAATTTTGATAAGTATTTAAGAACCTAAAAAATAGACATGCTCTCAGGCAATATATGCACTTGGTCAATCGAATATAACTGTGAAAATCTGTTAACGGTATTAGTTCTAAAAATATCTGACGTGGATCGTGTCCCCACTAAATAAGATCGTACAAACGACAGCACCATCTAGAATCAAGTGCCAGCAAATTATTCGGCAATCAGAAACACAACACTGAATCGAAAACATAAAGTACACCCAAAGTCAAAAGCAAATAGTGTTGCGGTTACATTGCATAGGTAATTTAAAACAGAGATGGGCATAATGTACGTTATTTTTAGTACACTAATAATTTCACTATCACTGTTCATTTAGTGGTAGTGCAATTTTTTATTCCACTACCACTAAAGGGTTAATGGTAGTGAAAAATAAATTGCACTACCACTAGCCATTTAGTGATATTTAAAAAAATGCACTACCACTAAATTTTAGTGGTAGTGGAATTTCAATAGCACTAACACTAAATTTAGTGACATTTAAAAAAACTTGCACTAAATTAGTGGTATTTCATAAAAAATAGCACTAAATTAGTGCTATTTAGAAAAGTAATCAAATTTTATGAATATGTACTATATATTCTGGATTGTTGTTCCCTACTCACTTCAATAAACTTCATTATAGCTGGTATAATACTTATATACATAGTGCTTTTTTGGCTTCGCTAAAATTTAGTGGTAGTGCAAATTTTTTTTTTTGAAAAATCACTACATTTAGTGGTAGTGTAATTTTTTTTAAATATCTCTAAAGGGTTAGTGGTAGTGCAATTTATTTTTCACTACCACTAACCCTTTAGTGGTAGTGGAATTAAAAATTGCACTACCACTAATTATTTAATTCTTAGTGCACTAAAAATTTAGTGCAATATGCCCAACCCTGATTTTAAATAATTCAGTTGGTTGATTTAAATGACCAACACGATAGGTGTAAGAAAAGATTCCATTTTATACCATATTAAGGCAAACTTCATAGATTGAGAAAGGTGGCATAGATTAATCTGAGCCGTTTCACATCGCATATTGGCTGATGCATGGAACTTCACTAGTTTCCAAATTTCAATACCATCTCTTTTGGTCATTAAAAGCTCACCTCGATAGAGAAAATTATCAAATATCCATCAACAAATAAAACAAATAAATCTAATACGAAACACAGGTAGCGTAGCCCGACGTCAAGGAAGTGGACGGAAAAAACACCAACATCAGCAGAAATGGTTCGAAATGTAAAGAAGCGACTTGATCGAAACCCGCGTCGCAGTGGCCGAAAAATGGCTCGTGAGCTGAACATATCGCAATATTCCATTCGGTAAATATTGAAAAATGAGCTCGGAGTAAAGACATTGAAATTCCAAAAAGTGCAAGAATTTACACCCCAAGAGAAAATAGACTCAAAAGTTGCTGGCCAAAAGTGGTGAATTGCCGAATTTGGTTTTCTCCGATGATAAAACATTCGTTGTTTAGCAGTTTATAAACAAACAAACTGATCGTGTTTACTTGCCAAAGAGGTCGACTGAAAATGTGCACCTTCGGTCGCTCTCCGCTCGTATTAATAGACCGTGGCATCAGAATAAATGCCGAATATTATCGCGAAATTATTCTGGAGGGTGTATTAAAGCCTTGGGCTCGCAAACATTTTGGCCGTAGACCTTGGACAATCCAACAGAACTCAGCACCATTGCACTCAACACGCGCCACCCAAGAATGGTTACAAATTGAGGTTCCTCGTTTAATTTCCAGCGCACAATGCCCACCAAAATCTCCGGATACCAATCTGTTGGACTATTGTGTCTGGAATATGTTGGAAAGCAAGGTTGGCACTAAAAAATACCAAAGTGTCGATCACCACAAGCAAGCACTCCGCCGGGAATGGACCAAAATACCGCAGAGCAATATTCGGGCAGCGTGTGACGGTTTTATTGGCCGTTTGAAGGCCATAATTCATACCAAAGGTGACCAAATCGAACAAATCTAAACTTATTCCAAAATTTGATTAAAAATAAGATGTAAAAACTGTGGCGTTTGATTTTGTTGCAGTTTTTTTATCTCATCCTGTATATTGACTTGCGTTATTATTCAAGCTTTTGATTCTTTATGGAGGATGTTCCGAAAGGGTTGGCCAATATTGTCCTTCTTGTATCTGACCTGATAGAAATATTGCAAGGTGTCAGATTTGGTTTATATTACACTACTTACTACACTTTTTGTAAGATATGTTACAATTTTAGGAAAATGTAATGTTTACAATTTCAAAGTATTAATTGTTAGTCAAAAGTTTAACAAAAAGGAGTGGATATTTATTAGAGCTATGCTTAACAGAAATATTGAGACACAAGAAGTTTGATGAAAGTACCTGACTTGTTTCGCATGACATAAGGGTTTCATTATTGGTCCCTTGTGTGGGAGGTACCAGAAGAAGGGGGCCGATTAATTCCATATTCACATCACATCTCTGATTGAGAGACAATTTTGGATAAACTAAGTTTGAAAAGTATAGCTGACTTGTTTCGCATGTTATGAGAGTTATAACTAATTAAAATGTGGATTCTTTGGGGGAAAGTTCCAGAAGGAGACTTTGTGTACCGGAAATATAAAGCTTAGAACGAATCGGATGCTTATTTCGCAGTTTACGAGAGTTTGGTTTTTCGTTGTGGGGAAGATACAAGAAGGAATCATATTCACTCCAGATCTTGTTTTAGTAGAAATATTGAGATGTGTGACATTTTGGAGATTTTATGAACGCTTTGGTCATTCAAAATGTTGACCCTTTGTGGGGGAGGTATCAGAAGGAGTGGGGTCGATATCTGCCATCCTCACAACAGATCTTGTGTTAATAGAAATATTGAGATATGCCGAGTTTCATGGCTATTCAAAATTATGATTCGTTATAGGGGGAAGCACTAGAAGGAGTTGACCGATATCTCTCTTGGGCCGATATTGTCCATCTCCGAACTTGTTCTGAGTTTGATAGTAATATTACGATTCTACAAGTTTGGACCAAATCGGATACTCCCTTCGAGAGTTATCGTGCTCACCAGCTAGACAGATCAGATAGACTCCAAATGTCCTGAAACGGACTTGGTCCAAAGAGATTTAGGGTCTAAAGTCTTTATTTCGATGAGGCAAGTTTCGCCGTAGCAAATGATATATACCCTCTGACTGAGGGTATAAATAAGGGACTAGCCAAGGTGTATTTACCAGGTGACACGGTAAAGCCATAATTCAAAACTCAAATATAACTATTACAACATCATTCGGTAGAGATTACGTCTAGTTAATTCAAAACAACCAAAAGTTGGTCGGACGCGGTATTAAGGTTTATTTCAACAAAAGTATTTGTTCTATCTTCAAAATGCGCTTATCAGACACAGCTTTAAATGCCTCTGTAAATTTTGTGAATATCGACTCAGATTCGGATATAGCCTCATATATATTCTCTTCAGATTTCAAGTGTTTAAACACGTATAAAACTGGCCGGCATCGTTCGACTTTCCTTTTTTCTCTACTGTATTTTTTGGTATACACCATTTACACTGTCTAGTTTTTCTCTCAGTTTTGTTTTTTAATTGTTGCATTTGTATTATTACGACTTTTCTATCTCAATGTTTATTATCTCTCTTGAAATGAGTAAAAAAGTTTTAATTGCGATTTATTTTCCCTCATTGACATTAATGGTTTTTTTATTTCTATGACCCCCCTAGGATTTTATCAATTGAAATTAAGCTTTAAGTGGGACGGAGAGTTGTAACAGGATAATGTACAAGAACAATATTTGAGCTCAAACGACTAAGAAGATTGAACTCTACAGAATCAGAAAGAGACAAATTGTTAATAGATTGCAACATTCTACAGGAGATTTGATTTGGAAATAATCGGAGTTGATTAGCATTCTAAATCCCAAAAATAAACGTTTGCTATACGCCAAGTTTATGATGATTTTTTTACATATCTTTTAATAAAGACTGAGTATTAAGCCATAAGCTTTCAGGCAACACTGGTTTAAACAGTTCACTCACGTTTCGTGTTTTGATTCACTGTCCAATATCTTCAGATCATGAATAGTCTTGCAATCATTGATTTTTACTACCAAACTGCGTGCTCGGCTCAATGGGAAGATAAGCCAGAAGCATTGCAAAAGCTACCAATGCGTCAGAAAACGTCACAGTTTGATGTGGTTTGTGGGCTGGTTGCATCGTTGGGCCGAACTCCTCAAATATGTTGTAAATTTTAACGTAACTGTGAATGGTGAGTGCTACCGTGAGATGAAATGCAATTTTTTATTTTTTGACTTGAATGACGTGTGCCACATATCGCGCTTTATAACGGACATATTGAGAGGAGAGTTCGGAGAAAATGTTATTTTACGTTCCAGACCTGTCAATTGGCCTCCAAGATCGACTTTAGAATATTTCAACACTTTCCCATAGCCCTTAAATAATCACCTTTCATTGCATAAGGAATTTGCTGTTATTGAAACTAATTATATATATATATATATATATATATATATATACGAATATATATACAATACGAAAACGTGGACCGTCATGACCCACAAATGTACAATATATATATATATATATATACCAAATTATATATAAGTATATATATATATATGGAGGGCTCACTGCTATACCGAACCAAGTCATGAAAAATAAAAAATGCCGAAACTAGTGCCAATGTCCCCGCATATGGCAACTCTGTTTACTCTGTAAAGCACAATGTCCAAAAGTGTTTCGTTCCAAAGATAACGTTAAAAAACCTAAGTCCACGACTGTCATTTTCGTTTTTATTCAAAGCAAAAATGAACCAAGTCAGTGTGTTTCACTTTGAATCAGCGTATATATAGATATCAGCACTGATTCAAGGTCGATTTAGTGATGTCCATCCGTCTGTCTGTCCACCTGTGGAAATCACTCTAGCTTCCGAGGCGTTTGTAGTAGGTTGATAAAATTTACTCAGATGTGTGTTTGGTCTACAGGGCTTTTGGTATTGGAAATGGTCGGTATTTTGATGACTTTAATGACATTATTCACCAATTTTTTTCATATTTCGTATTCGGTATTATGATGTTTTTGCGATATTATTTACCGGATTTTTTCAAGTTTCCTATTTGAATATTGTAATGGACTATGACAAAACTTGGCTGTGCAGGTCCACATTTTCGTATATACCCCCATATTACGATAACTCTCTATATTCGGTATTTTTATGATTTTTAAAAGTATTTTTTTATATCCAAATCCTTTCCAAATGGTAGAGGGTATTCAAAGCTCGGCCCGACCGAACTTACTGCTTTTTTATTTGATATACTTTACCTAATACACATTAAATATTAGTATGGGCACAATTACAAGAAAATTGTACATTATTCCATATTCATCTCATGTTTCTGGTTGAGAGAAATATTTAGATATAGCAAGTTGTAAAGAATCATCGACTTGTTTCGCAAGTTATGACAGATAAAGGCATTGAAAATTGTGACCCCTTGTGGGTGATGTACCGGAAGGGGTTCGCAGATATATTCCATCTTCACAACAAATATTGTGTTAGCGAAAATGTTTGTATGTGTGAAATCTAAAGGGAGTTGGATGATTATTTCGTTTTCTTTCAGTTTTGTTTTTCAAAATCTTAAACCCTGTGTGGGAAGGTACTAGAAGAAATGGTCCGATCTCTACCATCTTTATAACAGATCTTGTGTTGAAGGAAATTTTGAAATGTACCCAATCTGAATGAAATCGAATAATATCGCGTCTTATGAGCTTCATGGATATTCAAAATGTTGACCCTTTGAGGGGATGATACCAGAGGTAGTGGAGCGATATATTCCATATTCACAGCAGAGCGTGGGTTAATAAAAATATTCTGATCTGTGTAATTTGAACACAATCGGAAAATTTCATCACATTTTATAAAAGTTATAATTATTCAAAATTTTTACCCTTTGTGGGGGAGGTACTTGTTGGAATGGACCACTGGAGCACTGACCGAATAAGGATACCTTTCGAGTATGTAATGAACTTAACATGAAAACAAAATTCGATGAAGACGAAAATACAAATTTAATTTGGCAAAAGGAACTTCACTTAAAAGCAGCACAGCTAGCTCGAGACTCACTGAATACAGAAGTGCCATCTGATGAGCACTATTTCTGTACTTTCGACATTCAAAAAGCATTGCCTTTTCCAAAGCTATCAACATCAGTTGCTTATTACAAGCGGAACATCAACTATATTTAGTCATAAAATGAACAATTTATTTATTTTTTTTGACTTGGTTCGCTTTAGCTGTAAAACCTTCAAATTTTATTCAGAGTAATAACGAACCAAAGCAGGTTTTTTGTTTTTGAATATTTTTTTAGTAATATATTTAAATTATTTTTCTTTTAACTTTATATCATTAGTTAATTTTGAATATAGACTTTTACATTTTCTTTTGGTAGACTAATATATTGCTTCCAGAAATTAATTGCAGTACATTTACTTTACCTCTAAATATCTTGGAATTATGTTTTTATGACTTAGTTCGGTATAGCTGTGAGCCCTTCATATATATATATATATATATATATATATATATATATACATACATATATATATATATATATATATATATATATATATATTGTACATTTGTGGGTCATGACGGTCCACGTTTTCGTATTGCCCCCATATAACGCACCCCCCAACCCCTTTCGATATTTTGATGATTTCCATCCAAATTTTCCAACGGAATTTCTAAAATTTGATACTTAGGTTTCGTAGTTGGTTAGCCACATTTTTAAGGCGAAATATTTTATTCTGTTCTGTCGTCTGTGGTAGAAGATTGTTGTTATAGGTCCATGATTTTTATGACGCCCACATAGCGGTGCACCCAAATATTTTGAATCTTTAAGATTCTGCCACATTTTTATACCCTACACCATAAGGTGGTCAGGGTATTATGTCTTTGTGCATTTGTTTGTAACAGGCAAAAGGAAACGATATAGAACATAGTTCCTTTTGATGATCTGCATAGAATCACATTCTGAGTCGATTTATGTATGTCCGTCCGTCTGTCAATGTATTTTTGTAAACAAAGTACAGGTCGCATTTATTCCCCGATCCTAATGAAATTTTGCACAAATCACTTGTTTGGCCCAAGGACGAACCCTATTGAAATTGGAGATAATCGGTCAAAATTTAGATATAGCTCTCATATGTCTTTTTTGTGCCCCAAACGTGTAATATCAGCCCAAATAGTATGGAATTTTGATCGAAATCGGTTCAGATATAGCTATAGCTCCCATATATATTGTTCACCCGATTTTTGTTAGTTTTGTCCTCCGCAGCAGTAATATGCACTATGTAACAACAATATTTGGGGAAATATATCAAATATAGCTCAGAAATATCTTTGCTAAATTTTATAGAGATCGGTTAAGATTTAAATATAGCTCCCATATATAACCTCGTCCGATTTGCTTTTTATTGTGCACCAAATGTGTAATATTAGCCCAAATGGGATGGAATTACTTACACTTACGACCGAATTGAGTCTAGAAGCTAGTATGTCAAATTTGGTGAGAATCAGTTCAGATATTACTATCGCTCCCATATATATTGTTCATCCAATTTTGTATATTTGTTCCCCACATCCGTTATATGCACTCCGTAACAACGATATTCAGGGAAATATATCAAATGCAGGTCAGAAATATTTTTGCCAAATTTTATCAAGATCGATTCAGATTTGGATATAGCTCCCATATATATCTTTATCCGATTTCAAGTTAATTGTCCACCAAATGGGTAATGCAAGTCCGAATTGAAATATTTATTGGCATATTTAGTCTTTTGAACTTTAAATTATAATCATGGCTTGTATGATTTAATTCTCCCATAAAAACTTTTAATTGTTATGCGAAGCTCTACTAAATATGCAAAGTGGTGTAAGGTATCATAAGTCCGCCAACCGATTTCACTCGCAAAAATGGAAGGGGTTAATATTCAATCCAGATATTTTTCTTTTTAAATGTTTTCTTTACCCAATGGTATGATAATCTTAATTCATTTTTGCTTTTTAATTTTCAAATATTCGAAAAAAATAAAACCCACAAAGACAAGTGATATTTTTACTATCCGTTTCCACTAGTACCCGATCTTTGTTCAAAAATTTAGTATTTTATGTTACAGAGTTAGGTAACAAGCTGAAGAATATTATTTTACAACAAATTCATCGAACCGTGATTCAAATTTTCACACAAAGAACTTCTACCACCAAATTATTTTTTTTTCACGATCCAGGTTTGACCTTGCTTTTGTCGGTTTAACTGGTTTATTTCTAAGGAAATCCTCTAAGAATAAGTTATTACTATTCGGTATGGCAAGGCAAGCTTGTTTCAATGTGCAAAATGTAACGCAAAACTAAATGGGATTTGAACAAATGTCGGTTAAAAGTTAACGTACAGTCTCTATCTAACACAACCTTCCGATATTCTGTATTTTGAAGATTTTGGCCTAAATTTTCCCCAGAATGGTTCGAGTTTTTTCCCCAGAATTTAATTAAAGTTTGTAAAGGGTTCTTCCACCGAAGGCAGAACATTGTCTTCGTGTTACTATAGGCCCTACATAAAGGCATCTTCAGATATTTAGTGTTTTAAAGATTTAAGCCACATTTTATAATGGATTTGTAATATCTAAATTCTGTATTTGGGAAAATAGTCAATATTTAGATAAATGTCCCAACCAAACGATTCGCTCTGCAACTTTTAAAAACCAAGTATTGAAATAATGTTTTTATGCCTGTAATTCTTAATATTTTTTTGTTAAGAAATGAAGAATAGTACCACAGAAATAATTGATGCCAAAAACAATATAGTGGAACGTAGTGATTAGTGAGCGAATAATGCAAGTTGCGGTTGATTGAGTCACCACTTGCATTAAGGCCATTAGTTTCGGATCATTAACTTCCTCCCAAAGCTTTGTTGTTTGTTGGTTTCATTGGTTCATGAATTTGTTTTGGAAAAGTTTTTTTTTTTTTTTTTACTTTAATTATACTGCCGTGATAAAAAATTAAATGATTGAGATATACAGGGTGAAATGAAAAAACTGCAACAAACTTCAGACTGCCGTCATTTCTAAGCCACTCGTCCGACAGCTGTTAAAATTATGGCAGTTACAGCTCATTATACTGTTTACAAGCCTACAAATGCGTTTTGATGAGAATTTTCCAAAAAAAAAGTTATTCGTGATGGAATTCAAGCGTGATAGTGTGATTTCCTTTTATTTGGCTGGAAAACCACAAGTGGCTATTGTTAGAGCACTCCAGCATTTAATGTGAATAAATCTTTTGTGTCTCGTATCATCGCTCTTTATCGTGATATCGGTGGCGTAGCACGACTTCAAGGAAGTGGACGGAAGAAAACAGCAACATGAGCAGAAATGTTTCGAAAAGTAAAGAAGCGACTTGATCGAAACACGCGTCGCAGTGGCCGAAAATTCGCATTATTCCATTCGGCAAATATTGAAAAATGAGCTCGGGGTAAAACCATTGAAATTCCAAAAGTGCAAGAACTTACACCGCAACAGAAAATAGACTCAAAAGAGCTAAAGAGTTGTTTCGCTTGGCCGAAAGTGGTGAACTGTTGAATTTTGTTTTCTCCGATGAGAAAACATTCGTTGTCCAGCAGTTTGTAAACAAACAAAATGATCGTGTTTACTTGCCAAAGAGGTCAGCAGAAAATGTGCCCCTTCGGTTGGCCACCAGAACTCAAGCGCCGGCCATTGTGATGGTGTGGGCCGCCATAACAGCCGATGGTCGCTCTACGCTCGTAATAAAATTAAAAAACTGTAAAAATTATGGCGTTTGACTTTGTTGCAGTTTTTTATCTCACCTTGAGATTTGATGCACTTCACCTGAAATCCTCTGAGACTTCTTAGACTGATTCTTTTTTACTGTATTCTCGGCCTCAATGAACTTCTTATTGGGGAGTTTGGCGATATTGCTGTTGAATTTTTTAAATAGGTTCTTTAACAATTTAAGCATTTAAAAAGAAATATATTACATTTCGGACAGAAAACGATCACAATAAGGTAAGGTGATTGGGGTACCCGATAAATTTCAATCGAGTGCGAAAATTTAAAATGTTGGCAACCTTCTTCTTTTACTCTTCCCATATTCGGTTAATATTAAAAAAAAAATGTGAAATCCATGTATGATTTTCTTAAAACTTGGCCCGTCCTAATATTTTTGTCTAGATCAGAGAAAGTGTGAAATTGGAATATACGCTCAATAACAAAGACATAGAAGTATAAAGATGGGACAAGACAGAGCCAAGACATGGCAACCCTGTGAAAATACCTCTGTTGTTATGATATCGTAATAACATAGTTAGCAATGTTATGCGATTTATGCCGCTTAGGCAATATGCAATTAATTTGGAAAGTCTATGGAATAGAATTTTGAAACCCAATTTTTGGATTTTTCACACTTTTGTTTGTCATATTTTTCTATAAATGTGTTTTTGGTATTAACATTTTCCTGTCATGAACTGTTATATAGATAGTATAGCCACAAACCATTTGCTCAGAATGCATTTTGTCTAGTCTTTACCATTTTAGGTCTTTGTCAATAATGTTCAAACCTTTTCAAATAAAATCAATAAAGAAAGTCTTAAAGTCGGGCGAGTCGACTTTATGATACCATACACTCCTTTACATATTCAGTGGAGCTTAACATAACAAAAAAAAAAAAAAACATGTTAAAAAGCAGTAAGTTCGACCGGGCCGAACTTTGAATACCCTCCACCATTTGGAACGAATTTGGAAATAAAATCCTGAAAAAAAATTGTTAAAAATTTAAAAATACCGAATATAGTCCTTATATTGGTGCCTATACGACGTAGACCCACACAGGCATTGTTTGTCATAAGTCACTACCAAATTCAAATTCGAAACTTGAAATAAACGGTGAATAATGTAGCTAAAATCATCAATCACCGTTAGACAATGCGTAGACAATTTTTTGTCATAGGCTGTAGCATCCATTACGAACTTCAAATACGACATTTCAAAGAATTTCGGTGAGTATTGCACCTAAACTCGTCAAAATACCGAATATAGGGGGTACCGTTATATGCGGCATATACGAAGACGTGGACCTGCATAGACAATTTTCTGTCACAGACTGTTGTATCCATTGCGAACTTCAAATACTAAATTCGAAACAATTCCGGTGAGTAATGTTGCTAAAATCATCGAAATACCGAATATCGGGAGGTACCGTTATATAGGGGCTATATGAAAACGTGGACCTACATGGCCCATTTACGAACTTAACCTGCCTACTGAAAAAATAAACATGTGTGCAAAATTTTTGCCTTGTATCTCAATTCGGTCGAAAATAGCGTGATTACAACAGACAGACAGACGGACATGGCTAAATCGATGTAGAATTTTACGCTGATCAAGAATATATATACTTTGTTGGGTCTGACATGAGTATTTCGAGGAGTTACAAACGGAATGACAAAGTTAATATACCCTCCATAGTATGGTGGAGGGTATAAAAACGTTTTTATGGGGAATTTGTGAGAACTAAATCATACCAACTATGGTTATAATCATAATTTTAATTCCAAAGGATCTTATATATAAAAGAAATATCCTGCTCTGAATCAATTTTTACTACATTTTCCGATGCATTTGTGCTTTTTGGTGCCCAATTAACTTGAAATCAGATAAAGATGTATATGGGAGCTATATCCAAATCTGAAGCGATCTTATTGGCAAAGGTATTTCTGAGCTGTGTGCTATGGAGTGCATACTACGGCTGTGCAGGACATATTAAACAAATGGGATGAACTATATATATATATGGGAGCTATAGCTATATCTGAACCGATTTTCACCGAATTTGACTGAATTAAAATAGGGTTCTTCCTTAAGTAAAACAAATTTTTGTGAAAAATTTCATCTGGATCGGAAAATAAATGCGACCTGTACTTTGTTTACAAAAATAACATAGACAGACGGACGGACATGCATAAATCGACTCAGAATGTGATTCTATGCAGATCATCAAAAGGAACTATGGGTCTATCTCGTTTCCTTTTGCCTGTTACAAACAAATGCACAAAGACATAATACCCTGAGCACCTTGTGGTGTAGGGTATAAAAATCAAAATCTCCTCTTGAAAGAATTGAGTCCCGATGTTGTTTAAACTTGATAAGACATAGGGATATTTCCTTACCAGTTTCTGTACCTACCCTAAAAAGCTCAAATTTAAAAAAATCCTTTAAATTGGGAAGTCAATGTCCGACTTTCTCTAAACTTTTAACATCCTAATATTTTTGTCTATATTGGAGCTAATGTAAAATATATATCGGTCCAATCGCTATGGTTCCTCTCCTACAAATTCGAAAGAAGGCATAAAAACAAATTGAGTACTCTAAACGCGGCCCTTGATAATATTTGTATTGAACGTAGGCCAGGAACTATCATGGAAAATATTGCCCGACCGTTTATCGAACCTCGCCCGAAAAGGTAGAATTTGTGAATAATAATCACTCCAGAATAAATGTTAAATAAGTTTCTATTTTCTTCAAAATACTTTGGTATTTTTCACAAAGACCTAAAATGATAAAGACTAGACAAAATGCATTCTGAGCAAATGGTTTGTGCCTAAACTATCTAGATAACAGTTCATTACAGGACCATGTTAATATAAAAAATACATTTATAGAAAAAATGACAAATAAAAATGTGAAAAATTCAAATATTGGGTTTCAAGATTCTATTACATAAACTTTCCAAATTAATTGCATATTGCCTAAGCGGTTTAAATTTATAACATTGCTAACTATGTTGTTACGATATCATAACAACAGAGGTATTTTCACAGGGTTCCATATATTGACTCTATCTTGTCCCATCTTTTCACTTCTATGTCTATTTTTTTTTAGTGCCAACCTTGCTTTCCAAAATACTTCAGACACAATAGTCCAACGGATTGGATTTAGGTAGCCATTGTGCCCTGGAAATGAAATGACGAACCTCATTTTGTAACCATTCTTGGTTGGCTTGCTGAGCCCTGTTGGAATGTCCAAGGTTTGCGACCAAAATGTTTGCGTGCCCAAGGCTTTAATATACCCTCCAGAATACTTTCGCGATAATATTCGGCATTTATTCTGATTTATACGAGCGGAGAGCGACCATCGGCTGTTGTGGCGGCACACACCATCACCATGGCCGGCGCTTGAGTTCTGTTGGCCAACAGAATGTGCACATTTTCAGCTGACCTCTTTGGCAAGTAAACATTTCATCATTTTCTTTGTTTACAAACTGCTGGACAACGAATGTTTTCTCATCGGAGAACACCAAATTCGGCAGTTCACCACTTCCAAGCGAAGCAACTCTTTAGCCCTTTTGAATCAATTTTCTTTCTGTTGCGGTGTAAGTTCTCGCACTTTTTGAAATTTCAATAGCTTTACCCCAAGCGCATTTTTCAATATTTGCCGAATGGAATATTCTGATATATTCAGCTCACGAGCCATTTTTCGGCCATTGCGACGTGGGTTTCGATCAAGTCGCTTCTTTAGTATTCGAACCCTTTCTGCTGATGTTGCTGTATTCTTAGGCCAAAATCGAACTAAGTCTATGTAAATCGCCTTTGTCCCTCTATGACGAAGCCAGCCAATGACTTAAGCCAGTCAATTAAGCCTTTTATGTACTTTCCCCTTTAGTATATGTAAGTGTTCAATGTCATTAAAGTGGTAGTAATTATTGGCGACTGAAAACCTTGTTACATATCTGTAAAGTAAACATTTTGGGTTTTCGTTCATCATAATTATTTAAAAAAAAAAAATTATATTGTTTAATTAGCCCTCACGAGATTTGTCATATCCGTTTGCCCATGAATAACTTAACGCGATTAGCCTACATTGCATTTTTCTGTTTGCTGTTTATGAAATGGTGCACACAAATCTCGATTTGCGTCAATGGGCAATACCAAATATTGTTGCCAGTCGACACCATAGACTGACCACATCTGCGAATATCCATATCGTTGGTCCATTAGGTATTCATATCTGTCCGTGGATGTGCCACACGAGATGGCATTGGCATGTGTTTGTGGTGCATACGAGTGTTAATATAATACGTATTGCTATGAATCCGCAATGATACTCCGAAAATGTGAATGAATACGTTTGATGTCCTCGTCTAGCGATAAATTTGCGTTTACATTAGATGTCGAGGTCAAAAAAGTTTCACACCAATCAAGCATTATATATGGAAGAAGAGTGTTTTTGCGTAAATAAAAGAATTTTGAGATGATCTATATTAATTGAGCCGTTTTGAATTCAATTCCTGCCCACATTATTTAAACTTTACTTACATACCTTTCACAGGAAAACCCAGTAAAAAATGACTTTGGGCTTTTATTATATCGAAATGAACTAAATTTAATGGGGGCATTAAAGTATGAACTGGGTTTGACCAAAATCCATAATATTTGAGATGGCAGATGAAGACATATATGGAGCTATGTATATATATTTGGACCGATTATCACTAATCAAATGATTTCTGGAAAATTTCATCTCAATCGGGCAATATATAGATAAATGGACGGACTGCATTAATCGACCCAGAATATGATTCTATGCGGATGATCAAAGGAACTAAGGGTTATCTCGTTTATTTCTGTATGTGAGAAACAAATATTCAAAGACTTAATACTCTGTACGGTGTAGGGTATAACCATACAAGGTGAGATGAAAAAACTACAACCAACCTCAGACTGCTGTCATTTCTAAACATGTTAAAATGATTCCAGTTACAGCACATTATATAGTTTACAAGCGTACAAAAGCATTTTGGTGAGAATTTTTCCAGAAAAAAAGTTATTCGTCATGGAATTCAAGCGTGATAGTGTTTTGGCTGGAAAACCACAAGTGGCTATTGTTAGAGCACTCCAGCATTTAAATGTGAATAAATATTTTGTGTCTCGTACCATCGCTCGTTACCGTGATACTGGTAGCGTAACCCGACGTCAAGGAATTGGACGGAAGAAAACAGCAACATCAGCAGAAATGGTTCGAAAAGTAAAGAAGCGACATGAGCGAAACCCGCTTCGCAGTGGCCGAAAAATGGCTCGTGAGCTGAACATATCACAATATTTCATTCGCCAAATATTGAAAAATGAGCTCGGGGTAAAGCCATTGAGATTCCAAAAAGTGCAAGAACTTACACCGCAACAGAAAGAAAATAGACTCAAAGAGCTAAAGAGTTGCCTCGCTTGGACGAAAGTGGTGAACTGCCGAATTTGGTTTTCTCCAATGAGAAAACATTCGTTGTCCATCAGTTTTTAAACAAACAAAAGAGGTCAGCTGAAAATGTGCACCTTCGGTTGGCCACCAGAACTCAAGCGCCGGCCTCGCTCGTATTAATCGACCGTGGCAGCAGAATAAATGCCGAATATGATTGCGAGAATATTCTGGAGGGTGTATTAAAGCCTTGGACAAGCAAGATCATCAAGCATGTTGGCCGCAGATCTTGGACATTCCAACAGGACTCAGCACCATCGCACTCAGCAGGAGCCACCCAAGAATGGTTACAAAATGAGGCTCGGCCAAAATCTCCACCATTTGAAAACTTGATTTAAGACCAAATCAGTAATTCTCAAAATTTCCAACAAGGGTAATATAAAATTACGGCTAATTTGGGGGGAAATTTCGGCTGAGGCCGTCTGAATACCAAAATTTTGGAGGTACTTCAAAATACCGAAAAATCAGGTAATACCATTAACCAATTATTTTTAAAAACATTGAAAATCAGGAGGAACCATAGTATACAACAGAGAGAGGGGGACATTTTTGCAAGAAGTAAAATTACTAATTTAGAACCCATAATGCCTAATTAAATCTAATTTAGCAGGAAATTATGACCAAATTCTTTAAAATACATATTAAACGTCTATTGCCGAATTTATATACCCGGTATCTAGTAGCTTGGAAAATAACCTATATTCAAATGGTAATTAATTTAGAATTAAACTTCACTTTTCAACCGTAACAGCTGTAATTTTGTAATAACAGTTTTTAAAATAACAAAGACCTAATATCCTAAAATTTCAAACATTGCTATGTGTTTGGTAGGTTATACCGGCACTTCGTCAGTCCACATTTATTTTAGATTCATCGTGTTAGGTCTTCTCAGTACTCAATACACAATTTGTTCAGTTTGACAACATGTTTTATGAAAACGTCATACATCGTACCAAACATTCAGATAAGTTAATCCCATGCTATCATACGATTACAATTTATTCATTTTATGTCCCTTCATTGTCAAATTTATATTTTGTAGTTCTTTCTTAAGTATGGGCGTAAAGCTGGCAAATTTTTTGCACTTATTTCAGACCAAATATTTTGTTATTTTCACGCCTTTTAGGAGTCAAGTAAGAATATAATCTAAAAAAGTAATAAATCTGAAAGTTTTGCCAGGCTATATTATTATATGGGGGCTACACCAAAACGTACACCTGCACAGATAATTTTCTGTCATAGGCTTTAATATCCATTACGAGCTTCAAATACCTAATTTGAAACAATTGTTGACAATGAATAATGTTGCTAAAATAATTAAAATACCGAATATCGGGAGGTACCGCTATATGGGAGCTATACGAAGGCGTGGACCTGCACAGACAATTTTTTGTTATAGGCTGTAGTATCTATTACGAACATAAAATACCAAATTTAAAACATTTCCGGAGAATAATGTCGCTTAAATCATCAAAATACCGAAAATAGGGAGTAACCATTATATGGGGGCTATACCAAAACATGGACCTACATGGCCCATTTTCAATACCAAACGTCCTGCAGATATAATATATTTCGTTCGGAAGCTAGAGTGATTTTCAGACGGAGAGACCGACGGTCATCGCCAAATCGACATAGAATTTTGTGCTGATCAAGAATATAAGTACTTTGTGGGATCTAAAATGTATATTTCGAGGTGTTACAAACGGAATGACCATACTATGGTGGAGGATATAAAAAGAAAATTAAAATATAAGTTGATAAGTCATGTAAGACTCAATTATGGAATAGTTGAATTTGGTTTCGCTTAGGACAAGTATGAAGACAATATCACGCTTTGTTTGCTACAATACTCTTAAAAAATTATCATCCATCATTTTAAGTCGATTTGACATTGAAATCGTTGCAAGAAATTGTCAGCGTAAGTGTCGAGGCCTACTAATGAACTACCATCACCGAAAACGTTGGAAAAGTTTGAAATCTTTATCTTTATATGTGTAAGTCTAAGAACAATGAAGTCTATTTTTGGTATTCCTAAGATATGGAACGTAAAACTGTACGAGCCAAGGAATGCTGAAAATAAAAGATTATTTATTATTTTTCTAAAATCTGTCCCTTGTCATGTGAAAATATTTTAGATAAAAAACCAGTAAAGAAAGTCTTAAAGTCGGGCGTGGCCGACTTTATGATACCCTACACCACTTTGCTAATTTAGTAGAGCTCCGCATAACAATTAAAAGTTTTTATGGGAAAATTCAATCATACACGCCATGATTATAATTTTATCTTAAAGTTCAAAGGACTAAACATGGCGAAGCATTTGTATCTTTTAAATTCGGACTTGTTTTGCCCATTTGGTGCACAATTCATTGGAAATCGGATAAAAATATATATGGGAGGTATATCCAAATCGGAACCGATCTCGATAAAATTTGGCAAAGATATTTCTGAGCTGTATTTGATATATTTCCCCAAATATTGTTGTTACAGAGTGCATATTACGGCTGCGGAGGACAAAAATAACAAATCGGATGAACATTATATATAGGAGCTACAGCTATATCTGAACCGATTTCGATCAAATTTGGCATACTTATTTTCAGGCCTAATCTGGTTGTATTTGCAAAATTCCATACTATTCGGACTGATATTGCACGTTTGGTGCACAATAAAATGCAAATCGGACGAAGATATATATGGGAGCTATATCTAAATTTTTACCGATTATCTCCAATTTCAATAGGGTTCGTCCTTGGGCCAAACAAATGATTTCTGCAAAATTTCATCTGGATAGGGCAATAAATGCGAACTGGACATTGTTTACAAAAATACATAGACAGACGGACATGCATAAATCGACTTAGAATGTGATTCTATGCAGATCATCAAAAGGAACTATGGGTCTATCTCGTTTCCTTTTGCCTGTTACAAACAAATGCACTAAGACATAATACCCTGACCACCTTGTGGTGTAGGGTATAAATAGATTTTATTTGAAAAATTACATTTCAAAATTTAATCTTCATCCGACCATCCTAAACCAAACTGTTCCAAATTTAGTACAGTTAGCACATTTAGAATACATTTCCAAAACCACCTTCACATATCAAACCTACTTTGATACCTTGATTCTCAAAACAAATTTCAAGTTTTTAGATCTATCCATTCGTATAGAACAAAATGGTACCATTTTAGAAGTGTGGTACCATTCTACAACTTTTCGCTACCTTAACATTCAAATTTCCAACTCTTATTCTTATTGTATTCTAGCCAATTTCGTCTGTCCAATACAAAGTATTCAATTTTCAGTACTTTTCGTATCCTTTTCTAAAACCCCCGCCTGGCCCTCGTGCAAAATTTTAAGATTCAAGCTTCAGCCGTATCGTCTGGACGTTGATTCTAGATCAGTCAGTTATTTCACTACTCTTTTATATATATATAAATTAAAACTGTTTTTAAGTTTGAAAGTGCCTTTAACCCTAGTTAGATAACGTACGTTGGCCTTTTGAATTTTTTACTCTCTCTCTCTCTCTGCCGATCATTAACAGAGAAACCTCTCATGCTCTGTTATCTCAGTCGGTAGCAACAACTTGGCGGTGGTGGTTGTTTTGTTGCGGTAAGTTCGATATTTTCTTAGAAAAAGACACAAATAGAATCAGCGTACGTCTGAGAAACGTATGGTTATCTTTTGAGCAACTTTAGGTTTGTTTTTTAATGAGTATTGCAATTATAGACCAATCGACGCGAAATTTCGCATGTAGCTAGAGTTTAGGGCGGGGAAGAAGCCTAACAAATTGTTTGGTCATCGGATAATATTTAGCGTGTAAAATAGACCATATCTTTTGTGTTGCAAAAATTCAAAATTTTTCATTAAACCGTGAATATTTTAAATCCCGGCGAAATCACAAAGCCGTGACAAGGTTACTTCTGACCTTTACATTGATGTTAACATCCAACAAATCGGATATATAGCAAAATATGTGCGATATATATGTCCATCAAAGAAGATATGCTCTTATATGTCGAGAACGGCTGAACTGATTTCGACAGTTCTCATTAATTCAGAATGGCCTCTTGTTAGGAAAGAAAAAAACGTCTAAAAAATCGCATAAAAATATCTCTCTAAAGATGAAAATATTGGTTTTGTAACATTTTCTCATATTTTTTCAATTTTGTCATATTTTTGGCATATTTTCATTTTGAATTAAACATTTGGTAATATTTCTACAGCTAACAAAACTAAGTAGTTAGGATATCAGGATACAGATCGCATTTATAGCCCGATCCTTGCATGGGGATAAGATGAGGGTCAGAATAGATGCCTACTCTCTTTGGAGATGATCGTTATATATTTAAAGGTTGAAATGGACCAAAAACTGCAAAATTGTCAGCAGGTCGTAATTATCGCCCGATCCTTACGCACATTTGAATAGCCGCTCATTGCAAAAGACAAGCAGTTTCGGATGGCCATCCAAAAATATTCAATGTGTGAAATAGTTTGCCAACTTTTGTAGACTAAATGAAAAATATAGTCAAATATCTGTATCTCATATAGATGCGTTTCAGTCAAAAACCAATAATAAATGTTAATCTTTTGCCACTTCTGAGAGATTATAAGTCTTTGGGAAATATTGGTTCCAGATCTAGGAAGCCCATTTACGTGCAACATCTACCAATAAATTGGAAATGAGCAATTTCGTTTAAGTTGCTATTATTCGAAAATTAGAGAACGGAACATGATCGTTTTCTTTTATTATTTGTCAAAATATCTTGTGGAATTCTTTCTTGATGCGTTCGCACCTGTCAGAAAGATATGGGACATTTTTATAAGACTATGTAACACCAGTTACATACCAGGATCGCATGTTACAATTGATGAACAACTGTTGGGCTTTCGTGGTCGCTGCCCATTTAAAATTTATATTCCTAACAAGCCAAACAAATATGGAATTAAAATTCCAATGATATGCGACAGTACTACGAAATATATGTTTAATGCAATTCCATATCTAGGGAAAACGACAAACACGGCTGGCCTTCCATTAGGAGAGTTTTATGTCAAGGAACTGTCACGTCCCATACATGGCACATATCGAAATATAACTTGCGATAATTGGTTCACGTCTATTCCTTTAGCAAAGGGTCTACTTAATGAACCTTACAAGTTGACTCTAGTGGGAACCATAAGATCTAATAAACGAGAAATACCGGAGGAAATGAAAAACATCCGAGCACGAAAGGTTGGAACTACCATGTTTTGCTATGATGGCCCTTTAACTCTCTTATCGTACAAACCAAAGCCATCTAAAATGGTCTATTTGCTGTCTTCCTGCAATGAAAAAGGTACGATTGACGACAAAACTGGAAAGCCGGATATAATATTATACTATAATGAAACAAAGGGTGGTGTCGATACTTTCGGCCAAATGTGTTCGTTGATGTCATGCTCCAGGAAAACCAACAGGTGGCCCATGGCAGTATTTTATGGAATGCTTAACGCAGCATTTAAGTCGCAAGGAATATATGAAGGTACCTTCTGCTTCTTTAACAAACCCATGGATGGAAAAACGAATGGAAATTCCGACTTTGTCGAAAACATTGCGCAACAATATTCAAAATGCAGTGTCCGACGAAGTCAACAATAATGGCGGCAGCAGTGGAGATCAGCCTGTCTCAAAAAAGAAAAGATACTGTAGTTTCTGTCCATCAAAAATACGACGTATGTCGAAAATGATATGTTGCAAATGTGATACACCTCTATGTGGAGACCACAAAAATTTAGTTTGTAACTGTTGTATATAATATTTACCGAATTTTTTTTTTTTTTGGTTTACATTACATAATGGAGATATAAAAACCAAGTTTAAATAAAAAGAATATATATTTTTTAGTTTATAGAACCGAATTAGAGGTCCTTCAGAGAAGAATGCTTATTTTTAAACTATTTTTGAAGCCAAATTGAATTTTATTTTTTATTTTATTTCTAATATTAATTTTAATGTATAGATACTTTTATATAAAAAGAACTGAAGTAAATAAATGATATCATATATTCTTTTAAAGTCCTTAAACGGGCATACGTCGTTCAGACGTATCGTTATCTTTTGACTGAAAAAATAACGTTATCTAACTAGGGTTAAGATTGTTACGTATTTCATACCCATTACCATTTATGTTAGAATATTAGGTAATTTAAGAGGAATTTTTCAAATTGGGCAAGCTTATTGCAAATTGTTTATTGAGTATTCAAATTCATCAAAAAAGAGTTTAAAATTACTGCAAAAATAACCTACACACGCTTCAAACAGATTTAGAAAGCGTTTTCGTAATGCACAGGGTTTAAAGTCAGAAATTTATAACGCATTAACACGGAAGTTCCATCTTCAAAAGGAATTTGTAACTCCCGAAGTTTCAGTTCACAGTATAAACCAGCTAAAATTCATAAAGCAATGACGATCTAAACATTCTGTTATATTTTGTTATACAACCTAATTTTTGGATATACTTTCCATTTTTTGTTTATTTTTATAGACCATTATTTTCAGTGGTAGCCTCAAACCGAATTACACTTTCATTCATATCTTGACGCAGCAGAGTAACGGCCTTAATGTGTTTGTCTTTGGCTTTCCATTAGTACATAAAAACCTTTTCCATCTGAAACGTGTTCTGTAAGAAAGCATTAGTCTGTGGCATTATGTGGATAATAAAATCATAATGTATTGAGTTTATAAACTGGTACGCATCAGTCGATTATAGCTAAAGTTGAGAAAGAATGTCGTTCATACATATATTAAAAAATTGATAAAATTGCAGAACAAATTTTCCCGAAAATTTTGTAGTATGCTACTGAGAATATATGACTCTTTCGATTTTTTCGCATCATACTTCCGATTTAGGATTCTTACTAGGTCAAGGCTTCATCTTGAGATAAAGCTCAAATGACGTATATCACGATTTCTATAATCTTCACCGAGCTACAGTCGGACTTCAAAATTTCAACATCAATTTTGGGTGGGTACATCAAGAAATTGCAGGGTGAGATGAAAAAACTGCAACCAAATTCAGACTGCTGTAATTTCTAAGCCACTCGTCCGACAGCTGTTAAAATTATTCCAGTGACAGCTCATTACATTGTTTACAAGCATGACAGTGTGAATTCTTTATATTTGGCTGGAAAACCACAAGTGGCTATCATTAGAGCACTCCAGCATTTAAATGTGAATAAATCTTTTGTGTCTCGTACCATCGCTCGTTACCGTAATACTGGTAGCGAAAAATGGCTCGTGAGCTGAACATATCGCAATATACCATTCGGCAAATATTGAAAAATGAGCTCGGGGTAAAGCCATTAAAATTCCAAAAAGTACAAGAACGTGCACCGCAACGGAAAGAATATAGACTCAAAAGAGCTAACAAATTGCTTCGCTTGGCCGAAAGAGGTCAACTGCATCTTTGCTGCATCTTCGATTGGCCACCAGAACTCAAACGCCGGCCATGGTGATGGTGTGGGCCGCCATAACAGCCGATGGTCGCTCTCCGTTCGCATTAATCGACCGTGGCATCAGAATAAATGCCGAATATTATCGCGAAAAAATTCTGGAGTGTGTATTAAAGGCTTGGGCACTCAAACATTTTGGACTGGTTACAAAATGAGGTTCCTAGCTTCATTTCCAGCGCACAATGGCCACCAACATCTCCGAATACCAATCTGTTGTACCATTGTGTCTGGAGTATTTTGGAAAGCAAGGTTGGCACTAAAAAATACCAAAGTGTCTATCACCTCAAGCAAGCGCTTCGCCGGGAATGGGCCAAAATGCCGCAGAGCAACATTCGGGCAGCATGTGACGATTTCATTGGCCGTTTGAAGGTCATAAGTCGAGCCAAAGATGACCAATTCCAACAAATCAACAACAAAATTGCTTTAATTTAATAAAATTAAAAAAAAATGTAAAAATTATGAAGTTTGACTTTGAGTTTTTTTATCTCATCTTTATACTTTGTGGGGTCTAAAATGTATATTTCGAGGTGTTACAAACGGAATGACACACTTAATATACCCTCCATGCTATGGTGTATGGTATAAAAAAGATTTAAAAACGGTGCTGTAAAAATATTTAAAAAATTTATATAATATGTCCATATTTTCGCCATATCCGAAAAGTGGATGGAGTTAAACAAAAATAAGTAAAAAACATTAAGTTCGTCTCGGCCGAACCCTCCACAATAGGGTAAATAAAAAATTAGAACACATAATGACCAACAAATACCAATTTTTAGACAAATCCGTGAAAAATGTGATAAAAATCATTAAAATACCGAATATCGGGAGGCACCATTATATGGGGGCTACCAAATCGTGGATTATTATGACCTACAAATAACAATTGTCAGACAAATCCGTGAAAAAATGTAGCAAAATCGTCAAAATACCGGATATCGGGAGGTACCGTTACCGAACTGTACCAAAACGTGGACTGATATACCTCATTTGTATCTGTATCGTGATTTCAACAGACATACAGACGGACATCGTTAAATCGACTTAGAATTTTACGCTGATTATGAATATATAAACTTTATAGGGTCTACGACGAATATTTAGGGATGTTAGAAACGGAATGACAAAGTTAATATACCCACCTTTCCAAGGTGGAGGGTATAAAAATAATATCGAGAAGGTTCTCAAATATATTTTTTTATACCCTCCACCATACTATGGAGTGTATATTAACTTTGTCATTCCGTTTGTAACTCTTCGAAATACTCATGTCAGACCCCAACAAAGTATATATATTTTTGATCAGCGTAAAATTCTAAGTCGATTTAGCAATGTCCGTCTGTCTGTCTGTTGTATTCACGCTATCTTTCGAACGAATTGAGATAGTAGGCTAAAATGTTGCACACATGTTTATTTTTCCAGTAGGCTGGTTAAGTTCTTAAATGGGCCATGTAGGCCCACGTCTTCGTATAGCTCCCATATAACGGTACCTCTCGATATTCGGTATTTTGATGATTGTAGCGACATTATTCACCGGAATTGTATCAAATTTGGTATTTGAGGTTCGAAAGGGATACTACAGCATAAGACAAAAAATTGTCTGTGCAGGTCCACATCTTCGTATAGCGCCCATATAACGGTACCTCTCGATATTCGGTATATTGATGATTTTAGCGACATTATTCACCTGAATTGTTTCAAATTTGAGTATTTCACTCTACCGGCTTACGCAAAGTTTAAATTGTACCACATTTAGTACTATTTATTACACATAAGTACGAATTTCCAAAACTACCTACATACCTCAGTCCTACTATATCAATATCAATCTTCTTTCCAATTTTTGGGATTTCAACTCTATTAGTTCTCCCAAAATTCAAAATTTGTACCAAATTTGGTACACATAGGTATGAATTTCAAAAAATACCTAAATTCCTCAATCCTATTACTTAATTTCAGAATCCCAACTCTATCGGTGTTCCCAAATCCAAATTGTACCAAATTTAGTACTTTTGGTGCACATAAGTAAAAATGTCTAAAACATCTTCCGTATCGCAATCCTACACTCCGCCAGTAATATTAATTTCAAGTTTCATGATTCCAGCTTCATCCGTTGGTACCAAATCGTAGTGTATTTAGTAGTAAAAAATTTTCAGAATTTCCACTGATGTCATACACTCCATCAGTGACCCTCATTCCAAATTTTAGAGTTCTAGCTCTACTTCTTCCTCAATTACAAAGGTTACCATATTTAGTACCTTTTAATACTTCTCGTACCATTTTAGTACGAATTACCAAAGCGATAGAATGCTTCCTTGAATTTATCTCCGTTTTGAGGATCTCACCTCACTGTGTGACGTCACAAAGACAACATTTGGTATTTTAACAATGAATACATGAACTATTTCCTCCCGTCTTTTGTAAATGCAGGCTAATGGACTTTATTATGAAATGTTGACCAAGAAACCCGGTTTTGTCTAGACAATAAAACATACATAAATCTATTGTATTATGTATGTTTTTACTGAGTTAAAAAAAGTATTTCATGTTTGATAAAAAAATTATATATTTGGAAATATTTTAGAAAAAAAAACTCCTAAGTAGGTCAACATTTAATTAAAAGTTTTGTTTATTCATTTTTTATCACTCTAATGAACAAAAAGCCACAATGCACCGCTTCCAAAATAAATTTTGTATGTGCCGAAGTTTATATTTAAATTACGTTGGTGTTAATGAAGCCTTTACCATGCCATCGATGTTGGAGCTACATTCAAAACGAACTCGGTGCGAAAGTTCCCCCCCAAAAATGATTTATAACCATTTACGCTGCTTTGGTTCATTGTTATTGTTATTATTACGTTATCTGCACATCAAAGCGAAGCATTTTGAATTTTCCTTCCTTTTCTAACGAATGCCCTTGAATCCTTAATGAACCGCGTAAAAGTTAGCATAAATATATTGTTTACGACCAAAAGGGACGATATATGGGGTGCCAGCTCTGAACATTGCAATAGCAGTTTGTTTAATATTTGCAATATAATACTTTTTTATTGATGCAACATTTGTGTATGGAAAACCGGTCACATTGAAACGAAAGGAGCACTGTTTTATTTAAACTTGGGAACAAAACACAAAAGAGTGTAGTCGCTTCGTTACAGTTCGTCACAGTGGTGATATCTCATAACCGTCTATCACTGATCAGTCTGCGTCAATCCTCTGGCCGGCTGTTGTCAAACCGACGTTATCGGCACGAATACCCCGAACAGACTGCGTCCACACGAATATCTTTAACCAATCACCAACACACGAATTCAAAAGAGGCGTCTATCAGAGAACCATCGTTTAACAAGTCCAAATACGTCGAACCGGCAACTATCGCCAGGATATTTTCGGTCCTACTATAATCGACTGCCAGCATTATAAGCCATATCTACATATATCAGTAGTTGACTGAGCCAGAACAGGCCGTGCTACAGAGCTTGACCTATTAAAACCCTTTTAAGTTAAGAAAGGTTAAAGGACGGAGGCCTCCTGGTCCATTGTGTTCATCCTATAATGGAGAATAGAGAAGAAACAGAGAAATTGGGGAAATTATATTAAACAAGAATAAGAAGAGGTAATCTACGTGTCGTCTTCAGCCACTTAAATCTTCTGGCAAATTGAAAAATTACTGCAGGCTCTGTTTTAAAAAATTAAGACAGATCGTGTGATAATTATTCCCTCCACGAGCCTGTGTCACATTAATGAGAGCCGGATATTGGCAGAGCAAATGTTCGATGGTGTCCACTTCTTCTTCGTCTTAAGAGATTCTACAGTAATCGATATCATCGTCCATTTAGAAATTATGCCTCTCACATTGCAGTGACTGTGATGATACCCACCACAAGTTTTAGGTCAGGTTTCGACATAGGATTAGCTATTTTCACCTCTTCCTGGAGAGCATGAACCATTTTTGTTATTTTTGGTTACCAATAGGTTTATGGCTTTTTTGATCGCAAAGATTTCCGCCTGGTTACACTACAGTCGTTTTTGATGGATTGCTATAGGTCCATACGTCTCTTCAGGTGTGTGGATGTCAGGTGGATCAAAGTTCAACCATAGTCATATGTAGTCACTTGTATCGACTTATATGGATTTTCGCGACCTCCAGACGTCATTAAGATAGTTTCAATTGCCGATGATTGCACGAATTGGGTCCTGCAATGGGGGACATATATTTAAGATGGAATATCACTCCCATGGAATTTGCTGGCTTCTTCAAAGCGAGGAATATGTTAACATTCTTTACCACATTGACTTCGGACGAAGACAAGGCGTCCTTGTTGACCGCTTATAAAGTGATGTGTCAGTTTGTGGTTAGTTATGCGGATCCAGTGTGGCCGACGAATCTAGTATTCGCAGCATACTGGCAAAGCTTTGTAAGCTGCCAAAATACCGCCCTTTTCATGACACTGGTGAAGAGATGATGAGGGTTCTTCACTTATGCCAACTCATATGTTTTCGTTACAGTATCTGCTTGAAAGTTACCGTGGGAGTCGTCCAAACCACGATAGAGTAAATAGAACTCCCTCACCCAGGCGTGTCAGGATTGGCTTATACGTTCTAGAGATGGAGGCTCAATGGTGTTTGTAACGACGAAAATCCTTCGTCATTTTTGCCTACACCAGGCTTTATATTAACGATAACGATCAAAGTTCCCGTTTCTCGAGCGAAAGGCAGAATCGAGACAGTCAATAGTAAACCAGCGAAGCAGCAACATAGATCCCGGTAAGTGATACATCCCTCAATAAAATCCTTGGGCATCTTAGAACATCCTTACATATCCTGTAGTTTTCGTTGAATAATTTTCTTGAAGTCCGTCAACATTCTTAGTAGGACCTGTATGTCCTTTCATTATCCTTGAATATTCTTGTAGCCTTGAATATTCTTATATCAGACATCTTGTAGACGTAGCCTTGACTTCCTCATAGGTTCTGCTTGACTACGTATCAAAGCCTTTCGCATAAAATCCATACGGTAGACATCAATAAGCCATCCCCAATCCCGAGTAGCTAAACCCTGTCCCATGTTTCGAGTACTTATTCAGGTCTCGAGTTGAAGAAACATTTCCGATTGTGGACCGAAGACGAATAGAATAAGTATGGTATAAGTTCATTTAACAACAAAAATTAATATCAATCGAAAACCATTGCCTTTCACTTTCTGTCTCACAAGAAAAAAAAACCAACGAACCCTTGGACTGGACGAGCTATTCCAGACTAAGGGGAGAAATACTGTCGTTACATGTTAGAAAGAGTCTCTCAAACAAGCGCGGGCCTGAATAACATTTATACCAATGCAGTTACCGATGTTCCTATTCATTGCTCCCTCGGATTCTACATCCATACACTGTGTTTAATGAACTTAGGCTGATTAGGCTAACTAGGATTGTGTTTGTCCAATTACTTTCAGGACGGTGCAATAGCCTGTCTGGAACGTGTGGTCAGTATATGACCTCATACAACACCGCATCTTTGTAGCTGCCCCTCCGAATCTATCCAACTAAGTCCCGCAGATGTGTGACTACAGCCCGTTAGAGTACATGAGTTTTTATACCCTACACCACAAGGTTGTCAGGGTATTATTAAATCTGGATAAAGAAGCATAGCTACTGCAGCAACTGCCATCGAGCAGATCACAATTATATCCATTACAACTAAATATGATAAATATACGAACTATAATCCTATAAACCATTCGAGATTGTGTTTTGCTGGTCCTTGAGTAAAGGTCAACGCAAGCCACGTTGCCAGGGTCGGCTAAGCCTGAACTTTTTACAGACTTTTATAAAGACAATCGTTTTAATTCTTCTGTGCTTCCGATGAGAAACATAATTTTGTAGAACATTTTGTACATTTGCATTTGGAAGAAATATTACGATGTGGAGAGCACAAGTCAGCACGACACATTTTTGTCGTTTCAAATAATGTCACACATTTTATTTAAAATTCAAAAAATGCCATCTTTGCCTGTGTACTGCTATTTATCTGCACAATTGTGTAACAACCGGTTCGTATGTGAGTTTTACACCCCATCAGAGTGTTTGCCAAAACGATTGTATGAATGAGTCTGCTACACCTTTGCTAATTTATTGAACGAGTGCGAACATTCGGATAAACAGTCTGGTGGTTCGTGCATTCGCCAGCTCGACCGGGATATTTATGCCGACTTCCTACGTTACACAATCATGCACTAGGAAAATATTTGTACGAAGTTTGAACAATTTGTTTTGTTTTCTCTTTTCGGGGGAAAACACAAACTTTTTGTTGTAGAATTTTCGGACAAACTATTTCGTGAGTTTGGATAATAATGTGGCGTGTATTCGAATGAATAAGTTTTCGTGACAATTCGACTGCATTTTATGGCAGTTGCGGCCTTGATGTATTCAAACAATTAAGGTACGCTTAAACAAAAAGGTTAAATAAAATGCTGTTCTAGCCCTCTTTCCCCCACAAGATTGGGGTAAGCAGCACCCTTTTGATTCGTAACTGAATTAAATAAATAAACTAGATTTGTTTGAAAACTATTAAAACTACTACAGAAAGAAAAAAAATTAAAAGCGTGCCATGCATTTTGCATAAGATTATTGGTCAGTTCTGAAAACTACATTTTTATACCCTACAACACTATGTGTTGGGGGTATTATAAGTTTGATTGGGCCAAAAATTATGTAACACCTCGAAATATTGATTTCCCACATAGGGAAATCGTCTGTCCGTCTGAGCATATTAATTTGTAATCACTCTACAGGTCGCAATTATGGTCCAATCTTTACGAAATTTAGAATGGAGGTGGGGTTTGGGCCAGAATAAAACCCTATTTTTTTTTTTTTTTTGGAGATGATCGCATAATATTTAGGGGTTGAAATGGACCAAAAACTGAAAAAAATCCTGATTTTGCAGTTGCTCTACAGGTCGCAATTATGGACGAATCGAAGCGGAAGTTAGCATGGGGCTAGAGCTTAGGGGTGGCTAGAAGTCTTCCAATTTTGATGGTCATCGGGTAATATTTAGTGTGTGAAATAGACCATAACATTTGTGTTAAATAAAAGTCATATTTTCCATTAAACCGCGAATATTTTTAATCCCGACGAAATCACAAACAGACGAACAGGTCAATTCTTACCGTTACGTCGATGCCGATATTAAATATATCGGATATATATAGCGAAATATATACAATGTGTATATACAAAGGAAGGGGATGTTAGCTATAATGCTTATATCTCAAGAATGGCTGGACCGATTTTGACAAATTTTGTCAATTCAGAATGCCCTGTTGGCATAAAAGTATAAAATCTACAAAAATCGCATAAAAAGATGTAAATAATGATATTAATATAGGTTTTGTAGTATTTTGTGATATTTTTTTATATTTTTTATCGCATGCGATTTTTTCAAATTGACTTTTGTAATATTTTTTTCACCTTACAACACAGGTTAGGGTTATTATATATAGATTGCAATTATCGTCCGATCCTCACGAAAATTTTCACAAGGGTATGGTTAGGCTCAAAAGGGCTAGGCCTATTGGTTTTAAAGATGTCCGCAATATATTTGGGGGTTGAAATGGACCAACAACTAAATAGTTCCTGATTTTGCAGCCGTTATAAAGGTCACAAATAGAAACCAAAGGACACGAAATCTTGAACGAAGTTAGAGTATAGGACAGCGAGTAGAATGGACCACTAGTTTTGTGTGAAAAAATACCAGCATTACTTACAGGCGATATCCGAAGTACACAAAAGGCGAACTTCTGGCTTTTTTATGCTGATTTCGTTGACGAATACAGCCACTTGCCCAATATGTGCCGAATGAAGAGGAATGTTGCCACATATAACATTATGAAAATCGGTTCAGATATATATAATGTTACGGTATACGAGGGCGGTTCGGAAACTTCTTAACCTACATAAATATGATATTAATGAAAGAGAATAGTTAGGTTTTAAAAAATTCAGTTCAACACTTTTCTAGCAATTCTATCCCTTGATTAAAATAGTTTTCCTCAAGGCCTTCAACATTGTGGTTTACAACTGCAATTCCATCTTGATTTGAAGTATAACGCTTGCCAGCAAGGAATTTTTTTATATTTGGGAATAAGTAAATCTCACTGGGAGCAAATCAGCAGAATAAGATGGTTGGTCAACTTTAATTCGTTGATTTTATCCATTGTTAAAACACTCTTGTGCGCTGGTGCGTAGTCTTGATGAAAATATATTTTTTTGTGTTTGAATTGATCCAAAAGGTTGCAATAGTACTCTAAATTTATTTGTTGACCCTTATGCAGATAGTCAATTAATAAAGTACCTTTGAAATCCTTAAAAAAGCCGTTGCCGTAACCTTACTAGCCGATTTTATTGTTTTTGCCTTCTTTGATGCACTTCCTTCAGCTTTAGTCTATTGTTTGGATTGTTCTTTTGTCTCGCTTAAAATCCATTTTATTTCGCTTAAAACGATTTACACAAGCTTGAGAAATGTTCATGCTTATGCGTTTTTGATCGACTGTACCCATCTTGCAGAAAGCTTTTTCATCTGTAGTTCTCCATGTCAATATATACATCCGTTACAAACTCTAAAAATTAAAGTTGGGACAATTCTCTGTAAAAATGTGGCTAAAACAAGTAAAAAAGTATTGGTCGGTTTTGCCGACAGATGTATACCCTCAGCCAATGTTCGATTATTTAAAAATATCTTGACTTTTTTTATGATTAGCAGTTGGTTCCGAAGGAATTGGCAAATATTGGCCATTTCATATCGGACCTACATAAATATGATACAAATATTGCGACGTGCTAGGTTTGGACTGTCTTGTGTTAATGGAAACTTTGAGATGTACCAAGTCCTAAATAGAATCGGATGTCAATTTCGCTTTTTATGAGCTTCATGATTATTCAAAATTTTGAGCCTTTGTGGGGGACTACCAGAAGGGCTGGACCGATATATTCCATCTTCACAACGGATCTTTTGTAGGTGGAAATAATGGTATGTGTGAAATATAAAGAGAACCTGATGCTTATTTCGGATTTTATAAACGTTTTGGTTATTCAAAACTTTGACCCTTTGTGGGGGAGGTAGCAGGAGGAATGGTCCGATCCCTACCGTCCTTTTAACAGATTCTGTGTTTATAGAAATATTCAGATGTGCCAAGTCTAAATGGAATCCGATGTTAATTTCGCGTTTTATGAGCTTAATGGATATTCAAAATTTCGACCTTTTGTGGGGGAGGTACCAGAAGGAGTGGACCCATATATTTCATCTTAACAAAAGATCTTGGGATTATGAAAATATTGAGATGCGTGAAATGTTAAGACAATCGGATTCTTACGTCACATTTTATAAGACTTATAATTGTTCAAAATTTTTAACCATTGTGGGGGAGGTACCAGAAGGAGTGGACCGATATTATCAATTTTTGCACCTGACGTAGAACTGACGCAAATATAAGGATTTTCAAAGTTGGAGCAAACCCAGATTATCGCTTCTCCTTCTCCTTCTCCTTCTGTTTTTTTTTTTTGAAATTTTTGACCTTGTGTGGGGGAGGTACCAGAAGGAGTGGACCGATATCTTAATACCAGAACTTGGGTTAGTATAAATATTGGTATGTATGAAATTTGAAGACAATCGGGCTCTTACATCTCATTTTATGAGAGTTGTAATTATTCAAAATTCAAATAATATGATTTGCAAAGTTGGACCAAAATTGGATTATCGTTTCTCTTTCTGTGCAAAAAATATAAATATGAAAATTTCGACCTTTTGTGGGGGATGTACCAGAAGGCGTGGACCAATATTGTCCATCTCCGAACTCGATCTAAGTTTGACAAAAATATTACGATGTACCAAGTTTGGACCAAATCGGATACTCCCTTCGAGAGTTATCGTGAGCTCCAGCCAGACGGACAGACGGACATCGCTAAATCGACTCCAAATGTTCTGAAACGGATTTGGTCCAAAGAGACCTACGGTCTAAAACCGTTATTTCGACTAGCCACGTTTTGACTGTATCAAATGATATATAACCTCTGTATCCATATAGCTGAGGGTATAATGACAATTTCCTGGCTCAAATGGTAGAATCCATTAATTCACTATAACAAATATTTATTGTGGGAGGCACCCTCATATGGCTCTATAGTTAACGCGGGACTATTTATATGTCTAGGAACATCTACAGGAGGTAGGATCCATTACAAACTTTAAATATTCTTTTTACTTTAAATAATTCTTCAGAAAAAGTAGTTGGATGGGAGCTCTAGGAAAACGTGGACTGAAATGCCCCATTACGAACCTCACCTTTATTCATCAAAGTACTAAGTTTGATTCCATGTCTCTTTGGACGAAATCAGTTTTGGACATATGGATTGGCACATGGGATGAATGAAACAGCCAAGTGACCACTCCCTTCGTCACAATGTTGGAAAACTTTCAGGTTTCGTTTCGATTTGAAAAACATTACTCTCTATAATAAAGGGTAATATGAAATTAAGCCATTTGGGGGAATACTCCTTTACTACTTTAAGCAATCAACTGATTGAATCTTGAACAATAAAAGGCAAATAAACTTTGTTTTTATACTCTATAACACTATGTGTTGGGATATTATAGATTTGATTGAGCCAAAAATTATTTAACACCTTGAACTATTCGTCCTCCACATAGCAACCTATATATGGATCTTCCTATCTCGCCGAGCTAATTCGATGTAGCTATTTATGTCCGTCTGTCCGTCCGTAGGGCCAGGTTAATTTGTAGTCAAGTTGCAGGTCGCAATTATGGTCCAATCCTCACAAAATTGAAAATTGTTTTTAGGGACGATCGCAAAATATTAAGGGATTGAAAAGGACCAAAAACAGAAAAAACATAGACCAATCGAATCGGGATTTTCCACGGAGTACGAGTTTAGGGCTGGGTAGGGGCCTACCAATTTGGAGTCATCGGAGTCATCGGACAATATTTCGTGGGTAAAATAAACCATAACTTCTGTGTCAAAAAATACGACAATTTCTACTAAGCCGGAGAATTTCCACTACATCCCGGCGAAATCACAAATACATTGAAAGGTCACTTCTGACCATTACAGTGATGTTGATAGCCAATATATCGGATATATAGCGAATAGGTATGTAAAAGAAATATATCTTTGTTATATTTAAGGAGGGCTGATCTGATTTTCACAATTCTCATCAATTCGGAATGATCTCTTGCCAGAAAAGTATAAAATCTAAGAAAATCGCGTAAAAAGATGACAATAAAAAGTGTGTAATTTTTGTTACATATTTTCAATTATAGTCTCATTCTTTATCGCATGCGATTTTTATACCCTACAACACTATGTGTTGGGGGTATTATGAGTTTGATTGGGCCAAAAAATATGTAACACCACGAAATATTGGTTTCCCACATAGCAAAGTATATATGGATCTTCCTATCTAGCCAAGCTGAGTCGATCTAGCTATATATGTCCGTCCGTCCGTCTGTCCATGTTAATTTGTAATCACTCTACAGGTCGTAATTATGGCCCGATCTTCACGAAATTTAGAATGGAGTTGGGGCTAGGGCCAGAATAGAAGCCTATTGCTTTTGGAGATGATCGCATAATATTTAGGGGTTCAATGGACCAAAAACTGGAAAAATACCTGATTTTGCAGTTGCTCTACAGGTCGCCATTATAGACCAATCAAAGTTAGCATGGGGCTAGAGCTTAGGGCTGGGCAGAAGCCTTCCAATTTTGACGGTCATCGGGTAATATTTAGTGGGTGAAATAGGCCACAACATTTGTGTTAAATAAAAGACAAATTTTCCATTAAACCGCGAAAATTTTTAATCCTGGCGAAATCACAAATAGACGAACAGGTCAATTCTGACAGTTACGTAGATGCCGATAGTAAATATATCGGTTAAATATAGCGATTTTTTCAATTTGACTTATAATATGTATATTTATATGTAATATTTTTCATCTTACAACACAGGTAGGGGATATTTTATAAATATTGCAAATATCGTCCGATCCTCACCAAAATTTTTTACAAGGGTAGGGTTGGGCTCAGAAGGGCTAGGCCTATTGTTTTCAAAGATGTGAAATCAAATAGATGAGTCTAAATTTGGAGGTACCGAGGGGCTTCTTGCTTTTGGAGATGATTGCAAATATTTAGGGGTTCAAACAAACTAAAACAGAACTGTTTTTCCGATCACACAATTGAAGCCAATCGACACGCCTGTGAAGAGAGTTAAGGACAGAGAAGAATTCTAGCATTTTGGATGACCATTGGATTATATTTAGCTGTAAAATGGACTACAACAACTAACAGCCCGACGGAGTGCAGAAATATGGGGCAAATGTCCCTAGTCAAAATCCTAATTTCAAAAACGAAATCTTCCAATATGGATTTGGACATAAGGGGGCTTCTAACATATTGTAGTGTTGTAGGGTATAAAATAGTCGGCCCCGCACGACTATATGCTTTGCTTACTTGTTTTTTTTTTTTTTTTAATTTGACATACAATATAGAATTGTAAATTTTCTAAAGTTTTTCTACACCTCGCAACACTATTTGTTGAGGGTATTATATGCAGGTCGCAATTATCGCCCGATTCTCAGGAAAGTTTGTCCCCATGCAAAATTTAAAATTAAAGGAAATTCACATTTGGACCAAAATGGACCAAAAACAAACACAAATGGACCAACAACAATTAAATTTATTCGATTTTGTAGTCGTTCTGCAGGTAACAATTGAAAACCAATCGACACGAAATTTTGCATGAGGAGAGAGTTAAGGATAGGGAAGAGGTCTAGGTAAAATTTTGGATGACGACTGGATAATACTTAGCTGTAAAATGGACCACAACTTTCGTGTGAAACTGTTTTGAACATCTAACAACACGACGGGATGCTTAAATCTATATATATAAAAGAAAGTTGTGTTAGTTACTACGCTTATAACTTAAGAACCGCTGGACTAATTTTAACGATTCATACAAATTCGGAATTGTCTCCTCTCCGAAAAGGATAATATCCAAAAAAATCGCGTAAAAATGTGTTATATTAACATTTTCATTTTGACTTTTGAAATGTACAATAGTAATGTTTTATTTTGCATAATTTTTTTCCATTTTGACTTACTTTTTTCTAATGTACATTTGTAGTGTTTTTTTATTTTTATTTTTTTTTTTTTTAATTCAAATATTAATACCAATTTATTTAATTGACTTGATTTCTTGAGAAATGAAATTGATGGCGAGTTACATGGAAGTGTAGTACCGAATTATGTGGTGGCGAAACGGAATAGATGATGTCGAAATAATTTAATGGAATCGAATTTTAAAATAGAAGTACATTCTATTGACAAACTATATAAGGATCTTTAAACATTTTCTGTAAAAAATCAGCGAACAAGTTGAAGATTTTTTCAATGTGTTATTCTTCTTTTGTCACTTTTTTTTTTCAATTTGTATTATCTAATTGAATTCAGTAAATTTTTTGTGAACAAAATAAAGAATAATTTTTCACTATATACAAATTTTCACCAAAAAATTAAATAAGTGGGAAATACGATGTTAACTGACATCTACCTTTCAACTCCAGGGCCGACATCGTGGTTCAGCTGGAAGATGCGAACACATTTGAACAAACGAAAATTACCGAAAAACCCTAATGGGGCTCATTTCAAAGCGTGGAACTACTTCTTTCCTGTCACAATAATCCGTCCAATGTACAATCAGAAAAATACCAAATATAAAGGGTGGAAAATAGTAGAGCGAATGGGACTCTTAGTAAGAAAAGAATTTCTATCCTTGCAGAAATTCTTCCCAAACATTCGAGATACCTTTAATCGCTTTTGCAGGTCATCATGATCATATCGATCATAACTCACGGATAAGGGTACAACCCGATTCCATATTTATATAACCATCGTATGATTTAAGTTTTTTTGGTGTCTTGGTCACTTTTTTAATATTTTGGACATTATTTGGCATATTTGTTTCTAAGGAGGTAGAAAACCTCTTCGCATAAAGTTTGAAATTTTCAGAGTAGGGCCCATTTTGGTCTTGACCATATTCATTAATTGATTTGGCTAAAAATTGTATTTATGCTACCCTGGGGTAGGGAACCATCATACAGATAATTGCCACACAGGAATTTATTTAAATAAAGTCCCCACAATGGAGTATCTCCAAGTCCACTTTCACATCTAATTGGTGGTCAGAAAAGAAAATTTTGTTTTCTATTGAATTTGTAACCCCCAAGAGAATATTGGTTGGGCCACGTTTTGGTATAACCCTTATATAAATGTATCCCTGATTTCAGCTGTGACCGTGGTCTTGGCCACGTTTTTCAACTGATTTGGCCATTATTTGCTGTATTTAGGCTACTTTGTGAGTAGAGAACCGTCTTACAGAAAAATGTCAACATACGTAAATATTTTGGTACAGTCCCCATATAGTCCCCAGGCCCGCCGATCTATAGTGATGTTTACCGATTGGCGGACAACAACGCGGGTATTGTTTAATCGTCATTGAATTTTACTATGAACAAGAACATAGACTTTTTGGGGACTCTAATGCGCAATTTGAGGTGCTATGGTAATGGGTGTAAAAGCGTAATTAACTTTGACTATTCAGAAATTATTTTGCCCTCCTTCCATAGTTATTTATTTCTATTTAGTCGAATCAATATTTATATTAAAATTTGTTCACCTTTATGAGCTAGATTTGTGAAATATTATGCTATGCTAAATTTGCATTAAAGACTAAAACTACGGGCCGGCAACGCGGACAAATCCGATGAGAAATGTGACAAAAATCGTCAAAATAACGAATTTCGAGAGGTACCGTTATATGGGTACTATACCAAAACGTGGACCATTTTCAATACCAACCATCCTATACACAGTACAAATTGTTCTGCTAAATTTTGAAGCTCTACGTCAAATAATATGGGCTGTATCGTAATTTAAATAAACAGACATACAGACGGAGTCTATGACGAACATTTAGGGATGTTACAAACGGAATGAAAAAGTTAATATACCCTCCTTTCCAAGGTGGGGGATATAATAAGCATTAAAGACTAAAATTACGGGCCGGCAACGCGGACCGGGCCAGCTAGTATTGTATAAATGCCACCGGTCTAAAACTCAGAGTAACATCTGTGTAGGGCTCTATGATATTATTTCAAAAACAAAAATCTTCCAAAATAGATTGGCCTTGTAGTGTTGTAGCCTTTGCTTACTTGTTTTATACTAAGGCAACAAAAACTTAGAAATATCAAAATTGTAACATGGTATTCTAAGTGTTTTTAATCATTTATTTTATTATTATTATTTTTATTGAAACACCAATATATCAATTTTTGTGTAAAATGCAAAATAATCCTTTTCAATCCTATTAGCAGAGAGAAAACTATGTTTAGCAAACAGATACAATCGAATATTTTTTTTGTTAGTTTATGACATTTATTATATATTTTTATTATACATATTCAATAGCAGTATTCGTTTGTTCGTACTTCGATTAAGCTTAAAACATAATAACTCAACAAAATATCGTCTAAAGATAGAATAAAGGAAGCATTTCCTTTGTGCACATATGCAATTGAACCTTATATTTATTTATTTCCAATTAGAGGCAATTTACTAATTTGTCAAACATAAATGGAATGTGTTTTTTTTTCAAAATATTTTTTGGGAATGTCTTAGTTTAACGAAATTTAAAAAAAAAAACAGTAAGGAAAGGTCAAAAGTCGGGAATTAAAAAAAAAACAAGTAAAAAACATTAAGTTCGGCCGGGCCGTTAAATGGGGCTATACAAAAACTTGGACCTATACATACAGGGTTGCCCATATTCGACGGACCCCGGAAACAAATACTTCAGAAAATAGATTATTATGCGACTTGTGTGCAATGGAGCGCCGTCTTGTTGAAACCAGAACTGCCTCATACGCTTTCGACGAATAATTGGCATCACAAAATTGGTCATCATGTCGCGATAACGCTCCTGATTGATTGTAACAGCATTGCCATTTTCATTTTGGAAGAAAAACGGCCCAATGACCGTTTTCGCACTAACGCCGCACCAAACTGTTACTTTTTCGTCATGAAGAGGCACTTCTTGAATCTCCTGAGGATTTTCAGTGGCGTAAAAACGGCAATTTTGCTTATTTACGGTGCTATTCAATGTGAAATGGGCTTCATCGGACATGATAATTTTGTTCCAAAATTGCTCGTCATCTTCGGCCATTTCGATGACGCTCGCGTGGCGTGTATTGGTTCATGGTAAAAATCTGCTTGGACTGACGCTGTCAAAAGTTATGGCGTTGTCAGATGGGTCCGTCGAAAATGGGCAACCCTGTACAATGTTTCGCCACCGGAGCTAGAACAATTTTTAGACAAATCCGTGAAAAAATGTGGCAAAAGTCATCAAAATACTGAACCTCGGGAGGTACCGTTATATGAGGGCTACACCAAAACGTCGACCTATACATACAATGTTTCGTCACACGAGCTAGAACCCATTATGACTTGCAAATACCAATTTAGACAAATCCGTGGGAAAATGTGGCAAAAATCAACAAAATGCCGAATATCGAAAGGTACCGTTATATGGGGACAATACCAAAACGTGGACCGATATGTCTCATTTTCAATACCAACCATCCTAGGCTCAATACAAATTGTTCTGCTAAATTCTACGTCAAAAAATGTGGGCTGTATCGTGATTTCAACAGACAGACGACATCGTTAAATCGACTTAGAATTTTATGCTGATTATGAATACATATACTTTATAGGGTATACGATGAAGATTTAGGGATGTTACAAATGGAGTGACAAAGTTAATATACCCTACTTTCTAAGGTGGAGGGTATAAAAATATGCATTGGAGAAATAGATATACCGGACCGAGATCCACCGAATTATAAAGATCAGTAGAATATGAAACAATGATATTACTTGTAAGGTGAGCAATAAGTGAAAATCGGATGAAGATGTATATCGAAGCTATATACAAATCTGAACCGATTTCGATTAAATTTGGCAGAGGAATTTCCGAGCAGTATCTTATATCCGCTATCAAATATAATTGAAATAATAATTGAAATATGCCAAAATTCAGTTCATTTGGATTGATATTGGCTATTTGGGGCAGAATAAACCTGATACTGGAGTAAGATATATATGGGAGCTATATCCTAATCTGATCCCGATAAAATTTGACATTCGTATTTTTGAGCAGTATCAGATGCCCGGTACCAAATATCATTTTTGTGGAGTGCAAATGAGGGACTTTAAACCCCAAATCGGAGCTATAGGTATATCTGAACCGATTTTCAGAAAATTTAATATACTTGTTTCTAGACTGAATTCGGTCGGATGTACCAAAATTCAGGACTTTTGGACTGATATTGGCCATTTGGTGCACAATTAATTTTTCTCTTTCTGATATTGAAAAAATACAGAATTGATAGATTCTTGCAGTTCCTGGACAACGCATTTGAGTGGCCAAAGGATAACTATTTATTTTGCTTGGTGTGCCTTGTAAATATACTGGGTTGGATAGGAATCCATTATTTGGTATTTGAAGTTTTGATGAATGAATTTCTCATAGAGACACAATTTTTCATCTTTTCAAAATTTGGTATTTAAAGTTTTAACCCATATAATATTTCTGTAGATATTCGGTATTTTGATAATTTTAATCGATTTTTTTATGATTTGTGTTTGGTACTGCTCAGCACTTTCAAAATGATGAACAGTAATAAACTATTTTTTCGCGTTTTTATTTTTTAAGAAAAGTAAAAAAGTATATGGTATACTCACGTTTAACGTCAATATACACGTATAATATTCGCATTCAAATGATTACGTGGTTCTGTGTCACTGACCAGAAAAACAAACAAATTTACAACAAAGCACTGCTCGTGGTTTCATCAACAAAGCATTTAATTTGTGTTTCATTCCGAAATACACTTGTCCAAATTCTCTGTATTCCCAAACATGAATCGTGTTGCAAACTCCTGGTCCTGGACACATGTTAACGGAAATAGTAGTCAAAAATAGTGCGTGTTCCAGCAAGTCAGTAGCTCGTACATCATTACAAAACACATGTATTCACAGATACATATATATGTGCATATTGGGATCTAGTCAATTGGAAAATGGCAAACCACTTTTTATGTTAGTTTCGTAATATATTGCCATCGATTCTGCTAAATTATGGACACGTGGCACAGTTCGCACAGTTCCGTCTGTTCGCTTTAAAACGCAAAACCAAACTTTGCCTTCATGTTGTAAGAATCAAAAATAAATTTCAGGAATGATGTAAATGCGTATGAAAATAAACTCAATAGTTTTATCGATACAACATAAATTCTTCGAAATTTCGAGATCAATGGCTTTTACATTTTTGAAAGATAACAATGTAAGACAATTACTACTTCGGCTAGCTTATATTTGAATGGGAATATCATAGTAGCTTAATATTGAAAGATGGACATTTATTGTATTATGGTTCTTTTGTAAACCATAATCTTACTATTATTACTCTTTCCACAAATGTGAAAAAAATACGTTTAGGAAAACCAATAGTTTTGATTACTGTCTGCCGATGAATATGGTTTGCGAAAATACAAAACTCTTTATGTATCCTCACTTTATAATCATTTTTATAACCTTAGCTTTATGGTAGTTAGGGAGTATTTAAGTTCATGTACCTTAATTCAAATATCGGTTTTAAATTCTAGGTTTCATGAAATGGAAACATTTCCATTTCCTTTGAGAATAAATCCAATTTCGAATTCTAAATTTTTTCCAACACTGTCAAGTGGTTTTATTTTAATTTTTGCAGGAATCCTATTTTAAATTTATATAAGTTTAATTTATTTATTGATCTTATCAACCCAACCTACGGGTTAAAAATACCTAGGGATTAACAAGTAAAAAAACTGTAAGTTCGGCCGGGCCGAACTTTGAATAGCCTTCACCAATTGGAACGAATTTGACAATTCCCAAAAACAATAAAATCCGTTAAAATGTACGAAGACGTGGGCCTACACAATTTTCTGTCATAGGCTTTAGTTACCATTACGAACTTCAAATACCAAATTTGAAACAATTCCGGTGAATAATGTCGCTAAAATCATCAAAATACCGAATGTCGAGAGGTACAGTTATATGGGGGCTATACGAAGACGTGAACCTGCACAGACAATTTTCTGTCACAGGCTGTAGTATCCCCTACGAACATCAAATACCAAATTTAAAAGAATTACGATGAATATTGTCACAAAAATCATTAAAAACCAAATATCCGGAGGTACCGTTATATGGGGGCTATACCAAAACGTGGATCTACATGGTCCATTTTCAATGCTAAAAGTCCTGCAGACATAATACACATTTGAGCAAATGTTTATCAACTTGTTTCATTTCGTTCGGAAGCTAGAGTGATTTCCACAGACGGACGGACATTGTTAAATTGACATAGAATTTTATGCTGATCAAGAATATATATACTTTGTGGGGTCTAAAATGTATATTTCAAGGTGTTACAAACGGAATGACAAACTTAATATACCCTCCATACTATGGTGGAGTGTATAAAAATGCTGAATCCGCTAAATTTGTAAACCTCACTGTCAACATCCAATTTGTATTAGTAAACAAGTAAGGAAAGACAAAAGTCGGTCGGTGACGACTTTATGACACTCAATATCACTATGAATATGTAGTAGTTTCACCTGCAGCAAATTGACGTTCGTATTGGCAATTTAACTAATAATTGCATGTTATGGACTTAAAGCGGTCTAAATTTGAAATCGGTTGAATCCAAACTATAAAAGCTATATAATCAATTTCCATCAGAGCACAGATTTTCACTCTTTACCAAAACTTGCTCGCGAGCGAGATTACTACAAAAGTGGGAGTTTTTTTACGGAATCTACTCTTCGCTCATTTATGTTCTCACTGCACTCCCGGGTCGCTCCTGTTTGAAATATTAGAGTGGCAGAATCGCGATTTGTGTGTGGGTGGACTAGCAAGAGGATTTTAAAATTTCTGTGTATTGTAGAAGAGCAGTAAGAGCGGGGTGTGATTGCGTACACATGCATAGAAATCAACAACGACACGACAAAACTAAATGAGTGCAGGGTAAAAATAGATTCTGCTCGATTTTGAAAGAATTTTGCTCCCACTCCAGAAAAATATGGTCATTCCTTTTTGCGCGACATCGAAAATTGAGTTTGCTTGATTTTTTCTCTACTCCCAGGAGCGCTCCCGCTCGAAATCGGATGACTGTCACTCTTTATTCCAATTCGTGCGAGATTTTCGGAGTTCGGTCCTATTTCCACTAAACTTGACTGAAGTAAATTTATAATGTATCAAATATCATTGATGTGGCGTGTATGTTATGACTTACAGAATAATTAAAAATAAAATCGGATGAAACAACTTATCCAATTGAGGTATATTATTTATATGGGTGATATATTCAAATCTGGACCGATCTTGATAAAGGTATTTTTAGGATTCACCTTATATCCTTGTTAAGGAGTGTATAATATGGATTTGGAGGACTTAGATGTATAAACGAACCGATTTTTACCAAATTTGACATAACTGATTAAAGGGCTAATGTTATGTAAAAGATACACAGGAGAGCTGTATACAAATCTGAACCGATTTCGTCAAGAAATGTCAAGGGTATTTCTTGGTTGAGTCTGATATCATTTTCCGAATATCTTTGTTATAGAGTGAATATTACAAATGTGGAGGACTTAAATATAAAATATATAAATCATCAAATTTAACATACCTATGGTCTAAATTCGATCGTATATGCTAAAATTGATCAAACTTTGGCATATGTAACGCATTTGGTGCACAATGAATCTGAAATCGGGAGAATATACCCATGGGAGATATATTTAAATCTGGACCAATTATAATCAATTTCATTAACGTTCGTCCTTGTGCCAAACAAATGATCTGTTCTAAATTTCATCACAATTTAACAATAATGCGATCGAAAATACACGGACGGAATGGAAATCGATTCAGAATGTGATTCTATCCATTTCCTTTGGTATGTTACAAACAAATGCTCAAAAACATAATACGCTGTATCACAGTTTGTTGTCGGAAAGGAAACATTTTTATATAAAAATATCTGTATTAAGGCGTGCACTTTAAACTACAAATACCAGTAAGACCATTTACATAATGCAGTTAATCTTATCAAAAACCATAAAGTGAGTGAGGCCGTTATGCGGTCATACTAAAACGGGAACCTCTACAGAAAATTTTATACTTTAAGGGTGGGTATCTGTTTATGTGCGGTACAGGAAAACGTGGACCTAAACATTCAATGTTTCGCCACCGGAGCTAGAACCCGTTATGACCCACAAATACCAATTTTTAGACAAATCCATCAAAATACCGAATATCGGGGAGAAAAACCCCATCATTGCCAACAAATTCCAAGTTTTAGTCAAATCCGTGAAAAAAATATAGAAAAACCAAAAAAATACCGAATATCGAAAGGTACCGTTATATGGGGACGTGGATCCATATATCTCATTTTCATTCAGCATTTTATGCTGATTATGAATATATACCTTATGGGGTCTACGATGAATATTTAGGGATGTTAAAAACGAAATGACAAAGTTAATATACCCTCCATTCCAAGGTGGAGGGTATAAAAATTGACCTACTCGAAAAGATGTCTGGTAACGAAGTTTATTTCCTCAAAAGAACTTCTCACCCGTGCACTTATCCCATATGAAAATGGTAAACAACCAAGTTCACTTTTCCTATATGGGAAAATTGGAACACTGACAATTTTTGCTTTTCTCCTACCGTGTGGTGTCGGGTATAAAAATGTCATCTACTTACTTCTATTTGTTTTATTTTGTACTTTGCAGGACGAATTAGGGTCAGTGCAGTGCAATATTTAATTTTGTTTACTGAGTTAATACATTTTCTTGAAATTTCCAGAAAAACCATCATTTTAGATATTTCCAAATTCCAAAATAGTTGTAAGAACAAAACCAAAAAAGCAATAATCCAAAGAAGAAGTACAATGTTACAAACCCACCACTCATATGAATTCAATATCTTAATAAAGCCATAAACACAAGTTTCCTTGTTCGATGACCATTTATGGCTTGTTACTTTTTCCGACCACACTATTTGACGATGGCTTGTTGTCAAACATTTACAAAATATCACCAAAAGGAAAAGGTCAGAGTTGTTCTGTTCAAAAATACACAAAACAAAAATTCCGAAGCTAACGTACCGTACAGCCATCAAACATGCTCCATTTCATTTCCGCTATCAAACTGGTAATAACCACTAATAACAGATTTGAGGAATCTACAGAAAAAATGCCTTTCGGTTGAAATCGATGGAAAATTTAAAGTTTGTTAGCAAAGCAGGACATGAAGACATTTCGAAAATCTGAACAATAAATAATTTCCACATAAACGCACAGAAACGGAATTTTCAATTGTAAGTATCACAGTGTCTTATTTGCCTGAAGACATTCCATTGGGAACATCAATATGAGTAGATATTGCTACAAATTATGTCGCCACAGCTTCAATATACAATTGTAATTTTTTAAAAAATATTATTTCCTCTTATAAATTGTAATATTATTGGATAGAGGGCATATTTCGTTTGTCATTCCGTTTATTACCCAACGAAATTATTATTTAAGGTACATATTCTTAATCAACTTAAAATTGTATGAGTTGTCTGGCTAGTATTTGACCAGATCGACCGAGCTGAATAAAATTGCTCAACACCACAAAGTGTATACAAGTTTCATGGTACTGATATAGCCCTCCGTTGTTTTCATATTAGTCTAAGTTTTTTTGCGTTGATTGTCGATATGGGTTACGTTTTCTACACAGATCTAATTAAATTTACTTACCAATTTGAGGCACTGTTAACAATTCCATGACAATAGAATTGTTAACAATAGTTGGACATTGTGGGTTTCCAAGAGTCAAACATTTTTCCATAAAATTGAAAATACATTTTAGATTGGCATTAGATTTCAGTCCACTATATCGGATAATTCACGCATAGATCACCTTTGCAAATCTCAATATTTGCATTAGTGATAGATCAGGTGCGAAAATGGACAATATCGGTCCACTCCATCAAATACACAAAAAATTTTAAAATTAAAACTCTTATAAAATGTAATGTAACAGCCCGATTGTCTTCAAATTACAAACATCACAATATTTTTACTAACCCAAGTTCTGGTGTGAAAATATTAATGACATATCGGCCCACTCCTTCTAGTACCTCCACTACAAATGGGTCAACGTTTTTAATAACCAAAAGGATTATAGAATACAACATAAACATCCGGTTCTTTTCATGTTCCACACGTCAGATTATATTTAATTCACACATCCCACAAGATCTGCTATGAAGATGGAATATTTCGGTCCACTCCTTCTGGTACCTCCCCCACAAGGGGTCAACAACTTGAATAACATAATAAGACACGTTCAAACGATCATAGTTGGTATAACTTAATTCTCATAGATTCCCCACATTTCTTAGGGATAGCTCTCCTAAATATGAAAAGTGGTGTAGAGTATCATTAAGTCGGCCCCGCCCGACTTTTTGTCTTTCTATACTGGTTTTACTTAAAACAGTTCTTTTTATGTTTTTATACCCTACAACACTATGTGTTGGGGTATTATAAGTTTGATTGGGCCTAAAATTATGTAACACCTCGAAATATTGGTTTCCCACAAAGAAAATTATATATGGATACTAGCTGGCCCAGTCCGCGTTGCCGGCCCGTAGTTTTAGTCTTTAATGCATAGTTTTTAGAGCATAATAGTTCACAAATCTGGCTCACATAAGTGGCACAATTTTTAGTATAAATGATGACTCGATTAAATAGAAATAAATACCTCTTTCAAAAAAACCTGATCTTATTTTTCAGTAAGAGGTTTTAGTTTATTAAAAAGTATACATTAACTGTTTATAATATGCCCATGTAAGATGGTTCTCTGCCCCACAGGCCGCAATCAGTGGCATACCGAATATGAAGAGGCACTGTAATATGCGGACTATACAAAATAGTGGAGTGAATGGAAAATATAGTGGAGTGAATGGAAAATATGTACTCGGAAAATTCTTTCGAACCCTTAAAAGTAACCTTAAATCCTAGGTAACGTTATACGGGCACTATGCGCTATCGTCAGTAATTACACTGCGCCACAGACAATCTTGGGGTTAGGAAATTTTTCGGTTGATAAATAAAAATCCCAAAAGAGGGGTTCCCGAATCTAACTTTTTAGAGTCCATTTTGTATAGCTTAACCATACACAAAGGGCCGCAAATATTTTGTCCTATACTCCGCAAAAGTTACGATAAAGTTTTAAATTTGATACAGTCCTACGGGTTACATGAGGAATCATTTGTACAAAATATGTATCAGGTTGGTCTACATTGTGATATAGCTCCCCTCAAATGATATAGCCCCTTTCAAATTCCTTAAATGTTGGTAATTTGAGATTTTAGAAAGAAAAACAAATTCTTTCAAATAATTATAAGTATAGGACCATGCTTCATTATAACTCGTATTTGAAGGTATCCGGTGATTTCAGCTATTACCAGGATGTTGTTTACATTTTCCAAATGATTTTTCCTTTATTTGGCATCTAGCTTCTCGTAGAAGACCTCTTCGAGGAAAATTTTCAATGTCAATGTTTCGCAGTAGAGCTCATATAAAACTACCTCCTGATTTAACATATTTCGAGGGTTTTGATTATATTTTCGAATCGATTTGACCTAAAATGTGTTTTTAGGCTACTTTGGGGGTAGAAAACCATCTTACATGGTTCTATTATAAACAGTTAATGTGTACTTCTTAATATATATGCTATATAATTATGGTTTTTAATTCTCAAAAAAAAAAAAAAACGCCAGCAACGCGGACTGGGCCAGCTAGTATAGCATATATATTAAAAAGTATACATTAACTGTTTATAATATGCCCATGTCAGATGGTTCTCTACCCATTTGGGTTTGGCAACCATATAACAGCGTGTATAGAAAATATGCAAACTTTCTCGATTTTCTTCAATAAGAATTTTTAATTCCAAAAGGAATTCTGAAATAATTCTACACAAAATTCCATATCATAATATAACAGTCAATTTTTTCAGTTTCGCGATTTTTCTCAAAATTTTCTTTCATGACAACGTTTCCACTGTAATTATAAATAACCTAAAGAAAATTGGAGTCATATCGGCCCAGCCGTTCTCAACTGATATGTTACTATACTTTTTAAATTTTTTTACATATAAATTTAAAGAAGTATGTGTAGCCAGTTCCTCTGACCCCAAACAGATATCTAGGGTTGGGGGAGGGTTGGAGAGTCAAGATTCCATCGTATACTAACTGTGGAACAGATATCTCCATGATTTTTGCAAATATTAAGATTTTAGATAAATCAAAAAAAATGGGCAAAAAATTGGGCGTGGTCACTCTTTCTTTGCATAAAAACCTAAATCGGGGTAGAACGAAGATTAAAAAAATATCCAAATAGTTCCAACCCGTCTCAACTGATTCAATTACCAACGAACAATAATTGGTTTATATACAGATTAAAAAGTATGCGTGGTCAGTACCTCTGCCCCCAAATAAATACTTAGGATTAGAGGTAAAGTCTACAGTATGTCGTGTAATAATTTTAAAACAGGTATCTTCATTATTTTGCAAATATAAGGATTTTAGATAAATCGAAATAGTGGGAGTAAAGGTAGGCGTGGTCAAAAAGTAGGCGTGGTCAAATTTTTTTTCTTTAAAAACCTAACTCGGAGTATGACGAAAAAATTATGCAAATCGGTTTAGCCGTTCTCAACAGAATCCATTACCAACGAACAACAATTGATTTTTATATATATAGATTCCTATCTCGCCGAGCTGAGTCGATCTAGCTATGTATGTCCATCCGTCCGATCTTCACGAAATTTAGCATAGAGCCAGAATTGAAGGATATTGCTTTTGAAGATAATCGCCAAATATTTAGGGGTTGAAATGGACCAAATACTGAAAAATTTCCTGACTTTGCAGTTGCTCTACAGGCCGAAGTTATAGGCCAATCGGCCACAATTATAGACCAAATTAGCACGGAGCTAGAGCTTAGGGCTGGGCAGAAGTCTTCCAATTTTGATGGTCATCGGGTAATATTTAGTGTGTGAAATAGACCATAACATTTGTGTTAAATAAAAGTAAAATTTTCCACTAAACCGCGGTCAGAATAGACAAGCAGGTCAATTCTGACCGTTACGTAGATGCCGATAGTAAAAATATCGGATATATATATAGCGAAATATGTACAATGTATATATACAAAGGAAGGGGATGTTAGCTAGAATGTTTATATCTTAAGAATGGCTGGACCGATTTTTATACCCTCCACCTTGGAAAGGAGGGTATATTAACTTTGTCATTCCGTTTGTAACATCCCTAAATATTCATCGTAGACCCCATAAGGTATATATATTCATAATCAGCATAAAATTCTTAGTCGATTTAACAATGTCCGCCTGTCTGTTGAAATCACTATACAGGCCACATTATTTGACATAGAGCGTCCAAATTTAGCAGAATAATTTGTATTGTGTGTATTGAAAATGAGATATATCGGTCCACGCTTTGGTATAGCCCCCATATAACGGTACATCCCGATATTTGGTATTTTGATGATTTTGGCCACATTTTTTCATGGATTTGTATAAAAATTGGTATATGTAGGTCATAATGGGTCCTAGTTCATGTGGCGAAACATTGTATGTATAGGTCCACGCTTTTGTATAGTCCTATATAGCGGTACCTCCCAATATTCTGCATTTTGATGATTTTTGGTATGTGTGGGTCATAATTGGTTCTGATATTTCCATTGCCCTAAGGTGGAGGGTATTAAAAGTTCGTCCCAGCCGAACTTAATGTTTTTTTACTTGTTTCACTTTGACTTGTAATATTGAAGTATATATTTTGTAATATTTTTTCATCTTACAACACAGGTTGGGGTTATTATATACAGATTGCAATTATCGTCCGATCCTAACGCAAATTTCCCTAATGGCTCAGTGAGCTAAGCCTACTGTGTTTAAAGATGTCCGCTATGTATTTAGGGGTTGAAATGGACAAACAACTAAAAATGTTCCTGATTTGGCAGCAGTTATAAAGGTCACAAATAGAAACCAAAAGACACGAAATCGCGCATGAAATTAGAGTTTAGGACACCAAGTAGAATGGATCACTACTTTTGTGTGAAAAAATACCAGCATTATTTACAGGCGATATCCGAAATACACAAAAGACTTACTTCTGGTTTTTTATACTGATTTCGTTGACGAATATAGCCAAATATCGTAGACAAGCAAATCATATAGATGAGTCTAAATTTGGAGATACAGAGGGGCCTCTTGCTTTTTGAGATGATCGTAAAATATTTAGCGGTTCAAATAAACCAAAAACAGAAAAAAAATTCCTGATAACACAATTGAAACCAATCGACACCAAATTGTGCATGAGAAGGGAGTTAAAGACGGGGAAGAATTCTATCATTTTAGATGACCATTGGATTTTATTTAGCTGAAAAATAACTAACAGCACGACGGAGTGCGAAAATATTGGACAAATGTCCCTGGTCAAAATGCTAAATTTTTCAAAATGCGAAATTTTCCAAAATGGATTTGCACATAAGGGGCCTCTAATATATTGTAGTGTTGTAGGGTATCACATGATCGGCCCCGCACAACTATAGCCTTTGCTTACTTTTTTTATTTGTTACCTTGTTATTATTATACCATTTTTAATGGTTTATGTGCATTAATGTTTGATTTGTATGAAGATAGGGTCCTTATACTTTTGAATCGTACGACTTTACATCAAGCTTAACTCAACTTTTGAAAATGTGCGTTGTGTTGTAGGCATCCTTAATTGATTAGGTAGAGGCCTGTTTTTGAAAAAACCCTTCAGTTTACATTGCAAGTGACTTATAAGTTGCGTATTCGTATTATAGTTTAACATTCAGTATTTGGCATTGGCACTTCCATGTTTAATTGCTAAGAAATTTTTGAAGTTACTGGCAAGGCATCTTTAGGGTTACTGATGAAGGAATTTTCTACACAGTTGTGTTGAAAGTGAGTTATAAGTAAATTTGTTTGAGTACATTTGTTTTCTGTCGAACTATCAATAGCATGTGTATAGGCAAGGTTCTGGCATGTGTAAATACTAGAAAAAAAATGGAAGTTAGTAGCAAGGCACTTTCATTGGTCTCTGGTCAAAAAAATCTGTTGGCAGCTGAGACGAATGTAGGATTGCAAGTGACAACGTTCGAGTAACTTTCATATATGAATGAAGGGTAAAAATGAAATGTCAGGAGCATGGAGTAAAAATAGTCGTGTACAATAACCTAAATGTCCAGTGAATGGAGCGAGTGAAGAGAGTTTGCAAATTCTTCCTGAGAAAATTGTGTTAGTATGAATTATCAGGATACTTGATTGAAAATAAGCTGTTTTTGAATAGCAAAGGCGAATTGCAATTTGGAATCGATTTTTCAGTGAGAGAGAAAATTACTTACAGTGAGAGAGAAAATTACAGATTACTGAGTGGTAATTTAAGCATTCGTTTGGATACAACAATTTGAAACAATAGGTATATGGAATTTTTATACCCACAGTCATTTGGCTGCAAAGGATGTACAGAATTGTCCATATTCGATGGACCCATCTGGCAACGCCATAACTTTTGACAGAGATGTCACATCGCTTAATGACATACCGCGTTTGAAGCGTCAGTCCAAGCAGATTTTTACCATGAACCAATACACGTCACGCGAGCGCTCTGAAATAGTTGAAATTTACATTCAACAGAAGAAGTCAATTGTGAAAAAAAAATGTGAGAAGTGCGCCTTCTAAGAACACCATTAAGCGTTTATACGAAAAATTTTCGACTGGTAAGGCTCTTTCTAATCCGAAGAGGCCATATAAAAGTCGACCAAGGCGATCGGCCGAGAATATCGCTGCCGTACGAGCCAATGTTGAGAGGTCCCCAATAACATCCCAAAAACGCCGTTCTCAGCAGTTGGGCATGGCTCGGTCCACTTTACAACGGATTATTCGCATTGATTTGCATTTGTTCCAGTACAAAATTAAATTGACGCAAAGAATGTTGCCTGCGGACAAGCCTCGTCGATTGGAATGGGCCCAAAGGTCCGTCGAATATGGGCAACCCTGTATATCATATGATGCGGCCCGAACGTGCCTCATCGATTGAATGGTTTTAGACCCAGGTCCCTTTGGACCAAATCCGTTACAGGATATTTGGAGTCGATCTGGTGGTGTCCGTCCATCCCTTAGGCTGGTGCGCACGATAACTCTCAAGGGTGGTGTCTGTTTCGGCTTAAACTTGCTACATCGTTATATTATTATCAAGCATAAGAACAGTGTTGGCTTTGTTTGTTCGGGATACCACAGTATTTTGTTGTTGCAAAATGGTCAGGCTTAATCCCTTTTATAGTTGTTTTTATAAAAACAACGTTTGTTTATTAGTGGAGTGATGAGGATTGGTGGCTCTTTCCGAAACCTAGGTATTCCCTGCCTTATCCCCTGGTAAACATTACCATCGTTCTCCACTAATAATTAAACGTTGTTTTTATAAAAACAACAATAAAAGGGATTAAGCCTGACCATTTTGCAACAACAAAATTATCAAGCATATTTTTATTTCGGAGATGTTCAATGTCGGTCCACTTCTTCTGGTACCTCCTAACAAAAGGTAAACAATTTAGCTTATAGAAAAAGAAACGATCATCCAATATTCTGAAAATATTACAAATCCTTATATTTTTATTAGTGGTAGACCCACCTCATCAAGTATCAACATTTCAATTATATATTATATTATAACACTTATAGAATTTGAAATAAGAGACCAACTATCTTTAAATTTCGCACTTCACAATATCTCTACCAACACAAGGTCTGATATCTCTCACACAACGGTTCATGAAGCTCATAAAATGCGAAATAACCTTCCAATTACTTTCAAACTCGGCACATCTCAATACTTCTACCAACACAAAATCTGGTATTAAGAACTGAATGAATGGATCACACCTTAAGTACCACTCCCGCCCAAGATCTCGTGTGAAGATAAAAAATCAACCGTTTAAATAATCATTCCGCAAGTCAAAATATATTTTAATAAACTGATATTGTCTGGGGGTATACATCCATCAAAAAAGCCAACTGATCCTTTTTAACTTGTTTTTTTATACCCTCCACCAAAAAAGTATGGAGGATATATTAAGTTCGTCATTCCGTGTGTAACTCATCGAAATAATCATTTTAGACCCAACAAAGTATATATATTCTTGATCAGCGTAAAATTCTAAGACGATTTAGCCCTGTCCGTCTGTCCATCTATCCGTCTGTTGTAATCACGCTACAGTCTAAACGAATTAAGATAGGAAGCTAAAATTTTTCACAGATCTCTCTTTTGTTTGCAGGTAGGTCAAGTTCGAAGATGGGCTATATCGGTCCACGATATCGTATAGCCCCCATGTAACGGTACCCCCGATGTTCGGTATTTTGATGATGTTAGCCACATTTTTCAATGGAATTGTCTGAAAATCCACACAAGTAGTTCCTTGTGGGTACTTTATACCTCGGCAGAGAATTATTATAGGTCCACAATATCGTATAGCCCCCATATAACGGTACCCCCACGGTATTCGGTATTTTGATGATTTTAGCCACATTTTTCAATGGAATTGTCTGAAATTCCACAAAAGGAGTCCCTTGTATGCATTTTGCCCCCTCAAAAAGAATTGTCTACATAGGTCCACGATATCGTATATCTCCCATATAACTGTACCCCACGATATTCGGTATTTTGATGATGTTAGCCACACTTTTCAATGGAATTGTCTTAAAATCCACACAAGTAGTTCCTTGTGAGTACTTTATACCTCGGCAGAGAATTATCTATATAGGTCCACGATATCGTATATCCCCCATATAACGGTACCCCCGATATTCGGTATTTTTATGATTTTACCCACATTTTTCATCGGAATTGTCTGAAAATCCACACAAGGAGTTCCTTGTGGGTACTTTATACCTTGGCAGAGAATTATCTATATAGGTCCACGATATCGTATAGCTCTCATATAACGGTACCCCTGATATTCGGTATTTTGATGTTTTTAGCCATATTTTTCAACGGAATGGTCACAAGGGGTTCTTTGTACACAAGGGGTTCTTTTTGAGCACTTTACCTCCCGACAGAGAATTCTCTATATAGGTTAACAATAACGTATAGCTCCCATATAACGGTACCCCGCGATATTCGATATTTTGATGATTTGAGCTACATTTTCCAATCGTATTGTCTGAAAATCCATACACGGAGTTCTTTGTGAGCACTTTACCCCTGAAAGGGAATTGTCTATATAGGTCCACAATATCGTATATATTCGGTTTTTTGATGATTTTAGCCACTTTTTCCAATGGAATTATCTGAAAATCCACACAAGGAGTTCCTTGTAAGTACTTTACACGTAAACATAGATTGGTTCTTATAGGTCCACAATATCGTATATCCCCCCATATATCGGCACCATCCTATATTAGATATTTTAAAGATTTTAAAAGAATTTTTAATTGATTTTATTTTTTTGAAAATTTTCTAATTCGTTCCAAATGGTGAAGGGTAGTCAAAGTTCGGCCGGCCGAACTTACTACTTTTTTACTTGTTTTTTTTTTACAATTGGGTTACCATGGTTTTCGTGGAAATTTCCTATATTTATGCCCTTTGTCTTGCTGTATCTCGGATTTCAGACTATGTACTTCAAGAAATGACCATCAATCTAAAAGTCAAAATTTCAAACCACATCTTTGGTAGTTTGTTAAATAATAAACTCTTGCAAAAAGTTAAATTATTAATTTTTTTGCAAGATGTCCACTATTTGTTGTTGCTACTGTTGTCACTTTATGGTCCTCTGTGGTTAATATTCAATTTAACTTGGGATGACATCCGTTGCCCTTCATTGAAAACCCCCACTGAACATTTCCATACCATCAAAGCAATATTTAATCTTGAACGTAAAACAAGATTTTAACAATATAACTTTTTCCACATGGTTAAAATAACATTTTCCATTCAGCCGAACAGTGACAAGTTTACATAACTGACATACACATTTTATCGAACAACAGCCCACTCTCTTCACTAAATATCACATGACAGCGTTGCATGTCATCGAGGCAGTGTGGAGGATGTTATGACATTAACGACACTCCATCTAGGCAATCATCTTCTTCATTTTGTTTCCAATAGTTTCGAGAATGCAATTATTTTCTCATTATCTCTGGCAAATTATTTTCGATTAATCGTTCGGTATCTACACAACGACAGTATTACAAATAATTAAATTTATTTTAGTTAATCCTGGTGGTAAAGTGTAATAACAAATTATTTGTGATTCAATCAAAATATTCATAATGTGTGCAGGATACTTGTATTAATATTCGTTGTCACTATCGTGTGGTTTTGAATATCACATCTCTATATTGGATAGATTGGAAAAAAGAAGAAATTGATAAATAAATTAAAGTAAATGAAGAACTGTGAATAAACATTTTAGAGCCTTTTGCACCGACAAAACATTAGACACATTTTTATACCCTTCACATACATAGTATGGATGGTATATTAAGTCTGCCACTCCGTTTGAAACACCTCGATATATACATTTTGGACCCTGCAAAGTCCAAAGTGTTTGGTCTGCAGTACTTTTGATATTGAGATGTAATGGCCTATGACAAAAATTGCCTACGTATAGACCCAACGTCTTCGTAAGGAGCACAATGTAACGGTAACTCCCTATATTCGGTATTTTTAAGATTTAAAATTAAAAAAAAAATAAAATAAAAGATTTAAAATTTTTAAATATGTAAAAACTGTAATTTTCTACAGATAGTTTGAATAAACATATACAAAATCATTTGAATATGAGAATGTCGGAATTGCAGATGTTCAGTTAATTTGGGCTTATATTTGCCATTTGGTGCACAATAAACCTGATATCGGATAAAGATGCATATAAGAGCTACATCGAAATCAGATCCGATCTCGATAGAATTTGACAGAGGTATTTCTGGGCTGTATCTGATACCAAATATCATCCTTGTGGGATGCATATTATAAATATGAGGCACTTAAAGACGAATTGGATGAAACATATAGAGGGTGAGATGAAGAAACTGCAACCAACTTCAGAGTGTTGTCATTTCTGAGCCACTCGTCCGACAGCTGTTAAAATCATTCCAGTGACAGCTCATTATATTGTTTACAAGCGAACAAAAGCATTTTTAGAATTTTCCGGGAAAAAATATTCGTGACGGAATTCAAGCGTGATATTGTGATTTCTTTATATTTGGCTGGAAAACTACAAGTGGCTTTCGTTAGAGCACTCCAGCATTTAAATGTGAATAAATCTTTTGTGTCTCGTACTATCGCTCGTTACCGTGATGCAGGTAGCGTAGCCCGAAGGAAGTGAACGGAAGAAAACAGCAACATCAGCAGAAATGGTTCGAAAAGTAAAGAAGCGACTTGATCGAAGCCCGCGAAAAATGGCTCATGAGCTGAACATATCGCAAAATTCCATTCGGCAAATATTGAAAAATGAGCTCGGGGTAAAGCCATTGAAATTCCAAAAAGTGCCAGAACTTACACCGCAACAGAAAGAAAATAGACTCAAAAGAACTAAACAGTTGCTTCGCCTGGTCGGAAGTGGTGAACTGCCGAATTTGGTTTTCTCCGATGGGAAAACATTCGTTGCCCAGCAGTTTGTAAACAAACAAAATAATAAAAATATACACCTTCGGTTGGCCACCAGAACTCAAGCGCCGGCCATGGTGATGGTGTGGACCGCCATAACAGCTGATGGTCGCTCTCTGCTCGTATTAATCGACCGTGGTATCAGATTAAAGCCGAATAGTATCGCAAAATATTTTGGCCGCAGACCTTGGACAGTACAACAGGACTCAGCAAGTTCGCACTCAGCACGCGCCACCCTCGTTTCATTTCCAGCGCACAATGGCCACCAAAATCTTCGGATACCAATCCGTTGGACTATTGTGTCTGGAGTATTTTAGGTTGGCACTAAAAAATACCAAAGTTTCGATCACCTCAAGTAAGCGCTTCGCCCGCGAAAAATGGCTCATGAGCTGAACATATCGCAAAATTCCATTCGGCAAATATTGAAAAATGAGCTCGGGGTAAAGCCATTGAAATTCCAAAAAGTGCCAGAACTTACACCACAACAGAAAGAAAATAGACTCAAAAGAACTAAACAGTTGCTTCGCCTGGTCGGAAGTGGTGAACTGCCGAATTTGGTTTTCTCCGATGGGAAAACATTCGTTGCCCAGCAGTTTGTAAACAAACAAAATAATAAAAATATACACCTTCGGTTGGCCACCAGAACTCAAGCGCCGGCCATGGTGATGGTGTGGACCGCCATAACAGCTGATGGTCGCTCTCTGCTCGTATTAATCGACCGTGGTATCAGATTAAAGCCGAATAGTATCGCAAAATATTTTGGCCGCAGACCTTGGACAGTACAACAGGACTCAGCAAGTTCGCACTCAGCACGCGCCACCCTCGTTTCATTTCCAGCGCACAATGGCCACCAAAATCTTCGGATACCAATCCGTTGGACTATTGTGTCTGGAGTATTTTAGGTTGGCACTAAAAAATACCAAAGTTTCGATCACCTCAAGTAAGCGCTTCGCCGGGAATGGGCCAAAATACCGCAGACCATGTTGAGTCTATTATAAGTTTCTTTTTAAAACTTCGTCAATTGGTCCCAAGCCCACTATGTAGCACATCCATATTCGTATGTCCCCGATCTAAGCCGATCTAGCTATGTGTGTCCGCCCTTCCGTCGGTTCGTGCTAATTTTTAAGCAGTCTACAGTTTACATCAGGGTTAGGGTCAGAATAGAAGCCTATCGTTCTTGGAGATGATTGCAAAATATTTAGGGGATAAAATATATCTTAGCTGAAGAATACCAAAAATTTCGGTTTAACCTCGAATATTTTTGATACTGAAATGCACTTTTCGTCAAAATCACAGAGGGAAACGCTGACCTATATATTAATGCCTCTTTCGTTGACGTTTGTATGCAGATATCGGAGATATAGCAAAATATATACATGAATCTAAATTACAAAAAGATGTTTGGAATACCCATTAGCACGACAGTGAGCGTAAACTTCACTTATATACCCTACTAATGGAAAATACGAAAACGAATCTGGATTTCAGTAGTCCAATTATATATGCCAAAATCCTAAAAAAATCGTTCATTCTTATCCAGCATATCGCATCTACAGAAACTTTATTATAAATAACAGTGTTCAAGTACCTCCTATTGTCAGGCCGCCCGGCTATAAACTTAGCTAACTAGTCTGTATTGAATATATTTCTGATTTCACACTTCAATTAGCATTTAAGTTTCACATTTCTTTGGTTCTTGCAAGCTATCTTCTGCATTATCAGTTGGTTAAAAATAATTGGTCCTGCCTTAAAAATGTTATATAGCAAATGAGTTTATTTTTATACCCTGCACCATAGTATGGACGGTTTATTTTGTCATTCCGTTTGCAACACCTCCAAATAAACATTTTAGTCTCCACAAAGTATATATGTACATTCTTGATTAGCATAAAATTCTATGTCGATTTAGCGACGTCTGTCTGCCTGTAGAAATCACTCTAGCTTTCGAACGAAAATAAATTTTTGTGTTTATTTCTCTTTCGAGACGAGCTTAACATCTGAAATTTGCAGTGAAAAGGAAAGCAAGATAGACACTATCACACACTCACTATGCGACGAGTTTCGCCGTTGGTTAAGCGGCTCATCAGGCATATTTGGTGTTGATGATGGCTTACAAGGCCGTTCTCTGGAAAGTAGTATTTATTTCGATCTTATTGCCATTAAGCATATGCGAATTAAACACCAGAAACCCTCCAAGTTCGACTCAAGTTCTATAAGCAGTTCTTTTTCATAGCAAAGTTCGTTTTGTGTAGTCACGCAATCACTACATTGCTTCCAATGCATTCACTTGATATAGTGCTGCCACAGCAAATATGCCTGATCAGCCGCTTAACCAACGGCGAAACGCGTCGCAAAGCGGTGAGTGTGTGATAGTGTCTATCTGGCTTTCCTTTTCACTGCAAATTTCAGATCATTGAGTTCGGCTTGAGAGAGAAATAAACAGATAAATCAGAACATATGTCATAAACACAAACAAGACAAAACTCAAAAATTGGTATTCCCATTATGTAAGAAACATCTTTGCATATAAGTGTCAATATAAGTATAGGTTTCAGTGTAGTCCCCATATAACTGTAACTCCAAATGTTTGGTATTTTGATAATTTGTGTCACACTATTCACCGGAAGTGTTTTAAATTTGGAGATAGAATTCCGATGATAGAAAATTTCTCAAACAGGCAAGACGTGGGCCTCATATAACGATACCACCCTATATTCGGTATTTTCATGATTTTAGCGATATTATCCACCAAAATTGTTGCAGGTTTAGTATATGATGTCCGTTAGAACTGCAATTTTTGAATTTGTGACCAATTGTGTCATTAACATTTTTTCAATATCTCTTACCAAATTCCAAAAAAACACCAAATTTCAAAAATATGCCAGAATTGAATATTTCGAATTTAGAAAAACTAACAGTTATGCTGGCTTGTGCTTGATTTCTGCCGTCTATTTTTTCTCGATATCTCTAACCGTTTCCGAGATACGGCAATTTTGAAAAATATAGAACTTTTCAGAAAAATCGCTGTAATTTGTATAAAACTTTAAATACAAATTTAAGTTGTTCTGGGTAGTGTTCACTGGACTCGGAACGAAGACAAAAATACTAAAATTCGATGAGTTGTTGCTGTAAATGTAAGAATTAAAGTAAACTCTCAATGTTCGGATGTTAAACACCAATACAGACAAAACAAAAAACCTGGAAAAGAAAAGATGTTGATTTCTACGTAGTTGCAGTTGTCAAGAAGTAAGAAACTCATTATTTGGTAATAGGAATTTTAGTGGGTGATAATGAGTCTTTCTCAAAGTGTTTGTAAAAGGTAGTTCGTGTTCGTCCGATTTTGAACCCAAATTTTTTACCCCAGGTCAAAGCACTAATGTGTAATTAAGGATAATTAATAGGTATTAAAAATTGTACTTCAATTTTCCACTACCCTTTTCCTATAGTTGCTTTCAATTAACATTGGCCAGCGAGTGTGACACCAGAGCGCTGCATTTCTTTGCAAATGGTAATGGGTTGGAAATAAAATATGAAGAATAATGTTGCCAACACAAAGAGGACACAATTAAAATGGTATTTGTTGTTTCGGCCATGTGCTGCAATTAAAACCCCTTCGATGCCATTGTCGTTAATTGAATCCATTATTTTAATTGCAATCACAGCAGAATAAATAGAGTGGCATGCGATGTTCAGGTTTTCAATTATCGACAGTAATGCATATTTGAGCACAAATGAAAACAAGTTTTTGTAAAAGTTTATGGTTTCTGTAAAAAGGTTCAAAACTCTTCTTTTTTGCTAGTTCCATTAATTTAAGAGAAAATCCTTCGGCATATTTTGAGTTATTCTTACATAAAATTAAAAAATGCAGATGTGCATTCACTAATTGACTAAATGGAGAGATAGTCATAAGTTTTGCTTGGATTTTGTACCAAATCTTAATATTAATGAATATCAAGCCTAGGGAGTGCAATCTACTTTATATCAGCTTGTTATTCGTTAAAGCAAAAACGCAATTTATTTCATTACCAAGTAAAGTGTAATACAAATGCGGCGAGATGTTTTTGCAGCAACCCTGACTAGCTGAGTTTATGGTGCATTTAGAGAGTTTATGTTGTATTTAACAGCAAATGATTACTTATTACTTTGACCACCATTTGGAACGAATTTGGCAATTCCCACAAAAAAAAAATACGTATAAATTCAAATCTTAAAAATACCGAATGTAGCTGTTATATTAGGGTTTATATGACTACATGAACCAGCATAGGTAACTTTTTTCATAAGCCATTACAATATTCAAATGTAAAACTCAAAAAAAAACGGTGAAAAATGAGCTAATATCATGAAAATACCGAATATCGGGTGGTACCGTTATATGGGGGCTATACGAAGACTTGGACCTGCACAGACATTTTTCTTTTTTAGGCTGTAGGATCCATTACGAACTTCAAATACCAAATTTAAAACAATTCCGGTGAATAATGTCGCTAAAATCATCAAAATACTGAATGTCGGGAGGTACCGTTATATACCAAAACGTGGATCTATTTGGCCCATTTCCAATACCAAAAGTCCTGCAGACATAATATACATTTGACTAAAATTCTATCAATCAGACAGATGGACGGACATTGCTAAATCGACATAGAATTTTATGCTGATCAAGAACATATATACTTTGTGGTGGAAGGTATACTATGGTGGAGGGTATAACAAGTCAGTTCAAAATTTTGCGTTCAGATATTTTGTTCCAGTTCACAAGCCCTTTAAATTAAGAAATAACATCGGAATATTTCAGTTTATAACTTCTAACCTTCTATTCCTCTCTTTCTTCTCGAAGGAGAACCAAACAAATAAAAGCATAAACATATGATCTTCACCTTAAGAAGGCAAAATGCATAAATATGGATTTTTGTTGGACGTATGACTAGAGCTTCCTACCGAATGTAATAATGCAATGTTTGTGTGTTAAAATACAATATTTGTATTTTGCATTTCCAGTAATTATCTTATTTTCCATTCATTATTTCGCATATGAATGGCATCACCTGGATTTAAGTAATTGGCTGAATATATGTGTGTACATTGCACATTGACTTATTGTTTCATTCAACAAACTTTGATTTGTGTTCAAGAGAATTTTGCAGGTTATACATGAACTTACGAGGAGTACCACTGAAAGTTTATTCATCTTATGTGCTTTGGGATTACTTATTTATATTTAAGGTTTTGTAAGTGGGCTTATATGCAATTACACTGGTGATCAAAATTGTGCACAGAGAATAGCAGTGTGATATTTCTTAACTATAGCAATAATTTTTTAACAGAATCCGATTATAAAACTATAAGAGTTTGTCAATCTGAAATTATCGAGTTTGACATTTTCCTTTTTTTAGAAAATAGGAAACCTATTGACAAATCTATAAATAATGGTCAAAAGTCGGGCTGGACCCACTATCCACATTTAGAAGAACTACCCGTAACATATAAACGTTTATATTGGGAATTTATGTGAAGTAGGTCATACCATATAATGACCTTTTTAAATGCGTGTTATGGCATATATATGTGGGATCAAATTTGAAATTCCATTTGGACTAATATTAGCCATTTGGTGTACATTAAACCTGAAAATGGACGAAGATATATAGGGAAGCTATATGCAAATCTGATCCGATGCTGATAAATTTTGAATCATGTATTGCTAGGGTGAACTAATATCTGGTACTAAATATCATTTTTGTGGGGTGTATATTACGAATGTGAGGGACTTAAACACCATATCGGATGAAACATATAAATGGGAGCTATAGCTTTATCTGAACCGATTTCCACCAAATTTAAAGTACTTATTTCTATACTAAATTCGGTCGGAAGTGCCAAAATTCACACCATTTGGGCTGATATTCGCCATTTGGTGCACAAAAAACCTAAAATCGGATGAAGATATATATGGGAGCTATATCTAAATTTAGACCGATTTTCACCAATTTCAGTAGGGTCCGTCCTTGAGCCAAACAAATGTTATTTACAAAATTTCATCTCACTCAAATAATAAATGCGACCTAGATTTTGTTTACAAAAATAAATAGACAGACGGACGGACAGACGGGCGGACCTGCATAAATCCACTCAAAATGTGATTCTATGCTGATCACCAAAAGGAACTATGGGTCTATCTCGTTTCCTTCTCCATGTTACAAAAAAAAGCAACAAAGACATACTACCCTTACCACTATGTGTTGTAGGGTATAAAAACTATATCAGTGCAGTAAATATGTGCGAACCGAACCTTCTTACATTCGGTTGAATGTTCAAAAACCTATGCAATTTGGGCTGATATTACATATTTGGTGCGCAATAACCAAAATTGCATGATATATATGGAAGTTATATCCAAATCTGAACCGATCTCGATAATATTCATATGTAGTCTGTCAGAAATTTTGTCCGACGCAAGCCGAAAAAGTCGTAAACTAAATAGAGTAAATAATAAGAGTTTTTGACAGGATGAATATTTGTCAAGCTTATAAAATTATTAATACCTTCTGTTTGGTTTCAGGAAGTAAAGATAGAATGGCAAGCAATAAACACGGGTGCACAAATCTGAAAATTAACACTTTAATAAAGGGAGCAAGGGTGAATTGAAAATTTTTATAAGAAAATGTATATCATATTTTCATATAAAACAAAATCCAGCCTCAGGTTTTTAACTCTGATGTAACTTTGCAAGATTTGCACAAGGAAACTATCATCATTATGATCAGCGAGGTTTAAATAATACGAACTAAACGTTTATCATTTTTAGAGGTTTATGACGTTTTATACTTTTTCTACGTTTCATACAGGTATATGACGTTTACAAATTTACGACATTCGAAAACCTAAAAAAAACTGTTAAATGGACCATCTTTGACAATATTTGACAGAGGTATTACCGAGTTGTATCTGATATGTGGTACCAAGTATCATTGTTGAAGGGTGCAAATTATGAAAGTGCGGGACTTAAACACCAAATCGGATGAAATATATAAATGGTAGCTATAGCTTTATCTGAACCGATTTTCGAAAGTTTTAATTACTTATTTCTACGCTAAATTTGGTCGTATGTGCTGAAATACATCTTATTCGAATGTATATTACACAAATGGCGCACAAAAAATTCAAACCGGATGAAAATATATATAGGAGCTATATTTAAATTGGGACCGATCCTCGCCAATTAAATAAGGTTCGTCAAAAGGTTTGGGCCAAAAAAGGATTTGTAGAATCCCATGACCGCATGATATTCTACATTTGGAAGGCTTAAAATACATTACAATTGCTGCTTTAATGAATCTCGTTCAAAGTGTTTAGTGGGTTTTTATATGTAAAATCTATATATATAACAAGTAAGCAAAGGCTACAGTCGAGCGGGGCCGACCGTTGAATACCCTACAACACTATAATAAACGATACTATTTATATAGGCGAGATACTCGAAAGAATTCCACAATATATTGTGAAAAATTATAAAAGAAAACCATCATGTTTCATTCTCTAATTTTCGAATGATAGCAACTTAAACTGATTTCCTCATTTCCAATTTATTGGTGATGTTGCACGTAAATGGCCTTCCTAGATCTGGAGTGCGTCTTTCCCGTATTTGTGAATTCTCCAAAGAGTCCCTGGAATAAACATTTTCGTATTTTTTGGCAAACTATTTTGCACATTGAATATTTTTGGATGGCCATCCAAAACTGCTTGGCTTTTGCAATGTCCGGTAACCCCCATTCAAATGTGCGTGAGGATCGGGCGATAATTACGACCTGCTGACAATTTTGCAGTTTTTTGGTCCATTTCAAACCCTAAATATATTGCGATCATCTCCAAAAAGAGTAGGCTTCTATTCTGACCCTCATCTTATACCCATGCAAAATTTCGTAAAGATCGGGCCATAAATGCGATCTGTATATGATATCTTGATATCCTAACTACTTAGTTTTGTTAGCTGTAGAAATATTACCAAATGTTTAATTCAAAATGAAAATATGCCAAAAATATGACAAAATTGAAAAAATATGAGAAAATGTTACAAAATCAATATTTTCATTTTTAGAGAGATATTTTTATGCGATTTTTTTAGACGTTTTTTGTTTCCTGCCAAGAGGCCATTCTGAATTAATGAGAACTGTCGAAATCAGTTCAGCCATATATCATATATGAGATCTTTCAAGCAAATGTTCTTTGATAGACATATATATCGCACATATTTTGCTATATATCCGAATTGTTGGATGTTAACATCAATGTAAAGGTCAGGAGTAACCTTGTCATGGCTTCGTGATTTCGCCGGGATTTAAAATATTCGCGGTTTAATGAAAAATGTTGAATTTTTTCAACACAAAATATATGGTCTATTTTACCCGCTAAATATTATCCGATGACCACCCTAATTGGTAGGCTTCTTCCCCGCCCTAAACTCTAGCTACATGCGAAATTCCGCGTCGATTGGTCTATAATTGCGACCTGTATAGCTACTGCAAAATTCGATATTTTTTCAGTATTTGGTCCATTTCGAACCCTAAATATTATGCGATCATCTCCAAAAGAAATAGGGTTCTATTCTGACCCTAGCCCCACCTCCATTTTAAATTTCGTGAAGATCGGACCATAATTGCGACCTGTAGAGTGATTACAAATTAACATGGACAGACGGACAGACGGACGGACGGACATACATTGCTAGATCGACTCAGCTCGGCGAGCTAGGATGATCCATATATACTTTCCTATGTGGGAAACCAATATTTCGTGGTGTTACATAATTTTTGGCCCAATCAAACTTATAATACCCCCAACACATAGTGTTGTAGGGTATAAAAATCAATTGTTGTTTGTTGGTAACGGAATTAGTTGGAAACGGTTGGACCGATTTGCATAATTTTTTGTACAAACGTTCGTCATACCCCGAGTTAGGCTTTTAAAAAAAAAATATTGACCACGCCTCCTTTTACGCCCACTATTACGATTTATCTAAAATCTTTATATTTGCCAAAATAGTGAAGATATCGGTTTGAGAATTATCACACGAGATGCTGTTGGCTGTACTTATTTAGTTGGTAAGTACTTATTTAGCGGCTGAGGAACGCGCCTACTTTTAAATCTATCTTTCTATATGTAAAAGAAAATTGTGTTAGTTACTACTCTTATAACATAAAGACCGCCGGTCTGATTTTAACGACTTAGACAAATTCGGAATTGCCTCTTGGCAGAAAAGAATAATATCCAAAAAATCGCGTAAAAATGTGAAATTTGAACATTTTCATTTTGACTTTTAAAATGTACAATAGTAATGTTTTATATTGCATATTTTTTTCCTTTTTGACTTACTATTTTCGAATGTACATTTGTAGTGTTTTTTTTTTTTTTGGAATTCTAATATGATGTGTAGGTTTTTTATTATAGATTTTATCCGTTGTCGCTTTATATGAAAATTCTAAAATCGGCAATTTTTCAATGGAATTGAATTTCAAAATAATAGTACATTCTACCGACAAACTTCGTAAGGACATTTAAAAATTTGCCGCAAAAAAATCAGCGAACCAGTTGAAGATTCTTTTTCTTTTTTCTTTATTGAAGTGTACATTTTTTTTATTGTTTTGAATTCTGAATGAATAATATTAAAAATGAAATGAGGGCGCAATACGATGTTAAATGCTTTCTACTCCAGGACCTACATCGTGCTTCAGCTGGAAGATGTGAACACATTTAAACAAACAAAAATGACCAAAGAAGCGTTATGGGGCTAATTTCAAAAAGTGGACCTACTTCTTTAAAAAAATTGTCAAATGAGAACACAAAATGCAAAATACATTGGGACTGCAATCAGTCAAATACCGACTATAAAGAACGCAAAATAGAAATTCTATCTAAACATTCAAGATACCTTTAATCGCTTTGCCAGGTCATGTATGGATCATAACCCCTGATAACGGAACAACCCGATTTCAAGTATATTCTACATTTTAACCATATTTTTATACCCTCCACCTTGGAAAGGAGGGTATATTAAATTTGTCATTCCGTTTGTAACATCCCTAAATATTCGTTTTAGACCCCATGAAGTATATATATTCATAATCAGCATGAAATTCTAAGTCGATTGTCCGTCTGTCTGTCTGTCCGTCTGTCTGTCTGTCTGTCTGTCCGTCTGTCTGTTGAAATCACGATACAGCCCACATTATTTGACGTAGAGCTCCAAAATTTAGCAGAGCTATTTGCATTGTGTCTAGGATGGTTGGTATTAAAAATGAGATATATCGGTCCACGTTCTGGTATAGTCCCCATATAACGGTACCTCCCGATATTCGGTATTTTGATGATTTATGCCACATTTTTTCACCGATTTGTCTTAAAATTGGTATTTGTAGGTCATAGCGGGTCCCTGAGCGTGTGGCAAAACATTGCATGTATAGGTCCACGTTGTGGTATAGCCCCCATATAAAGGTACCTCCCGATATTTAGTATTTTAGTTTTTTTTACCACATTTTTTCACGGATTTGTCTGAAAATCGGTATTTGTTGGTCATAATGGGTTCCAGCTCCGGTGTCGAAACATTGTAATTATAGGTCCACGTTTTGGTATAGCCCCCATATAACGGTACCTCCCGATATTCGGTAATTTGATGATTTTTGCCACATTTTTTCAGGGATTTGTTCGAAAATTGGTATTTGTTGGTCATAATTGGTTCCAGCTTCGGTGGCGAAACATTGCATGCATGGGTCCATGATTTGATATAGCCCCCATATAACGGTACCTCCCGATATTCGGTATTTTGATGATTTTTGCCACATTTTTTCACTGATTTGTCTAAAAATTGGTATTTGTGGGTAATTATAGGTCCACGTTTTGGTATAGCCCCCATATAACGGTACCTCCCCATAATCGGCATTTTAATGGTTTTTGCCACATTTCTTCAAATGTTTCTTTTACCCTAAGGTGGAGGGTATTAAAAGTTTGGCCCGGCCGAACTTAATGTTTTTTTACTTGTTCGTACTAATTTTACCTTATGTCTTGGCCACTTTTTTCATTTTTTGGCCCTTATTTGACATATTTGTTTCTAAGGGTAGAAAATCATCTTACAGATAATTATCCTCATAGGAATTTATTTAAGTTAGTCCCCACATTAGTATACCCCCAAGTCCACTTTTCCAACCAATGTGTGGTCAGAAAAGAAAATTTGGTATTCTATTGAATTTGTAACCCCCAAGAGAATATTGGTTGGGAACGTAGATTTGGGATGTACGTCTATATGAAATAAACTCCGAAATGTCAATCTGGGCTCCGAAATGTCAAGACTGGGACAGAAACATGAAAAAAAAAATACGAAATTATAAAGCAACTTTATTGGATCTCCACCGCAAAATTTAAATGACAAACAATTAATGTCCATGTTATGGTAATCGGAGCAAAAGAGTATTTTGGCTAGTCTGACAACATTCTGCCTTCAAGTATGAGGTGGACAAAACTGAATACCACGCAGTACGGGATTTTAAACGTTGGAAATACAAATTTCAAATTATAGCTCATTTGAATGCTTTTTACAATACCAAAAATTGAGCTGAATTTTCACATGGGGTTATTATAGATGTTTTTTATCATATAGGTATTTATCACTCAAATTAAAGCCTATAGCTGAAAAATAAGATCAGGCTATTCAAAATATCTAAAACCGACGGTAATTATAATTTTTGCCATGAATATTAATTTATATTTAGTCATGGAGTCATTACTCATAATCAAGTCATTACTTATAATCAAAATTGGAGTAATTATAATGGCGTCATTACTTATAATCAAAATTGTGCCGCCTACATAAGTTAGATCTGTGATTTATTATGCTTTAAAGACTAAAAGTACGGGCCGGCAACGTGGACCGGGCCAGCTAGTATCTTTATAATTTTATACATGAAGATATTGTATTTCTTGACATATCAGAATATTGAAGGCATACTCAAAATCGAATGATCCTTTCTTTTTGTGTGGAAGTTACCGATCTATGTTTGATAATAATGTTACGGTGTACCAAGTTTGGACCGAATCGGATGCTTCATTCAAGAATTATCGTACGCACCAGTCTGACAGACGGACACTCTTAGATCGATTCCAATATTTTGAAGCCATCAGGAAGTAAAAACGTTGAGAAATTCGGTCGAATGTACCCGTTCTAAAGATTTTGCAAACAATCCTAAATGACACTACAAGTATAACATGTCTTTAAAACCATCAAAATGTTGAATATTTAGTAGTAAAATATTCTGATTAAATATCTACAGAGAATCGAAAAAGCAATTCAAAATAATGTGGTTTAAAATGAGACGTTATCCTTAAACGGTGCCTTTTAATACCGGGAACTGTTGTATAGGGCTATACCAAAGCTATAAACCATTTCGCGTTTTGTGCGACAATCTAAAATATCAAACAATTAAATAAGAGGCCGGGCCAAACTTTTTATAGCCACCACCAATTGGAAGGCGTTTTACGGGGGCTATACGAACACGTGGATCTGCATAAGTAATTTTTTGTCATAGGCCATTACGAACTTCAGGTACGAAATTTGAAACAATTTCGGTGTTTACTATCGCTAAAATCTCGATTAAAGGGTGTTACAGTTATATGGGGGCTATGCGAAGACGTGGACTGGCCCATTTATGAACTTAACTGGAAAAATACACATGTGTTCAAAATTTTAGCCTTAATTTTGATCGCCGACATCGCTAAATCGACTTAGCTAATATAACGTCGATTGAATGGTGGAAGGTTAAAATAATAGACAATTCCGGTGGAAATTCATAAAAATGAGTGGTACCGTTATATGGGAACTACATTTTAGCGAACTACGTCAATCACTCACAAGGTCGAGTGATTATCATAGAAGGACGGAAGGACATCTGCAAATCGTGTTAGGATCAAAAATATATACCTTATAGACCATTGGTGTTGTTATAGTTCCAGATGTAGTTTTTAAAAAATCCATTGTCTCAAAGAAACCACTATTTTTGACTGTTTCGTTACTAATCGATTTTAGCATTTGCCATACTGCGGAATTACTAAGCCTGGATGTTTGTATGGTTTTAAAATCCCAAATACAATCCCAAAAATAAAAGAAAATAAATAAGTAAAAATGCAGCTAGTAGCTAAGAATCCACAAAGAACTCATTGCGTGGATGTTCAGACAATTCCATTGAAAAATATGGCTACAATCATCAAAATACCGAAAAGCTGGCGGTAGTGGAGCTACACGAAATCCTGCAGACAAAAGACTGATCTATACAAAATGTTAGCTTCCTATCTTAATTCCTCTTGACTCTAACGGGATTACAACAAACGGACAGACGGACGGACAGGCCTAAGTCATCTTAGAATTTTACACTTATCTATCTTGAATATATATACATATATACTTTGTTAGGTATAAAATTATTATTTACAAACGGAATGACGGATATAAAATGCCCTCCGTGCTATGTTTGGTGGAGGGTAAAAAAATCAAAGCAAAGTTTAAGTTTCAATTTTTATAAAATTTTTATTAATCAAGTAAAAAATAGTTCGAAACGATAATTATCTTTTTGAATTGACTAGCAAACAGGTAAGTTGCAAGGAGAAATCGAAAAAGTTACGATACGATCAGAGAAAAGCTCCACAGCGAAGCAGCGCGAATAGGGCTCCTGAGAGAGTTAGTAGGAAAGTTTCTAGTTTCTACAAACCAAACTCAGTGAATAAACTCTCAAGAAAGGCAACGGAGATTTCGAGAACCGTAAGGCTTTCAACCGAGAAATTAGTTGAACAGGCAGGAATTTTCTGAGGCAACATTCCTAACTTAAACACTTGGTAATATTAATACGGAATCATTATGTATGGTAGGAACTATTATATTAGTTTGGGCATATTTACTGCCGAAAGTTGGATTCTATTGCGAGTTATTCATTCCCAGAATTAAAACAAAGTAGCAACTGAGTTGGTGTCTATAATTGTGAGCATCAGTGTACCTCAAGAAACAATACTGTCAAATTGCGTATGTTGGCTTCTTAGAAGTTTTTTTAAAAACTTATTTCAACTTCTAGGAAGATGGAGAGCATCAACGTGCTTGACAACTTCTATTGGTTGCCAAATACAATATGAATGATATGTGATTCAAACTATACCTCTTGAAGAGTAGGTTGCAGAACTCCTACAGTTTCTAACAAGCAAAATAGGCAAGTAGACTATTTTTATTTTCATGTTAACAACAGAAGCCAAGACAATATTTCCATGCACAATGATGCTGCTGATATCCAGTAAGGATGTTGATGATAAAGTCATATTTCACCATAAGAACGAATAACTCTCCTCCTAGCTCACCGTTAAAACTATTGTCGTACACATTTTTAATTTGACATTAGTCGCTGCTTTCGTTGACGATTCTCTTTCTTAGACATTTATTTGCTCTTTGTTTTGGGATACGTCCTGGTTGTCATATTTTTATTGTGACATTAATTTCTTTCCACATGTACAATTGCTCCGTTGAATATGGGATGCAATATTAATTTATGTCACAGTCTAAAGTAATTGAAAGTGCTATATCCAGAGTCGCAGGGAATATTTGTGTTTTATATATAGTGACTAGCTGAACCCGGTAATACTTAAATCCGTAAATAAACAAATAGCTCGGTCTTCCAATGCGTGGACATGGCAGGAAGAGCGGACCATGAGAAAAGCAGGAACATACCAAATTTAGTCTGCATATTCTCAATTAAATTGTTGTGTACTTTTTTACTGTTAGGCTAATACCATTGCAAAGGCGTTGTGGGTCAATGCTTCTTAATAAAATAATATCCCAATCTGAACCGATTTCAATATAATTTGACAAAATTTACTGTTACACCAAATTCCGTCACACCCTCCATATTTCATTGAAATCGGAGTTACACACCGTGTTTGGTACATCATATCCATGAAATCGGCCAATATATACATACGGGAGCTATGCCCAAACCTCCCTCTCTCCGAATTTCATTTCAAACGGACATACATATCGGATTCGGACATACGTATAGTGTTTTGTGAATCATATATGTGAAATCGGCCGAAAATATATATGGGTGCTATATCTAAATCTGAACAGATTTCAATATAATTTGACTAATTTATTTTCTGATCAAAACTGCGCCCCACATTCCAAATTTCATTGGAATCGAACATACATATCGTTTTTGTTGCATCAAATGCATGAAATTGGCCGACAATGCATATGGGAGCTATATCCAAATCTTAACCGATTTCAATATAATGCTAGGAACACAATTGGAGCGAACGACGAATTTCGCCCTACGCGGCGACAAAATGAGCCGCGAAAATTCGTCGTATGGAACACAATACCGACGAAATTATAAAATAGCTGATGAAGTTGTTTACTTTTTGCTCATTTGTTGACTACAATGAATTATACAAGAACACATAATTCTTTACGTTCTCTATTATAATTTCACTTATGTCCATTTTCTCTATTATAAATTCACTGATATCCATCTTCACTCAGGCGCAAGTACACAAATAAATAAACAAATTAATTATGTTTTTTTATACGAGTAACAGATAGTAGAGTGACCATAACAAATTTTAAAGTAAAAAGTAACTTTATTTACTAAAACACATAAAATTCGTACAAGTATGGCCACCTTGTACTGTTTTGTTCGCCGGTCGCCGGCGTATGAAATAGAAATAAAGCTAATTGAGTTCGCGGCGACCGACGAAATTTTCGCCGGTGCCGTGATTGTGTGCACTTCCATATACACATATGTGTTTTATTTTTGACAACGAACATACGCCGCGAAAAAATTCGTCGTTCGCTCCAATTGTGTTCCTAGCATAATGTGGCAAATTTATTTTTGTTTCAAATTCCGTTACCCATTTCAAATTAGGAGACTGTATCTGTAGTCGATCAATAGATATGTACATATAAAATCTGATTCTATATCTCCAGTAGTAGTAGTATTCTTTTTAGGAAAAACTGTTCAGCGGTTTTCGAGTCCATAAATTACAAATAAACAAACATACACACATTTTCCACTTTTATAGATATAGATATGACCGGGATGTGTTTGAATTGGATTAAATATACCCATATGGGCTTTTTATTAAAAACAAAAAAAAACAGTAAAGAAAGTCTTAAAGTCGGGCGGGGCCGTTTGCATATACATATATATGAGAGTTATAGATACATATGTACCGATTTTCACCAAATTTTTGGCTAATATTACACGTTTGGTGCACAATAAAAGGGAGCTATATCCAAATCTGAACCGATAAAATATAGCAAAGGTATTTCTGATCTGTATTCGATATATTTCCCCAAATATCGTTGTAACAGAGTGCTTAGGACGAAGATATATATGGGATCTATATCTACATTTTGATTATCTCCAATTTCAGTAGGGTTCGTCCTTGGGCCAAATAAATGATTTGTGCAAAATTTTATCTGGATCGGGCAATAAATGCGACCTGTACTTTGTTTACAATAACACATACATGGACAAACGGACGAACATGCATAAATCGACTCAGAATGTAGACCATCAAAAGGAACTACAGGGTTGCCCATATTCGACGGACCCATTGCCCATTCCAATCGACGAGGCTTGTCCGCAGGCAACATTCTTTGCGTCAATTGAATTTTGTACGGGAACAAATGCAAATCAATGCGAATAATCCGTTGTAAAGTGGACCGAGCCATGCCCAACTGCTGAGAACTGCATTTTTGGGATGTTCTTGGGGACCTCTCAACACTGGCTCTTACGGCAGCGATATTCTCGGCCGATCACCTTGGTCGACTTTTTAAAAGGTCTTACCAGTCGAAAATTTTTCGTATAAACGCTTAATGGTGTTCTTAGAAGGCGCACTTCTCACATTTTTTAATCGAAGTAATCCTTTTAAATCCAACGAAGAGTATATATTTATGCGTATATAAACGAGGTTCTAATTTTCACCACATCCCTTAGTGAACATCACCAGAAAAAATAGGGAAATTTTAAGAATTGGTGGCTCTTTCCGAAATAATTCTATTTCCTGCCTTACCCCCTGGTAAATATTACAATCTTTCTTCACTAAATAAAGAGGAGGATATTCCTCTCAATAAAACAACAATAATGGGATTAAGCCTAACTATTTTGCAACAACAAAATAAATACGGTATCCCGAACAAAAATTCCAACTCTATAAATTCTAACCCGATTTAGCCATGTCCGTTCGTATGTTGTAATCTCACTATCTTCCGTAGGAATTGAGGTAGAGTGTCCGATCATATCGGAAAACTTAGAGCAACTTCTTCGTATAATCCCCATATAACGGTACCCCCTCATTTTATGCATTTCGACGACTTTTGTACATTTTTCAACGGAATTGTCTGGAATTTGGTAATAGAATGTTGTTGTGGTTTCCTAAACACCTTGCAAATATATAATAGGTCCACCTTATGGTATATCTCCTATATAACGATTATATTCTTATATTGGGTATTCTGATGGCTTTCCCATTTTTTTTCCAACGTAACTGTCAGACATTTTGTGATATAGGTCCTCATTTCGACTCTGTGTATATCATGGTGATGGGTATTAAAAGTTCGGCCAGGCCGATTATTAAAACTTAACAAGTAAAAAGGCAGTAAGTTCGGCCGGGACGAACTTTGAATACCCTCCACCATTTGGAACGAATTAGAAAAAATTCAAAAAAATAAAATCCATTAAAAATTCTTTTAAAATCTTTAAAATATCTAATATAGGAATGTGCCGATATATGGGGGGATATGCGATATTGTGGACCTATAAAGACAAATCTATGTCTGCGTGTAAAGTACTTGCAAGGAACTCCTTGTGTGGATTTTCAGACAATTCCATTCGGAAAAGTGGCTAAAATCATCAAAATACCGAATATAGGGGAGTACCGTTTTATGGGGGATATACGATATTGTGAACCTATATAGACAATTCCGTTTCAGGGGTAAAGTGATCACAAAGAACTCCGTGTGTGGATTTTAAGGCAATACGATTGGAAAATGTGACTAAAATCATCAAAATAACGAATATCGCGGGGTACCGTTATATGGGGGCTATACGATATCGTGGACCGATATAGCCCATCTTCGAACTTGACCTGCCTGCAGACAAAAGAGATATCTGTGCAAAATTGGCTATATCGTCTTAGGACATGGCTAAATCGTCTTAGAATTTTACGCTGATCAAGTATATATATACTTTGTTGGGTCTAAAATGATTATTTCGCTGAGTTACAAAGGGAATGACGAACTTAATATACCCTCCATACTTATTTTGGTGGAAGGTATAAAAAGCGTTTAGTTCAGCCAACCCGAGCCTTTTATACCTTTCACCATTTAAACTTATAAAAATTAAAATATCGGTATACAAACGAGTTCGAATGCCTTCGAAATTGTCTGTTAAAGTCTTTAAAATATCAATATAAGGGTACCGCCCTCATATTGAAACGTAAACATACATAGAAAAGTTTCTTCCATAAGGGTTTGATCTATTGCGAGTTTCTACTAACTTTTAAACGATTCCATTGAAAAATGTTGTCGAAATGAGAATTATGTGAAAAGTATGGTTATATGGGCAATGTTCTGCTACAAAGGAGAGAACCCATTACAAACTCTAAACTCGAAATTGTAAACAAATCTGTTGAAAAATTTGAGAGCATATCTAGGTATCTACTCAAACATCGAAACACAAATTTGAAACACTTTCGTAGTAAAATTCAGCTTTTATATGGGGCTATAAGACAACAAGGTTAGGAACAATCACGAACTATATCAAGTCAGCGAAGGCTGATACCCTACAACACTATAATATATTGGAAAACCCATTATGTCTAAAGCCATTTTGACAGATTTTTTTTTTTTTTTGAATTTTTTGACCTGCGGCATTTGCTCATTTGCACCCTGTTATGTTGATAGGTATTCAAAAATAATCTGACAAAAGTTGTGGTCTATTTTACCCGCTAAATATAATGCGATGGGCATATAAATGCCCTTCATTAAACTCTACCCTCATGCGAAACTCCGTGTCATTTAATCATAGTGTGCTTTGCAGTCGCTCTTAATTCAGGAAAACTTTCAGTTTTTATTCATTTCAACCCCTTAATATTTTACGAACATCTTCAAAAACAATAGACTTCTATTCTGACAGTAACCTAAACCGCTTTCGTGAGTATCGGTGTTGTTCACAGTGTTGTAGGGTCTAAAAAATATTATAAAATGTACAATTCAATATTGTCAGATTGAAAAAATCGCATGCGATAAAAATATGACAAACAAGTAAAAAAGCAATTAAGTTTAGGAACACCCAATCAAAATATCAAACAATTCTGTAAAAAAGTTTTCTGCAATGATCGAAATACCGAATATCGGGAGGATAGGAACTATAGAAAAATCTTGATTTAAATAGGTATATAAGCAGAAGAACCCATTACGGAATCCAAATAATTTCATGTAATTCTGTCAAATTTTCGAAAATCGGGAGGTAAAATTTTATTGAAGCTATTAGACTACGTGGACTTGTATAGACAATTTTCTGCTACATGAGAGACAATGCTGTCAACATTGCTAGTTTTCTATTATATGCCGTATCATATGACTACAACAGACGAATTAAATCGACTTAGAATTTTACGCTGACCAAGAATATGAATACTTTGTTGTGTCTTGAGACAAGGGGATAACATTTTGTACACATGTGTACTTTGCATGTAGGCAGGTTATATTCGTAGATGGACCATATTCAGTCCACATTTTCGTATAGCCCCTACATAACGATGCCTCCCGATATTCGCTATTTTGATGATTCAAGCGACATTTTTCACGGGAATAGTTTCAAGTTTCGTAATGGAGACAACAACCTATGATGGAAAATTTGCAGGTTCACATATAACGGTATCTCCGTTTTTTCGGTATTTTGATGATATTAGCGTATTTGAAGATGGGAATCGGTGCTACACCCCCACGTCTGCGTATAGCCCCCATATAACGGCTTTCATTTGAGCCGTATTTTTCGACGGATTTTTTTGCATATTTTCAAGTTCTTTCCAAATGTTGGAAGGTATTAAAAATTCGTCCCGGCTGAAATTAGCTGCTTCTTTATATGATACATTTTACAATTTCCTTCCAAATATTAGAGGGTATAAAAAGTTTGGCCCGGTGTATTTGTTTGTTACATGGAGAAGGAAGCAAGATAGACCCATAGTTGCTTTTGATGATCTGCATAGAATCACATTCTGAATCGATTAATGAATGCCGTCCGTTTGTCCATGTGTTTTTGTAAACAAAGCACAGGTCGCATTTATTGAACTCATCATGGAATCAAGTACTTAAAATTTGGTGATATATTGATAATCGGTTCAGATAGAGCTATAGCTCCCATATATACGTTTTATGCGATTTGTTTAAGTCTCTTACATGCGTAATATACACTTCACAACAATGATCTTTGGAACCAGATATTAGATACAGCTCAGAAATATATACTGCTCAAAGATACCTCTGCCGAATTTATTGAGATGGGTTCAGATTTTCTATAGTTTCGATAGACATCTTCATCCGATTTTAAGTTTATTGTTTACCACATATTTAATGTAAGCCCAAATGTGATAGATTTTTTCATATTCCACCGATTTTTTTTTTCATTTGAGATGAAAGAACTGCAACCAAATACTTACAAAGACTACTACAACCAAAGACTACTATCATTTCTAAGCCACGCGTCCGACAGATACTAAAATTATTCCAGTGACAGCTCATTATATTGTTTACAAGCGTACAAAAGCATTTTGGTGAGAATTTTCCAGAAAAAAAGTTATTCGTGATGAAATTCAAGGGTGATAGTGTGATTTCTTTATATTTGGCTGGAAAACCGTGATACTGGTAGCGTAGCCCGACGTCAAGGAAGTGAACGGAAGAAAACAGCAACATCAGCAGAAATGATTCGAAAGTAAAGAAGCGACTTGATCGAAACCCGCGTCGCAGTTGCTGAAAAATGGCTCGTGAGCAGAACATATCGCAATATTCCATTCGTCAAATATTGAAAAATGAGCTCGGGGTAAAGCCATTGAAATTTCAAAAAGTGGAAGAACTTATACCGCAACATAAAGAAAATAGACTCAAAAGAGCTGAAAAATTGCTTCGCTTGGCCGAAAGTGGTGAACTGCTGAATTTGGTTTTCTCCGATGAGAAAACATTCGTTGTCCAGCAGTTTGTTAACAAATAAAATGATCGTGTTTACTTCCCATAGAGGTCAGCTGAAAATGTGCACGTTCGGTTGGCCACCAGAACTCAAGTGCCGGTCATGGTGTGTGGGCCGCCATAACAGCCAATGGTCGCTTTCCGCTCAAATTAATCGACCGCGGCATTAGAATAAATCCCGAATATTTTCGCGAAAATATGCTGGAGGGTGTATTAAAGCCTTGGGCACGCAAACATTTTGGTCGCAGACCTCGGACATTCCAAGAGGAATCAGCACCATTGCCCTCAGTACGCGCCACCCAAGCATATAATAAAACAAAGGCCTCCGTCAAATTTGTTGAAAATCGATTCAGTTGGCTACACGAATTCCTACACAATCACCCCAATAGCTATAGAGGTTGTCTATCATTCATCCGGCCAAAATGTTTAAATTGAAATATTCAGATCTAACCATGTTATCTTTGTGAATACGCAAGATTAAAAACAGTTGTAACCCTTGCATATGTGAACCTGTATTGTCAATCTCCGAGCTTGGTCAAAAATAACAAAAAGTTTCATTCCAAATTTGAGCCAAATAGGATGCCCCTTAGTAGTTATTGTTCCCACCAGCCGGACGGCCAGAAGGATATGGTTTACTCAAACTCAAATATCCTGCGAAAGATTTCGTTCAATAGAGTTTACTTCTAAACATTAATCTTTTATATTCAATTGGATGCCATATGCCTTAGAGTATTAACAAATTATTAATCACTGTTGCAAAACTATTTAACACCAAAGATTTAATGTCGACAATATATTCCCGACATAATGCATTCCATTGCTGGTCATTTCATATTCATGAATGGAATCGCAAAATGAAATTTATATTAGACTCCCAAAATGCAAATAATGGAAATTAAAAATTTCGATGCAGACACAGGAAGTGGAATATTTCGCCGAATTGCAATTCATTTGGCGTATTTTGTTGAATTATTTGTTCAAAAATGTGACGGTCATTTGCCTTTTGCCTAGAATTGACGTTGAGGTTATCGCAAATATTTCCGCTATCGCATTATTGAAAACAATTGCTGTGAAAAAAAAATAATTTGGAATGGAATTGCAATGAATCAATGTTTGCATTTTACAAAATTATGAAATAAAACCGTGAATAGCGTGCGTTATAAAATATTTTTAAACAAATATTGAAAACCTATAAATGTGTAAATGTATGTAACATAATGGCAGCTATACAAACACGAAAATGTTTGCTCGAAATTATTCAGCAAAAATAAAGAAATTTAACAATGCCGGAAATAGTTTGCACATCATCAATATTTTCACTGAAATTTTCTAGGTATAAACGAATGGAAAATTAAATTGTTTATGAAGTAGTCTGTTAGGAAGGTCAAAAAAATGCAAGAAATTAAAAAAAAAAAAAAAATAAACATTCAACACAATATGTGTTGGGGGTATTATAAGTTTGATTGGGCCAAAAATTATGTAACACCTCGAAATAATAGTTTCCGACATAGGAAACTATATATGGATCTTCATATCTCGCCGAGCTGAGTCGATCTAGCTATGCATGTCCATGTTAATTTGTTATCGCTGGTCTTGTGGCCCGATCCTCACGAAATTGAAAATATAGGTAGGGTTAGGGTCAGATATTTATAGGTTGAAATTGACAAAAAAAAAAAACTGAAAATCTTCTAATTTTGTAGTTGCCCTATAGGCAACAATTATGAACCAATCGACGCGGACATTTGCATGGAGTTAGACTTGATTGCTGGACAGATGTCAATTGGACGGTAATCGGACAATATTTGGCGGGCAAAATAAACCATCATTTATATGTCAAAAAATACGAAAAATTCCACTAAACCACGAATATTTTTGATCACGGCCAAATCACAAATACATTAAAAGGTCACTTCTGACCACTACAGTGATGCTAATAGCCAAGATATCGGAAATGTTGTAAAATAGGTACAATATATACAAGAAATATACCCCAGTTATTCTCCTTATAAGTCAAGAACCGCTGGACAGATTTTCTCAATTCGGAATAGTCTCTTGCTAGAATAAGGTAATATCTAAGAAAATCGCGTAAAAAAATAATAATATAAATAAAAAAGTGAAAGTTTTTGTTAAATTTTTGTCATATTTTTCATCGCATGCGATTATTTACACTTAGGGTTTCAAATGGGCCAAAAAAAATAAAATTTTCCTGATTTTGCAGTCGCTCTATAGGTCACTATTAAAAACCAATCGACATGGAATTTTGAATGAGAAGAGAGTTAAGTACAGGGAAGAAGTCTAGTATTTTAGATGACTATTGGATTATACTTAGTTGTAAAATGGACAACAACTTTCGCGTGAAATTGACACGACGGAGTGGGTAAATATTCTGGTCAAAAAGCTAAGGGTAGGGCTCCATGACATCATATCCAAAATGGCCTTTCAACATATTATAATGTTGTAGCGTATCACATGGTCGGCCCGCACGACCATAGTGTAACGACAAGTTTCCTCTGGTCGCTGGGATACGCTCTCGGGGGTAGGATTCGTCACAGAAAATTTATATTGAAGTGACTGAGAGTGAAAGAGGTTGTTTTTCGTTTACGAATTCCGTATGTACCGCTTTATTAGAAACAATTTTAAGACTACAAATTTCGATACTTATATTAATTTCTGCTGTCAGGTGATACGGCTTGCTTGCCCCTCTGGTCGTTGTATGGCGGCTTGTACGGAAGCTGCTTCACTGCTGGTACTTGACGAGTGTGGTGTGGTGATTCAGCTTATGTAGGATTATACTTCGGAGGGGTCCAGGTGAGAGGAAGTGCAATTCGATTTGTAGAATCTTTTTTAGTCAAAGGCCCACGACGGCTCGTTAAATTTCTCTAAATTCAGGTTCTTTCCTTTTGAATATCCAAGGCCCACGACGGCACTTGAATTACACTTCGGCTCAGGACTTGAGTTTCACTCAAATTCAGGGTTTTCCTAATAATTTCCAAGGTCCACGACGGCACTTTGATTTTCAACTTTAATTGCGGGTTTCTTAATTATTAAGATCAGAGGCCCACGACGGCACTTGGATTTTCACTTAAATTACGAATTATTTTCTTTTTATATCCAAGGCCTACGACGGCACTTGGATTTTCACTTAAATTCAGGTTTATTTCCTTTTAATATTCATGGCGCACGACGGCACTTGGATTTTCCCTTAAATTCGGGTTTAGTTCCTTTTAATATCCTAGGCCCACGACGACAATTTCCCCTTAAATTCGGGATTATTTCCCAGGCCTCGTCTGTCCTATATGCTCTCGACAGAGAATTCCAGGCTACATCCAATGGCCTTCCATAATTAACATAATTCAAATAAAAACTTACAAAAAAAAAGCAAACATACATAATATAAGGAAAAATTCATTAAAAAAAATATTTTGTTGGGCGATTTTTTCCGTCACACTGTCTCCCCTCTTTAACGAGGTTGCACGAATGCTCGTCTACGCCGCGAGATATGAATCCGGAATCGTCGTCCGGCCGCCATCACCAAGATATTTGTTTGCCTCCCCCTGCGATGTGTAGCCAAGGCTTCGCCAACCCACTGTTCCATCCGCTCCACAATGTTCACGGGTAGCTCCTCCGAACAAAAAAAGTTCTTGGTGATCTGGCGGGACTACCGCTATTTCGATGGCTTATTTGTGGGCTCTCTGGTAGTATCTGCGGTTGGGGCTCGGCTATATATGACTCCAGCGAGGAGGCGTGGAGGAAATGACCGACGATGACGATGTGGAGGATGATGCTACCGATGACAGGGAACTTGCATAAATAGAGGTGCACTGGTGCCCTCGCTCCAGGGTTAGCGACTAAAACGAATTGTCCATGTATGTGGTGGACTCGCATGATGATGAGCTGTCCACGACGATAGGAGGCTCCTGATGAGGTGGGTAAAACTCCCACTGGAACATGACCATCTCGTGGGCCATTTTCCTACGTTCCTCCAGCAAACCTGAACTGCCGTGCCATGGCGAGATTTCCGGCGTCAGACAATTGACGGTCGACTTCGCTTGTCGAGGCGGTGTCCCTAACACATCGTCGTCGCTCGATAGCACTATGACGTTATCCCTTGCTACCCAATCCGAAAGCTGATCCTCCTCGCTGGACAATGATGACGTCGTCCTCCGCTATTCAATCGGGAACGTTTTGCGACAATTGGGCGCCCGTTGGCACATCTCCGGTTCACAGCTGGGCTCTATGACCACGGATCAGGGCTTGGTCACATGTGCGGCAATTTCCTCTGCCGTCAGCCGTTGCAAAGCCACCCAACATTGTCTGGTCGCCTCGGTCGAGCTATTTTCCGGGTGGGTCCTCACTTTCTCTAGCCGGACCTGCGGCACATCGCACTCTAACTGCCGGTACATTTCCTTGTAGAAGGCTTTGCCTCGCGGGGTCTTGTTGTTGTTGGCCATTTCAATTTCGTCCGAAATATGCGAAATAGAAAGAAAGCAAGAAAGGCAGGCAATGTATATATGGAGTTCATGGTAGTATCTACGAAGGGTTTTAGTTTACTCAAATGAGCAGGAGTGTTTTCGTGAGTCATGGACGCGTGTTATTACGGGCGATGGAAAACTTATGACCTCATACGGGCCATCATACTTGGGTGCTTATTTCGCTGCAAAACTTTCTCCCGCCTTTGACAGAGGATGTTGTTCAATCAAGACCAAATCTATATTTGGTTTCCAGGGCCTCCTACGGAGGTTGTAGTTTCTGCGCTAATCTTCCGCTGTTCTTCCCAAATGGTGCCGAACTAGTTTGAAGATTTACTGCAGCTCCTTTGATTTACGATCCGTGTCATGTGTACTTGTACCGGTACCCAAAACGACTTCATCGAAAAAACACGGATGGTATTCGTGGTTCACGGCCCAGAACTAAGTACGCTGTGCTATAAGTGGTGGACTCTGAGTTACTTGTATTTAACGCCAGATTGATCTCGGGAATACACTCATCCCACTTGTTATGTTGATTGCGTGCTATTTGCGCTATCATCGTCTTCATGGTTCGATTAGCGCGTTCCGTTGGGTTTTCTTGCGGTGTATGTGGGGCTGTAAACTGATGACGAACGCCTATCTCTTGCATGTATTTGCCCACAATTTTGCTCTCAAACTGGCTTCCATTGTCACTTACAAAGACCTTAGGGGTTCAAAAAAATTGAAGAGATTCGCTCTGTAAAGGACTTAACCAAACCTTCTGCTGTGGCTTTACGCATAGGTATAAACTCGATCCACTTTGTAAATCTGTCAAAGAACACTAGTAGCATGGTGTTTCCGTGTTTTGTCCTTGGCAAGGACAACGAGATCCGCACATACGATGGCCCACGGCGCATCTGGTATTATAAACAACATTTCTCCGGCTGGGGCAACCTGACTGGGTTTATACTGCAGACACGACTGACATCTACGGACAAAATTAGCTTCATCCCGCACCATTCCTGGCCAATATATCTATTACAAACTCTGTTGATGGTCTTCCGTATACCTAGGTGACCTGCTGACGGCTGACTATGATTCTCTTTCAAAAAAAGTCACGTAAGTGTTTGCCTTTTTTAGTTGCGACGTTAAGGGGTGTGCCAAGGTGGCAAACTCTGGCACAAACCGACGGTACCATGAAGCAACTCTCTAGAACCGGAGTAACACTTTAATGTTGGTGTGTGCGGGCATTTCCTGGATAACCGCTACCTTATCCGGACCATTATGAATTCCCTCTCCACTGACGACATGTCCCGCTTGAAAAATTCACATTTCTCTGGATTAATTCTAAGATTTGCTGCTCTTAGCCGGCGGAATACTTCCTTTAGATTTTCCAGGTGCTCTTCCAGTGTTTCCCCAGTTACTATGATATCGTCAAGGTATGCAGATGCATGAGGTTCCAATTCCGGCCCAATGACGCTGTACAGAGCTCGTTGAAAAGTGGCCGGTGCGGAGTGCAGGCCGAACGGCATCACTCTTCATTGATACAAACCGCGCACTGCTACCGTAAATGTTGTATACTTCTTACTGCTTTCCTCCATTGGAATCTGCCAATATCCATATTTTAAATCAAGGCTACTCACGTATCTGGCTACTCTTAGTCTGTGAAGTATGGACGAAATTCTCGGTAGTGGATATGCATCTGGGTTAGATTTACTATTCAGATACCGAAAGTCCCTACATAATCTACATGTGCCATTCTTTTTCCTAGTTAAAGTGATTGGCGAACTGTAGGCACTCCGGGATGGCTCAATGTATCCGCTCGCCAAAAGGTCATTGATCTTGACATCAATGACAGCTTGCATCGCTGGGTTTCTTGGGGCGTATCACATCTTAAAGGGTCATCTGTCAGTACAGTCTTATGCTTCGCTGCCGTTGATATGTATGTATGTCTCGAGACTTCTGTAATTCTTCTTCCAGGAAAATGTGTATTTTGTGTTGTTCTTGTGGACTGTTATCTCCTATTAAGGCTTTACTCGCTTCTTCTGAGATATCTGATGGTTCGCATGAACTCGGCGATGTTGGATTGTTCTCCGTGGACGAGAGGTGCAGATTTCTTTCAACTCCACCGTTACCTGTTGCCTGGAAACTATCGAATTTACAAATGAGCCCGGCACAAGTGATCTGTGCGTTACATTTGACCAACCACTCTAAGCCGAGTATAACATGTTCCGTTGTCTCTGGCATAATAAGCAGTATCTGTCTTGTATTTATATATCCAAGCACGCTTCTACGGCGCTGTCGACAAGTTGCTGTGTACCATCCGTCAGTGTAACAATAGAACTCTGTGGTATAGGAACACTAGCTACCTCGATCCTACGGGCAAATTGCTGAGTGATGAAACATCTGGTAGCTCCCGTATCCACGGTTGCGTCCACTCGAGTTCCTGCTATAAAAACGGAGGCAACCAATCGGTTCGGTTTTTGCTGGGGGGGTTTGGTTTTCCTCGGGACTCGCGACCCCCTTCCAACACGAGTCCGATTTGCGTTTCCCGGTCCCAGTCGGCAACATTGTGTGGTATTCAGATACCGTCAACCACAAATCCAACAAAACAAGATCGGCTCTCGCTCACAATTATACGCAAAATGACCGTCTTCCCCACAACGTCGACAGGCTGTTCTTGGGTTGATTGGTGGAAGTTGATGTTGCTGGCTTTCTTCTGGATTCATTCGGCGATGCTGTTCCCTAGTGGACGGAGAAATATTTGGTATGGATTGCCGGCCATTTCCGGCAGTACTCAAAGTGTGGAAATCCCTCCTCCGGATATACCATTGGTATTCAGGGAGTGCATTCCGGAAGATCCTTTCCACTTTCTGATCCTCCGTTAGGTTCTGCATATGGAGCGAGAAATTCTTAAAAGACTCTCTGGGCTTCTGTCGTCTTTTGCGAATCTCGTCATCCAGGTGCTCAAAGTAACGGAGTGGGAGAAATGCCTATTATTTTTACGGAACCACACTAGCGCTTTACCTCTAAGGACCTCTGGCATCACTGCTGGTAGCAAATTCTCCTCCAATACGTACATGGTTGTAAGCTCTTCTATTCTTTCCAGGAAATTCCATGGTTAACATTCACCTTCGTAAAATACATTCAATTTCCGAACTTGTTCTTCTGTTACTTTTAGCTTGTATCGAGTGTGGATGTCTCGTGCATTCATGGTGGGTTTCGTCTGTTATTCTTTCCCTGCTTTCAGTACAACATTAACCGCAGATTCGGGATGTCTCCATTTCTCGCTCTGTTTTTTCGGTTGTGACCAGGTTACCCTCTTTATTGGTCAATGTTATCCGCGGTAGCCGTTTCGGAGTAGCAGGTTTTGTTTCCGACACCTTTGGTTCATGTTTGGCTTGTAGGATCAATGTTATCCGCTGTAGCCGTTTCGGAGTAGTAGGTTTTGTTTCCGACACCTGTGGTTCATGTTTGGCTTGTAGGAATAGGAAATTCCTGAGGCGTTTCGGGTCGTGTTCCTCATTCAAAAACTGGGCAAAGCGTCTCCTCAGTTCCAGTAGTATCACGATCGTATTCTGCCAAATACATAAACTATAAGCCCAAGATACTTTAAGTATATCTTCCATGTTGCGATCAACCTCCGAATTTGTAACTATTATCTCAGGTCCTTGCTTCGACGCCACTGTAACGACGAGTTTCCTCCGGTCGCTGGGATACGCTCGGGGTAGGATTCGTCACAGAAGTGACAGAGGTTGTTTTCCGTTTACAAATTCCGTATGTACCGCTTTATTAGAAACAATTTTAAGACTACAAATTTCGATACTTATATTAATTTCTGCTGTCAGGTGATACGGCTTGCTGCTCCTCTGGTCGTTGTATGGCGGGTTGTACGAAAGCTGCTTCACTGCTGGTACTTCACGAGTGTGGTGTGGTGATTCGGCTTATATAATAAATGTATATATATATATATATATATATATATATATATATATATATATATATATATATATATATATATATATATATATATATATATATATATATAAATGAAAGTTGTGTTAGTTACTACGCTTGTAACTGAACCGCTGAACTGATTTTAATGATTCATACAAATTCGGAATTGTCTCCTATCCGAAAAGGATAATATACAAAAAAAAAATCACGCAAAAATATGATATATTAACATTTTCATTTTGACTTTTGAAATGTACAATAGTAATGTTTTATTTTGCATGATTTTTTTCCATTTTGACTTACTTTTTTCTAATGTACATTTTACTAGCTGGCCCGGTCCGCGTTGCCGGCCCGTAGTTTTAGTCTATTATGCATATTTGTCAAAGCCTAATTATTCAAAGATATGACTGTTATAAGTGTTCATGTACTGGTCGATTAATTTTTAGTTTTTAGTCAAATGAGCAGTAATTTGGAATTTACTGTATTTTGTACACCTCATAATTGAGGGCTGAATGATTTAAGAATAGCCAAAGTTAATTACTTTTTTAAACCCATTAACACCTCAGATTGTGCATTAGAGTTCTCATAAGTCCGCCAAAAGGTGGACTTGTGGGGGTACTATTACATGGAGAAAATTCTAAAATTTGTAGATATGTTGAAATTTTTGTGTACGATTTTCACCCCCCCCCAAATACACATTTTTAGCCAAATCCTTTGAAATAAGGTAAAATCAGGAAGTACCTTCATATGGGCACTACTGCGAAACATCGACCTACATTGAAAACTTTCTTCACCCCTTATAATCCAAGATGACAAATAGAGGCCAAATCGAAAATATAGCAGAACAACATAGCATGTCAAACTGAAAAAAATTCACGTGATTTAAATAAGTAAAAATAATTTTATCCATCTCATAATTGAGGGCAGACTGATTTCAGGATAATCAAATATAATTACTATTTTACTCCAATTACCGTAAGATGAGAACTAATTTTATTTGTCATTTAAATTGTAAATTGGAGACGCCATAAAGTCCATATTTTTCATCATAGTATAATTCAATGACGATTCAACAAATATTCGGTCCCGTGCTACTTTCTTATATTTATAATTTGTTCTTGTTTTTCACAATTTATTTGATTTGGGATGTACATCTATATCTACATTCCCAACCAATATTCTCTTGGGGGTTACAAATTCAATAGAATACAAAATTTTCTTTTCTGACCACACATTAGATGTGGAAGTGGACTTGGGATACTCCAATGTGGGGACTTTACATGAATAAATTTCTATGTGGCAATTATCTGTACGATGGTTCCTTACGCCAGGGTAGCATAAATACAATTTTTTAGTGGTCAAGATCAATATGGGCCCTACTCCGAGAATTTTCCACTCCCTTAGAAACAAAGATATTTGGCCAAAAATAGAAGAAAATGACGAAGACTTCAAAAATAGCTTAAATCATACAATGGTTATTTATGATCGATATCATATATCATATTGCAGGTCATGCAAAAGCGATTTAAGGTATCTTAAGTGTTCGGGAAGAATTTTTGGAAGGATAGAAATCCTTTTCTTACTAAAAGTCCCATTCGCTCTACTATTTTGCACCCTTTATATTTGGTACTTTACTGATTGTAGTCCCAAAAATTTTTGCATTTTGAGCTCTCATTGGACGGATTATTGTCACATGAAAGAAGTAGGTCCACGCCTTGAAATGAGCCCCATTAGTCTTTTTCGGTCATTTTTGTTTGTTTAAATGTCTGCGCATCTTCCAGCTGAAGCACGATGTAGGCCCTGGAGTTAAAAGCTACATGTTAGTTACAATCGTATTTCGCACTTATTTCATTTTTTGGTGAAAAATTGTATATAGTGAAAAATTATTCTTTATTTCGTTCACAAAAAATCCACTGAATTCAATATGATAATACAAATTGAAAAAAAAAAATGACAAAAGAATAATAACAAATTGAAAAAATCTTCAACTTGTTCGCTGATTTTTTACAGCAACTGTTTAAAGATCCTTACAAAGTTTGTCAATAGAATGTACTTTTATTTTAAAATTCAATTCCATTGGACATTTTTTTCGATATTTTCCCGTTTTGAGAATTTTTGTAATGAGATCTCTTTTTTCGTAATTTTTTTTAGCGATTTTAAAAAGGTTATTATCTTCTAACTTTGGTGTGACCGCGTTAAATTATTTCGATATCATCTATTCCGTTTCGCCACCACATAATTCGGTACTACACTTCCATGTAACCCGCCTTCAATTTCAGTTCTCAAGAAATGAAGTCAATTAAATAAATTGATATTATGATATTCGAATTCAAAAATAAAATATAAAAAACACTACAAATGTACATTAGAAAAAAGTAAGTCAAAATGGAAAAAAATCATGCAAAATAAAACATTACTATTGTACATTGCAAAAGTCAAAATGAAAATGTTAATATATCACATTTTTACGTGATTTTTTTGTATATTATCCTTTTCGGATAGGAGACAATTCCGAATTTGTATGAATCATTAAAATCAGTTCAGCGGTTCTTAAGTTATAAGCGTAGTAACTAACACAACTTTCATTTATATATATAGATTTTTGAATTCGAATATCATAATATCAATTTATTTAATTGACTTGATTTCTTGAGAACTGAAATTGATGACGGGTTACATGGAAGTGTAGTACCGAATTATGTGGTGGCGAAACGGAATAGATGATATCGAAATAATTTAACGCGGTCACACCAAAGTTAGAAGATAATAACCTTTTTAAAATCGCTAAAAAAATTACGAAAAAAGAGATCTCATTACAAAAATTCTCAAAACGGGAAAATATCGAAAAAAATGTCCAATGGAATTGAATTTTAAAATAAAAGTACATTCTATTGACAAACTTTGTAAGGATCTTTAAACAGTTGCTGTAAAAAATCAGCGAACAAGTTGAAGATTTTTTCAATTTGTTATTATTCTTTCGTCATTTTTTTTTTTTTCAATTTGTAATATCATATTAAATTAAGTGGATTTTTTGTGAACAAAATAAAGAATAATTTTTCACTATATAAAATTTTTCAACAAAATAATGAAATAAGTGCGAAATACGATTGTAACTAACATCTACCTTTTAACTCCAGGGCCTACATCGTGCTTCAGCTGGAAGATGCGCAGACATTTAAACAAACAAAAATGACCGAAAAAGACTAATGGGGCTCATTTCAAAGCGTGGACCTACTTCTTTCATGTGACAATAATCCGTCCAATGAGAGCTCAAAATGTTGTTCTGCTATATTTTCGATTTGGCCTCTATTTGTCATCTTGGATTATAAGGGGTGAAGAAAGTTTTCAATGTAGGTCGATGTTTCGCAGTAGTGCCCATATGAAGGTACTTCCTGATTTTACCTTATTTCAAAGGATTTGGCTAAAAATGTGTATTTGGGGGGGTGAAAATCGTACACAAAAATTTCAACATATCTACAAATTTTAGAATTTTCTCCATGTAATAGTACCCCCACAAGTCCACCTTTTGGCGGACTTATGAGAACTCTAATGCTCAATCTGAGGTGTTAATGGGTTTAAAAAAGTAATTAACTTTGGCTATTCTTAAATCATTCAGCCCTCAATTATGAGGTGTACAAAATACAGTAAATTCCAAATTACTGCTCATTTGACTAAAAACTAAAAATTAATCGACCAGTACATGAACACTTATAACAGTCATATCTTTGAATAATTAGGCTTTGACAAATATGCATAATAGACTAAAACTACGGGCCGGCAACGCGGACCGGGCCAGCTAGTATATATATATATATAGTCCAGGTGAGAGGAAGTGCAATTCGATTTGTAGAATCTTTTTTAGTCAAAGGTCCACGACGGATCTTTGAATTTCTCTAAATTCAGGTTCCTTTCTTTTGAATATCCAAGGCCCACGACGGAACTTGAATTACACTTCGGCTCAGGACTTGAATTTCACTCAAATTCAGATTTTCCCTAATAATTTCCAAGGCCCACGACGGCACTTGGATTTTCGACTTTAATTGCGGGTTTCTTAATTATTAAGATCCGAGGGCCACGAGGGTACTTGGATTTTCCCTTAAATTCGGGTTTACATCCTTTTAATATCCAAGGCCCACGACGGCACCTAGATTATCACTTTAATTTCGATTTATTTCCTTTTAATATCCAAGGCCCACGACGGCACTTGGATTTTCACTTAAATTCGGATTTATTTCCTTTTAATATCCAAGGCCCACTACGGCACTTGTCCTATATGCTCTCGTCAGAGAATTCCAGGCTACTTCCCATGGCCTTCCCGACGTCGGTCCTCTGTTGTGGCTTGTACAATAACGGGATATTGTGTCATTGGCGTCAGGGCTAACGGGACCTTGTTTACATCTTCATGAAAAATATTTTGGGTACAACTGTACTATTCTATGCAACATTCTTATCTCTTCAAAAAAAAAAAAAAAAACATAGTCGCATAATCAAACAACTTCAGTATTATTAATTTAAATTAAAACAAGTAAAAAAGCAGTAAGTTCGGCCGGGCCGAACTTTGAATACCCTCCACCATTTGGAACGAACTAGAAAATTTTCAAAAAAATAAAATCCAATAAAAATTCTTTTAAAATCTTTAAAATATCTAATATAGGAAGGTGCCGATATATGGGGGGATATACGATATTGTGGACCTATAAAGACAAATCTATGTCTGCGTGTAAAGTACTCACAAGGAACTCCGTGTGTGGATTTTCAGACAATACGATTGGAAAATGTGGCTAAAATCATCAAAATACCGAATATCGCGGGGTACCGTTATATGGGAGCTATACGTTATCGTTAACCTATATAGAGAATTTTCTGTCGGTGGGTAAAGTGCTCACAAAGAACCCTTTGTGTACAAAGAACCCCTTGTGACCATTCCGTTGAAAAATATGGCTAAAAACATCAAAATACCGAATATCGGGGGTACCGTTATATGAGGGCTATACAATATCGTGGATCTATATAGATAATTCTCTGCCGAGGTATAAAGTACCCACAAGAAACTCCTTGTGTGGATTTTCAGACAATTCCGATGAAAAATGTGGGTCAAATCATAAAATACCGAATATCGGGAGGCACCGTTATATGGGGGATATACGATATCGTGGACTTGTATAGACAATTCTCTCTCAGGGGGTGAAGTACTCACAAGGAACTACTTGTGTTGATTTTAAGACAATTCCATTGAAAAGCGTGGCTAACATCATCAAAATACCGAATATCGGAGGTTACAGTTATATGGGGGATATACGATATCGTGGGCCTATACAGACACTTCATTTTGAGGAGGTAAAATGCACACAAGGGACTCCTTGTGTGGATTTTCAGACAATTCCGTTCAAAAATGTGGGTAAAATCTTCAAAATACCGAATATCGGGGGTACCGTTATATGGGGGCTATACGATATTATGGACCTATATAAATAATTCTCTACCGAGGTATATAGTACCCACAAGGAACTCCTTGTGTGGATTTTCAGACAATTCCGTTGTGTGGGTAAAATCATATGGGGGCTATACGATATCGTGGACCGATATAGCCCATCTGAACTTGACCTGCCTGCAGACAAAAGAGAGATCTGTGCAAAATTTTAGCTTCCTATCTTAATTCGTTTAGACTGTAGCGTGATTACAACAGACGGACGGACAGGGCTAAATCGTCTTAGAATTTTACGCTAATCAAGAATATACTTTGTTGGGTCTAAAATGATTATTTCGATGAGTTACAAATGGAATGACGAACTTAATATACCCTCCATACCTTTTTGGTGGAGGATATAATAATTCAAAAACAACTTACAAAAAAAAGAAACATATATAAAATAAGGAAAAATTCAATAAAAAAATATTTTGATGCGCGAACATTGAGGCACGATTTTTGCCGTCACAATAGCTTGGGCTTACTTGTTTATTTATTTATTGTTACTTTTACTATTATTATTTTTCTTTTTATACCCTCCACCATACTGTGGAGGGTATATTAATTTTGTCATTCCGTTTGTAACTCCTCGAAATACTCATGTCAGACCCAACAAAGTATATATATTCTTGATCTGCGTAAAATTCTAAGACGATTTAGCCATGCCCGTCTGTCTGTCTGTTGTAATCACGCTATCTTTCGAACAAATTGAGATAGAAGGCTAAACTTTTGCACACATGTATATTTTGCCAGTATGCAGGTTAAGTTCGTAAATGGGCCATGTAGGTCTAAGTTATCATATAGCTCTCATATAACGGTACCTCCCGATATTCGGTATTTTGATGATTTTAGCGGCATTATTCACCGGAATTGTTTCAAATTTGGCATTTGAAGTTCGTAATGGATACTACAGCCTAAGACAGAAAATAATCTGTGTAGGTCCACGTCTTCGTATAGCCCCCATATAACGGTACCCCCCCGATATTCGGTATTTTGATGATTTTAGCGACATTATTTAACGGAATCGTTTCAAAGTTGGAATTTGAAGTTCGTAATAGATGCTGCAGCATAAAACAGAAAATGGGCCATGTAGGTCCACGTCTTCGTATAGCCCCCATATACCGTACCCCCCGATATTCGGTATTTTGATGATTTTAGCGACATTATTTACCGGGATTGTTTCAAATTTCGCATCTGAAGTTCGTAATGGATACTTCAGCCCATGCCAGAAAATTGTCTGTGCAGGTCCACGTCTTCGTATAGCCCCCATATAACGGTACCCCCTATATTCGGTGTTTTGATGATTTTAGCTAGATTATAACTTAACTTAATTATTTTCTTGTTTTATCGCACACAAAACAGACTATGATGCACCATTTCACTACTTGGAAGAATTGCAAATTTTAGTGACATTTGTGACTATGTCAACAGCCATTTAGTGGCTTCAGACAACGAGAAGAGGAGAATACTTGAAAGAATTCACCCTGACGTGTGCGTGTCTTATAACACCCACCTCATGGGATGTCTGCACGTATTTCGTTTTATTCATAGATTCTGACTTCGTAATGATATTTTGTATAAAGAGGAAATCCGAGGTTTTTAAGAAGTTCAAAGAATATGAGCTAAGTTCTTTCAGTATAAATTTCAAAGCTCAGTATGAATTTCGAACTATAGATCAAGGCTCTTAATATTTATCTACAGCTCATAAGAAATGGTACAAGAAAAAGGGTATACAGGTAGAACCAACAATTGCTCATACGCTCAATTTCACTTGCCAAATATTATCCAATTATCATCTCAAGTTGCATACTCCATCAAAAAATATAACATGCTTCAAAATTATACGCCGAATGATTTATAATTGTGCTTGCACAGTTAGGAAAATATGGTTTTAATGTTCTTCGCATCGATCCTGCTTCGACCAAGATCTCCATGCAATATTACATAGAGATCAGTACATAACTTCGCCCTCGACTTTGGCTATAATTTATAACGAACCGACGGAAGACCAATTCTGCAAATACTTGGGAGCTGTATGAGACGAATAATCAATTAAAACAAGTTAAAAAGCAGTAAGTTCGGCCGGGTCGAACTTTGAATACCCTCCACCATTTGGAACGAATTTGGAAATTTTAGAAAAACAAAATTCTTAATAAATTCTGTTAAAATTTTAAAAATCCCGAATATAGCCGTTATATTGGGGTCTATACGACGTGGAACTACAGAGGCATTGTTTGTCATAAGCCATTACCACATTCAAATTCGAAACTTGAAATAATCGGTGAATAATGTAGCTAAAATCATCAAAATATCGTATATAGGGATGTACCGTTTTATTTAGACAATTATCTGTCACTGGCTGTAACATCCATTACGAACTTCAAATACGACATCTTAAACAATTTCGGTGGTTATTGTACCTAAAATTGTCAACATACCGAATAGAAGGAGGTACTGATATATGGGGCCTATACGAAGACCTGGACCTACATAGACAATTTTCTGTCACAGACTGTAGTTCGCATTACGAACTCTAAATACGTAATTTGAAACAATTTTGGTGAATAATGTCGCTAAAATAATACCGAATATCGAGAGGTATTGTTATATGGGGGCTATATGAAAACGTGGACCTACATGGCGCATTTACGAACTTAACTTGCCTATTGGCAAATTTTAGCTTTCTATCTCAAATCTTTCGAAAGATAGCGTGATTACAACAGACATCGCTAATCGAATTTTACGCTGATCAAGTATATATATACTTTGTTGGGTCTGACATGAGTATTACGAGGAGTTACAAACGGAATGACAAAGTTAATATAGCCTCCATGGTATGGTGCAGGGTATAAAATTATGTTAACAAACTACCATCTGAATTAACAGTTGGTTAAAAACAATGGTTTATTCTTTTTCCTCTCATTTTTCGGAGCGAATAATTTGAAAATGTTTACCGTTAATACCAAAAAGTTCAGAAACCTCTTGAACCCTATGTTGGGCAGGCAGGTAAGCAAAGGAAATAGTCCGATCTCTACCATCTTTATTACAGATCTTGTGTTGATGGAAATATTGAGATGTACCAAGTCTTGGATGTTAATTTCGCGTTTTATGAGCTTCATGGATATTAAAAATTGTAACCCTTTGGGGGGTAGGTACCAGAAGGAGTGGACCGATATATCTTATTTGGCAGCAAATAGTGTGATATGTGAAATTTGAAGGCAATCGGACTTTTAGATCACTTTATTATAAGAGTTATAATTATTCAAAATTTTGATACTTTCTAGGGGTACTTGATAAAGTGGACTGATATTGTCCATTTTCGCACCTGACCTAGCACCGATGCAAATTTTAAGATTTTCAAAGTTGGAACAATATCGAATTATATTTTCTCCTTCTGTGTCTCCTTTCTGTCCAGAAGCAGCGGACCGGACGTCTCTACATCGACTCCAAATGTCCTGAAACGTATTTGGTCCAAAGAGACCTGAGGTCTAAAACCGTTATTTTGATGAGGCACGTTTTCAAATGATATATTCCGTATCAAATTAGATATTCCATCTCTAGCCATACGGCTGGGGGTATAAAAATGTGATCTAAATCGTCAAGATATTGAATTTAGGGAGGAACAGCTATTTAGGGACGATACGAAAACTTGAACCGACTTGCCAAATTTATGAATTTAACCTGCCAGTAGGCAAAATACACAGGTGTGCAAAATATTAGCCTTCTGTCTCAATTCTTTCGAATAGCGTGATTTCAACAGACTGATAGACATCGCTTAATCGATTTAGAATTTTACACAGATCAAGAATACATACATATACTTTATTGGCTGTTACAAACAAATGCACATGGACATAATGCCCTGCACCATATAGTTCTTCTTCTCTTCTGAGAAGTTAACATGTCTGTCCTATGACTTTCACACTCCCAAATGAAACTAAAGAACTACTGCCGAGAATAGAATTTATAATATTGACGAGAAGTGCAAGCAGCACAATAAAACCATCAACAATAAAATAAATTGGGTTCTCATGCAAAATGCACTCAAGTGTTTTGTTTCACTTGTCGATTGCTTCTTAAAGTGAACCACTCACAATAATGTCCTGGTCAGAAGACCAAATGCCAGCACAAAAAATCTTTTGTCCTTCTTTGCTGCTTTGTATTGTGGTGCATTTTGTTAAAAAATGCTTACGATTTTATTGACATCCGGAAAAAGTTTGTAGTTCATTTCGTCAAGGAGCAAAGAAGAGAGGAGCAGCACTTGAACAGAGCTCGAACTTTTGCACCCTATCTGATGGCCGGGAGACACCTGAAGAAGCAACAAAAAATCGCATTTGACACACCACAAAATAATTGGCACTTAAAATGTTGTAGCCTTGGTTGCGTTCCGCAAGTGGGAGAAACAAATTAGCATGCCAATACTTGGACAAGTTCAAAAGTCAAATTTAGACCAAAACTTTGTAAAAAGAAGTTAACCGCCCACTGAGAGACTGAAGTAGCAATTACAACGTGGACTATGTAAATACTAACGGGAAGCTTTCTCCCTACTGAAACACCCAAAGGAAACAAAACCTGGATCGCACCGATATGGGTCATATTTTTGTATAACCCCCACCACTGAGAGAATTAGTAGTTTGACATCTCTAAAGAATTAAATCTTTTTGGCAGTGAAGATTTTTCTTCTGACCAAGTTTGCATTAATCTCTGCTTCTTTAGATTTAAGACTGTGTCAACGAAAGAAATAACTTTTTTTCTATTTCAACTAGTTTGTGTTGAATTATCAAATAATATTTCAAAAAATTATTTTTCTTCAATTCGACTAAAACTAGGTTCCACATGCAAGTGTGGCACAAAATGTTCGAGTTAATTAAAAGTTGGTTTCGTTTACGGCCAATGATTACTTTCACATCAACTTTATTTGGACAGCAACAATATCAACAGCCAAAGTTGTGTCAAGTTTCCTGAATCAGTTTTGGCCAACTTCAAGTGGGATGCTGCTGGTGGAGGTTAATTTTACCAGCCACCAGGCAATAAAAGTTTGTCTCGTAACGAGAAGCCACAAATGGCTCTTATAATGGCCAAAATAGAGTGTGTAAAAACGTTAAAACGTCGAATCATTACATTTGATAGTCGAAATACGTGTTTATGCCTAATAGGCGAACTTTTACTGGGCAGAACAGACTCTTAGATTTTTTGACTTATTTTCTTCAGTAGCACTTTTTGCGTTCGAAACTATCAACTATTATCCTATTTAAAATTTTAAATATTTTCCAATCTAATTAATGGCATTTTTGTCGTTGTACTGATGCATAATGGTGGTACTTACAATGAAAATACGACAAAAATACTTCTACACAAGATACCGAACTGAAAAGTTCATGGACGATTTTCAGTAATGTGAAAAATTGGTTATAAAAGGTAATTTTGTACGAGCAATAGGAACGTTTTCAAAAATAATATAAAAATAAGTAAAGAAGCTGTAAGTTCGGCCGGGCCGAACTTTAAATACCCTCCACCATTTGGTACAAATTTAACAATTTTCAAAAAAATAAAATCCGTTAAAAATTCTGTTAAAATCTTAAAAATACCGAATGTAGCCGTATATTAGGGTCTATACGACGACGTGGATCTGCATAGGCAACTTTTGTCACAAGCTATTACAATATTCAAATGCGAAACTTGAAAAAAATCTGTTTATATTGTAGCTAAAATCATTAAAATACCGAATATAGGGAGGTACCATGGGGGTTATAAAACGTGGACCTGGAGAGACAATTTTCTGTCATAGGCTGTAGTATCCATTACGAACTTCAAATACAAAATTTGAAATAATTCCGGTAAATAATGTCGCTAAAATCCTCAAAATAACGAATATCGGGGGTTCCGTTATATGGGGGCTATACGAAGACGTGAACCTGCACAGAGAATTTTTCTGTCATAGACTGTAGTATTCATTATGAAATTCAAATACCAAATTTGAAATATTACGAACTTCAAATACCTAATTTGAAACAATTCGTGTAAATAATTCGTCTATATAAAGATGAGCTTGAGATTGACTTGTCCCTCGTTCCAGATTGACCTGTGACTCGTTTCTCAACTTAATGTATTTTATGCACCAAACACGATATATGTGTCCGATTCAAACAAAATTCGGATTGAGTAATGGTATTTGGTACAAAAAAAAAATTGTCAAATTATTTTAAAATCGGTTTAGATTTGAATACATCTCTCATACATTTTTCGGCCGATTTAATGTATTTGATACACCAACACGCTATGTATCTCCAATTTCAATGAAATTCGGAGTGTGACACTATTTGGTGTAAAAATATTGAAATCGGTTCAGATCTGGATATAGCCCGTAAATAAATTTACGTCCGATATCGTGTATTTACAAGTAACACTAAGAAAAATGCTTGAATGGGTAAAGTAGTCATGCAAAATCATAATTTAGGATAAGTATACAATGGACCGTAAAAAGCTCTACATCGTACCTTGTACGATTCTTGAATCAACTAAGCACTCTTTGGAAGAGAATTAGTTTTATTAGCTGGAGATTTTCGATAAACGCTACCTGTAATTCCTGTATCAACACCAACAGATAAATTAGTTGCATGCCCAAAATTGTATTTTATTTCGAAACATGTTCGTACATTAATATGCGTCTACAACTTCAACCTAACGAATCATCCAAACATTTTTCTAAATTGAGGGATCTAGGAAATGGAAAAATAAAAAGTTGGCCAATCCACAAAATGTATAACTATCGAAAAATTAATAGATTGTGCGTTTCTCAATATTGAAAAGAATATCAGTGATAGTAAGTGGCTATGTGAACGCGCATTACTTGCTTCCAAAAATATTGATGTTGACTCATTCCAAATAGGATTGCAGGTTGTGGAAGAATATACGAATCTATTGATACTGTGGCAACTAAATTTCTAAATTGTTTGTTTGGATCTGCCAGGCTTTCCACTACAATATTTAGTACTTAAGGTTGGTGTTCCTATTATTTTATTAAGAAGCATAGACCCACCAGGTCTATTCAATGGTACTGGGCTAACAGTAAAACCGCTACACAACAATTTTATTGAGGTTACGATTATTACGGGGAAGCATGTAAGTTCAATTGTATTGCTACCTCGAATCCCTCTAATACCAACAGAAATGCCGTTCAATGTATGCGGACGGAGGGGCCGTCAGTTTGTCTGGCTGGTGTGCACAATAACTCTCGAAAGGAGTATTCGATTTGATCTAAACTTGATACCTCGTAATATTTTTGCCAAACTTAAATCGAGTTCGGAGATGGACAATATCGATACACTCCTTCTGATACCTCCCCACGAAAGGAAATAATTGACTGTGTGGAACAAGAAAGGACCATTGAATTTAGTGCAATCTTAGCAATTCCCAATATGAATAATATTGGTCTCCTCGATTATGATAACTCTTATAAAATGTGGAATAAGCTTTCGATTCTCTTCAAATTGCACAAATCATAACATTTTTAATAACTCAAATTCTGGTGTGAGGTTGGGATACCTCCCCACGAAGGGCCAACATTTTGTATTACAAAATTCTCATAAAATTCGAGATAGGCGTCGCATTCGTTTCAAATTTCACACATTTCAATATTTCTATTAAAACACGATATGATGTGAACATTTTAGACATTGGCTAATCCTTCTGGTACTCCCCACAACTTTAAATATTTATATCTCTCATAAATTACGAAACAAATCAGCGATTTTATTCAAATTTGATATACCAAAATATTTCTCTCAAACAAGATCTTATGTGAATATGAGATTTATCTGGCCACTCCTTCCGGCTCCTCCCACACAAAATGTCAAACTTTTGATTTAAAATTCTTTGCAAAATTGGAAAAAATTGTTCGATTTTCTCGACATTTTGTACCTTTAGATATTTGTTCAGCATTAGACGAGGTGGCGTACTTAGGTCCACTATATCTGCTACCTCACGCACATTTTAACATTTTCCAAAAAGATCACATTTCTCATAAAAAGTGAAGGAAGTGGTTGATATAGCTCTAATCTGGCAAGATTTAATTTATATATCAGACTTTTATCAGATGCGAAATGGACAATATTGGTCAACTGCTTCGTAGCCGCCCACATAAAGGCTCAAAATTTTGAATAATCATAATGAATATCAAGAATTTAACCAATTATTAAAATTTACAAAACGTTTCAAAGTTGTAGAAATCACTCTAGCTGGCAAAATTTACTTATGCAGGTTTATGTCGTCGAATAGACCCTAATATAAAAGCTACATTCGGTATTTTTAAGATTTTAACAGATTTTTTTTTTAACGGAATTTATTGTTTTTGAGAATTGACAAATTCGTCCCAAATGGTGAAGGGTATTCAAAGCTCGGCCCGGCCGAACTTACAGCTTTTTTACGTGTTTTAACTATAAACTATAGTTTTAAAAGTGCGTTGAATCAATTGACTTTTAGTACCACGCAACATTCTTACAAAAATTAGGTACGAAGCAAACGAGGTGTAACAAGCTGCACTCATTTTCAGTTTACAGTCCCCATTTTAATAAATCTAGAACCCCATATAAGACGGAAAAAGGATACGCGTAAATAAAAGACTTGAAGGTAAATCAATCAAAGTTAGGTCACGTGTCCACATGGAAAACGTTGACGCATCTGTTCTTCTACCATCACCGCATAGGTTCAACATTTTGAAAAATTATGAATTTCGTATAATGCGAACTGGGTCTTAAAATTGATCTAAAATTTGTAAGAGTGTTTAAAATATTTTAAATTTCATATAGATTCCATAGAAATCTTTCGAAATTTTTTACATATTTCAAAGTAATAGGAAGCAGAAAATCATAGACTAAACTTTATTGAACTTTCTAGATCCTAAATGACCACATTTCGAAATTGTATTATCTGTATATATAAAAGAAAGTTGTGTTAGTTACTACGCTTATAACTTAAGAACCGCTGGACAAATTCGGAATTGTCTGTCCGAAAAGGATAATATCCAAAAAAATCGCGTAAAAATGTGATATATTAACATTTTCATTTTGACTTTTCAAATGTACAATAGTAATGTTTTATTTTGCATGATTTTTTTCCATTTTGACTTACATTTTTCTAATGTACATTTGTAGTGTTTTTTATATTTTATTTTTGAATTCGAATATTAATACCAATTTATTTAATTGACTTGATTTCTAGAGAACTTAATTTGATGGCGGGTTACATAGAAGTGTAGTACCGAATTATGTGTTGGCGAAACGGAATAGATGATTTCGAAATTTAACTAGGTCACACCAAAGTTAAAAGATAATTACTTTTTCAAACTCGCTAAAAAATCACGGAAAAAAATGTCATTGCAAAAATTCTCAAATCGGGGAAAAAAAAATTGACAAACTTTGTAAGGATTTTTAAACATTTGCTGTAAAAAATCAGCGAACAAGTTGGAGATTTTTTCAATTTGTTATTCTTCTTTTGTCAGTTTTTTCAATTTGTATTATCATATTGAATTCAGTGGATTTTTTGTGAACAAAATAAAGAATCATTTTTCACTATATACAATTTTTCACCAAAAAGATGAAATAAGTGCGAAATACGATGTTAACTGACAGCTGGAAGATGCGAACACATTTGAACAAACAAAAATTACCGAAAAAGCCTAATGGGGCTCATTTTAAAACGTGGACCTACTTCTTTCATGTGACAATAATCCGTCCAATGAGAGCTCAAAATTCAAAATTCTTTGGGAGTACAATCAGTACAATACCAAGTATAAAGGGTGGAAAATAGTAGAGCGAATGGAATTCTTAGTAAGAAAAGGATTTCTATCCTTCCAGAAATTCTTCCCAATCATTCAAGACACCTTAAATCGCTTTTCCAGGTCATGATATCGATCATAACTCACGGATAAGGGTAAAACCCGATTTCATTTTTATATAACCATTGTATGATTTATAGTATTATTGAGGTCTTGGCCACTTTTTTCATTTTTTGGTCCTTATTTGGCATCTTTTTTTATCTAAGGGAGTAGAGAACCACTTCGCATAAAATTTGAAATGTTTGGAGTAGGGTCCATATTGGTCTTGATCACATTCATCAATTGATTTGGCTAAAAAATTGTATTTATGCTACCCTGGGGTAAGGAACCATCATACAGATAATTGCCACATAGAAATTTATTTAAGTAAGGTTCCCACATTAGTCTTCTTTCCCAACCAATGTGTCGTCAGAAAAGAAAATTTTGTATTCTATTGAATTTGTAACCCCCAAGAGAATATTGGTTGGGAACGTAGATTTGGGATGTACATCTATATGAAAAAAATTGTGAATACATGAACAAATTAAAAATATAAGAAAGTAGCACGGGACCGAATATTTGTTGAATCGCCATTGAATTATACTATGATGAAAAATATGTACTTTATGGGGTCTCCAACTTACAATTTAAATGGCAAATAAAAGTAATTCCCATCTTACGGTAATGGGTGTAAAATAGCTATATTTTTGATTTGGCCTCTATTTGTCATATTGGATTATAAGGGGTAGAAGAAAGTTTTCAATGTAGGTCGATGTTTCGGCGTAGTGCCCATATAAAGGTACCTTTTGATTTTACCATATTTGAAAGGATTTGGCTAAAAATGTATATTTGGGATGGAAATCTTACACAAAAATGTCAACAAATCTACAAATTTTAGAATTGTCTATATGTAATAGTACCTCCGCAAGTCCACCTTTTGGCGAACAAACAGACCGACATGGTTAGGAGGACTATGAGGACTCTAATTCACAATCTAAGGTGTTAATGGGTTTAAAAAAGTAATTAACTTTGGCTATTCTTAAATCATTCGGCCCTCAATTATGAGGTGTACAAAATACAGTAAGTTCCAAATTACTGCTCATTTGACTGAAAAAATTTGCTGCGATTTTTACCATACTAAAAATTAATTTGATCCCTTACATGGGGATAAGATTGATATATACTTTTTAATGGATTTGTATAGCACATCCACACATTTGAAACCCACGGTCTAATAAAATATCGGTACAGGTATTTTAAAACACTTTTAATCGACCAGTACGTGAACACTTATATCAGCCATATCTGTGAATAATTATTGACAAATATGCATAATAGACAAAAACAACGGGCCGGCAACGCGGATCGGGCCAGCTAGTTTCTGATATATTTCTTTTGAGTGAGTTTTTTACTTTAGAAAATCTCACAAAGATATATTTAAAAATATTTACAAATCAGAAATACTGTGTGCTGAACGTTCATAGGCACTAGAATTTGGTCCTTCGAGGCCAATAAAAATAACCAACAATTATGCATTCAATCGAATTATACAGTTATTTTCAAAATCGTTGGAACCGGGGAAATGGATTTAATTTTCCTTTGAAGAAATTGGTTTATGGTATGGCAAATGGCATGACATATGATGTCATGTTTATTCTGTTTAATAAGATGAGTTTAAATTCATTGGTATGACATGTTCAACTGTTTATATTTGTTTTTGAACTTTTGACTCACAGTGTTGTTTATGTACACATTTTTATGTTCGAACATCCTCAAATAATAAATAAAGGAACTGTTTCTGATTGGACATCGAAAAGTGTGTGTTAAAAATGTAAATGCCACAGTTCAAGAAACTCAAAACTTTTGTTCATATTGGTAAATATGAAATATATTGAGCAACTTTAGAAACCATCCCAACATACCAAATTGACTTGAGAATAATATTTTAATAAGCTTACAAACATAAGCCTAAAGCTTGAGAAAATCTTGAGAATGTATTGAGAAATGTTTGTTTAACAATTATAGAATAATCGAAAAGGAACCCTTATTCATAAGCTTATTCTTGTAATTGCAGAATAAGCTTACGAAAGTAATATTTTATAAAGCTTATTTTTTCAATGGTAAAAAATATATATTTATTCATTTTTTTATTATTTTACACATTTCATTCATTGATTGCCATCCCAGCTGTCACTGCATCCTGTTGCCTTGATACCTATATGCTTTCTTTCCCCTTATTTGAGCTCCTGTATCTCCTCCACTTATTCTTCACTTCTGTTGAATTCCTGCAACTTTTTGACGCCTCCATTCTGAAATGAGATTGAAATAATTTATACTACAGATTCCCAGATTTATTATTCATCATTACCTTAGAGTTTCGTCCGGAAATGGGTCCTAAATTCGCGTGATTTTGATTTTAACCAAAGAAAATAATTTTTTGTTGACAATTTTCACAAAAAAAATCAAAACAAATTTGTCAACAAAGGACAGATTTGAGAAAAGTTTGTGCAAAAAAGTGTTTCTCAAGCATTGTTGAAAAATTCTTATGATAAACTATTTTCATAATATTATTCTCAAGCTGTATTGTATTTTTGGTATGTTGGGTTTTCACACAATAACACACACACACATAAACACCTGTGTACACATACCCAACATACCAAAAATACAATACAGCTTGAGAATAATATTATGAAAATAGTTTATCATAAGAATTTTTCAACAATGCTTGAGAAACACTTTTTTGCACAAACTTTTCTCAAATCTGTCCTTTGTTGACAAATTTGTTTTGATTTTTTTGTGAAAATTGTCAACAAAAAATTATTTTCTTTGGTTAAAATCAAAATCACGCGAATTTAGGACCCATTTCCGGCTGAAACTCTAAGGTAATGATGAATAATAAATCTGGGAATCTGTAGTATAAATTATTTCAATCTCATTTCAGAATGGAGGCGTCAAAAAGTTGCAGGAATTCAACAGAAGTGAAGAATAAGTGGAGGAGATACAGGAGCTCAAATAAGGGGAAAGAAAGCATATAGGTATCAAGGCAACAGGATGCAGTGACAGCTGGGATGGCAATCAATGAATGAAATGTGTAAAATAATAAAAAAATGAATAAATATATATTTTTTACCATTGAAAAAATAAGCTTTATAAAATATTACTTTCGTAAGCTTATTCTGCAATTACAAGAATAAGCTTATGAATAAGGGTTCCTTTTCGATTATTCTATAATTGTTAAACAAACATTTCTCAATACATTCTCAAGATTTTCTCAAGCTTTAGGCTTATGTTTGTAAGCTTATTAAAATATTATTCTCAAGTCAATTTGGTATGTTGGGAAGTAATATTGTGCTATGCATAAAGTAGCAACATCATTCAAAAATTTATTCAGTTTGGAGAATATTATTTTGAATTGTGAACACGTGGCTCCCTCTCCTTTCAATTCAAGCATAAATATTTATGTTAGGACAAACGTTGTACATAAATAACAAAGAATTTGATGCATGAAACCAGCAGAACCACAAGGATATAATACCATAACTTTTACGGTAATAAATTCTTAAATATGTTGTGGTGTAATGTTGGTCAATTTTATTCACTTTCACGTTATGTAATGTACATATATGGATACATGTAGTGGCAATCTATTTTTATCGGCCACTGAAACTTTACCACACGTGCGAACAAAATAGTTAGTCAGTTTGAAAAGTTGGTTGGTTGGGGGGAAGTTGAACAATATCGTAATTTCACCAACATCTCTAAGATTTTTGAGTTTTGTCTATTATTATACCCTCTACCATACTATGCAAGGTATATTAACTTTGTCATTCCGTTTGTAACTCCTCGAAATACTCATGTAAGACTCAACAAAGTATATATATTACTGATCAGCGTAAAATTCTAAGTTGATTTAGCCATGTTCGTCTGTCTGTAATCACGCTATCTTTCGAACGAATCGAAATAGAAGGCTAAAATTTTGCAGATATGTTTAGTTTGCCAGTAGGCAGGTTAAGTTCGTAAATGGGCCACGTAAGTCCCCTTCTTCGTATAGCACTCATATAACGGTACCTCCCGATATTCGGTATTTGGATGATTTAGCGACATTATTCACCAAAATTGTTTCAAATTTAGTATTTGAAGTTCGTAATGGATGCTACAGCCTGTGACAGAAAATTGCCTATGCAGGTCCAGGTCTTTGTATAGGGCTCATATATCATTACTATAATATTTCTATATTCGGTATTTTGACGATTTTAGGTACAATACTCACCGAAATTGTTTATGATTTCGTACTTTTAGTTCGTAATGGCTACTACAGGCTGTGACAGAATATTGTCAATGCAAGTCTAAGTCTTCGTATAGCTTCATATTCATATATACAGAATTTTTAATGGATTTTAATTTTTGAAAATTTCGAAATTCGCTCAAATTGTGGAGGGTATTCATAGTTCGGCCCGGCCGAACTTATTGCTTTTTAAATTGTTTATATTTATACATATTTTTTCCATTAATTTGTCATTAGGGATTAATCAGGATGCGACCTTTATGATATACTCTCATACAAAAGATCAACATTTTCAAAAAAAATTAAATTTTTTAAATCCAATTTTGTTCCAATTTTGTAAATCTGTATCAGTACAAGGTCAGGTGCGAGAATGGACTTATTCTCATTCCTACCGGTACCTCCCCCACAAAGCGTCAACATTTTTAATAACTAAATCCTCTCGAAATACGCAATTAGTATCCACTTCCCTTCAAATTCCACACATCCAAATATTTGTAAGAATACAAGCCCACTCCTTTCGACACCTGGTACGAGAAGTAGTGGACCAATATTTCCCTTGATAGCTCCAGACCTAAATTTGATATAAATATAACAACGGACCAATTTTGGTCCATAATGGATAATCGTTTAATATGAGACTAGCAGGTGCCCGCTACGTCGTCAGTCAAAAGTCTACCTTAAAATTTTAGATTCATTCTCACACTTAATGTTAGGCCTTTAAAATTCTCAAAAGGCCCAATTTGTTCAGTTTGACAAAAATTTTTAACCAAAACGTACTACATTCCCGACATTCAACCATTTTAGAAGTTTAGTACAATGTCGAATATTTCGCAAATCTTATTTCAGGATTTCACTCTACCGGTTCTTCCGAAATTAATGTTGTAACAAATTAAGTACATTTTAGTACACATAAGTACGAGTTTTAAAAAACTTCCAATATAATCCAATCCTACAATGTAATAGTAATTTTAATGCCAAATTTAAACATTCCATCTCTGACGGTTCACCCTAATCGCATCATTTAGTACCATTTATTGCACGTAAGAACCAATTTCCAAAACAACCTACATACCACAGTCGTACTATGCAATAGTAATCATGTTTCCAAATTTCAGCACTCCACGTCTATCGGTTCAACCATATGAAAATTGTACCAAATGTAGTACCCCTTAGTACTTTTCGTACACTTTTAGTGTGAATTTCCAGAAAATCTTTGGTACAATTATCATACACTCAATCACTGACCCTCATTCAATTTCAAGATTCTAGCTTTAGCCGTTTCGTCTGGACGTAGATGAATCGTTAAGTCAGTCACTCAGTCAGTTACATTACTCTTTTATTAATATCGATATCTTTCTGATTATTCCGAAATCTAAAACCTTTGCAAACTAGCCCCAATACGTATACATGCGAAATGGATCTGAAAAAGTCAGTAAATTTTTGAACTTTGATGTATATCTTTAATCTGATTCTGGTAGACCCATACTAAGAAATGTTTAGAAATACATAGGCTGCCTATCATTTATTTGCGATCTGTGGTAGATATAATAAAACAGGTTAAAACGTATCCGTCGGTTTTGCCGACAGATGTATACCCTCAGCCAATGTTCGACTTTTTAAATAAATTTTGACTGTTACAATTATTCAAATTTTGGACCACCTATGGAGTATGTTCCGAAGGAATGTGATAATATTTTCCATTTCGTTTCGGACATAAATAAGGAAGAAGGGGTTCGCAGATAAATATCATCTTTTCAAAAGATCTTGTGTTAGCAAGAAAATTTGTTTCTGTGAAACTTGAAACAAATTTTCTTGCTAACACAAGATCTTTTGAAAAGATGATATTTATCTGCGAACCCCTTCTTCCTTATTTATGTCCGATGATGCTGGATGATTTTTTCGCTCTCTTTGAGCGTTTTGTTTTTCAAAATCTTGAAATATGTGGGAGAGGTACCAGAAGAAATGGTCAGAGATCGGACAATCTTTACAGATAATGTGTTGATGGAAATATTGAGTTGTACTAAGTCTAAAGCGAATGTTAATTTCCCATTTTATAAGCTTCATGGATATTCAAAATTTTGACCCTTTGTGGGTCCCTTCAAAAATATTGTGATGTGTGTAATTTACATCTTACATCACATTTATAATCATCACGTTTTATAAAGGTTATAACTATTGAAAATGTTGGCCCTTTGTGAGGGAGGTACTTGATGGAGTGGACCAATGTTGTCCATTTTCGCACTGAGCTAACACTGATGCATATACTAGGATTTGCAAAATTTGAAGCAAAATCGTATTATCCTTTCTCTTTCTGTGCGGTAAATTATTTTCTTTAAAAATGTTGACATTTTGTGTGGGAGTCACCTGAAGGAGTGGACCGATATTGCCAATCTCCGTATTTGATCTAAGTTTGATAATAATATTGAGATGTGCCAAGTTTGGACCAAATCGGATGCTTCCATGGAGAGCTATAGTGCGCACCAGCCAGCCAGACAGACATACGGACGGACATCGCTAAATCGACTCCAAACTACTGACACGTATTTGGTCCAAAGAGACCTATGGCCTAAAACCATTATTTCGATTAGGTACGTTTTGGTGGTATCAAATGATATATACCCCTTTAGCCAAATGTCTGAGGGTATAAAAATGCCGAAAAATATCTGTGATACTGAAATATGAGTCTTTAACTATATAAGAACCAATGTAACTCATTTCAATTTTCAGATTTTTCATCAACCTATAACTTCATTCTCTTCAAATAAAATTTTTACGAATTAAAATTTATTTATTTTTAGTGATTATATTTTCAATACGATACTTTTTTAGGTAACTTCAGATTCCGACGAGTGGGAAATTATGAGAACAATCAAAAAACAAAAATGGTTAGTTTTTTATTTTATTTTTGGAATTGAGTACAAAATCTGGCATAATTTGTCAATATGGCAATCGTTTATAAAACAAAATTTTCTGACGAATATCATCCACTCGGATTACTAAAATCTCTTTCTCTCCCATTATTTATCATTCAATTCATAGATAACAAGGTAATGTTTTTCCCTCGATTAACGTCATTAGCAAGAGACAACATTATTGTCATCTGTAAAACCAAGTCATTACCAGCAGAGAGCTAATGGAACAGAGACCAATCGTTTATTTCGTCGGAAGAAGATGGTTGGAATGCGTCGGCAGTTTTGCCAGCTGAGCGTTTCAAAAGCCAATTAAATAAAAGTGACATCTTAAAGCATGTCGTACTTCTCCTTTTGCCATTAATAGTCAGTCTACTTCGTTTCGACAAATGGCTAAAGCATTTTCCCCTTTTCCACATACCGTCGTTTCCATCCACCAAAGTAGCCAGAATATGCTAACCAAGCTATATTTGTAACCAATTGTGTTAAATGATTCTTTAATTATTGTCTTCATTAAAACGCCATGAAGCAAACGAAAGTATTTACTTTTACACTTTTTGTTTTAAGAATACTTTCAAGACAATTGCTTTTAATAACAGCGTGTCTTGTATTTTGGCGACGGTACAGTATATAATTAGAAAAAAGTTTGAGAGTATACAAAGAAACATTTTTGGATTGGGGTTCGCTTTTTGGAATAGCAGCAGTATAACTGTACGCTTGTGTTTTCGGAATTATGTAAAGTCATTACTTCATGCCCACGCTTTGAGGATTTTTGGCACATTTTTCTATTTATTTGACTGTGAACTGCATTATAATTGTGAACCCCCTGATACTAGAGGATTTCAATGCCCACCACGAATTGTGAAATTTAGACCTAGGGTGGTTAACATTAACAAAGCAGATTCCTTGCTCCAAATTCTACACAGTAAAGGTGCCCCCACCCGAATAGGAGGTGCATGTCACATTGCGTCACCTGGTCTTATAAATGAATTAAACCTTATCTCCATAATCTTCTTTGTGAGTTATCGCCCCATATTATAATCTGTGTGTACAGGAATTTCTTTAACTATGGAAAATCTCTCTGGTCTGAATTCTAATGCTCTGTTTGAACAAATTTATTTTGGCTCGCTATCGAATACCCAAAAATAGAACAACAGTGGCAGCGGGACTGGCGAAGGAGCATGTTGAGTATTTGAATTGACAGTGGGATTCAACCGGATAATACTCTAGCATAAGAGAAAAACATAAATAGATTGGTAGATCATAGATTCGACAGTAGTCGACAGTAGCAACGGCTCTTGAGACTTAACTTTAGTAGTATAGGAAACTACCCAGTTGCTAATCATCAACATGGTTTCTGTCAGCAACACAGAACAACACTTTTAGTGACTCAAAACTAAACAAAAGCCTTTAATAACTTCACTAAGCTTTTTGAGTACATGGAATGATGGATAATCAACTACAACGCAAGTCGTACGTGGGATTTCGAAACAAGAAGTCCAAAGCCTTTAGATAAAAAAGGGAGTCCCCTAAGTTTTCTCCGCATCTGTATAAAGTCTACATTTCCGGAATTATGTGCCATTAAGACGACATGAAGTTGTAAGATCATGGCGTCGAAGATGATATACGTGTTCGTTTGAATTTCTATTTCGCTGAAGTTGCCGCCTTCTTTCAAATGAGGAATATGAAAATATCTACCACTAAGTCAAAGGTCACACTCATTACCACATGGTCCACGGACATGTTCCTAACTGTCGTCCGCGCAAGCCACAGTTATCTGTGATATATTGAAAGGCAGGGCAGCACTTGGGAAAAGGACAAGGATATCTTGTTGATCTCTTATAACGCGTTATTAGATATACAGCTCCAGTGGGTTCTAAAAATACTATTGCTGACTACTATAATGGTGTCCTCCGAAATATAAAAGGGTGATTTCTCAAGATACAGGTGTCCTTTTTACACGAAGAGGAGAATTTGGTTCCCATACGTCAACGTAACCGCATGATTTCGTAGTCTTACGCTGGTGCGTTGGTGAGAACCTCAACGGACTAGAGAGCGAGTTCAAAGGTTATAAGGGAGAGCCTCTAGATCAAGTAGCATTGTAGGCAGGTGTGAGTAGCATTCATACTTATACAGCCACCTACGATATTAACCAATACCGTATGAAAGCTGTATCCCATTCAATGAAGATGAAAAATGTCGGTTACTAGACAAACCGGTATAGTTTTGGCCCAACAATGTTCAGAATAATACAGTCTCCACAATTCGTATTGGGCACAAATTGACAAGAATATGCGAATGGTCTGTTCAGCATGCAAAGCAGGCCCGCACACTAATTTTCATCTTTTTAATTGTCCTTTCAAACCAACCTAACCTCACTTCCACCAAATCCCATATAAAGGCCTCGGCTTGTGTTTTTAAAGAAAATAAATGAAGAATTAAAGCGTTTGGCCGATTTCTCTAAATATTTCTTTGCTTGAGATATAAATGGAATAAAATCTAGTTAAAAAGTATCAGTCGGTTTTGCCGACAAATGTATACCCTCAGTCAATGTTAAATATATTTCGACTTCTGTTATGATTATTCAATTCGACTACTTCCTTCACTTTATATGAGATATGTGATAATTTTTAAAAAATGTTGAAATGTGCTGGAAGTACCAGATATAGTCAACAGAATTATTCTATTTTCATACTTAATCTAATACAGATAAAAATATTGGTATGGGCAAAATTACAAAAAAGTCGTGCGGGGCCGACCATGTGATACCCTACAACACTACAACATGTTGGAAGCCCCTTTATGTCCAAATTCATTTTGGAAGATTTCGATATTGAAATAATGTAATAGAGGCCTGCCCATATGTTAACCTTATTTACGCACTCCGCCGTGTTGTTATGTATTCAAAAAAAATCACAAAAGCCATGGTCCATTTTAGAGCTAAATATAATCCAATGGTCCTCCAATATGCTCTACTTCTTGCCTCTTTCAGGGAAATGTTTTTTTTTTTGTCTATTTGAACCTCTGAATTTAAATCTCCATAACAGTAGGCTTTAATTCTCAGCCTAACGCTACCCCATGCAAAATTTCGTGAGGATCGGACTATAATTGCGACCTGTACATAATACCTTCAACACAGATTGTTGGGGGGTGTAGAAAAACTTTAAAAAATTACAATTCAAACTGTAAATCACATTGAAAGAATCGCATGCGACAAAAAATATGACAAAAATTGAAAAAAATTTAAGAAAAAATATTCACTTTTTTATTGGCTTATTTTTAAGCGATTTTCTTTGATGTTATACTTTTCTAGCAAGAGACCATTCCGAATTGATGAGAATTGTGAAAATCAGTAAAGCGGTTCTTGATTTATCAGCGATCTAACTAACATTCCATTCATTGATATATGAGATTGTATATATTTTGCTATATATGCGAGATTTTGGATATGGGCGTCATTTTTTTCATATTTATGATTTCGCCAAGATAAAAAATATTCGTGGTTTAGTGGAAAATTTCGTATTTTTTACAAAAAAGTTATGGTCTATTTTACCCGCTAAATGTGGTCCGAAGGCCATCCAAATTTGTACGCTTCTGCCCAGTCCTAAACTCTAACTCCATTCAAAATTTCGCCGATTGGTCTATAATTGTGGCCTGTAGAACAACTGCAAAAACAAGTATTTTTTCTGTTTTTGGTCCATTTCAACCCCTAAATATTATGCGATAATCTCCATTTCTATTTTCAATTTCGTGGGAATCGGGCCATAATTGCGACCTGTAGCTTGAATACAATTTAACGTGGACAGACGGACGTACATACATAGCTAGATCGACTCAGCTCGGCGAGCTAGGAAGATCCATATATATACTTTATTATGTGGGAAACCAATATTTCGAGGTGTTACCTAATTTTTGGCCCAATCAAACTTATAATACCCCCAACACATAGTGTTATAGGGTATAAAAATAACATTTATATCCCATTTTATGGAAAATCAGCACAGGTTTCTGCTTGAGAAAAAATATTTAGGTACAACAAGAATCACTGACTCATTTCGCAAGTTATGGCAGATAAAATAATTATCCTTTATGGGTGAGGTACCAGAGGGGGTTCGCAGATATATATCATCTTCACAACAGATCTAGTATTAGCAAAAATATTTGTATGTGTGAACTTTGAAGAGTGTTGGTGCTTATTTCACTATCTTTGAGAGTTTAGTTTTTCAAAATTGTGAACCCTTTGTGGGAGGATACCAGAAGGAATGGTCCGATCTCTACTAATTCATAATAAATCTTGTGTTAATGGAAATATTGTGGTGTGCCAGGTTTAAATGGAATCGGATGTTATTTCCGTGTTTTATGAGCGGGGGAGGTACTAGAAGGAGTGGACCGATATATCCCATCTTCATAGCAGATCTTTTGTTAGTAAAAATAATGGGATGTGTGAAATATGAATAGAACCGGATTCTTACCCGGATTTATAATAGTTTTGGTTATTAAAAACTTTGACCCTTTGTGGGGAAGGAATCAGAAGAAATGGTCCGATTTCTACCATCTTTATAACAGATCTTGTGTTGATAGAAACATTAAATCGGAAGTTAATTTCGCGTTTTATGAGCTCCAATATGGGGCTCGAAAATTGTGGCAGAAACATGCAAAATTACGAATTTTAGGAAGTAGCGGGCAAATATATCCGTGGCTAATATTCGCCAATCAAGGAATCTTTATACCGTTGGTGCAAGGTTTCAGTGATGTATCTTGCAAAAATATACACTTTATGTGGTCTCTAAAAAACAATTTCAATAAACACCAATTTATCGTGGTGGCTGTAAAGAAAGAGTGAAGTTTGATTTTTTTTAAATTTGTGGCCGGAACTCAATTATGAGGTGGACAGAACTAAATGTCATACAGAACGGTCTTTTAAATGTTGCAAATACAAAATTCCAAATTACAGCTCATTTAAATGGATTATGTTGCTAAGCTCTTTACAATTCTATTAATTTAGCTGAACTGTGACATTGGGCCTTACAAAAAAGAGTTGACATATAACTTTTAATAAATGTGCTATATTATTTATGTTACTTACTATCAAATTAAATCCTATGGCTGAAAAATAGGATCTCGATTTTCGAAAAAGGGCTGGCAACGCCGACCGGACCAGCTAGTCTGAAATAAAATGCAAAATAATTCCCAGATTTGCTTCAAAGTTTGCAATTTTTTTTAATTTCTTTAACCAACCGAAATCAACCATAGGTAGAACTCATTCTCCCAAAAATGTTAACGTTAATTTAGGGTTTAAAATGGCTGATTTAGTACTTTTAAAGATTCTGGCAAATTTTGATGTCAATCTATATGGCTATAATTTAAGTTCAGGGTGGAGGGTAAAAAATGTTTGACTTGGCCGAAATTAGCGCAGTGTTTATTTTAGTTCTTCCTGTTAGGTTTCTGTTGTGTTTTGCTTTTACCTTTTAATTCTATAATTGATACAAATGAACAAACTATTGTTTTTCTTTGGTTTATGTCCTCGTTTTTTAATCTTTTCAGTCTTGACCACCAGCTACATTTCTAATTCAATTTTTTTTTTTCAAAAAAAAATATTTAGATATTGAATTTGTTTCTACTAAGTGTTGTTACTTCGTTTACGACACAACTTTGCCATCATTTAATTAATAATTCTAAAACATTTCCTTGTCTACAATTTTGTCATCTCGAATTCCATTAATTTTTAATTTACATAGATGTCGGAATTACGTCTGTGTTTCATGTTGAATTTTCTCTCGTACATAAATTATTTCTAATCATTTTCATATTGCGGCCATGCCATAATTTGATACTTTCCTGCTTTGTTTATTCCATGGGTAAAAGAGATCAACAAACCCCCATTTAAAATTAAGGTGAATCTTATGTACTTAAAAGGGGCCGTTTGCTATTTCGTCAAAAATAAAAATATTTAAAATTGTAGCATATTAATGCTGAATAAGAGCCATGAACGTAAATCACACCTTTCTAACACTTAGCCGAAATAAGTTTGAGAATATTACAATTTCAATTATCTTTATAATCATTTGGCTCTTACGTATTAATGAAATAAGTTAACATGACGAACGCGTCAGATAGTTCTAATTAAAGCAAATAAGCAGACGCTATAGTCGAGCGAGGCCGACCATGTGATACCCTACAACACTACAATATGTTACAAGCCCCTTTATGTCCAAATCCATTTCGGAAGATTTCGTTTTTAAAATGATGTCACGGAGCACTGACCAGATATTACCTCTAGCATTTTGACATTTGTCCAATATTTACGCACTCCGGCGTGCTGTTAATTGTTGTGGTTCATTTACAGCAAAAATTCTAGAATTCTTCCCCGTCATTAATTCTCTTCTCAGGCGTGTCGATTGGCTTCAATTGTGTGATCAGGAATTTTTTTCTGTTTTTGGTTCATTTGAATCCCTAAATATTTTGCGATCATCTCCAAAAGCAGGAGGCCTCTCTGTATCTCCAAATTTAGACTCATCTATATGATTTGCATGTCTGCGATATTTGGTTATATTCGTCAACGACATCAGTATAAAAAGGCCAGAAGTTTGCCATTTGTGTAATTTCGATTTCCCCTGTGAGTTATTTTCAGCATTTCGGTAAAATGGAAATGTTGGTATTCTTTTCACACAAACATTAGTGGTCCATTCAACCCGCTGTCCTAAACTCCAAATTCATGCGAAATTTCATGTCCATACTATGGTATACTAACTTTGTCATTCCGTTTGTAACTTCTCGAGATACTCATGTCAGACCCAACAAAGTATATATATTCTTAATCAGCGTAAAATTTTAAGTCGATTTAGCGATGTCCGTCTGTCTGTCTGTCCGTCTGTCTGTTGTAATCTTTCTAACGAATTGAGATAGAAGGCTAAAATTTTGCACACACGTTTATTTTACCAGTAGGCAGGTTAAGTTTGTAAATGGGTCAAGTAGGTCCACGTTTTCATATAGCCCCATATAACGGTACCACCCGATATTCGGTATTTTGATGATTTTAGCAACATTATTCACCGGAATTGTTTCAAATTTGGTATTTGAAATTCGAAATGAATACTACACTCTAAGACAGAAAATTGTTTGTGCGGGTCCACGTCTTCGTATAGCCCCCATATTTTTGAAAATTTCCAAATTCGTTACAAATGGTGGAGGGTATTCAAAGTTCGTCCCGGCCGAACTTACTGCTTTTTAACTTGTGTTCTATTTGTGAACTTTATAACAGCTGCGAAATCTGGAACATTTTAGTTGTTGGTCCATTTCAATCCCTACATATGTTGCGGACTTCTTTGAAAACAGTAGGCCTAGCCATTTTGAGCCTAACCCTACCCTTGTGAAAATTTTCGTGAGGATCAGACGATAATTGAAATCTGTATATACTAGCCCCAACCTGTGTTGTAAGGTGAAAAATATTACAAAATATACACTTCATGATTATAAGCCGTATTGAAAAAATCGCATGCGATAAAAAATATGAAAAAATTAAAAAATGTCACAAAATACTACAAAATCTATATTAACATCATCATTGGCATCTTTTTATGCTATTTTATTCTTTCATGCCAAGAGGACATTCTGAATTGACAAAATTTGTCAAAATCGGTCCAGCCATTCTTGAGATATAAGCATTTTAGCTAACATCCCCTTCCTTTGTATACACATATTTTATATATATCCGATATATTTAATATCGGCATCTAGGTAACGGTCAGAATTGAACTTTTCGTCTATTTGTGATTTCGCCGGTTTAATGGAAAATTTGACTTTTATTTAACACAAATGTTATGGTCTATTTCACCCACTAAATATTGCCATTAGCATTGGAAGACTTCTGCCCAACCCTAAGCTCTAGCCCGATGCTAACTTCCGTGTCGATTGGTCTATAATTGCGACCTGTAGAGCAACTGCAAACTCAGGATTTTTTTCCTACGCCACATAGTGGTAAGGGTATTATGTTTTTGTGCATTTGTTTGTAAGATCAAGAAGAAAGCGAGATAGACACATAGTCAGTCGGTCTGTCTGTCCGTCCATGTATTCTTGTGAACAAAGTGCAGGTCGCATTTATTATCCGACTGAGATGAAATAGCTCCCATATATATCCTTAATCCGATTTCAGGACATATGTTTCCATTTTGTCCAACTCCGCTCCGATTTTTATTATAGCCTCCACCTTAAAAAGGAGGGTCTATTAACTTTGTCATTCAGTTTGTAACATCCCTAAATATTCGTCGTAGACCCCATAAAGTATACATATTCATAATCAGCATAAAATTCTAAGTCGATTTAACGATGGCCGTCTATCTGTTGAAATCGCCATACAACCCACATTATTTAAGTAGAACTTCAAAAATTGCCAGAACAATTTGTATTATGTCTAGGATGGTTGGTATTGAAAATGAAATATATCGGTTCACGTTTTAAGTGTAGCCCTCATATAACGGCACCTCCTCATGTTCGGTATTTTGATGATTTTAGGGACATTATTTACCGGAATTGTTTCAAATTTGATATTTGAAGTTCGAAATGGACTCTGCATCCTATGACAGAAAATTGTCTGTGCAGGTCCATATTTCGGTATGGCCCCAATATAATGGTACCTCCTTATATCTGGTATTTTAATGATTTTAGGTACATTATTCACCGATTTTGCAAGTTTCGCCTTTGAATATTGTAATGGCTTATGACAAAAGTTGCCTATGATCAGCATAAAATTCTAAGTCGATTTAGCAATGTCCATCTGTCTGTCTCTCTGCCCGTCTGTCTGTTGAAATCACGCTATCTTTCTAACGAATTGAGATAGAAGGCTAAAATTTTGCACACACGTTTATTTTGACAGTAGGCAGGTTAAGTTCGTAAATGGGTCGTGTAGGTCCACATATAGCCCCCATATAACAATACCTCCCGATATTCGGTATTTTGATGATTTTAACGACATTATTCACCGGAATTGTTTCAAATTTGGTATTTGAAGTTCAAAGTGGATACTACAGCCTAAGACAGAAAATTATCTGTGCAGGTCCACGTATTCGTATAGCACCCATATAACAGTACCTCCCAATATTCGGTATTTTAATCATTTTAGCGCCATTATTCACCGGAGTATTAAGAGTTCGTAATGGGAACTGCAGTCTATGACAGAAAATTGTTTTTGCAGGTCCAGGTCTTCGTATAGGCCTCATATATCAGTACCTCCCTATATTCGGTATTTTGACCGTTTTAGGTAAAATACTTACCGAAATTGTTTGAGATGTCGTTTTTGAAGTTCGTAATAGATGCTTCAGCCTGTGACAGAAAATTATCAATGCAGATCCAGGTCTTCGTATAGCTCCGATAAAACGGTACCTCACATTATACGATATCTTGATGATTTTAGCTACATTATTCACCGTTTATTTCAAGTTTCGAATTTGAATATGGTAATGGCTTATGACAAACAATGCTGCGTGGGTCTACGTCGTATATACCCTTATGTGACGGCTATATTCGGTATTTTTAAGATTTTAAAAGAATTTTTAACGGATTTTATTTTTTAAAAATTTCCAAATTCGTTGTAAATGGTGGAGGGTATTCAAAATTCGGCACGGCCGAACTTATTGCTTTTTAACTTGTTATTTTTTGAAAATTGCCAAATTCGTTCCAAATGGTGGAGGATATTCAAAGTTCTGCCTGGCCGAACTTACCGCTTTTTTACTCGTTTTTAATATAAACCTTTCGCGAAGTGATATCATGCTCTCTATAGCAATGTTATTTGGTATAAAAGATTTAAATTTCTCCGTCAAATTTAGTGAAGACCGATTTAATATTAGATATGCCTGCCTCCCACATATTAGTTTCCTCTGAAAACAAATATGAGCTAAATAAAATAAATTCTACTAAATTTGGATAGTGGTGTAGGGAATCCGACTTTTGACATTTCCTTACTGGTTTTTTCTTCAAAGCGTGCAATGGCAAATATTGGAAAGGCTGAAAGGACCGAAATATAAAGAAAATTGGTTTCTTTCATACAAATTAACAGGCAAGCAAAGGGTTATAATTGATTTAAAAAAAAGGCTACAACGGTTCATTCTTGCAGCTTTGTATATTTCCTCGTTTGTAAATTAGGACTGAAATGCTCACTTCTAGTACTTTTCCTACTGTATATATACCAAATTTAGTACCATATAGTACCATTTGCAAGTCGACCTCCTAAAAGCCTGCTGCTTCCCCTTACGACAAACACTCACAGTGATTCTCAAAATTTGCACTCCCTGCCAAATTAAACACACATTATCGAAAACTGTCCATTGTATAACCCAAAATTACACTCATAGGAATAGTCATGAGTTCAGTTCAATTCCTACATTTATTGAAAATTTAGTACCGTTCAGTACCACCATGAAATCTCAACCCTACCTATAACCAAATTTCAAATTTCAAGAACTACCCGTTCTCCCAACACCAAATTTAGTACTATTTAGTACCCATTTCCAAAACCACCATCCATTATTGACAATCTATCCAGCAGCCCCCCAATGACAACCAACATTGCCATCCGTTCACTCAAAATAGAATGTAACTAAATTTAGTACCATTTGGCACATATCAACCCCACTTCCTAAACATCTCATGACAAATTTCAAGATTGATTCAAAATGTAGTACTTTTGGTATACTTATATTCAAATTTCCAAAAATACTTTTGGTACATCTAAACCACACCTCATCTGCGACCCTCATACCAAATTTCAGAATGTTTGTTTGACCAATACAATTAACACGATTTTTAGCTTGGATATTGATGAATCAGTAAGTTAATCACTCATAACTGCACTTCCTTTATGTATATGTATAGATTAGACTGAGACCCTGGATTTTATTCATATCTTTTATTCTATACAAAATGGACAAACCGTGGGAAATTTCCTGTGAATTCCTAAGTAGTTTATTTAATTCAGATATCAAGACATAAATTACTTTTCTCCGAAAAAAGCATCCACTCAACATTATATTTATGAATGCAAAACACTACTTCAACTTGATATAAATAATCTTAAATATTTAATTTCAAGGACAAACGTATTTATGTTGAGCAGCGACTGAAGGAATGCACGTCTTTTTTGTCAAATGGCCTTACAAAATGTCTTGCATGACTTATTTTGAGCCTATAATCCGTGAATGATAAATGTACAGACATTTTTAAGAATTAGGACTCATGCCTTTGGAATGACCAGCTTTATTGACATAATATTTCGCTGTTACGAAATACACAGTTGTTTGTGGCCTATTTTTTTAAACAAATGTTGTCTATAGAACAAAACAATGTCATTATGACATGTTTAAAGCTGGATTTTTTTAATCTGACAATGTTGTGTTTTTTATGAAAGGAATTAAATCATTACAATTATTTTTGTTAATCCTTAATCCATGTAATTTTTTGGAAAGATCGGACCATAATTACGACCTTTAGAGTGATTAAAAGCAATACTTTACAGGATGAGATGAAAAAGCTGCAACCAACTTCAGACTGCTGTCATTTCTAAGCCACTCGTCCGACATCTGTTAAAATTATTCCAGTGACAGTTCATTATATTGTTTACCAGCGTACAAAAGAATTTTGGTGAGAATTTCCAGAGAAGAAGTTATTCGTGATGGAATTCAAGCGTGAAAGCGTGATTTCTTTATATTTGGCTGGAAAACCACAAGTGGCTATCGTTAGAGAACTCCAGCTTTTAAATGTGAATAAATCTATTGTGTCTCGTACCATCGCTCGTTACCGTGATACTGGTAGCGTAGCCCGACATCAAGGAAGTGGACGGAAGAAAACAGCAACATCAACGGAAATGGTTCGAAAAGTAATGAAGCGATTAGATCGAAACCCATGTCGCAAATGGCTCGTGAGCTGAACATATCGCAATATTCCATTCGGCAATAATTGAAAAATTGGCCATTGAAATGCCAAAAAATGCAAGAACTTACACCGCAACAGGAACAAAATAGACTCAAAAGAGCTAAAGAGTTGCTTCGCTTGGCCGAAAGTGGTGAACTGATGAGAAAACATTCGTTGTCCAGCAGTTTATAAACAAACAAAATTATCGTGATTACTTGCAAATCGGTTGGCAACCAGACAGACGAAATGGACGAAACAGACGATGGTAGCTCTCCGCTCGTATTAATCGACCATGGTTTCAGAATAAATGCCAAATATTATCACGAAAATATTCTGGAGGGTGGGCCTCCAAGACTTGGGCATGCAAACATTTTGCCCGCAGATCTGGGACATTCCAACAGGACTCAGCATCATCGCACTCAGTACGCGCCACCCAAGAATGGTTACAAAATGAGGTTCCTCGCTTCATTTCCAGCGCACAATGGCCTCCGAAATCTCCGGATACCAATCCGTTGGACTATTGTGTCTGGAGTATTTTGGAAAGCAAGGTTGGTACTAAAAAATACCAAAGTGTCGATCACCTCAAGCAAGCGCTTCGCCGGAAATGGGCTAAAATACCGCAGAGCAACATGCAGGCAGCGTGTGACGGTTTATTTGGCCGTTTGAAGGCCATAATGCGTGCCAAAGGTGACCAATTCTAAAATATTTTGCTTTCATCCAATAAAATTTAAAAATTTTTTTGTTTCAGTTTTTTTATCTTACCCTGTAGTGCACTAATCATTTATTCGATTCGTATCCAAATAATAAGATATTATTGGCACTTCGATGATGTTACGTGCAACGTAATATACTGTGGATTTGTTTTTTTTTTAGGAAAAACCAATCCGTCTCCGCCTGCAATGCAATTTGTTAAGGTAGAGTTTACACATTCACATTTAGGCAAAAAAAGATATGAAGTTGGCCTTTGATTTCACAATTCAGAAATTTGAAATGCCACAACTAATGTAAACACTGGCCTGTCCGGTAACAGACGTGATGAATATGTGTATGTGAGTGTAGACAGATCATTCGTTAAAACATTTGGAAACCTATTGAAATTTTCCCCATATACTCCTGAAGTGGTCTCTCTTATTTGCCAAACACAAGGATGCTGTGGTCAACCATTTGCGATGATTCACATGACATTACCACACTCTCATCAGCAACGGGAAACTTTTGGAGTTTATTTGAGGTATCCTAATAAAAACACATCGGACTTTTTTCGTTTGTATTGCTTTCGTGCGTGTGTAACATTTACTGTTTATGTTTGACTGGTGAATGCCGGCCACTATGAATTTTAACGGCAGCACCAGTTGATACTTCACAACTTTCGGTATTTTGTTTGGAACCCTATACACTAGGCTAAATCGTTAATTTATTTCAATTTTTTCGATTTTCCATCAAAGAAAACGTCATATTCAGGAAAACATAAATAATTTTTGAAACTGAAAATTTATCCAAAACTAGTCAGTTTTGTACGCGTTATTAAATATTCTGGCACCAGTACCGGCTGCTACGGTATACATATATCATTTGATACAGGTTAATTTGGACAAAGCCCAGGAGCTGATTAAGCGATATCCATCCATGTGTCTGGACGGCTGGTCCAAACTTTTTACAATATTTTTACCAAGCCTAGATTGAGTTCCGAAACGGACAATAACGCACATTTCTCCACAAAAGTTCAAATATTAACAAAAATAAAAAGTTCATATTACGCGTTGGGAGTTCCCGATACAGTTCAAACCTGGTTTTAGATAAAACTTAGGTCAGGTGCGAAAATGGATAATATTGGAAGCCTCCTTCTTGTACCTCACCCATAATTTGGAAATATTCATAATTTGGAATAATAAATGTCTTAAAATATGTTACAAATGGGTGATTTTTATCAAACATAACAAAAACTTAACAAAATTTTGACCATTAATATTAGAGCAATTGTGAAAATAATTTATATCGGTTTACTACTTCGAGCACCTCCCACAAAAAAGGTAATAATTTTAGATAGTAATAATAACAAGTAAGCAAAGGCTATAGTCGTGCGGGCCGACCATGTGATACCCTACAACACTACAATATGTTAGAAAAGCCCTTATATCCAGATCGATTTTGGAAGATTTCGGTTTCGAAATTATGTCACGTAGCACTTACCTGACCAGGGACATTTGCCCAATATTTAAGCATTTCGTCGTGCTGTTAGTTGATGTGGTCCATTTTCCATCCAAAATGCTAGAATTCTTCCCTGTCCTTATCTCTCTTCTCAGGCGTGTCGTGTCGATTGGCTTCAATTGTGTGATCAGATTTTTTTTTTCTGTTTTTGGTTAATTTGAACCCCTAAATATTTTGTGATAATCTCCAAAAGCAAGAGGCGCATCTGTATCTTTAAATTTCTATATGATTTGCTTGTTACGATATTTGGCTATATTCGTCAACGAAATCAGCATAAAAAAGCCAGAAAGTTCGGCTTTTGTATGTTGGTACTTTTTGACACAAAAGTAGTGGTCCATTCTACTCGCTGTCCTAAACTCTAAATTCATGCGAGATCTCGTGTCCTTTGGTTTCTATTTGTGACCTATATAACGGCTGCAAAGGAAAATTTTTAGTTGTTGGTCCATTTCAACCCCCAAATATATTGCGGACATCTTTGAAACCAATAGGCCTATCACTTCTGAGCCTTACCCTACCCTTGTAAAAATTTTCGTGAGGCTTGGACAATAATTGCAATCTCTATATAACCCCAACCTGCGTTGTAAGGTGAAAAAATATTACAAAATATACACTTCAATATTATAAGTCAAATTGAAAAAATCGCATGCAATAAAAACAAGTAAGCAAAGGCTACAGTCGAGCGGGGCCGACCGTTGAATACCCTACAACACTATAATAAACGATACAGTTTATATAGGCAAGATACTCGAAAGAATTCCACAAGATATTGTGACAAATAATAAAAGAAAACCATAAGGTTTCGTTCTCTAATTTCCGAATAATAGCAACTTAAACTAATTTGCTCATTTCCAATTTATTGGTAGATGTTGCACTTAAATGGTCTTCCTAGATCTGGAACCAATATTTCCCAAAGACCTATAATCTCTCAGAAGTGGCAAAAGATTAACATTTATTATTGGTTTTTGACTGAAACGCATCTATATGAGATACAGACATTTGACTACATTATTCAACGAAATCAGCGTTAAAAAAATAGTCAGAAGTGCGTCTTTCCTGTATTTGTGAATTCTCCAAAAAGTTACTGGAATGAATATTTTCGTATTTTGTCTACAAAAAGTGGCAAACTATTTCACACATTGAATATTTTTGGATGGCCATCCAAAACTGCTTGGCTTTTGCAATGTCCGGTAACCCCCATTCAAATGTGCGTGAGGATCGGGTGATAATTACGACCTGCTGACAATTTTGTAGTTTCTTGGTCCATTTCAACCCCAAAATATATGGCGATCATCTCCAAAAAGAGTAGGCTTCTATTCTGACCCTCATCTTATCCCCATGCAAAATTTCGTAAGGATCGGGCCATAAATGCGATCTGTATATGATATCCTGATATCCTAACTACTTAGTTTTGTTAGCTGTAGAAATATGAAAATATGCCAAAATGAAAATATGCCAAAAATATGACAAAATGGAAAAAATATGAGAAAATATTACAAAATCAATATTTTCATCTTTAGAGAGATATTTGTATGCGTTTTTTAGACGTTTTTCCTTTCCTGTCAAGAGGCCATTCTGAATTAATGAGAACTGTCGAAATCAGTTCATCCGTTCTCGACATATATGACATCTTTCAAGCATATCTTCTTTGATAGACAAATATGTCGCATATATTTGCTATATATTCGATTTTTTGGATCTTAACATCAATGTAAAGATCAGAAGTAACCTTGTCATGGCTTTGTGATTTCGCCGGGATTTAAAATATTCACGGTTTAATGAAAAATTTTGAATTTTTTCAACAAAAAAGATATGGCCTATTTTACCCGCTAAATATTATCCGATGACCACCCAAATTGGTGGACTTCTTCCCCGCCCTAAACTCTAGCTACATGCGAAATTCTGCGTCGATTGGTCTATAATTGCGACTTGTATAGCTACAGCAAAATCCGACATTTTTTCAGTATTTGGTCCATTTCAACCCCTAAACATTTGGCGATCATCTCCAAAAGAAATAGGGTTCTATTCTGACCCTAGCCCCACCTCCATTCTAAATTTCGTAAAGATCGGGCCATAATTGCGACCTGTAGAGTGATTACAAATTAACATGGACAGACGGACGGACGGACATAGATAGCTAGATCGACTCAGCTCGGCGAGATAGGAAGATCCATATATACTTTCCTATGTGGGAAATCAATATTTCGTGGTGTTACATAATTTTTGGCCCAATCAAACTTATAATACCCCCAACACATAGTGTTGTAGGGTATAAATATGATAAAATAAAAAAAAATGACACAAAATACTACAAAACCTATATTAACATAATTATTGACATCTTTTTTTGCGATTTTTTTAGATTTTATTCTTTTATGCCAAGAGTGCATTCTGAATTGACATAAGTTGTCAAAATCGGTCCAGCCATTCGTGACATATAAGCATTTTAGCTAACATCCCCTTCCTTTGTGTATATACATTGTGTATATTTCGCTATGTACATCCGATATATTTACTATCGGCATCGATGTAACGGTCAGAACTGACCTGTTCGTCTATTTGTGATTTCGTCGGTTTAATGGAAAATTTGATTTTTATTTAACACAAAAGTTATATTCTATATCACCCACTAAATATGACTACCTAAATTGAAAGACTTCTAGCCTCCCCTTAGCTCTTGCCCCATGCAAACTTCCGCTTCGATTGGTCCATTATTGCGACCTGTAGAGCAACTGCAAAATCAGAAAATTTTTCAGTTTTTGGTCCATTTCAACCCCTAAATATTATGCAATCATCTCCAAAAGCAATAGGGTTCTATTCTGACCATAACCCCACATCCATCTTCAATTTCGTGAGGATCGGACTATAATTGCGATCTGTAGAGTGATTACAAATTAACATGGACAGACGGACGGACGGACATACATAGCTAGATCGACTCAGCTCGGCGAGATAGGAAACCAATATTTCGAGGTGTTACATAATTTTTGGCCTCCAACGGAAGACATCATCAGGGACAATATTGTTTAAACATATAACAAATTTTACAAAATATCGCCAAGCTTCGACGCCGACCTTGTGTTATTGCCATCAGTTTTTTCAGTGACAGCTTAAAAATACCGAATATAGCCGTTATATTGAGGTCTCTACGACGTGAATTTACATAGGCTCTGTTCGTCATAAGCCATTACCGTACTCAAATTCGAAACTTGAAATAAACGGTGAATAATGTAGCAAAAATCATCAAAATACCGTATATAGGGAGGTACCATTACAACGGAGCTATACGAAGACCTTGACCTGCATAGACAATTTTCTGTCACAGGCTGTAGCATCCATTACGAACTTCAAATACGACATCTCAAACAATTTCGGTGAGTATTGTACCTAAAATCGTCAAAATACCGAATATAAGGAGGTACTGATATATGGGGCCTATACGAAGACCCGAACCTGCATACAAAATTTTCTGTAGTTCCCATTACGAACTCCAAATACGTAATTTGAAACCCTAAATTCATCAATATACCGAATATAGGGAGGTACCGTTGTATGGGGGCTACATGAAAACGTGGACCTACATGGTCCATTTACGAACTTAACCTGCCTACTGGCGAAATTAATATGTGTGCAAAATTTTAGCCATCTATCTCAATTGGTTCGAAAGATAGCGTGATTACAACAGACACACAGACGGATGGCTAAAATAAAACAGGCATCGATAAATCGACTTAGAAAAAACTGTATATAACAAAAACTGTATATAACAAAAAAAAAATAAATCGAAATTTGCAAGTCTCTGGATTATAGACCACTTTATGATCAAGATATCGAAACAACAAAATGTTGACAAGTTTGGCCAACCACAACATTTTGAGCCGCATAATGAAAACAATCTTAGTCTCAATTTTGTTGTAGTGTTAAAAGTAGGACAATTAAGTAAAAACAAGTAAAAAAGCTAGCTAAAAACAAGTAAAAAATATAGTAGGTACCGTTATATGGGGGCTATACGAAGGCGTGGACCTGCACAGACAATTTTCTGGCATGAGCTGAAGTATCCATTACGAATTTCAAATACCGAATTTGGAACGATTCCGTTAAATAATGTCGCTAAAATCATCAAAATACCGAATATCGGGAGGTACCATTATATCGGGGCTATATGAAGACGTGGACCTACATGGCTCATTTTTTGACTTAGGATGTAGTATCCATTACGAACTTCAAATGCCAAAGTTGAAACGATTCCGGTAAATAATGTCGTTAAAATCATCAAAATACCGAATATCGGGGGGTTAGCGTTATATGGGGGCTATACGAAGACGTGGACCTGTACAAATAATTTTCTGTCTTAGGCTGTAGTATCCACTACGAACTTCAAATGCCAAATTGGAAACAATTCCGGTGAATAATGTCGCTAAAATCATCAAAATACCGAATATCGGGAGGTACCGTTATATGGGGGCTATATGATAACTTGGACCTACATGGCCCATTTACGAACTTAACCTGCCTACTGGCAAAATATACATGTGTGCAAAATTTTAGCCTTCTATTTCAATTTGTTCGAAAGATAGCGTGATTACAACAGACAGACACACAGACAGACAGACGGACATGGCTAAATCGTCTTAGAATTTTACGCTGATCAAGAATATATATACTTTGTTGGGTCTGATATGAGTATTTCGAGGAGTTACAAACGGAATGACAAAACAAGTAAAAAAGCTGTAAGTTCGGCCGGGCCGAACTTTTAATACCCTCCACCATTTGGTACAAATTTGGCAATTTCCAAAATTAAAACCCGTTAAAAATTCTGTTAAAATCTTAAAAATACCGAATGCTTATACGACGACGTGGGCCTGCATAGGCAACTTTTGTCATAAATTATTACAATATTTAAATGCGAAACTTGAAGAAAAATCTGTTTATAATGTAGCTAAAATCGTCAAAATACCGAATATGGGGGGTACCGTTATATGGGGGCTATACGAAGACGTGGACCTGCACAGACAATTTTCTGGCATGGGCTGAAGTATCCATTACGAACTTCACATACGAAATCTGAAACAATCCCTGTAAATAATGTCGCTAAAGTCATTAAAATACCGAATATCGGGGGGTACCGTTATATGGGGGCTATATGAAGACGTGGACCTACATGGCTCATTCTTTGACTTTGGATGAAGTATCCATTACGAACTTCAAATACCAAATTTGAAACGATTCCGGTAAACAATGTCGTTAAAATCATCAAAATACCGAATATCGGGGGTACCGTTATATGGGGGCTATATGAAGACGTGGACCTACATGGCTCATTTTTTGATTTAGGATGTAGTATCCATTACGAACTTCAAATACCAAATTTGAAACGATTTCGGTAAACAATGTCGCTAAAATCATCAAAAAACCGAATATCGGGGGGTACCGTTATATGGGGGCTACAGGAAGACGTGGACCTGCACAGATAATTTTCTGTCTTAGGCTGTAGCATCCATTACAAACTTCAAATGCCAAATTTGAAATAATTCCGGTGAATAATGTCGCTAAAATCATCAAAATACCGAATATCGGGAGGTACCGTTATATGGGGGCTACATGATAACTTGGACCTACATGGCCCATTTACGAACTTAACCTGCCTACTGGGAAAAAATACATGTGTGCAAAATTTTAGCCTTCTATCTCAATTTGTTCGAAAGATAGCGTGATTACAACAGACAGACAGACAGACAGACAGACGGACAGACAGACAGACAGACAGACACACAGACAGACAGACGGACATGGCTAAATCGTCTTAGAATTTTACGCTGATCAAGAATATATATACTTTGTTGGGTCTGACATGAATATTTCGAGGAGTTACAAACGGAATGACAAAATTAATATACCCTCCATAGTATGGTGGAGGGTATAATTAATATACCCTCCATAGTATAGTGGAGGGTATAAAAAAACTGATTTAGATATTGGTTGCCTAGTTTTAAACATTTGCATGATCAACCCTAATATTCGTGTGTGTGTGTGTATGTGTGATAGACCTGTAGTGTGGTCTTTTTTTTTTGAAAGATTCTGGCAAATACACTCTAAAATCCATAACCATATATACAGACCACTAAAATTTGGTAAAAACAAATCTTTGAAGTGGATCCACTTATTTTGATGACTACTTGCATGTCTGTATACATTGAACTACAGTCCACTAGAAAAGTTTAAAGATCCCTTCGTTAAATATGGAAATATATGTTAAAGACTTTTACAATTTAAACAATTTTTGACTACCAATTATTCAAATTTGTTAAAACAAAAATAATGACATTAAATTAAAGGTGCCACAAAAGAAAATATTTGTCCAAGGCGATATTTACATTTAACTGATATTAATAAATCAAGTCAATTGGAGTTCCAACTACTTTGGTTATGTGCCAAATAAATGACGTATATTAGTAAAACTCGCAAGATAGGAAGCACTGTGCTGGGGATTACCAATTAGTTTTAACCGAAATCTCTTAAATAGTTTTGCAAGAAATTACCAAGACTCGAATTATATTGGATCGTTTTTTAAGTCAATAACTTCATAATGCGATATACGAATACACTTACATACATGAGTATCACTCATACATAGATACAAGTAGGAGACTGCCTCGTTCAAAGGTCGTAGGCAATATAAATGCAAGTCTTTATACAAACGACTCCGTTCTCCACCAACTGTCTGCTAGTTCTCAACAAGTTGTTTATTCTTTTATTGTTCAACTGTATGACTGAGAGAGCACGACATACAACCCATTCATTTGGGGTTTTCAATATTTCAAACAGAAAGCAGTCATAGGTGCTCCTGCAAATTGCTGTCAATTCGAACAAAAGTGAAATTAATATTCCACCCCGTTTTCTTTGGTGCTAAATCTATGCCGAAAATACAGGAACAAAAACTATGAAATTGGCACAACACATCCTATGGCTAACGATATACACTCGGAATGTGAATCGTATTAGGAATTCGGCAAGGAAAACTAGTCCTTTTCACTTTCCATTGCGTTTAGTTTGGATCCTCAGGACATCCATGCAAATATGCAAATGACTTGACATATTCAATCCGTGCTGTCAAGGCAAGGGAAACAAACACTTTGATAGGAATGAATTTTAATGCGAAAAAATGTAGACGTGATAGAGAACCCAGACATCGACCTGCAATAAACGATTGATTGTGATAAGTAGAAGATGCCAATAGATACTGGACGTTGTGGACTTTTTAAGAGTAGAAATATGACTGAAAATGTAGTTATTCTTTTTTATACCCTCCACCTTGGAAAGGAGGGTATATTAACTTTGTCATTCCGTTTGCAACATCCTTAAATATTCGTCGTAGACCCCATAAAGTATATATATTCATAATCAGCATAAAATTCTATGTCGATTTAACGATGTCCGTCTGTCTGTCTATCTGTTGAAATCACGATACAGCCTACATTATTTGACGTAGAGCGACAAAATTTAGCAGAGCAATTTGTATCGTGTCTAGGATGGTTGGTATTGAAAATGAGATATATCGGTCCACGTTATGGTATAGTCCCCATATAACGGTACCTCCCGATATTCGATATTTTGATGATTTATGCCACATTTTTTCACGGATTTGTCTGAAAATTGGTATTTGTAGGTCATAACGGGTCCCTGTACGTATGGCAAAACATTGCATGTATGGGTCCACGTTTTGGTATAGCCCCCATATAAAGGTGCCTCCCGATATTCGGTATTTTGATTATTTTTGCCACATTTTTTCACGGATTTGTCTAATGGGTTCCAGCTCCGGTAGCGAAACATTGCATGTATGGGTCCACGATTTGGTATAGCCCCCATTTTAAAGGATTTCGGTACCTCCCGATATTCGGTATTTTGATAGTTTTTGCCACATTTTTGCACTGATTTGTCTAAAAATTGGTATTTGTGGGTCGTAATGGGTCCTAGTTCGTGTGGCGAAACATTGTATGTATAGGTCCACGTTTTGGTATAGTCCCCATATAACGGTACCTCCCAATATTCGGTATTTTGATGATTTTTGACACATTTTTTCACGAATTTCTCTGAAAATTGGTAGTTGTAGGTCATAACGGGTCCCTGTACGTGTGGCAAAACATTGCATGTATGGGTCCACGTTTTGGTATAGCCCCCATATAACGGTACCTCCCGATATTCGGTATTTTGATAGTTTTTGCCACATTTTTTTCACTGATTTGTCTAAAAATTGGTATTTGTGGGTCGTAATGGGTCCCAGTTCGTGTGGCGAGTCATTGCAATTATAGGCCCACGTTTTGGTATAGCCCCCATATAACGGTACCTCCCGATATTCGGTATTTTGATAATTTTTGCCACATATTTTCGCGGATTGGTCTAAAAATTGGTATTTGTTGGTCATAATGGGTTCTAGCTCCGTTGGCGAAACACTGCATGTGTAGATCCACGATTTGGTATAGCCCCAATATAACGATACCTCACAATATTCGGCATTTTAATGGTTGTAGTCACATTTCTTCTAATGTTTCCTTTACTCTAAGATGGAGGGAATTAAAAGTTTGGCCCGGCCGAACTTAATGATTTTTATACCCTACAACACTATGTGTTGGGGGTATTATAAGTTTGATTGGGCCAAAATTTATGTAACACCTCGAAATATTGGTTTCCCATATAGGAAAGTATATATGGATCTTCCTAGCTCGCCGAGTTGAGTCGATCTAGCTATGTATGTCCGTCCGTCCGTCTGTCCGTCTGTCCATGTTAATTTGTAATCACTCTACAGGTCGCAGTTATGGCCCGATCTTCACGAAATTTAGAATGGAGGTGGGGTTAGGGTCAGAATAGAACCCTATTTCTTTTGAAGATGATCGCATAATATTTACGTGTTGAAATGGACCAAATACTGAAAAAATGTCGGATTTTGCAGTACAGGTCGCAATTATAGACCAATCGACGCGGAATTTCGCATGTAGCTAGAGTTTAGGGCGGAGAAGAAGCCTACCAATTTTGATGGTCATCGGATAATATTTAGCGGGTAAAATATACCATATCTTTTATGTTGAAAAAATTGAAAATTTTTCATTTAACCGCGAATATTTTAAATCCCGGCGAAATCACAAAGCCATGACAAGGTTACTTCTGATCTTTACATTGATGTTAACATACAACAAATCGGATATATAGCAAAATATGTGCGATATATATGTCTATCAAAGAAGATATGCTTGAAAGATGTCATATATGTCGAGAACGGATGAACTGATTTCGACAGTTCTCATTAATTCAGAATGGCCTCTTGGCAGGAAAGAAAAAACGTCTAAAAATCGCATAAAAATATCTCTCTAAAGAGTAAAATATTGATTTTGTAACATTTTTCATATTTTTTCAATTTTGTCATATTTTTGGCATATTTTCATTTTGAATTAAACATTTGGTAATATTTCTACAGCTAACAAAACTAAGTAGTTAGGATATCAGGATATCATATACAGATCGCATTCATGGCCCGATCCTTACGAAATTTTGCATGGGGATAAGATGAGGGTCAGAATAGAAGCCTACTCTCTTTGGAGATGATCGCCATATATTTAGGGGTAGAAATGGACCTGCAAAATTGTCAGCAGGTCGTAATTATCGCCCAATCCTCACGCACATTTGAATGGGGGTTACCGGACATTGCAAAAGCCAAGCAGTTTTGGATGGCCATCCAAAAATATTCAATGTGTGAAATAGTTTGCCAACTTTTGTAGACAAAATACAAAAATGTCCATTCCAGTGACTTTTTGGAGAATTCACAAATACAGGAAAGACGCACTTCTGACTATTTCGTTAACGCTGATTTCGTTGAAGAATATAGTCAAATGTCTGTATCAAATATAGATGCGTTTCAGTCAAAAACCAATAATAAATGTTAATCTTTTGTCACTTCTGAGAGATTATAGGTCTTTGGGAAATATTGGTTCCAGATCTAGGAAGACCGTTTACGTGCAACATCTACCAATAAATTGGAAATGATCAAATTAGTTTAAGTTGCTATTATTCGAAAATTAGAGAACGAAACCTGATGGTTTTCTTTTATTATTTGTCACAATATCTTGTGGAATTCTTTCGAGTATCTCGCCTTTATAAACTGTATCGTTTATTATAGTGTTGTAGGGTATTCAACGGTCGGCCCCGCTCGACTGTAGCCTTTGCTTACTTGTTTTACTTGTTAAATGTATGCATAGGACGAAGTATGATAAAAAATTAAATTTGACTATTCCAGTACATTGTTTACCCCAGTAGATGATACAATAACCTATGTCAGGCTTTGACCATGGTAATGCATCAAACATATTTGACACCTTGTGCTTTTTATACCCTCCACCATACATAGTATGCAGGGTATATTAAGTTCGTCATTCCGTTTGTAACTCATCGGAATAATAATTTAATTTAATATATGTATATTCTTGATCAGCGTATCATTCTAGATGTAGCCCTCTCCGTCCATCCGTCTGTTGCAATCACGCTAGAGTCAAAACGAATTAGGATAGCAAGCTAAAAATTTTCACAAATTTGTCTTTTGTCTGCAGGCAGGTCAAGTTCGAAGATGGGCTATGGGAAGATGGGAATACCATACCCCCTGAAAGAAAATTGTCTATATAGGTCCACGGTATAATTTATGCCTCATATAACGGTTCCTCCCTGTATTCAATGTAGCCAAATTTTTCAATAGAATTGCCTTAAAATCCGAACAAGGAGTACTCAGTACTTTACCCCCGGGAAGAAAATTATCTACATATGTCCACGTTTTAGTATAGAACCCATATAACGGTACCCCCCAGATATTCGGTATTTTCATAATTTCAGCGACATTTTTAACCGAATTTTTTTCAAATTTCGTATGTAAAGTTCGCAATGGGTACTACAAACTATGACGCAAAATTATTTTTGCGACGTGGACCTGTCGTTGTGTAGCCAACATATAACGGTACCTCCCTTTATTCGGTATTTTGATGATATTAGCGACGTTATTCAGCGGAATTGTTCAATATTCCGTATTTGAAGTTCGGAATCGTTAATACAGTCTATGACTTATGCAGGACCACGTCTTCGTATAGTCCCCATATAACGGTTTTCATTTGAGCGCTATTTTTCGACGGAACTTTTTTGAAATTTGTCAAATTTCTTCCAACTTTTTATCATTTTTTCAGATATCTGTGGTTTGTGCGGACGATTTGAACACTCTGCCAATTGTGAAGTCTGGGATATTGGGGTAGTATGTGGTCGGATTTAAATGCCCGATTGCTCATTCAGCTGCCGTAAAAAGTAGTAAAGAGTTTGAGGAATATTTTCATATTCCACGCTTTGAAGGAACTGACAAGTTCAGTGTGATTGAAATTCGACCAAGCCCATATGTCATACACGATTGGACCTGATAACATGAATCACTTTGTCGAGGTACTCGACAAAGTGGAGGTTAGAATATCCACACACTTCTTCAGAGGTCCTATCATACATTTTTCAGGGTTTGAGAGCGATTTAACCATTACCAAAAGAAGTTCTCATGGTTTAGCAACTTTTTTCTTTTATGCTTCTGACCAACCGGTCGACCTCCACTGTCAACTGTCGAACTTCAAATACGACATTTCAAACAATTTCGGTGAGTATTGTACCTAAAATCATCAAAATACCGAATATAGAGAGGTACTGATATATGGGGCCTATACGAAGACCTGGACCTGCATAGACAAATTTCTGTCACAGACTGTAGTTCCCATTACGAATACTAAATACGTAAGTTGAAACTTCTCCGGTGCATAATGACGCTAAAATCATCAAATTACCGAATTTTGAGAGGTACCGTTGCAGGGGGGGGGGGGGGGGGGGAGCCAATACGAAGACGTGAACCTGCACAGACAATCTCCTGTCATAGGCTGTAGTATCCATTACGAACTTCAACTACCAAATTTGAAACAATTCCGGTGAATAATGTCGCTAAAATAATCAAAATACCGAATATCGGGAGGTACCGTTATATGGGAGCTATACCAAAAGGTGGAACTACATGACCCATTTTTAATACCAAAAGTCCTGCAGACTTGATATACATTTGAGTAAAATTTTATCAATTCGTTCGGAAGCTAGAGTGATTTCCACAGACGGACGGAAGGAAGGACATCGCTAAATCGAGTTACAATTTTATGCTGATCAAGAATATAAATACTTTGTGGGTCTAAAATGCATATTTCGAGGTGTTACAAACGGAATCACAAACTTAATATACCCTCCATACTATGGTGGAGGGTTTAAAAATGAAGCACAATCATGAGTCGGAACAAAAACATGTGTCGTGAGATGTTGCGATAAAGTTACGTACTCCGATAACAACCAACCCAGACGCTTACTTTGTTAAGTGATTTCGACCGAAACCGGTCCACTTTTTCGAATAGCTTCCATATGACGATCCCGCTCGATTTTGGTATTTTTGGGACTTCTCCCGATGTTACGCATTTAAAAAAAAAAAAAAAAACTTTATTTAAAAGTAGATATTTAGATAGATATAGCACAAGGACCGTGTTACAACATTGTCCTCATATTACGTGTTTGAAGACATGTCATAACCGTATTAGCTATTAGGATTGGCACTAATTAACCACTTTTAACAAATTTTCAACGGCTGAAGTCGACACATTCTTCAATTGTTTCAATTCCTCATTATAAGATTTATATATAATTTAATAATTAAAAATAAATCTTTGCAGTATGTCGCTACATTCAATACTGTTTACATTTACAATAAATCGATAAACCTACGAAGCACGACTCTCTCGCACAACTGATTCCTGCACTGAAAAGCAAATTGTGGCGTAAAAATAAAATAAATAAAAATTATTATTTTTTTTTAATGATTTATTACAAAATTGTATTAAATTAACTGCATCATAAATTGCAACTCCAAAAGCAACTGCGAATCAAAACACCAAATATAAGGTAATAAATAATATTACAATAAAACAGCAATTATGTCTAACCGCAATTGAGCTGACTCTGTAAAACAAATAAAATAATAACAAATTATTTATTTGCTCTGATTTGCATAATTTATTTATTGGCATTTTTCAGAAAAGTGAGAAAATCCCAGCAAAATATTTTCTCAGAACCGGTAGCTGTAAATACGGTGCGATTGTCGTGAAATAGAAGATAAATTGTGAATACTGGTGGGTTGGTGTTTACGACAAACAAAATGAGGACAAGGGCGTATTTCAGCGAGGTTAACTCGAACCGACGTGAAACATCAAAAGTACTACAGTTTATCATCGAAAAATTAAGAGGAATTTTTCCCTTTGCATAAAAACTGAGCGGTGTCAAATTTCTCAGAAATAGGGTAATAAATGCGAGCAGTGCAGATTAAAAATAGATCAAGGAAGTGGTTTTATTTGCTTGAAAAATGACAACAGATATGGGGCTAACTTCACTCCATTTAATGTTGCTAACAAATCCACAAAAAACAAAATGTCATGTTACAGAGTGTGGTCGAAGGTTTAACAATTAAAGGATAGGAAACCTATGAAAATATATGCGGAGCACAGCTTTCACATTTTTATGAGGGTCACTCATCGTGCAGCAAGTTTAATACAGAGATGAATTTTTGGAAATTAATAATTCAAGGGTATAAAAAGCACGTGTGCCTTACACTTTTTTGCTGGATAATGCCCTTATACATATGGCTGTATAGGCGTTTCATCGTAAATCTGTACGTTATGTGTTAATCTGCTGACCAGAATTTCCACATCGCGATGGGACTATGTCAATGAAGTGTTAGAGGATCAACATTCATCTTAGGTCCGGCCTCCCTCCTGACATTTTTTGTACATTTTACATGGAAAAATAATTTGTGCTGGTTGTGCCACCAGAAAAGGGTATTACAATTCACATATATAGTTACGAAGCTTCTCCAAGAAGCTCCAAGTATATAGATCTCAACTCTCCAACTCTTGTTAGTGAAAGACCAAATTATATTCAAATAAGTAAATAAACATTAAGTTCGGCCGGGCCGAAATTTTAATACCGTCCACCTTTGGGTAAAGGAAACATTTTTATATAAAAGACCTGAATTCAAAAGTGTTTCAAAAAATATCCGGAGGTACCATTATGTGGGGGCTGTACAAAAACGTGGACCTATACATACAAAGTTTTGCCACCGGAGATAAATCCGTGAAACAGTGTGCCAAAAATCATCGAAATGACGAATATCGGGAGGTACCGTTATATGGGGGCTATACAAAAACGTGGACCTATACATATAATGTTTCGCCACCGGAGCTAGAACCTATTATGACCTACAAATAAGCATCAAATGTTAGAATAAGTTTAAATTTGTTCGAATTGGTCACCTATGGCACGAATTATGACCTTCAAACGGCAAATGAAACATTCACACGCTGCACGAATGTTGCTCTGCGGTCTTTTGATCCATTCTCGGCGAAGCGCTTGCTTGAGGTGATCGACACTTTGGTATTTTTTAGTGCCAACCTTGTTTTCCAAAATACTCCAGACACAATAGTCCAACGGATTGGAATCCGGAGATTTTGGTGGCCATTGTGCGTTGGAAATGAAGCGAGGAACCTCATTTTGTAACCATTCTTAGGTCTGAAGTTGATTGCAGTTTTTTCATCTCACCCTGTACCTTGAATTCTTTTTTTTGATTTAGATGAAGCTTCAAATTGTTTGCTTGGATGAATCTCCCAATAAAAGTAAACGAATAGTGGCAGTTCGCCCACATTTATCACCCACTGTACTAAGAGGGACAATATTTTTAATTGAGCTTTGGGAGGTATGTAATAAGTATTCCTAAAATAATTGTGGTGTTGGCTTTTATTTTTTGGGGGGACATTTTAATTTGTTGCTTCAAATTAGTAATGCCTTAGCCCCCAATCCTAAAATGTTAACTAATTTTTTCCGTCTCATGTTTTGTCGTACATAATTTAGGTAATTATCTTTTGGGTTCTTGTCTTAATTGGCATGTATGTGAGTGGGTGTAATTATCTACTTTTTTATTATGAGCCTTTGATGTGGAGATAAACAACAACTCACAAATGGGTGTAAAACGAAATGAAATTGGCGCACTTTTTTAAATTTCCGGAATATTAAATTTGAAATGATTATTTTCATTTTTGACACTCGAAAACGAGCAAAGCATACTCTCTCCTAATAGAGTGGCCAAGAAAAATTGAGTACGCTTTAATTATATTTTCTACTCGCAGAAGTACTCCAGTTTGGGTAATAATTATGCATTTAAAAAAAGTCTGATATAAATATAGAAATGTAAGAAGATTTAAAAATTGCGGTCTTATATGTTTTAAATTTCACTTTTATTTTTATACCCTCCACCTTGAAAAGGATATTTGCCGAATGGAATATTGCGATATGTTCAGCTCACAAGCCATTTTTCGGCCACTGCAAAGCGGGTTTCGATCAAGTCCCTTCTTCACTTTTCGAATCATTTCTGCTGATGTTGCTGTTTTCTTCCGTCCACTTCCTCGACGCCGGGCTACGCGATCACGGTAACACAAAAAATTTATTCACATTTAAATGCTGGAGTGCTCTAACGATAGCCACTTGTGGTTTTCAGCCAAATATAAAGAAATCACACTATCACGCTTTCATTCCATCACGAATAACTTTTTTCTGGAAAATTCTCACCAAAATGCTTTTGAACGCTTGTAAACAATATAATGAGCTGTCACTGGAATAATTTTAACAGCTGTCGGAGTAGTGCCTTAGAAATGACAACAGTCAGAAGTTGGTTGCAGTTTTTTTCATCTTACCCTGTATATATTCATAATCAACATACAATTCTAAGCCGATTTAATAATGTCCGCTTTCCTGTCCGTTCGTCTACCTTTTAAAATCACGATGCGGCCTACATTGTTTGACGTAGAGTTTCAATATGGCACAACATTTGGTTGGTAATGAAAATGAGATATATCCGTCTACTTTTTACTATAGTTCTCATATAACGTTTCCCACGGACTTGTCTAAAAGTTGGTACTTGTGGTTCATAATAGGTTCCAGCTCCGGTGGCAGGACATTGAATACGTTTTCCAATAGCGTACATATAGCGGTACCCATCGATGTTCGGTATTTTGATAATCCTAATCACATTTACCCACGAAGTGGTTTCAAATTTGATATTTAAGACTCGCAATCCTTGTAGTATAAATTTGTCTATATATTTCCGTTTCGGTATGGCCCCCATATAATGGCCTCTCCCACTTTATGTCTTTTTTTTTTTTTTTTTGAAAAGTTTGACTGCATTAGTAAAACTGTTTTACTGGGATTTTTAATTTAAAGTGGAATTGAATTCAGATACTTTTATATAAAAATGTTTTCTTTACCCAATTGTAGAGGGTATTAAAATTTCGGCCAGGCCGAACTTAATCAATTCCTTGTTTATAGGAGTATAGTTGTTTGATATAATTTTCTTTAAATGAGAAAAATTCTTTGCTGCTAAATCATAGCATATCGTTGTCATTGCCTTGGAGAAGAAAAATTTATATTTGAGCTATACCACCTATACAGAAGGGGATAAACTACTTACAGTTCGGTAGAAGCTCATTTGCCACTTTCTACGGGTCTACCCCCAATGATATTAATAACAAATCTTGGAAATTGAAGGCGCATTTTAACAGCCTTCAACAGATGGCTTCAATGTAACAGGCAAACGAAATTTCTACAAAATATGAAAATCTCTCTGGAGTGGCTTATCAACTTCAGTCTTGAGGACACATTGGCTCCTCACCCACCTTCCGTTGCTGGTGACATCAACATCAAAAGTGCTGTGACTTAAGAAATATCAACCGCAAGCTGCGGTCTCACTTAATGGAAACCAAAGCTGTTCACTCAAAGCTGCTGAATATATACTCAAATAAATAAATATATATGTGTGTGTGTGTGTTTAAAGATGTTCGCATTAAATGCTTAAATCTTAAATAGAAACATAAAATTACCAGATCAACCACAAATTTGTTTGAACAATGTGTTATTAAAATTTATTTCAACAAATTTCTGAGTTGTGTTCAACTGGTTTCCGGGAGAAGTGCCAAAGACGGAAAGCTGGAATTTTGCACGTTAAAGAGGTGATATGAGGTCGTTGTTAAGGTACAGCAAAAAGCTAATGGGAACATTTAGAACAAGGTGCCGGGTATATAAATAATTGAAATACCACGTCGATCTTGTTATGTATGACCGTCCCTCAGCTCGTCTGTCCACGTTAACTTGTATTCACGCTACAGGTCGCATTTATGGCCCGATCCTCACGAAATTTAGCATGAAATAGGGTTATGATCAGAATAGAATAATATTACTTTTTAGGGGTTGAAATGGACCAAAAACCGAAAAACTCCGGATTTTAGAGTAGCTGCATAGGTCACAGTTATAGACCAACCGACGAGGAATTTTGCACTTTTTACCTTACAACGCTATGTGTTGGGAGTATTATATTCAGGCCCGATTTTGTCCTATCTTCACGAAGTTTTGCATGGGGTTAGAGTTAGGATCAGAACAGAACAGAAGCCTATTGTTTTGGAAGACGTTCGCAAAATATTTAGGGCTTAAAATGGGCAAAAAGACCACAAATTTTCTCCATTTTGCAGTCACCTTACAGTTCTCTACTACGGCCCAACATGGAATTATTTATGAGGTTTAGGACAGCACTGAAGCCTAGAATTTTGGATAGTCATCGGATAATATTTAGCTGGCGAAATAGGCAATGGACAACTTTGTGTGAAAGATACCTTAATTAAAGAAGTCACAAATACATGAAAGGCGCACCTCTGACCTTTACATTGATGCTGATTTCGTTGGCGAGTATAACCAAATATCGGAAATACAAAAAATTATATAGATTTTGAATTTATTCATAGATAAATTTGTATGATGATCATCAATCAGGGAAGTTTTGCTTGGAGTTTGACATAAATCAACCAAAGTGTTTTGTTGATTGAGTTTATGAAGTACTTGAATGCTTCAAACGATGTCTGCGTTCTGTTACACAGAAATTCGGCACAGACAGATAATAATTATGAATATTGTTACGTTACTATTTGTCTAATAATCTCTTTAATTCAGGAAGCTGTATTTGAATTGATAACTTAAAATGCGTTTTCCTAAGAAGAATCCAACAACATAGGAAAAAATATATATACACATTTTTATAGGCTCACCCACATGGCTACAGAGGGTATATATGACTTGATACGGTAAAAATATGCTTCATCGAAATAACGGGTTTACCCTAGGTCTCTTTGGATCAAATCCGTTTCAGCACATTAGTCTGTCCGTTCGACTGCCTGTCTGGCTTGCTGGTGTGCACGATAACTCTCAAAGAGATTATCCGATTTGGTCAAAACTTGGTACAAAGTAATATTATTATCAAACCTAGATCGAGTTCGGAGATGGCAATATCGGTCTACACACCACCACAAAAGGTCGAGATTTTCCAAAAAAAAAAAAAAAACATGCACCGAAAGAGAAAGGATAATCCAATTTTGCCCCAACTTCGTAAATGCTAATAATTGCATCAGTACTAGGTCAGGTGCGAAAATAGACAATATCGTCCACTCGTTCTGGTACCTCCAGCACACAAAGTGTCAAAATTTTGAATTATTAACCCAAGTTAGGGTAAGAAGATAGAATATATAGGTCCACTTCTTCTGCTTATAAAACGCGAAATTTACATCCGATTCCATTTAGACATCTTAATATTTCTATCAAAGTAGATATGTTATAAAGATGTTAGAGATCGGACGATTACTTCTCGTACACCCTCCACATGGAGTTTAAAGTTTCCAAAAGCAATACGCTCAAAGTACGCGGAATAAGCGTCCAACTCTCCTCAAATTTCACACATCCAAACTTTTTCCCGGGTCTCTTCTTCAATTTTCAATACTTTATATTTGTGAAACAAGTCAGCGATTCGTTACAACTTTCTGTATCTAAATATCAGAAACCTGAAATAAATATGGAATTTATGATTTCGCATAAAATCGGATATAAATGTTCGATTTTCTTGTACTTTTGTCCATACCAACATTTTTATCTGTATTAGATGAAGTCCTAAAATGGAATACTACGGTCGACTATACCTGGTTGCTCACGCATATTTTAACATTTTCTAAAACTGTCACACATCTCATATAAGGTGAAGGAAGTAACCAATATGGTTCGAACCTGACACGTAGCAAAATTTGTATCATAGTTAATTAGGTCCGACACGAAATGGACAATAATAGCCCATTCCTTCAGAATCTACTCCATAGAGGGTTAAAAATTTCAATATTCATAACAGAAGTCAAAAAAAAAAAAAAATAATATCGCTCCTTCATTGTCTAAAGATCCTGCTTCAGTATAAATGAGGATATTCGAACTAGTTATACCCTACACCACATAGTGGATTGGTATTATGTCTTCGTGCATTTATTTGTAACATGGAGAAGAAAGCGAGATAGACCCATGGTTACTTTTGACGATCTTTACGGAATCCCTTCAGTCTGTCCGTCAGTCAGTCTGTCCATGTATTCTTGTGAACAAAATGCAGGTCGCATTTATAATCCGATTGAGATGACATTTTCCAAACAATAATTGTTTGGCCCAAAGACGAACCCTATTGAAATTGGTGATAATCGGATCAGATTTAGATATACCTCTCATATATCTTCAACCGATTTCGGATTAATTGTGCACCAAATGGCCGATATCTGTCCAAATGACCTGAATTTTGGCACATCAGACAGAATTTAGTTTGGAAGGAATTACATTAAATTTAAATATTTAAAAAATTTTAATAAATATTTGGTACAAGATATTAGATACAGCCCAGAAATACCTCTCCCAAATTTTATCAAGATCGGTTCAGATTTGGACATAGCTCCCATATATATCTTCAAATGACTAATATCTGTCAAAAAGTCCTGAGTTTTAGTACATCTGACCGAATTCAGTCTAGAAGCAAGTACATCAAATATGGAGAAAATCGGTTCAGACATAGCTATAGCTGTTTCATCCCCTTTGGCGTTTAAGCCCCACATATTCGTGATATGCATTCGACAAAAATGATATTCGGTACTAGATATCTTATAGAGATCGGAAATACCTTTGCCAAATTTTATTGAGAACGGCTAAGAATTGGATATATATCCTTTATCCGATTTCACGTTTATTGTGCAAATAATGGCTTATATCAGCCCAAATGGGGCTTACGTTTCCATTCCGATATATTTTTTTTAATATAATCCTTCTCGAAGTGATATCATACACTCTATAGCAATGCTATTTGGTATAAAAGATTAAAATGTCTCAGTCAAATTTTGTGAAAATCGATTCAGAATTGGATATACCTCCCAAAATATAACTGCTCTAAAGCCAAGTTTTGATGGGTGGTATGATCTACTTCAAATAAATTATTTTGTTACGGGAGCTCTACTAGATATGCATAGTGGTGTAGGGTATCAAATAGTCGGCCCTGCCTGATTTTTGACTTTTCCTCACTTGTTTTCAACATGTCCATATTAATGGGCGAGCAGCAAGTCGCATTTTGTTTTGTTTTTTCCCCCTGATTGTGAATGAGTGGGAAAATTACGTTCAGTGAAATCACGCCTGCCTTCTCTTGCCTAGCACTGCTTTGAATAGAGCAGGGACACGCTCTGTAGCCACCCTTGGTACTATGGCTCACAAGCTTAACATAAAACAGGTCTGGGCTTTAAAGTCTTTTTTAAAGACAGTTTATTTTGTCTGCATGTAGTGTTCAGTTAAATAATTTCGCGTTGAACTTTCATTTTGTGATCACAAAAACAAGGAGAAGATTACAAACTTTTCCTAAACTTTGGAGCATGCACGTCTAGTTATTGTTTTACCGCCTATGATGTCTCTGTATTGTTTCCTCTGTAAGGCTACAATCGGAATTTTCAACCCTTTTGCGTTGGCATAACTTTTACCATCCAAAGGAACTGCAACTGAAAGCCATATAATTTCAGTTCAATGTCTGATTTGAAAATCGTGACAAACAAAGTTTTACAATTTGGATATTTTTCTTTTTTTCTTTCCAACTTATTGCTTATTGGCGTTTTATTGCAAAAGAGATATCGCACAGACAACTGAAAAGAACAGAACAAGTGCCACCGAATGTCTTTCCCATTCGGGTCATTGTGTGTCTCAATAAATATGCCATAAATTATCGGCATTTTGGCAGTTCCACTTAAGCTTAAATACATGGGTAAAAGGGAATGGAAAACTTATATTCTGCTGTTTAAAAACAGAAATGTTCGAATTCCATTCTTCAAACACATTAATTTCCAAAAAAAAAAAAAGATTACCAAACCAATTATTATGTTAGTTTTTCCTAATTCTTCAATTTAAACTAAACTTAAAAACTATTATTATTTTGTACTTTTTAAATTTTCTATTATTGTATTAGTGGTGAAACAAAATGCTAGACGAATTTGTCGTTCCCAGAAAATCTTTATTTCATATAAAAATTTTCAGTAATACATGCTTTGAAATGTGTGCGTGCAGGGTGAGATAAAAAAAATTGACCTAAAATCAAACGCCATAATTTTTACATTTTTTTTTAAATTTTATTGAGTGAAAGAAAAAATATGGGAAATAGTATCAAATTTTTGGAATAAGTGTAGATTTGTTCAAATTGGTCACCTTTGGCACGAATTATGGCTTTCAAACGGCCAATAAAACCGTCACACGCTGCCCGAATGTTGCTCTGCGGTATTTTGGCCCATTCCCGACGAAGCGCTTGCTTGAGGTGATCAACACTTTGGTATTTTTTAGTGGCAACCTTACATTCACAAATACTTCAGATACAATATTCCAACGAAATGGTATCCGGAGATTTTGGTGGACATTATGCGCTGGAAACGAAGCGAGGAACCTCATTTTGTAACCATTCTTTGGTGGCGCGTGCTGAGTGCGATGGTGCTGAGTCCTGTTGAAATGTCCAAGGTCTGCGGTCAAAATGTTGCGTGCCAAGGCTTTAATACGCCATCCAGAATATTTTCGCGATAACATTCGGCATTTATTATGATGCCACGGTCGATTAATACGAGCGGGGAGCGACCATCCGCCGTTATGGCGGCTTAATGGTTTAACTCGAATTTATAAGTGGCGTACGAAACACACCTATTTTTAAAATATTATCAATTAAAATATTGTCCCTGTCTTAAATCTCTCCCATTATTAAACAAGTAAAATACAGCATAAGGTTTGGCCGGGCCAAACTCTTAATACCCTCCACATTAGGGTAATGGAAACACTAGAACTAATAGTTACCCACAAATACCAATTTTTAAACATATTCGTGGGAAAATGTGGCAAAAATCATCAAAATACCTAATATCGGGAGGTATCGCTATCAAAATACCTAATATCGGGAGGTACCGCTATATAGGGCTATACAAAAACGTGGACCTATACATATAATATTTCGCCAACGGAGCTAGAATTTATTATGACCAACAAATTCCAATCTTCAGACAAATCCCTAATAAAATGTGACAAAAACTATAAAAATACCGAATATCGGAAGATACCGTTATATGGAGGCTATACCAAAGCGTGGACCTATATACAATGTTTCGGCATACGAACTAAGACCCATTATTACCTTCAAATACCAATTTTCAGAAAAATCTGTAATAAAAAATGTGGCAAAATCATCAAAATACCGAATATTGGGATGTACCGTTATATATACCAAAACGTGGACCGATATATCTCATTTTCAATACCATACATACATATCCTAGACACAATACAAATTATTCTGCTAAATTTTGACGCTCTCCGTCAAATATTGTGGCCTGTATCGTGATTTCAACAGACAGACGGACAGACAGACAAACGGACAGACGGATATACGGATAGACAGACAGACGGACATACGGACAGACGGACATCGTTAAATCGCCTTAGAATTTTATGCTGATTATGTAAAATATACATTATGGGGTCTACGACGAATATTTAGGAATGTTACAAACGGAATGAAAAAACCTTTCCAAGGTGAAGGGTATAAAAAACTAAAAATTTTAGGACCTTCTCGATATTAGTTTTAAAGTCCATATACTTTTCGGACGTACGGAAATATTTTGAATTACTTTTTAAAATATTTTTACATCACTGTTTATAAAACTCTTCTTAAACACTGATAGCTATCTGTATTCAATGTTTCAATTTAAAAATTATCACTTTTGATAAAAAAAAAAAAAACTTAATTAACACACTTCAAAAATAAAAACAAAAACAATTTTTCCTTCTTCGTGCGAACAAGTAAAACATTTCTTAACTTTAGCACTGTGTAATTAGAAAACTAAACAACGTATGACTTTGAAATTTTCGGCACAAAAGTGAATTTTTGTGTTCTATAATAGTTTAAAAACATTTATTCCCAAGAACGAATATCATTTTGTTCAATTAATTTTAGTTTTTTTGTGATTTTTCATTTCTCCGTGCGGCGGTTTGAAAGTTTCAAAAACGATATGCTGAATTTGCCAAAGTCGTTGTTTGTGTTAAATGAACAAGATCATTGCTCTACGCGTTTGTCTCTGACGCAGCGTTTGTTCTGCGCATACAAAATTTAAACCCTTTTGGCCAGAGTTGAAACAGAGAATGCTTTTGGATTTGGACTTCTTGCTACAGTTTTTGTTAAATTGTTTGTTAAAGATGAAGAAACTTATCTGAACTTAAGTTGGATCGACCAGAAAACATTTGCTATTTTCTTTTTTAAAATACCATAATTTTTTCCATATTCACTCAACAGTTTATGTTTATTTTTATAACTTCAATTTTTATAACCTCCAACATAGTATGGAGGATATATAAAGTTTGTCATTATGTTTGTAACACCTCGAAATATACATTTTAGACCCCACGAAGTATATACATTCTTGATCAGCATAAAATTCTATGTCGATTTAGGGATGTCTGTCCTCTCTAACTTCCTCTAACTCTATCTTCCGAACGAATTAAAGTAGATTGATAAAATTTTACACAAATGTATATTACGTCTGCAGAACTTATGGTGTTGAAAATGGGCCATGTAGATCCACGTTTTGGTATAGCCCCCATATAACGGTACCTTCCGGTATTTTGATTCGTAGTGGATATTACACCCTATGACAGAAATTTTTCTGTGCAGGTCCACGTCTTCGTATAGCCTCTATATAACGGTACCTCCCGATATTCGGTATTTTGATGATTTTAGCGACATTATTCACCGGAATTGTTTCAAATTTGGTATTTGAAGTTCGTAATGGATACTACAACCTACGACAGAAAATTGTCTGTGCAGGTCCACGTCTTCGTGCAACTTTCTTACTTTTTTAATTTCATAGTTCCAGCATACATTTATAATATTCAAAATAAATCACGCATTTGAGCGGAGGATGTTGTTTTAATGTGCCTGCAATGGTTCTGCTGCATCGTGATGGCCTTTCAAGGTCTCCACCACCACAATGTGATGGGGGTTCTAATCAGAACGAAAAAAATGAGCCGTCTAAGTCCGACGCTATGGGAACCATTACCGCCTCACTTACGAAGCTATTAGTGATCTGTTCAATAAAGTGAGCCTTTTATGCAAAACCCTTATCAAAAACTCCTTACTCTGGTCACTGAAAAAAAAAACAATTTCTGTGACGGACTCTGAGAGCTTAAGTCAGCGTTAAAAAGACTTGGTCATTTCATCGAATTTTTGTGAAGTAATATTTGTCCCTAACTCTCCAGCTAATATTTTTCCCTGTAAACAACTCAGAAACTTCTGAGAAACTCCTAATACATTTATATAATACTTAATTTGAACATTCCACAAATGTTACAGGCGTAGTCTCCAATTAATGGACAAAGATGGCATATCATGTTTTAGTTTCCTAATATGTCTAGACTCTTATCCGGATAAAGATGGCTATATCCGGCCAAATATAAATACACATGTTTGCAAATATGTACATTTCTTTGACCACAACTAATACTTAAACAGAGCAGATAAAACAATTATCTCTTAAAGTAATGGTTGCACACTCTCTCTCTCTAAAATTTTACTGCATGCTTTGCCTAATCTGACATTCGGCAAAAAGCGGATCGGGTCCACACGTCCTGTTATCATTATTAAAAAAAGACAATTGTTTGTGTATTCTCTTTTGCGTCCCCTTCTGATCAGATTTTTGTGCATCTTCGATGAAGATGTACTTCATCCGATTTTACAGTAATTGTCCACAATATATATAATATCAGCCCAAATTGGATAGATTTTCATATTCAACCAAATTTTTACATTTGGTAAAACTCGGTCCAGTATATCTATTGCTCCAATAAATATATTTTAATAACTCTTATCGAAGTCATATCATGCACTATAGAGCAATGTTATTTGGTACTAGAGATACAAAAGTCTTAGTCTTATTTGTTTGAAAATGGATTCAGAGTTTATACAGTTCCCAAATTGTGACTACTCCAAAGCCATTATACGCATTCAAGTAAGGTTTATAGTATGATCTACTTCATATAAATTCCCAATTTAATTTTTTTTGGTTACGGTTTTTTGGCTCTACTAAATGGTGGTGTAGGGTATCATCCGTCCGACTTTTGACCTTTTTATTTTTATAACTTCAATTTTTATAACCTCCAACATAGTATGGAGGATATATAAAGTTTGTCATTATGTTTGTAACACCTCGAAATATACATTTTAGACCCCACGAAGTATATACATTCTTGATCAGCATAAAATTCTATGTCGATTTAGGGATGTCTGTCCTCTCTAACTTCCTCTAACTCTATCTTCCGAACGAATTAAAGTAGATTGATAAAATTTTACACAAATGTATATTACGTCTGCAGAACTTATGGTGTTGAAAATGGGCCATGTAGATCCACGTTTTGGTATAGCCCCCATATAACGGTACCTTCCGGTATTTTGATTCGTAGTGGATATTACACCCTATGACAGAAAATTTTCTGTGCAGGTCCACGTCTTCGTATAGCCTCTATATAACGGTACCTCCCGATATTCGGTATTTTGATGATTTTAGCGACATTATTCACCGGAATTGTTTCAAATTTGGTATTTGAAGTTCGTAATGGATACTACAACCTACGACAGAAAATTGTCTGTGCAGGTCCACGTCTTCGTGCAACTTTCTTACTTTTTTAATTTCATAGTTCCAGCATACATTTATAATATTCAAAATAAATCACGCATTTGAGCGGAGGATGTTGTTTTAATGTGCCTGCAATGGTTCTGCTGCATCGTGATGGCCTTTCAAGGTCTCCACCACCACAATGTGATGGGGGTTCTAATCAGAACGAAAAAAATGAGCCGTCTAAGTCCGACGCTATGGGAACCATTACCGCCTCACTTACGAAGCTATTAGTGATCTGTTCAATAAAGTGAGCCTTTTATGCAAAACCCTTATCAAAAACTCCTTACTCTGGTCACTGAAAAAAAAAAACAATTTCTGTGACGGACTCTGAGAGCTTAAGTCAGCGTTAAAAAGACTTGGTCATTTCATCGAATTTTTGTGAAGTAATATTTGTCCCTAACTCTCCAGCTAATATTTTTCCCTGTAAACAACTCAGAAACTTCTGAGAAACTCCTAATACATTTATATAATACTTAATTTGAACATTCCACAAATGTTACAGGCGTAGTCTCCAATTAATGGACAAAGATGGCATATCATGTTTTAGTTTCCTAATATGTCTAGACTCTTATCCGGATAAAGATGGCTATATCCGGCCAAATATAAATACACATGTTTGCAAATATGTACATTTCTTTGACCACAACTAATACTTAAACAGAGCAGATAAAACAATTATCTCTTAAAGTAATGGTTGCACACTCTCTCTCTCTAAAATTTTACTGCATGCTTTGCCTAATCTGACATTCGGCAAAAAGCGGATCGGGTCCACACGTCCTGTTATCATTATTAAAAAAAGACAATTGTTTGTGTATTCTCTTTTGCGTCCCCTTTTAATTGGCAACACTTACAGTGGCAAGGGGAAATGAAATGGGTATAAAACAGATACACAAGAAAACAATCATTAAAATTGTAAATGAATTCTATTAAATTTTTAGAATTACATCCCAGTTTTTGGGATCGCAGTATTGTCTAACGATGGAATAGATTTTTATATGTGCATTTCAGATGTTTTGTAACAAATACAGACACACAGTAAAAGATTTAAACAAAATAATTATATTGTGATTGCTTGGTCCTTCCATGTTTTTGAGTTAGCATTTAAACACAACACACTCCCACACATGGAAACAACTATATATATTCGTATATTGATTTCAAGTTAGGACATACATCTCCTTTGGATGAATGAAAAGGGTCATCATAATGAAAAACAAATAATGTAGTCCTTCTCAGAAACCTAGACCCACTGACCGAATTTATGAGAGCAGACGTAATAAGATATATTCAGAAAAAGAGACCGCTGACGCAGAGACAGGGGGGCATCCAAATTGTTTTCTGTGATGGCCTTTCCTTGACTGATTGGGAGGAAGTTATGACACTCTGATGATCCACACCATAACCTCACATCGGACTAGCCTAATGCGTCTCGGAGGAGATTTTTCCATAACCAGGATTCCCATATTGAAGGCAGTTTCAACCAATATCGAAAACTCTGAAAAGGTGAAAATTACGGTGCCTGGAGCTAAAGCAATCTTCCAAGAAATATATCAAAGCCCTAAGAACAATGTTAAAAGGACTTATTTGGACTTTACAACAAACGGACGGACACCTCTGAACTTTACTCTGATTCAGATTATGTACGAAACTATTTTCGAAATTAGTACGAAAAATGTATGGGCACGAAAAGCACAAAAAGACTCTAATTATATTAAGATTCTAATTATATTAATATTGAGTGAATGGGAGGTACTTAACCTCCCAAGTAGGTTTGTCTATGATCAGCAAAAATATGTAGGCAAAAATTTGAAAATTCTTATTAGATGGGTACGAAAAGTAATAAAATTTACTAAATATGCACCATACACCACATAGTGGTAAGGGTATTATGTCTTTGTGCATTTTTTTTGTAACAGGGAGAAGGATGCGAGATAGACCCATATTTACTTCTGAGAATATTCATAGAATCACTTTCTGAGTCGATTTATGCATGTCAGTTCGTCCGGCCATCTGTCCATGTATTTTTGAAATGAAATTTTCTCAACAATATTTGTTTGGCCCTATTGAAATTGGTGAGAATCGGTTCAAATATTGATATAGATCCCATATATATCTTCAACCGATTTCGGTTTAATTGTGCACCAAATGGCCAATATCAGTCCAAATGACGTGAACCAACCGTATCCAGTCGAGAAGCAAGTACATCGAATTTGGTCCAGATATAGCTATAGTTCCCATATATAAGTTTCATCAGATTTGGTGTTAAAGTCTCTCACATGCGTAATATGTACCCCACAAGAATAATATTTGATACCATCTATCAGATACTGCGCAGAAATACCTCCGATCGGATAAGATTTGGATATAGCTCCCATATATATATTTATCCGATATCAGGTTTATTGTACACCAAATGGCTGATATCAGCCCAAATGAACTGAATCTTGGCAACGCCGACCAAATTCATCCTTTAAATTTGGTGAAAATCGGTTCAAATATAGCTGCAGCTTCCACATAAATGTTTCATGCGATTTAGGTCTTTAATATAATATGCACTCCACAACAAGGATATTTGATACCGGACATCAGATGCAACTCGAAAATTTCTTCTGCCAAATGTTATCGAGATCTGATCAGATTTTTGTGCATCTTCGATGAAGATGTACTTCATCCGATTTTACAGTAATTGTCCACAATATATATAATATCAGCCCAAATTGGATAGATTTTCATATTCAACCAAATTTTTACATTTGGTAAAACTCGGTCCAGTATATCTATTGCTCCAATAAATATATTTTAATAACTCTTATCGAAGTCATATCATGCACTATAGAGCAATGTTATTTGGTACTAGAGATACAAAAGTCTTAGTCTTATTTGTTTGAAAATGGATTCAGAGTTTATACAGTTCCCAAATTGTGACTACTCCAAAGCCATTATACGCATTCAAGTAAGGTTTATAGTATGATCTACTTCATATAAATTCCCAATTTAATTTTTTTTGGTTACGGTTTTTTGGCTCTACTAAATGGTGGTGTAGGGTATCATCCGTCCGACTTTTGACCTTTCCTTACTGGTTAATATATAACAATCCTTACACCCATTTGCGTGGCACGTCGTCTGGTCGATTTCGTCTGCGCTTCCATGACAACCTCAACTACAGTTGCAATTTTCTCCGCAGAACGGATTCACCGGGGTGTGCCACGCCTGGCAGGATCTTTTGTTGTGCCAGTCTCTTCCAAGCTAGCGGCTAAACGTTGCAGTGTTTCACCAGTCGTCTAACGCCTGACCAGTAAATCTGCGACGAAATTCATGTTGTGCCAAAGTCACCGAACGTATATTGGTCAAATAAAATGTACAGCATTTTCTATTAGGAGGATTACTTTTGCGCCACCTTAATTAAAATTTCTTATGGTGACGTAGTTAAAAGTTTGAGCGCTACTCTCCATAAGAAGTATCGAAAACTTGGAAAATTTTTAATATGTTTATATCAATACCTGGAAATGTGGCAACAATTTTTGGCAATGCGGTATTTAGTGCCTTGAATGCAAATAGTCCGAATTTCAATTTTTGAACACTTATAACATCACTGCCAACATAAACCTATACAACAACAGTGCTTGAAACGTGGACCTGTATGATTCATTTTCGATTGTACAAACGGAATGACAAACTTAATATACCTCTAGTTATGTGGCAGACTACCTGGACTTCTAAATTCAAATATTCTAAATTCATCTTTATTTAGTTATTTTTAATCAACAGTCAACAGTTTGAAAACTAACATGAAATCCATGTTTAGACAAGCAAAAATATATTTATTTTCGCTAACGAAGTATCCGACATTTCCTAGTAATTGTTAAAATTATAATCAAAACTGTCATAAATCGATCGCTATTTTATCCCCTGCACAAAATTAGCACATCTTAACTTTTTGTGTAATATTTATGTACAATTGAGATAAGTTGCACATCATAAGTGCCCACACGCTCAAACGCGTTACAGATTAATTCGAGATTTATTTCCTCCAAATATAGCATTTTCAGATTAAATGAAACCTTTTGCAAATCAAAACATAGGTATTAATAATCAATAAAAATACCTCTTTAACTATATATTAGTTATAATTAGTGTATTTTATTTTAAACCTACTAAAAATAAAAATGTTTTGTTATTTTTCCTTGTAAAAATCTAAAAGTTTCATTTCGGTTGCAAAAGGTTTCATTTCCACTGCAAAAGGTTTCATTTCCGCTGCAAAAAGTTTCATTTGAATTGCAAAAGGTTTCATTTAATCTGAAAATGTTATATATACTAAAACGTGGACCTATATGGACATTTCAGGTATGTGGGCCTATACCAAAACCTGGATCAATATAGCCCATTTTTCAATACCAAGGTACTGCAGACATAAAATACGTCTGAGTAAAACTTGATCAAACTAATTCATTTATTTCGGAAGCTAGAGTGATGTCGGTTCTTGAATAAATATAACTCTTATAAAATGTGAAATAAGGGCTTGAATGTTTCAAGTTTCGCGCACCACAAATTTTTCACCAACACAAGATCCGGTAAATGACATACGAAATAAGCACCCGATTCTCTTTAAATTTCGATCATCTTCATTTTGTTACTAACACAAGACCTGGTGTGAAAATGGGCATTCATCGGTCCACTCTTTATAGTATCTCCCCCATAAAACGATTAACATTTTGAAGAGCCAAAATGCTCATGTATGCGAAATAATCATCTGATTCCTTGTAGTCTTTGCACATTCCATAATTTATAGCAAAAGCAAAAGATCAGGTGTGAAGATGGGATATATCGGCCTACCCCTTCTGGTACTTCCCCCACAAAGGTTCACGGTTTTCAAAATTTTGTATACCTCTTATAACTTGCGAAACATAACGATTCTTTTCAAACTTGGTATGTCTTAATATTTTTCTCAACCAGAGATCTGATGTAAATATGGAATTTATCGGTCAACTTCTTCTGGTACCTCACCCACAAAAGTTTAAAATATTAATTATAATTTATTCGCATAAAATTGGAAATAAATGTTCGAATTCCTTTAAATTTTGCATATAACAATATTTTTCATTAAGTATTTGATGAAGTGGAATACTTCGGGCCGTTATATATTGCACCTCACGCACATTTCAATATTTTACAAAAATTATTACATATCTCATAAAATGTAAAGGAAGTAGTCGATACAGTCCAAATTTGGCCCTGGCTTGTAATATTAATATTGGACTTAGTTTAGATACGAAATGGAGAATATTGGCCAACTGCTTTGGAACCTTCTCCATAAAGAGAAAACAGTTTGAATTATCATAACGCAAGGCTGAGGGTATACATCTGTCAGCAAAAGTGATGTTTAATTTCATCACATAATTTTTTAACTTGCTTTCAGAACATATTGACTCTAGTAAATTTGAGATGCTCTATATTCACAATACAGACCGCTGTCATTTCTAAGCAAATCGTCTGATAGCTGTTAAAATTATTCCAGTGACAGCTCATTATATTGCTTACAGGCGTACAAAAGCATTTTGGTGAGAATTTTCCACAAAAAAAGTTATTCGTGATGGAATTAAAGCGTGATAGTGTGATTTCTTTATATTTGGCTGGAAAGACACAAGTGGCTATCGTTAAAGCACTCCAGCATTTATATGTAAATAAATCTATTGTATCTCGTACCATCACTCGTTACCCTGATAATGGTAGCGTAACCCGACGTCAAGAAAGTGGACGGAAGAAAACAGCAACATCAGCAGAAATATTTCGAAAAGTAAAGAAGTGACTTGACGGAATCTCGCGTCGCAGTGGCCGAAAAATGGCTGAACATATCGTAATATTCCATTCAGCAAATATTGAAAAATGAACTCGGGGTAAAGCCATTGAAATTCCAAAAAGTGCAAGAACTTACACCGCAACAGAAAGAAAATAGACCAAAAAGAGCTAAAGAGTTGCTTCGCTTGGGCGAAAGTGGTGAACTGACGAATTTCGTTTTCTCCGATGAGAAAACATTCGTTGTTCAGCAGTTTGTAAACAAACAAAATGATCGTCTTTGCTTACCAAAGAGGTCAGTTGAAAATATGCACCTTCGGTTGGCCACCAGAACTCAAGCGCCGACCATGGTGATGGTGTGGGCCGCCATAAAAGGCCATGGTTACAAAATGGGGTTCCTCGCTTCATTTCCAGTGCACAATGGCCACCAAAATTTCCGGATACCAATCCGTTGGACTTTTGTGTCTGAAGTATTTTGGAAAGCAAGGTTGACACTAAAAAATACCAAAGTGTCGATCACCTCAAGCAAACGTTTCGCTGGAATGGTCCAAAATACAACATTCGGGCAGCGTGTGACGGTTTCATTGGCCGTTTAAAGGCCATAATTCGTGCCAAAGGCCATAATTCGTGGGTCGATATCGCTGAAGGTGCTAACTTTATAGCAATTACAAAATCTAGATGGGTCCCAAACTTTGAATTGACCCAAAATACGGTATTACAAAAGGTGGGTCTAGTACCATTTTTTCAGGGTGTAACAAATTTTTGGACAAACCCTCCCCGCGTAGTAGTGCAATGTAAATTAATAATATTACGGTTCTACTAGTTTATGTCAAAAGAAAATGAATAAGAACGAAAAAACACCAATTCTATATGTATTTTTTTCAATATTTGATTCTTTTCTTATTAAATAAGAAGTATACATTTGAAAATACACACATATATAATAATTCAGATGAGAATAAGAAAGAGGCTTTGTTAAAGTGTATGAGGGAGGTGTGTTTTCCTGTCATACTGCCACCCAACAAATGTTGCCTCAATTTTGTTTGTAGTGAAACGTTCATTGTCTCTTCTTGAAGAGTTTATACATGTCCATTGTTTGTACGTGTTGTAAGTGTATCAGCTTTGTAGTGAACGATCCGATGGTAGTTTGTCGATCCTATTTCCTTCGCCGAATAGAAATGTGTGTTTGTCATACAATTTCATAAACCCCTTTTGGCTGTCGATAATTTGTCATTTTTGGTTCACCACAGCAAATCTGTTTATTCGCAAATGTATGTGTATGTGTGTGTGTGTGTGTTTCCAACTTTATTTCATTCGAAATTCAAGAAGCGTTATTAATAACATCATCTGTTATTTAGAACAGTCACTACACACGAAAAAGACCAAACTGTGACACTGAAAGTATTACCGCGCCCATAACTTATTGACAGCCAACCAAAAGTACGACAAAACATTTTAGAATTTAAATATCGAGGACGATTTCCAGCTTTTGGCCGTTTCCTAACCAACAAGCTGGATGTTCCTGGAGCAACTGACTTTCGTTGTGGCGTGTCCATCTTTAAAAACCATATGTTATGCAAATGTTCGACTGTAGCATGTAGACATAACATAGGTTCCAATAATGGCGTGTGATACCCATTTAACATGGCAATGCCATTCTTTATGATAAAATGAGAGCGAGTATTTTTTTACATTTTCCAACTGCTGTTAAAAGAAAGTTTCTTACACTTTAACGAAAGTATCGCGGTTGCAGGGAGACACCATATAATACAAAAATAACAGTGATTGTTTCAAATGAAGATTTTTTTATCTTGAATTGCTCAAATGTTTAAATTATAGAGGATGTACATCATTGAGTGCAACATAAAAAGCCTCATCTGAAACATGTTTAAACTTGACACAAAATAATAATTCTATCACGCTTATGGCTGGACAGAAAATAGACGAGCTCTTTTCGGCATGTCCCGTACAAAGGTCTAAATATTGGAAAGAGGTATTCTTAGAGAAGAGGAAATGGAAGACGAATTTCAATAAGAATTGATTTAAATGCGTGAACTAGAACTAAGATTCCAAACTAAAGCAGCTAATATAGTAACCGCGTCCTAATCATTCGTAACGACTTTAATAAAGTGCTGAAGTAATGGAGACTGCTGGATTATATATAATTAATACTCCAACTGTCTCAATTTCTTCGTTACCTATGTATGCCCCTCACTACAGAGTGGTAGAGTAAAAGAGAGCGACTCATAGTTATGTTGGTGATCTCTAGGACGTAAACAAAAAAGGGGGTACACTGGTTTTAGACCCTAGGTTTCTTTGGACCAAATCCGTGTCAGGACATTTGAAGTCCATCCGTTCGCCAATCTGACTAGGGCGCAAGATAACTCTCAATGGGAGTTTCCTAATTCGTCCAAACTTTGACTTCATAGAGCGAATTCAGTACGTCCCCCAAAGAGGTTTCAACTTTTTAAAGAAAAAATTGTAACTTATGGCAAGAGACAAGACTGTCCTATTGTGTTCAAACTTTGCAAAACTTAGTTTTTGTATTTTATTAAATCAGGTGAGAAAATGAAGCCCGTAAAGTTTAAAAATCTTGAATAATCATAACATTTACAAAATGTGAAATATCGTCCGATTGCCTTAAAATTTCGCACATCCCAATATACATCAACTTTGGATGGGGTATGAAGATAGGATAGAACTGACTACTCCGGACAACCCCTTCACATAACCATGATACTTATAAACTTCGATGTGGCGTTAAAATGGGATATAGCGAACCACTCCTTCTTTCTCTCAAAGGGAATTTTGATCCATAAAATTCGAAAATATTTTCCAGTTCTTTTAAAAGTTCGATATTGCAATATTTGTTCTAACATTAGATTCAATATTGATATGGGATATGTGATCAAGAGTACTTTTAACTTGGACGGATACTTTTTAACTTGTCTGTGATATTTCTAATATTGCGATATAATGAGCGTTTTGGTTTATTTTACATATATTTATTTTTTTAAATCAAACAATTCTAATTAGGCCAAAATTAGACTTTTTATATAAAAAAAAAACAGTAAAGAATGTCTTAAAGTCGGCCGGTGCTGACTTTATGATACTCTACACCACTTTGCTAATTTAGTAGAGCTGCGCATAACAATTAAAAGTTTTTATGGGAGAATTCAATCATACACGCCATGATTATAATTTAAAGTTCAAAGAACTAAACATTTGTATCTTTTAAATTCGGACTTGTATTGCCCATTTGGTGCACAATTAATTTGAAATCGGATAAAAATATATATGGGAGCTATATCCAAATCGGAACCGATCTCGATAAAATTTGGCAAAGATATTTCTGAGCTGTATTTGATATATTTCCCCAAATATTGTTGTAACAGAGTGCATATTACGGCTGCGGAGGACAAAAATAGCAAATCGGATGAACAATATATATGGGAGATATAGCTATATCTGAACCGATTTCGATCAAATGTGGCATACTTATTTTCAGGTCCAATCTGATCGTACGCAAAATTCCATACAATTCGGACTGATATTACACGTTTGGTGCATAATAAAAGCAAATCGGACGAAGATATATATGGGAGCTATATCTAAATTTTGACCGATTATCTCCAATTTCAATAGGGTTCGTCCTTGGGCCAAACAAATGATTTGTGCAAAATTTCATCTGGATAGGAAAATAAATGCGAACTGTACTTTGTTTACAAAAATACATGGACAGACGGACGGACATGCATAAATCGACTCAGAATGTGATTCTATGCAGATCATCAAAAGGAACTATGGGTCTATCTCGTTTCCTTTTGCCTGTTACAAACAAATGCACAAAGACATAATACCTTGACCACCTTGTGGTGTAGGGTATAAAAACTGACTGAACGCACATAAGTGATTTCAACTTAACTGACCTCCCCGACGACCTAATGAATATCATCGCATTCACCACCGTTGGCCCGAAAGAGACAATCATTCCAATCAAGTAGACGGGTGGTTTGAGTGAGATGAAAGTTGAGGATGGGGGAACCGGTCCTATATCGTCAGTAACCTAGGCAGAAATCTGTTAAAGTAGAGGACGAAGTGGAGATGAAAAACAAATCAACAGATTTTAGCAGTAACGGCGCAGTGGTCAACCCAACGAAGACAGAAGGGTCTTAGGGTCCCCATACGTTACCCACTTTTCTCCTTTTCCTGGGGGTGTACATCAGGTGTTTTATTGATTTGAATACTAAATTACAATCTACTCATATTGAAGTACGATAAGATGAATGTGGAATATGGATGGCGAATGGACTCCGATTTGAGGCTAAAAATCTCCTATGAAAGAATAGAAGGCCCTCATCCCCGTGAAGCAGGCTTAGCTCGTTCAGCCTGGATAGGGCGGCTGGACGCAAATGCTTTAGAACTAGAAGCTAGTCCACATCCCCAAAGCACCCTAACATACCCTCAACGATGCCATTATCTATGAACTGGTATCTGTCCCTGAATACCAGTCCAGTCTTTATCTATTCTGTCTATTTGCGCCCCATCACAGATCGCTTCACAGGAGCCATTTGCCAAACGGAAGGGCCGAAGGCCCAGATAAAAGGAAAGTATTTTTCTTTCACGCAACCTTAGCTTTTCCATCTGATGGGACGAGATGTGAACTCAGGGGGAAAAGACATAGGCAACGACGGTCTGATAACTTGCCGGTAGAACAAGAGCCTAACATCTTGGGAAAGACACCCCTCATTCTCAAGATTCCACTGTTTCCGAAATACAGACGTTTGACCCTATATGACGAATTAGGTCGAACCTTTCTTGAAATACCACCCTTAAGTATCTCATCTTATCCGAGACAGGAACCGTATCCGAGCCTTTCATTGAAACCGGCTGAAATCTCCTAAAATTAGGATAGACAATTCCCAGCCAACCACGGAAGATCGTAGCAAAACATGTCCCTACATTCAACTTAAACGCCATCTAACGAAGTACAAATGGAGAGCCCTGTCTCATCGTAGTTTCCCCTTTATTTTCTCATATATCTCTAAATATAGTTATTCAATAACTCATTATCTAACAATTGTTCTTAAGTCTATGACTTAATTTTACTTAGCATAATTCTTATTTTTCTAAGTTTATCTAATTAGTGCAACTAGAGGGGTCACATAGTTAATGTTTCCTAACACTAATTCAGGGTGGTACACTAAAACTTGAATGCAAAATAATTTTACATTAATAAATTCCCCTAAAAAGTGGACTCTAACCCTGTCTCATCGTAATCCAAACCGAACACTATATGTGACCGGCATTACCAAGCGAATGAAAATTATTTGCCTTAGTGGTAAACGACATATTGCTAAAAGCTTAATTGTCCATTACGCGGCCAACGAATACTGGAGTGATTGGTTGACGCTGTCGCTATCATTACTGTATTCTTACTGTTCTTATGTTCGTGCTGTCGATGCAGTGTATGCAGTTGAGTGTTCTGACTAATGTATGTGATGAAATCATAACGTTGCAATACAAGGAGAATAGCTCGAAACTCTCATGTGTACAACGAGCAGCATAAATCTAATCACACGATATGTTGGGTACAATACCCTCTATTATCAAATTATCTATGAGATTTAACCTTTAATCCTATTTATAAATGGTAATCCTACATATAAAAGTACTTTCCGAATTTCGTTATAATTTTTTTTATACATATTCGAAATATATTAAAAACAAGTAAGTGAAGGCTATAGTCATGCGGGTGGACCATTCGATATCCCATTATGCCCAAATCCATTTTGGAAGATATCGTTTTTGAAATTATGTCATGGAGCACTGCCCAGATATTACCCTTAGCATTTTGACCAGCGATATTTGCAAATATTTATGCACTCCGTCGCTCCTGCTGTTAGTTGTGGTCAATTTTACAGCTTAATATAATTCAATAGTCATCCAAAATGCTAGAATTCTTCCCTTTCCCTAACGCTCTTCTTAGGCGTGTTGATTGGCTTAAATTTTTTCTGTTTTTGGTTTATTTGAACCCCTTAATCTGGAAATTTCGACCCCTAAATATATTGCGGACATCTAGCCCTTCTAAGCCATATCCTACCCCTGTGAAAATGTTCGTGAGGATCGGACGATAATTGCAATCTGTATGTACTAACCCAAACCTGTGTTGTAAAGTGAAAAAATATTACAAAATATACATTTCAATATTACAAGTCAAATTGATAAAATCACATGGGATAAAAAATAAAAAAAATAAAAATCACAAAATACTACAAAATCTATATTAACATCATTATTGGCATCTTTTTATGATTTTATACTTTTATGCCAAGAGGGCATTCTGAATTAACAAAATTTGTCAGAATCGGTCCAGCCAATCTTGATATACAAGCATTCTAACTAACATCCCGTTCCTTTGAAAAATATTTTGGAAGGCTTCTGCCCAGCCCTGAGCTCTAGCACCATGCTAACTTCCGTTTCGATTGGTCTATAATTGCGACCTGTAGAACAACTGCAAAATCAGGAAAATTTTCCATTTCAACCCCTAAATATTATGCAATCTTCTATTCTGGCTCTAGCCCCACCTCCATTCTAAACTTCGTGAAGATCCGGCCATATTTGCGACCTGTAGAGTGATTGCAAATTAACATGGACAGTCGGACGGGAAACAAATATTTCGAGGTGTTACATAATTTTTGGCCCAATCAAACTTATAATACCCCCAACACATAGTGTTGTAGGGTATAAAAACGTTATTTTCCAAATGGTGGATGGTTGTTAAAAGTCCGCTTCAGCTTCTTTATTTGTTAAATTTATATTTTGAAAATATAAATTTCCTTTAAAACGTACACTTAAAAGTTTTTAACACATTTCCATTGAATCGTTTCGTTTTGAGTAAATTTAATGGCGTGAAATTAATATTTTCTTGCAATTTAAACAACACGCTCTGCTCTGGTGTTCATAAACTTTTTGCATTGACACGTCGCTGTTATCGGGAATTGCGTCTAATTGTTTTATTTATTTCCTTTGTTGTCCTCTGACAATTGTCTATTCTTCTTTTGATTATATCGGGAAAAAGTTTTAATTGAGATTTATTTTCCTCCCCATATCTTTAATGGCATTTCATTGTGAGCCAATAGCGTGTTTTTGTTGTTAATGTTATTGTTATATCCTCCAGGATATTATAAATTGCATTGAATGCAGACGCTCTGCTCTCTCTCTCACACACTCACATACGCACGTACATAACAATATATACATGAAAATTGGCAGGCTTTTGTTTTTGGTGGGCTTTGTTCTCATGGAAACGCGTATTTATATCCGCCTAATTTTAAACTCAACTGTCGAGATTAAATCTATTAAAATGATAATGAATGCAAAACTTTAGAATTATATTAAATATTTAAACAATAAGAAATATTTGATAGTATCGACGTTATTAGTTCGCTATTAGTTCAACCATTTAATATTTCGTCAGTCTTTTAGCATCTTGTTGGGAGTTAATTTTTCCATCGATGCGATATTGATGCATTATTATCCACGTGCTCGCTTTATGTTAATGGAACATTTTCGTTACTTGGGCGAAATGGTCCCTCTTGACGAAATTTTATGATTCGCGTGTATTCAACAAACAAATTATTGGAATCTTTGGTAATTGACAAGTGAAAACACATGTGCCCTATCGCCTTCGTATCGATCGATGCTCATTCGTGTGAAAGTGCCAAACGTGTCTTAAAGATAATTTGATGAATAAATAATTTGGGGAACAGATTGTGCGGTTTTGTACACACACACATGTACATATACAATAATAATATGCAGAAAACGATTTCTTAATTGTATTTTGCTCGTATGTAAATATGTATATATCACATGTTCTCGAGAACTATATTAATATTCACTGAATCAGTGACATCACATGTATCACTAAGTAATATATTCTCAATCGTAATCGCATGTATAAGTATATCTATTTATAAATTGAAAATTGTTTGTATGCTAGTTTACTTGACAGTGCCTCATTCACGGAAAACCGCTTAACTGGTTGCCATTGGAGTGGCTGAACCAGTACTTGAGGTTCTACGAACTTAAGTCCAATAATTAATTTAAGGCATTCTGGCTGACCAGAAGGCGGATATAGATTCCTTTTTGCTTGTACATGGAAACTTACTCATATATTGTAAAGTATGATCCTTGCATGGAGAGACCACTAATCCTTATATTTGTAAATTTTGCCTTTTATTTGTCTCATTCAAATCTATATCTATAAACCAGTAAATAAAGTCTTAAAGTCGGGCCGACTTTATGATACCCTACACCAGTCTGCTTACTTAATAGATCCTTACATAACAAATAAAAGTTTTTATGGGGAAATTTTTGTGAGAACTGAATCATACCATATGATTATAATTATAATTTAAAGTCCAAAGGTCTAAATTTGCCGGAGCATTTGTATCTTTTCAATTCGCGCTTCTATTACCCATTTGGTGCACAATTAACAATAAAACAAGTAAAAAAGCAGTAAGTTCGGCCGGGCCGAACTTTGAATACCCTCCACCATATGGAATGAATTAGAAAATAATCAAAACAATAAAATCCATTGAAAATTCTGTTCAAATCTTTAAAATACCTAATATCGGAAGGTGCCGATATATGGGGGGATATACGCTATTGTGGACCTATATAGACAAATCTATGTCTGGGGGTAAAGTACTCACAAGGAACTCCTTGTGTGGATTTTCAGATAATTTCATTGGAAAAAGTGGCTAAAATCATTAAAATACCGAATACTGAATACCGTTATATGGGGGATATTCGATACTGTGGACCTATATAGACAATTCCTATTCAGGGGTAAAGTGCTCACAAAGAACTCCTTGTGTGGATTTTCAGACAATACGATTGGAAAATGTGGCTAATATCATCAAAATACCGAATATCGCGGGGTACAGTTATATGGGGGCTATACGATATCGTGGACCTATATAAACAATTCTTTTTGAGGGGGTAAAGTACTCACAAGGAACTACTTGTGTGGATTTTAAGACAATTCCATTCAAAAATGTGGCTAACATCAACAATTATATGGGGGATATACGATATCGTGGACCTGTATAAACAATTCTTTTTGAGGGGGTAAAATGCTAACAAGGGACTCCTTTTGTGGAATTTCAGACAATTCCATTGAAAAATGTGGCTAAAATCATCAAAATACCGAATACCGTGAGGGTACCCGTTATATGGGGGCTATACGATATTGCAGACCTATATAGATAATTCTCTGCCTAAGTATAAAGTACCCACAAGGAACTAGTTGTGTGGGTTTTCAGACAATTCCATTGAAAAATGTGGCTAACATCATAAAAATACCGAATATATATATGGGAGCTATACGATATCGTGGACCGATATAGCCCATCTTCGAACTTGACCTGCCTGTGATTACAACTGACGGACGGGGCTAAATCGTCTTAGAATTTTACGCTGATCAAGAATATATATACTTTGTTGGGTCTTAAATGATTATTTAGATGAGTTACAAACGGAATGACGAACTTAATATACCCTCCATACTTTTTTTGGTGGAGGGTATAAAAAATGCAACAAACTCAAACGCCATAATTTTTGCATTGTTTTTATACCCTCCACCATACTATGGAGGGTATATTAATTTTGTCATTCCGTTTGTAACTCCTCGAAATACTCATGTCAGACCCAACTAAGTATATATATTCCTGATCAGCGCAAAATTCTAAGTCGGTTTAGCCATGTCCGTCTGTCTGTCTGACTTTTGTAATTACGCTATCTTTCGAACGAATTGAGATAGAAGGCTAAAATTTTGCACACGTGTTTATTTTTCCAGTAGGCAGGTTAAGTTCGTAAATGGGCCATGTAGGTCCACGTTTTCATATAGCCCCCATATAACGGTACCTCCCCAAAATCGGTATTTTGATGATTTTAGCGACATTATTCACCGGAATTGTTTCAAATTTTGTAGTTCGAAATGAATACTACAGCCTATGACAGAAAATTATCTGGGCACCTCCCAAAATTCGGTATTTTGATGATTTTAGCGTCATTATTCACCGGAGAGTTCGTAATGGGAACTACAGTCTGTGACAGAAAAATGTCTATGCAGGTCCAGCTCTTGGTATAGGCCCCATATATCAGTACCTCCCTATATTCGGTATTTTGACGAGTTTAGGCACAATACCCACCGAAATGGTTTGAGATATCGTATTTGAAGTTCGCAATGGATGCTATAGCCCATGACAGAAAATTGCCTATGCTGGTTCACGTCTTCGCACAGCTCCGATATATATTCTATGAAAGCAAAAAATGCGGGAAATAGTATCAAATTTTTAAATAAGTTTAGATTTGTTGGAATTGGTCACCCTGTGGCACAAATTATGGCCAATGAAACCGTCACACGCTGCTCGAATTTTGCTCTGCGATATTTTGGCCCATTCCGGCGAAGCGCTTGCTTGAGGTGATCGACACTTTGATATTTTCTAGTGCCAACCTTGCTTTCCAAAAAACTCCAGACACAATAGTCCAACGAATTGGTATCCGGAGATATTGGTGGCCATTGTAGAATGTCCAAGGTCTGCGGCCAAAATGATAATATTCACCATATATTCTTATGCCACGGTCGATTAATACGAGTGCAGAGCGACCATCGGCTGTTATAGCGGTCCACACCATCGCCATGGCCGGCGCTTGACCTCTTTGGCAAGTAAACACGATCATTTTGTTTGTTTACAAACTGTTGGACAACGAAGGTTTTCTCATCGGGGAAAACCAAATTCGGCAGTTCACCACTTTCGGCCAAGCGAAGCAACTCTTTAGCTTTTTTGAGTCTATTTACTTTCCATTGCGGTGTAAGTTCTTGCACTTTTTGAAATTTCAATGGCTTTACCCCGAGCTCATTTTTCAATATTTGCCAAATGGAATATTGCGATATGTTCATTTTCGAGCCTTTTTTCGGCCACTGCGACGCGGGTTTCGATCAAGTCGCTTCTTTACTGTTCGAACCATTTCTGCTGATGTTGCTGTTTTCAGTAACGAGCGCTGGTACGAAACACCAAAGGTTTATTCACATTTTAATGCTGGAGTGCTCTAATTATAGCCACTTGTGGTTTTCCAGCCAAATATAAAGAAATCACACTATCACGCTTGAAACCTATCACAAATAGCTTTCTTTCTGGAAAATTCTCACAAAAATTCTTTTGTAAGCATGTACACAATATAATAAGCTGTCGCTTGAATAATTTTAACAGCTGTCGGACGAATGGTTTAGAAATGACAGTAGTGTGTAGTTGATTGCAGTTTCTTCATCTCACCCTGTATATATGTACTTTATTGGGTCTAGGTATAAAAGCGGAGCGGATACTTAATATATTTTTGTATAAAGGTTTTTCCAAAAAGTATTTGTTCAATTTAAGGATGAAACGCTTTAGCTTAGGCTTAGCTTAGCTGTTCACAAATAAGACCATGCCAGATCAATTCATTCCACCAGTGCTAGGCGCGGTGTCCTTGAATCTCTCTTCTGAAGCCAAATATCTAGGCACAATTTTAGACTGTCAACTAAGATGGAACAAAAACGTTGTGGAACGGTTGAAGAATAGCTTTATTGCACTCTACTGTCGCTTAAATTCAATAGGAAGACGTTGGGAACTCTCTGCCGCGTACATACTCTATACGAATAAAGATGCGGTTTGGTCCATCCTTTCTTATTTATGTATGTCTTTCAGTTCCTTTAATTGAAAATAAATATCTCGAAACTCCCAAGCATATAGCGAGCCACTTCAAATTTAATAAACATCTATCTGATCGAACTTATTATACAGTACCAGGCTGCACAAAGTTCGATAAGGCTGTCCGAGCAGAGTATGCTTCATGCTACACGACAGGGTCATGCCAGTTCGCTGGTCTTTCTAAGAGCTGAATTAAACGTTAACCCTCATAAACGGAACATCGATTACATCTCCAACCACAAGCCTTGGCAGAATTGAGACACTGATTCCAAGCAGAGATGAATGGAACGGTGCCAACCAACCACTAATCGGTCTGCCGATATATACAAACGGATCAAGGAAGGAAGAAGGCACGGCCTACTCCCACAGGTTGAATGGAAAGTGCTGAGATCTTAGCGATAATGAAAGCGGCAGAATCGATAAAAAATTATATAGATACTAAAGCGGCTCTAAAAGCTATCGAATATTTGGAAATAAATTCTGGGGCAGTCATTAGGTGTAGAACAGCCCTGGGAGATTAGCACCTTACTATCTGGCTTTGCTGGGTAACTGGTCATTGTAATATTGCTGGAAATGAGAAAGCGGATGGGATGGTAAGGATAGACTCGCTGTCAACAGACCTTAAGGCCGCCGACATGGTATATCCCCTCTTTGCATTTTATCAGAGCATTAGAACTAATCTTCTGGGAAAAATTCGACTCATGATCTGAGTATACTTACGGATTCCTTTGTCATCTATAAGTTTGCAATAAGCTTTATTGGCTCTGAGGTCGGAGTTAAAACACTACTCTATTCGACGCTTTTCTCCATCCTTTCTACTTCTCCACAAAAATCTATCACCCCTTATCTCTTTCAACTTTAATTTTTCCTTCTTTTTTCAAAGGACTCCGAGTGCGGTAGTTACAATTTTAATTCTAACTACACACATTCTAACCTAACCTCATATATAAAAGTACTGGGATTCAATACTCAAACAAGTTCCATCTTAAAATGGAAATTCCAGTGCTATACCAAAACGCAAATCTGCATAGACAATTTTCTGCCAAAAGGACTGTTATATAGCAACTTTCAAACACCAAATTACGAATATAACAAGGTATCAATATAAAGTCGGTAATAGGAAAACGTTAACCTACACAGATCATATTCTGCTACATGAGGTAGAACCCATGACTATCTCTAAATACCGCATTATCTCTAAATATCGCATAAATCCGGAGGTATCGTTGTATTGGACGTTGTATAGACAATATTCTGCTACTGAAGCTAGAACCCATTTCGAACTACAGATACCGAATTCTTAACAAGTCCCTTAAAATACCAGATATCCGAATGTATCATTATAAAGAGACTATAGTAATACGTGGCAAGAATTACCCGCTTTTCTCCATCAAAACTGCACATTTATAGTTCTCATTGTAATAGAACCAAGCTTGTAAAATAACTTTCAATATATAACTTTACGGTTTTTTTGAATTTTCAACCGTTCCCTTAAACTCTAACAATGAATTTTATTAGTTTTCCAGGTCTTGCACGATAATATGATTTTCTGGGATGACTCCCAAGCCCACCCTATAGTGTACCTGTTATCATTTGTCGACGATATGCATAAATATGGCATGACATGTTCAACTTTTCCGGGAGAGATTCACTCTCTACTCGAATTTAAGCAGTAGAACTCCTGCGAATGTAATAAATCTGTCTGCTCTATATTTCAATTTCACTCAAACCAGAAGAGAGTGGAGAGTAGTATTCGCTCAAAATTGACAAAATTATACTCTTCCCGGGTACTCTCTTAGTTTTTGTCATGCCGTTTTTATACCCTCCACCAAAAAAAGTATGGAGGGTATATTAAGTTCGTCATTCCGTTTGTAACTCATCGAAATAATCATTTTAGACCCAACAAAGTACATATATTCTTGATCAGCGTAAAATTCTACGATTTAGCCCTGTCCGTCCGTCTGTTGTAATCACGCTACAGTCTAAACGAATTAAGATAGGAAGCTACAATTTTGCACAGATCTCTCTTTTGTCTGCAGGCAGGTCAAGTTCGAAGATGGGGTATATCGGTCCACGATATCGTATAGCCCCCATATAACGATACCCCCGATATTTGGTATTTTGATGATTTTATCCACATTTTTCAATGGAATTGTCTGAAATTCCACAAAAGGAGCATTTTACCCCCTCAAAAAGAATTGTCTATATAGGTCCATGGTATCGTATATCCCCCATATAACTGTACCCCCCGATATTCGGTATTTTAATGGTGTTAGCCACATTTTTCAATGGAGTTGTCTTAAAATCCACACAAGGAGTTCTTTGTGAGCACTTTACCCCCTAAAAGGGAATTGGCTATACAGGTGCGCAATATCGTATATCCCCCATATAACGGTACCACCGATATTCGGGATTTTGATGATTTTAGCCACTCTTTCCAATGGAATTATCTGAAAATCCACATAAGGAGTTCCTTGTGAGTATTTTTCACCCAGACATAGATTTGTCTTAATAGGTCCACAATATCATATATACCCCCATATATCGGCACCTATCCTATCTTATACAGAATTGTAAAGATTTAAAAAAAAATTAATGGATTTTATTTTTTGAAAATTTTCTAATTCGTTCCAAATGGTGGAGGGTATTCAAAGTTCGGCCCGGCCGAATTTACTGCTTTTTTACTTGTTTTAGTTTGTATGTATGTGCACAACCACAACTGTAACAAGCAACAATAATGAGCTAAAATCATCAAAATACCGAATATCGGGAGGTAGTATTATATACATGCATAGACAATTTTCTGTCATAGACTGTAGTATCCATTACGAACTTCAAATACCAAATTTGCTACTTACTTAATACACCCTCCATAATATGGTGGAGGGTATAAAAACGAATACAATTGTCACTCGTCCCACATAAAACAAAATAGTGGAAAGTAAGCTTCGTATAGAACTCATATTCTCCGAGTAAAATGGGAGTTCTATTTCAATACGAATCATTAAGATAGTGGACAGTGCAAATGGACAATATTGATTCACTCAGTCCACCCTTCATGGTACCCCACCCACAAAGTTTCTAATAAAAAATCATGGAGATAAAATTCCCTCAAAGGACAGATTCGACGTGGGTTAAATTTCGACATTTCCACATTCAATTTTATGAGCAAAATTTCTGTAAAGCATTTTTATATCGAAAAATTACCCTAGACCTGCCAGGGGACTGTCTTCGGAGTTCTTAATATACAACCGAGACCTTTCATCCCCAAAAAGAATTTTTGACCTACCAAATTTTCCGTTCACAGTGGACAACATGATGCTTACAACAAATGTTCAAATTTGCGAACTCCCATTTTAGTCAAGAAAAATATTCAATTCTGCACAACTTTTGTGATTTTCATTACCAATAAATAGAATTCCGCTCTCAAGTTAAGACATAAGATATCAATCTATGACTAAGCCACACAAACTTCATTTTACTCCATATGTCGTTACGGATATATAAGTTTTAGTTATTTCTCATGGAATAAAAAGTATCATTGAAGAAGTACATTTGCTAAGAATGTGGTATTTTATGCACACCGAATCTTTGTTGCTTCTATGCAGGCATCTCAATATAAAGGAAGGATTTTGGCTACTTCCTCCTAATTTGCTAAAGTGAAGTATAATTACAGTATGACATTCTTAGAAAGACCTAATCGTCGAAAGCTAGTGCAGCAGATTTGTGTGAACATCTAATTGCAGTTCATCAATAATTTGCCACAATATCAACAGTCTCTAAGCCAATAATAATCATCAGAAATGAGCCTCACACAAGCTGCTGGACAACATTTAACTCAGCTTTCAGATCCTAATTCGTAGCATCATAAATGCGGCTAGTTAGGCCGGTAGTGCAGCATAAATGTTTAAGGAACCTAATTGGCTCATTAATCCCCCATAAAATATCTCTGCCCATTGTCTCGTATAAAATTCGATATTATTAGCAGAGGAACATTTTATATTTATATTCAATATTCAGCAACATTGTTCCTGAAATGTGGGCTGAGGTACACTCTGTGGATAACTGAAATATTCATAATCATTATGTTATTTAATATTTGTATTTCCCATCCAATTCATTTTCATTGGCTATTGTGTTCTGGCTATGGCTATTAAAATGAGGCCAACCAATGACGATGATACCGAGTCTAATCATGTGACATGCATTTAATATTAGCCAAGTTTTAAATCTACTAATACCGGCATAATATAGCACATTTAATTTTCTATGCATTTTGAATATACAGTAGACTATATTTTATATTGATATTTTAGAAAAAAATATTTGGCAAAACTAAAATGATTTTGGCGGTTTAAATAAAATAATTTAATTCAAACCCAGAAAAAATACGATAATATTCCTCCATTATAAATACAATAAAGGGAAAGATCAGCGTCGTAGAGAGTTCGCTATGTTACACTCTATATCATTTTGGTTACGTATAAAAAATCAAATTCGTTCAATAACACTGTGCAACATTAAAAACATCCACCAAAAACAAAAGCCAGCAATTATGAAACGAGATCTATCATTAAAGAGACGTATATTGCCGTTTTCAAAGTTTGTAGTCACAAAGTGACCTAAGAGGTGGCATCTCGTCCACATCTTTTCAAATCTTCGGATTAAGATTCCCGTGATGAGTACGATGGTGCTGAGTCCTGTTGGAATGTTCAAGGTCTCCAGCCAAAATTTTTGCGTGCCCAAGACTTTAATACACCCTCCAAAATATTTTCGCCATCATATTCGGCATTTATTCATGCCACGGTCAGTTAATATGAGCGGAGAGCGACCATCGTCTGTTATGGCGGCCCACACCATCACCATGGCCAGAGTTCTAGTGGGCAACCAAAGGTGCACATTTTCAGCTGACCTCTTTGGCAAGTAAACACGATCATTTTGTTCGTTTACAAACTGCTGGACAAAGAATGTTTTCTCATTGGAGAAAACCAAATTCGGCAGTTCACCACTCTCGGCCAAGTGAAGAAACTCTTTAGCTCTTCTTACACTTTTTGGAATATTAATGGCTTTACCCCGAGCTCATTTTTCAATATTTGCCGGATGGAATATTCCGGTATGTTAGCTCACGGGCCACTGCGACGCGTGTTTCGATCAAGTCGTTTCTTTACTTTTCGAACCATTTCTGCTGATGTTGCTGTTTTCTTCCGTCCACTTCCTTGACGTCGGGCTACGCTACCAGCATCACGGTAACAAGCGATGATACGAAACACAAACGATTTATTCAAATTTAAATGCTGGTGTGCCTTAACGATAGCCACTTGTGGTTTTCCAGCCAAACATAAAAAATCACACTATCACGATTGAATTCCATCTCGAATAACTTGTTTTCTGGAAAATTCTTACCAAAATGCTTTTGTGGGCTTGAAAATAATGAGCTGTCAAGGGAAATGGCAGCAGTCTGAAGTTGGTTGCAGTTTTTTCATCTCACCAATCAGTTTTGATGGTTTAAGATTTTTGATTTTTTTATACCCCCCACCATACTATGGAAGGAATATTAACTTTTTCATTCCGTTTGTAACTCCTTGAAATACTCATGTCAGACCCAACAAAGTATATATATTATTGATCAACGTAAAATTCTAAGTCGATTTAGCGATGTCCGTCTGTCTGTCTGTTGTAATCTTTCGAACGAATTGAGATAGAATGCTAAAGTTTTGCACACGTGTTTATTTTTCCAGTAGGCAGGTCAAGTTCGTAAATGGCCCATGTTGGTCCACGTTTTCATATAGCCCCCATATAACGGTACCTCCCGATATTCGGTATTTGGACGATTTTAGCGACATTATTCACCGGAATTGTTTCAAATTTGGTATTTGAAGTTCGAAATGGATACTACAGCCTATGACAGAAAATTATCTGTGCAGGTCCACGTCTTCATATAACCCCCATATAATGGTACCTCCCTTCGAAGTTCGAAATGAATACTAAAGGCTAAGAGAGAAAATTGTCTGTGCAGGTCCACGTCTTCGTATAGCCCCCCATATAACGGTACCTCCCGATATTCGGTATTTTGATGATTTTAGCGACATTATTCACCGGAATTGTTTCAAATTTGGTGTTTGAAGTTCGTAATGAATACTACAGCCTATGCCAAAAAATTGTCTGTGCAGGTCCACGTCTTCGTATAGCCCCCATATAACGGTACCTCCCAAAATTCGGTATTTTGATGATTTTAGCGTCATTATTTAACGGAATTGTTTAAAATTACGTATTTAGAGTTCGTAATGGAAACTACAGTCTGTGACACAAAAATGTCTATGTAGGTCCAAGTCTTCGTATAGGCCCCATATATCAATAGCTCCCTATATTCGGTAGATGCCAAACCCACCGAAAATTTTGGGAGATGTCGTATTTGACGTTCGTAATGGATGCTATAGCCTGTGACAGAAAATTGTCTATGCTGGTCCAGGTCTTCGCACAGCTCCGATATAACGGTACCTCCCTATATACGATATTTTGATGATTTTAGCTACATTATTCACCGTTTATTTCAAGTTTCGAATTTCAATATGGTAATGGCTTATGACAAACAAGGCCTATGTAGGTCCATGTCGTATAGACCCCAATATAACGACTATATTTGGTGTTTTTAAAATTTTAACAGAATTTTTTAAGGACTTTATTTTTTGAAAATTTCCAAATTCGTTCCAAATGTTGGAGGGTATTCAAAGTTCGGTCCGGTCGAACTTACTGGCTGCAGAGGATATATATCATTTGATACGACCAAAACGTGTCTCATCGCAATAACGGTTTTAGACCTTAGGTCTCTTTGGACCCAATCCGTTTCAGGACATTCCGAGTCGATCTAGAGGTGTCCGTCCATCCGTCTGTTTGGCTGGATGGTGCACACTATAACTCTCGAAGGGAATATCCGATTTGGTCCAAATTTGGTACATATTATGTCAAACTTAGGGTTCGGAAATGGTTCATAGAATAGTAATTGTCGTATGGCTATTGAGTTCAAGAAGTTTGCCACGTCCATATAAATTGAATACTCCGCAACAACTAAATAGTGACAACCCCTTCGTATTGTTATTTATCTGTCTGCAATACTCCAAAGATTTGCATGGATACAACATTTCAAAGCATGTAGTTGCCAATGATGATTCATCAATTACAACCGCTAACAGTTTGTGTCGCATAATATCTTCCATGACACGTATTATTGGAGCGAGTTTATTTGACCACTTTTCAGTTGGGCCTTTTAGTGGGTTTGCATTGATGCTATCGCATAAAAACATTTTTACGCACTGAAATACTTTATTGCGAATTTCACTTTGAGTTACTCACAAATATCGAACAGCGTCGTCAATATGGGTGCTCGTGTCGTAAATTTCGGACATATGAGATTGTAACGGTGTTTACGTGTCCTATTTAATCCGTTAACACTTGGCCACACAACTCAATACAAAAATACGTTACCAAGATATGACCACATAAGAGATATGAATACGTTCAGATTATACAAGGGTGGATGACAATAAAATATTGAATTGAAATAAACCTAAATCCATTAGAATTGCAAACCAAAAGTCAGAATATATAAAAATGGCTTTTTTCAATTATGATCCAGCATAACGTTTTAGTAGATATATGATTTCATTTGTTATTTATATATTAACTAGCTGACCCTGTCCGCGTTGCCGGCCCGTAGTTTTAGTCTATTATGCATATTTGTCAAAGCATAATTATTCAAAGATATGACTGTTATAAGTGTTCATGTACTGGTAGATTAATTTTTAGTTTTTAGTCAAATGAGCAGTAATTTGGAATTTACTGTATTTTTTACACCTCATAATTGAGGGCTGAATGATTTAAGAATAGCCAAAGTTAATTACTTTTTTAAACCCATTAACACCTCAGATTGTGCATTAGAGTTGTCATAAGTCCGCCAAAAGGTGGACTTGTGGGGGTACTATTACATGGAGAAAATTCTAAAATTTGAAGATAAGTTGAAATTTTTGTGTACGATTTTCACCCCCCCCAAATACACATTTTTAGCCAAATCCTTTGAAATAAGGTAAAATCAGGAAGTACCTTCATATGGGCACTACTGCGAAACATCGACCTACATTGAAAACTTTCTTCACCCCTTATAATCCAAGATGACAAATAGAGGCCAAATCGAAAATATAGCAGAACAACATAGCATGTCAAACTGAAAAAAATTCACGTGATTTAAATAAGTAAAAATAATTTTATCCATCTCATAATTGAGGGCAGACTGATTTCAGGATAATCAAATATAATTACTATTTTACTCCAATTACCGTAAGATGAGAACTAATTTTATTTGTCATTTAAATTGTAAATTGGAGACGCCATAAAGTCCATATTTTTCATCATAGTATAATTCAATGACGATTCAACAAATATTCGGTCCCGTGCTACTTTCTTATATTTATAATTTGTTCTTGTTTTTCACAATTTATTTGATTTGGGATGTACATCTATATCTACATTCCCAACCAATATTCTCTTGGGGGTTACAAATTCAATAGAATACAAAATTTTCTTTTCTGACCACACATTAGATGTGGAAGTGGACTTGGGATACTCCAATGTGGGGACTTTACATGAATAAATTTCTATGTGGCAATTATCTGTACGATGGTTCCTTACGCCAGGGTAGCATAAATACAATTTTTTAGTGGTCAAGATCAATATGGGCCCTACTCCGAGAATTTTCTACTCCCTTAGAAACAAAGATATTTGGCCAAAAATAGAAGAAAATGACGAAGACTTCAAAAATAGCTTAAATCATACAATGGTTATTTATGATCGATATCATATATCATATTGCAGGTCATGCAAAAGCGATTTAAGGTATCTTAAGTGTTCGGGAAGAATTTTTGGAAGGATAGAAATCCTTTTCTTACTAAAAGTCCCATTCGCTCTACTATTTTGCACCCTTTATATTTGGTACTTTACTGATTGTAGTCCCAAAAATTTTTGCATTTTGAGCTCTCATTGGACGGATTATTGTCACATGAAAAAAGTAGGTCCACGCTTTGAAATGAGCCCCATTAGTCTTTTTCGGTCATTTTTGTTTGTTTAAATGTCTGCGCATCTTCCAGCTGAAGCACGATGTAGGCCCTGGAGTTAAAAGCTACATGTTAGTTACAATCGTATTTCGCACTTATTTCATTTTTTGGTGAAAAATTGTATATAGTGAAAAATTATTCTTTATTTCGTTCACAAAAAATCCACTGAATTCAATATGATAATACAAATTGAAAAAAAAAAATGACAAAAGAATAATAACAAATTGAAAAAATCTTCAACTTGTTCGCTGATTTTTTACAGCAACTGTTTAAAGATCCTTACAAAGTTTGTCAATAGAATGTACTTTTATTTTAAAATTCAATTCCATTGGACATTTTTTTCGATATTTTCCCGTTTTGAGAATTTTTGTAATGAGATCTCTTTTTTCGTAATTTTTTTTAGCGATTTTAAAAAGGTTATTATCTTCTAACTTTGGTGTGACCGCGTTAAATTATTTCGATATCATCTATTCCGTTTCGCCACCACATAATTCGGTACTACACTTCCATGTAACCCGCCTTCAATTTCAGTTCTCAAGAAATGAAGTCAATTAAATAAATTGATATTATGATATTCGAATTCAAAAATAAAATATAAAAAACACTACAAATGTACATTAGAAAAAAGTAAGTCAAAATGGAAAAAAATCATGCAAAATAAAACATTACTATTGTACATTGCAAAAGTCAAAATGAAAATGTTAATATATCACATTTTTACGTGATTTTTTTGTATATTATCCTTTTCGGATAGGAGACAATTCCGAATTTGTATGAATCATTAAAATCAGTTCAGCGGTTCTTAAGTTATAAGCGTAGTAACTAACACAACTTTCATTTATATATATAGATAGATTAATTTATTTATTTATAAATTGAAAAAAATAATTTATTTATATTATCACTAGCTGGCCCGGTCCGCGTTGCCGGCCCGTAGTTTTTGTCTATTATGCATATATTCCCAAGCATAATTATTCACAGATATGACTGATATAAGTGTTCACGTACAGGTCGATTTAAAGTGTTTTAAAATACCTGTACCCATTTTTAACCAGTGGGCTTCAATATTTAAACCGTGGGCTTCAACTGTGTGGATGTGCTATACAAATCTATTAAAAAGTATATATCAATCTTATCGACATATAAGGGATCAAATTAATTTTTAATATGGTAAAAATCTTCCAGTCAAATGAGCAGTAATTTGGAATTTGCTGTGTTTTGTATACTACATAATTGAGGGCTGAATGATTTAAGAATAGCCAAAGTTAATTACTTTTTTAAACCCATTAGCAACTTAGATTGTGCATTAGAGTCCTCATAAGTCCCCCTAACCATGTCAGTCTGTTTGTCCGCCAAAAGGTGGGCTTGAGAGGGTATTATAACATGGATAAAAATTCTAAAATTTGTAGATATGTTGAAATTTTAGTGTAAGATTTTCACCCCCCCAAATACGCATTATTAGCCAAATTCTTTGAAATGTGGTTAAATTAGGAGGTACCTTCTTTATATGGGCACTACTCCGAAACATCGACCTACATTGAAAACTTTCTTCTACCCCTTATAATCCAAGATGACAAATAGAGGCCAAATCAAAAATATAGCAGAACAATATAGCATGTCATAGCATTTCGCGTGATTTAAATAAGTAAAAATAGTTTTATCCACCTCATAATTGAGGGCAGAATGATAAGATGGGAATTAATTTTATTTGCCATCTAAATTGTAAGTTGGAGACCCCTTAAAAGTACGTTTATATATATGAGGGTTAACCCACTGGATTTGGATTTAAATTGTCATATCCATTACTTTTACTTCAAATAAATCCTCTCAAAGTAGGTTAACCCTACAAAAAGTTCTAACGTAAACATGGCATAAAGTCCATATTTTCATCATAGGATAATTCAATGATGATTAAACAAATATTCGGTCCCGTGCTATTTTCTTATATTTGTAATTTGTTCATGTTTCCACAATTTATTTCATATGGATGCACATCCCAAATCTACGTTCCCAACCAATATTATCTTGGGGGTTAAAAATTCAATAGAATACAAAATTTTCTTTTCTGACCACACATTAGATGTGAAAGTGGACTTGGGGATACTCCAATGTGGGGACTTTACTTAAATAAATTCCTATGTGGCAATTATCTGTATGATGGTTCCCTACCCCAGGGTGGCATAAATAAAATTTTTTAGCCAAATCAATTGATGAATGTGGTCAATACCAATATGGGCCCTACTCTGAAAATTTCAAATTTTATGCGAAGAGGTTATCTACCCCCTTAGAAACAAAAATGTCAAATAAGGGCCAAAAAATGAAAAAAGTGGCCGGCCAAGACCCCAAAAATAACTTAAATCATAGATGGTTATATAAATATGAAATCGGGTTGTTCCCTTATCCATGAGTTATGACCGATATAAAGACCTGCAAAAGTGATTTTAGGTATTTTGAATGTTTGGGAAGAATTTCTGGAAGGATATAAAACCTTTTCTTACTAAAAGTCCCATTCGCTCTACTATTTTGCACCTTTTATTTCAATATTGGTATATTACTTATTATTCTCCCAAAGAATTTTGCATTTTGAGCTCTCATTGGACGGATCATTGTCACGCTTTGAAATGAGCCCCATTAAGCTTTTTCGGTCATTTTTGTTTGTTTAAATGTGTTCGCATCTTCCAGCTAACCCACGATGTAGGCCCTGGAGTTGAAAGGTAGATGTCAGTTAACATCCTATTTCGCACTTATTTAATTTTTTAGTGAAAAATTATTCTTTATTTTGTTCACAAAAAATCCACTGAATTCAATATGATAATACAAATTGAAAAAAAAAATTTGACAAAAAAAGAATAACAAATTGAAAAAGTCTTCAACTTTTTCGTTGATTTTTTACAGCAAATGTTTTAAGATCCTTCCTTACAAAGTTTGTCAATAGAATGTACTATTACTTTTAAATTCGATTCCATTGAAAATGTTTTTTTGATTTTTGCAATGAGATCTCTTTTTCATGATTTTTCAGCGATTTAGAAAAAGTAATTATCTTTTAACTTTGGTGTGACCGCGTTAAATTATTTCGATATCATCTATTCCGTTTCGCCACCACATAATTCGCTACTACACTTCCATGTCACCCGCCATCAATTTCAGTTCTCAAGAAATCAAGTCAATTAAATAAATTGGTATTAATATTCGAATTCAAAAATAAAATATAAAAAACACTACAAATGTACATTAGAAAAAAGTAAGTCAAAATGGAAAAAAATCATGCAAAATAAAACATTACTATTGTACATTGCAAAAGTCAAAATGAAAATGTTAATATATCACATTTTTACGTGATTTTTTTGTATATTATCCTTTTCGGATAGGAGACAATTCCGAATTTGTATGAATCATTAAAATCAGTTCAGCGGTTCTTAAGTTATAAGCGTAGTAACTAACACAACTTACATTTATATATATAGATTGATAGCATCGACATAATATAAGCCTCCAAAAAGATTTCTGCGTTTCCGCCTAATGTCCATGAACCCATCCACTAATGCAACACTCACTTGGCTCGTTAAAGCGACACTCAAAAATTCTTTGTATCGAACGGCCATTATGGTGGACAGAAAATAAATGAATATTGGCAATTTTCAGGGTCACCTTCTTCACCCCTTCGGGAGAAGGCCACTCGAATGTCGACGGCCTTCCATTAATACATAAAATTATTTTCTATCCGATACGTGTCCCCATTTCGTAGGGGAAAGAATGAAATACATTTGGCAGTGCATTAACCGCCCATCATTCACTGTATCCTCAAAATTTATGTGAGATATCGAAATCGGAATGATTTACACCATAAATTGAATCATTGCGTACGTTATTGTCAAATTAGTAAACAATGTAGTCCACAAATACAAACACACATACATGTTTGAGCAAATGGAAGGATCTCCATCGATGATTTACAATCTTCTAATGGTAGTTATATTGGACGTAAATAATTCCAGATGAAATCGAAGCGAAGATGTGAAACAAGATGGCCTATGAGAAAGTTGCATAAAATTTGTGAGAGAGGGGGCGGTCCGAAAGACTGGATCAATCTATATAGTCCATTTTCGAAAGTTTGTTAGAAAGAAATGATATACAATTTCGTACCAAATCAGAGATGCCATTCGATGAATGTGAAAATTAGGGGTTTTCCAAATTTCAGCCATTTGTGTGGAGATTACAAAGGAATACAATAAATAGGGAATTTCCGAAAGGGATGTGAAATATGTAATTAAACATTTTTGCCCAATCCGAAAAAATCGACAAATCATGACCACATTCGAATTTAATCTATGATTGAACATTCTGATGATAAAAGTTACATCGGGACAAAATTCTATTAGTTCACAAAAGCCCATTAGACGAAAGAGCGGTTGTCTGGAGAAGTTTTGAAGAGGAAAATATTTCGGTTTTTTCGATTTTTTTTATTGGTATAGGAGATTTGTTTTTTTGTAAAAGACAAAATTTTCGAGTGCATATTTTAATTTTATCGTTTTAAGGAAGTTTGACGTAAAAACGTAAGCGAATCCATACCGGGTGGAATGAAAATACTGCAACCAACTTCAAACTGCAGTCATTTCTAAGCCACTCGTCCGAATTAAAATTATTAAAATTATTCCAGTAACAGCTCATTTTATTGTTTATAAGCGTACAAAAGCACTTTGGTGAGAATTTTCCAGAAAAAAATTTTTCGTGATGGAATTCAGGCGTGATAGTTCGATTGTTTTATATTTGGCTGGAAAACCACAAGTGGCTTTAGTTAGAGCACTCTAGCATTTAAATGTGAATAAATCTTTTGTGTCTCGTACCATCGCTCGTTACCGTGATACTGATAGCGAAGTTCGACGTAAAGGAAGTGGACGGAAGAAAACAGAAACATCAGCAGAAATGGTTCGAAAAGTAAATAAGCGACTTGATCGCGTCACAGTGGCCGAAAAATGACTCGTGAGCTAAGCATATCGCAATATACCATTTGGCAAATATTGAAAAATGAGCTCGGGGTAAATCCATTGAAATTCCAAAAAGTGCAAGAACTTACATCGCAACAGAAAATTAATGACTCATAAGAGCTAAAGAGTTGCTTCGGTTGGCCGAAAGTGGTGAACTCCCGAATTTGGTTTTCTCCGATGAGAAAACATTCGTTGTCCAACAGTTTGTAAAAAAAACAAAATGATCGTGTTTACTTGCCAAAGAGGTCACTTGAAAATGTGCACCTTCGGTTGGCAACTAGAACTCAAGCGCCGGCCATGGTGATGGTGTGGGCCGCTATAACAGCCGATGGTCGCTCTCCGCTCGTAATAATCGACCGTGGCATCAGAATAAATGCCGAATATTATTGCGAAAATATTCTGAAGGATGTATTAAAGCCTTGGGCACGCAAACATTTTGTCGGCAGACCTTGAACATTCCAACAGGACTCAGCACGCGCCAACCAAGAATGAGGTTCCTCGCTTCATTTCCAGCGCACAATGGCCACCAAAATCTCCGGATACCAATTCATTGGACTATTGTGTCTGGATTATTTTGGAAAGCAAGTTTGGCACTAAAAAATACCAAAGTGTCGATCACCTCAAGCTAGCGCTGCGCCGGGAATGAGCCAAAATACCGCAGAGCAACATTCGGGCATCGTGTGACGGTTTCATTGGCCGTTTGAAGGCCACAATTCGTGCCAAAGGTGACCAATTCGAACAAATCTAAACTTATTCTAAAATTTGATGCCATTTCCGACATTATTTACTTTCATTCAATAAAATTTAAAAAAAAAAATGTATAAAAATTATGGCGTTTGACTTTGTTGCAGTGTTTTCTCTTGCCCTTTATGTAGACAATGTATTGCCTGCTGAAGTAGAACCCACTATGTTTGAAAAATAGACTTAGTGACTTACGCTGCTCAAGAATATATAATTTATAGTGTCTTACTTGATGATCTTACGGGAATGACAAAGTTAATATATGGTGGAGGGCATACAAATGATTTCAAGAGTCCCATGCGCACATCTTTATGGGAGAATACATTGAAGTGAAAATTCGTCATCGGCTCCCCTCCCTTTATTCGCAAGAAAGTAGTCACTCGAACGGAATTAACTAATTCTTGTATTCGTCCACAAGCATCTTCTTAAAATTTCATAATCATCAACAATCATCAAAGACGAATGCTATAAATCATTACAACAACACCACCCTCCACCCCCACCTACGAAATATTAACAAAATACCCTCATCGCTGTAATGCCGGCCAACAACAATAACAACAATAACAACGTCTTGTAAATTATTCATTAAATATTATACATTTCAGTGTTCATACATCTCAAGCCCCTTCCAATCTCCGCATGTTACCGCCACAGTGAGTGACGTTAGCAGCCATGATTATAAAGTCCTCTTTCAAAAGATGGAAATGGTAAAAATCAAGATTGACGTTCAAGATTAATTGCTATTTGGAATATTTATATTTATTTTTTTCGAATGGGAATTTAAATGCCGAGGAGGATGCTGGCGAAAGACCAGCACTTGGATCAAATAATTCATAAATATTTTAAGATATTCATTTGGATGTTTTAATTCCTTCAGGATTTATGCAAATTTCCGTTTTGATTATAAAAATCGATAAAAATATTTATAGAAAATGAAAAACAAATATAATTAAGAGAAAATGCAATTTTCAAATCGTAAGAAAACGAAATGCACATCTGTGAATGAATTTTAGATCAGACAATTAACTACAAATCCAAATGATAGCAATGAAGTCAACGCAACGAACTTCTGTATTTTCTAGAACCAAGGGAATTGCGATATGTAGCTCACAAAAAAAAACAACTCGAGCATAAAGATGGAATTTCTAAAAGAAACAAGCCTTCAGTTAAAAAAGCTATAATTATATGTTGGTCGAGAAAGGCACATATATACAGGGTCTTTATAGCCACCAGAAGAAAAATAGACGAACTAGACCAAAAAAGGATTTTCAAGGAAATTGGAATTTCAATGGCTTTACCCCGAGCTCATTTTTCAATATTTGCCGAATGGAATATTGCGATATGTTCAGCTCACGAGCCATTTCTCGGCCACTGCGACGCAGGTTTCGATCACGTCGCTTCTTTACTTTTCGAATAATTTCTGCTGATGTTTCTGTTTTCTTCCGTCCACTTCCCTGACATCGGGCTACGCTACCAGCATCACGGTAACGAGCGATGGTACGAGACACAAAAGATTTATTCACATTTAAATGCTGGAGTGCTCTAACGATAGCCACTTGTGGTTTTCCAGCCAAATATAAAGAAGTCACACTATCACGCTTGAATTCCATCACGAATAACTTTTTTCTTGGAAAATTGTTACCAAAATGTTTTTGTACGCGTGTAAAGAATATAATGAGCTGTCACTGCAATAATTTGAACAGCTGTCGGACGAGTGGCTTTGAAATGACAGCAGTCTAAAGTTGGTTACAGTTTTTTCATCTCACCCTATATAGAGATCTATGTTGATGTATCTTCTTTTCTCTTTCCCTTTTCGACGAATTTGTCTCAAGCATTATAACTAAATGTAATACTGTCAATTTTTTGGAGGGTGAAATTCTCTAATTGCAAATTCCGACTCTCGGTTTGACTGTAGCGTGCAATAACCTCCAAGAGAGAGTACAATAACTCTGTAGTATTAAAATCAGGCTTACGTCAGTTTTTTAGTAGAGCTCCCGTAACAAAAGAATTTATTTCGAGTAGATCATACCACCTGTCAACATTTGGCTTTAGAGGAGTTGTAGTTTGCTATAGAGTGCATGATATCACATGGATACGGATTATACTAAAACAAGTTAAAAAACAGTAAGTTCGACCGGGCCAAACTTTGAATGCCCTCCACCATTTGGAATGAATTTGGAAATTTTCAAAAAATAAAATTCTTAAAAAATTCTGTTTAAATTTTAAAAAATACCGAATATAGCCGTTTTGTTGGGGTCTATACGACGTGGACCTACAAAGGCATTGTTTGTCATAAGCCATTACCATATTCAAATTCCATAACTTGAAATATACGGTGAATAATGTAGCTAAAATCATCAAAATATCGTATATAGGGAGGTAGCGTTATATCGGAGCTGTGTGAAGACCTGGACCAGCCAGACAATTTTTTGTCAGAGGCTGTAGCATCCATTACGAAGTTTAAATATGACAACTCAAACAATATTGGTGGGTATTGTACCTAAACTCGTCGAAATACCGAATATAGGAAGATACTGATATATGGTGGGCTATACGAAGACGTAGACCTGCACAGACAATTTTCTGTCGTAGGCTGTAGTATCCATTACGAACTTCAAATACCAACTTTGAAGCAATTCCGGTTAATTCCCAGTTACGAACTTAATCTGCCTACTGGAAAAATAAACATATATGCCAAATTTTAGCCTTCTATCTCAATTCAATTCAATTCGTTCGAAAGATAGCGTGATTACAACAGACAGACAGACGGACATCGCTAAATCGCCTTAGAATTTTACGCTGATCAAGAATATATATATATATATAAATAAATATATATATATATATATATATATATATATATATATATATATATATATATATATATATATATATATATATATATATATATATATATATATATATATATATATATATATATTTTTTTTTTTTTTTTTTTTTTTTTTTTTTTTTTTTTTTTGGGTCTGACATGAGTAGTTACAAACGGAATGACAAAGTTAAAATACCCTCCAGAGTATGGTATAGGGTATAAAAATATATATCGGACCCGATTTCCGCCAAATGGGAACGTACGTACTGAAATTCACTCCATTTGGGCTGATATTACCCATTATTTGCACAATAAACCTGAAATCGGATTAAGGATATATATGGGAGCTATATCCAAATCTTAGCAATTCTCTATAAAAATTAGCAAAGGTATTTCCGAGCTCTATGAGATATGTGGTACCAAATATCATTGTTGTCGAATGCATATTACGAATTTAAGGGACTTAATCCCAAATCGGATGAAACATATATATGGGAGCAATAGCTATACCGATTTTCTACAGATTTCATTTACTTCCTGCTAGACTGAATTCGGTGGGATGTACAAAAATACAGGTCATTTGGACTTATATTAGCCATTTTGTGCACAATTAATCCGAAATCTGTTGAAGCTATATGGGAGATATATCTAAATCTGATCCGATAAAAAGTATTAGTCGGTTTCCCCGACAGATGTATACCCTCAGCCCATGTATGTTTATTTACATATATGTATTTTGACTTCCGTTCTAATTATCCAAGCTTTTGATACTTTATGGGGGAGGTTTTAAAAGGGTTATTCTGTATTTTCCATTTTGTATCTGACCAAAGTCTGATATAAATACTACAACGTGCCAGATTTGGAATATATCGACTACATCCTGTACTTTATATGAGATATGTGATTATATTTGAAAAATGTTTAAACATGCGCGATGTACCAAATACAGTTCGACGGAGTATTTCACTTCATTTAATATTGAAAAAAGTTTTGGGATGTGCAAAATTTAAAGAAAATCTAACACTTATTTTACAATTCTAAAGAAATAAATGTTAGTCAAGAGTTTTACCAGAACGAGTGGATCGAAATATTCAATAGATGTTAACAAAAATATCGAGATACATGAAGTTTGATGAAAATCGCTGACTTGCTTGGTGTGTTATAAGGGTTATACTTATTAGAAATGTTGACCCCGGGTGATGGATGTAGCAGAAGGAGCGAGCCAAAAAATTCTATATTCACATCAGATTTCTGGCTAAGATAAATATTTAGATAAACCAAGTTTGAAATAGCTGACTTGTTTCGCAAATAATTATTCAAAATATTGACCCTTTGTGAGGAAGGTACCAGAAGGAGTAAACCGATATACTCCATCTTCGCATCGCAGATCTTGTGTTAGTGGAAATGTTGGAGTGTATAAAGCTTAAAATGATGCTTGTTTCTCATTTTATGAGAGTTTGGGTTATTCCAAATGTCGACCTGTTGTGGGGGAGGTACCAGAAGCAGTGGACCGATATAGTCCATCTTCACATCAGACTTTGTGTTAAAAAATATTGGGATAATAGAGGAAAGATAATCCGATTTTGCTCCAACTTTGCAAATCCTAATATTTGCATCAGTGCCACGCCATCCACAACATACACAGGTGGTAGAGGTCGAACCATTTCTTCTGGTACCTTCCCCAAGTAGGGCTCAAGATTTTGAATAACAAAAAGCTCAAAGAACGTGAAATAAGCATCAAACTCTCTTCAAATTTCACACATCCAAATATTTTTGTTAACCCAGGATCCGTTGTCATAACTAGCCATAACTTGCCATTTTTCGTAACCAGAAACCGGAGGTGAATTGGAATTCATGATTTCGCATAAAATTGGATATAAATGTTCGATTTTCTTGTACTTTTTCCCATACCAATGTTTTTATTTGTATTGGATTAAGTGTGAAATATAGAATACTTCGGTCGACTATAACTAGTACCATGGCCCATTCCTTCGGAACCAACTCCATAGAGGGTCAACAATTTGAATAATCATTACAGAGGTCAAAAATATATAATTAGATAATCGAACATTGACTGAGAGTAAACATCGGTCGACAAAACCAACTTATACCTTTTAAATTGTTTTATTTCTCTTTCAAGGCAAGAAAAATAGTGTGAAATTTGCAGTGCCAGAGAGGCGCAGTAATATTTGATGTGGATGATGTTTTGAGAGGGTCGTTTTTGGAAAATAGTATTTATTTCAAAGTAACGATGAGAGCACAAAAAAAAAACAAAATATCTGATTGGCTGTTAATTTTCCTTGCACTAGTATTGTTCGCTTATGAATTATCCTTGCAAATCTTTCAAATCTACATTTAAATAAAACTCAATCTCAATAAATTATATTAACCGAAGGTCGTGATTTATGCGTTACACTCAATAATATTTTACATTGCAATAAATGACAGCTTTCTTCTCTCTCATTCGACAACAATATTGAAATAATTTCAGGACATTCAAGTTTATGACTTAATTAAAAGTTTGTCTGACAAACACTCAACGAACTGTGCAACGCACTAACCATTAAACACCAGCAACGACATAAAGATAAATATAATGGAAATAAGCTGGTGTATTTTGGCGTCAATCAGTGCGTGTCGCCACCCAATTTTGCGTGCAACCAATCGCAGGCAATAAAAGTTCATGCCGCCCCCCAAAAAAACGGCAGCCACAAACGGGACATTAAATTTCTAAAATGGCACTGTCTAAAATCGTTAAAAGGTCGAGTCATTGCAACATCTGATTGTCAAGTACGTGTTTATTTCCGAACACACATTTCACTTGTCGTTCACGGGGATTGCGAAGTATGTTCAACAGGTATTTGAATTTTCAATATGCTAACATTTAGAGATCACTTTTATTTTGAAAAATTAAACTACCGAGTATTATTTTTTTTTTTAAATAATTAAAAAAAAAACAAGTAAGCAAAGGCTATAGTCGCGCGGAGCCGACCATGTGATACCCTACAACACTACGATATGTTTGAAGTCTCCTTATATCCAAATTCATTTTGGAAGATTTCGTTTTTGAAATAATGTCAAACAGCCCTGCCCAGATGTTACCCTTAGGTTTTTGACCCGGAGAATTTGGCCAATATTTGTTGTATTCAAGGCCATTTCACACGGAAGTTGTGGTCCATTTATAGTTAAATATAAACCAATAGTCATCCAAAATGCTAGACTTCTTCCCTGTCCTAATGCGAAATTCCTGATGCGAAATTCCGTGTCGATTAGTTTTCAATTGTGGCCTATAAAACAAATACAAAATTAGAAAAATTTATTTTGTTTTAATGTACATCTTAAGAACAATAGGCTTTAATTTTGACCCTAACGCTATCCCATGTAATTTCGTGAGGATCGGACGATAATTGCGACATGCATATAATATCCTCAAAGCGTAGTGTTGAGAGGTGTAAAAGTTTAGTAAATTTTCAATTCAAAATTGTTTGTCAAATTGAAAAAATCGCATGCGACAAAAAATAAGACAAAAATTAAAAAAAAATAAACAAAAGATATTCACTCATTTATTGGTATATTTTTTCGCGATTCTCTTAGATTTTATCCATTTCTGGCCAGAGACCATTCCGAATTGAAAATCGGCTCAGTGGTTCTTGACTTGTTAGCAGAATAAATAAGATCTATTTCTTTTACATATATATTATTCCTATTTTGCTATATATCCGATTTCTTGGCTATCAGAATCACTATAATGCTCAGGAGTGACCTTTTAATGCTATTGTGATTTGGCTAGGATTAACAATATTCGCGGTTTAGTGCAATTTTTTCTATTTTCTTACATAAAAGTTAGGGTCTATTCTACACGCTAAATATTGTCCGATGGGCACCCAAATTGGTGAGCTTAAGCCCAGTCCTAAATTCTAATTCCATGAAAATTTCAGGGTCGATTGGTTCATAATTATGGCCTATAAAGCAACTGCAAAATCAGGAAATTTTTTGGTCCATTTCAACCCCTCAATATTTTGCAATCATCTCCAAAAACAATAGGGTTCTATTCTGACCCTAACCCCACCTCCATTTTCAATTTTGTGAGGATCGGGCCATAATTGCGACCTGTAGATTGATTACAAATTTACATGGAGAGACGGACGGACGGACATACATAGCTAGATCGACTCAGCTCGGCGAGATAGGAGGATCCATGTATACTTTCCTATATGGGAAACCAATATTTCGAGGTGTTACATAATTTTTGGCCCAATCAAACTTATAATACCCCCAACACATAGTGTTGTAGGGTATAAATACAAGCACAAAAGAAGTTGAATTCGGCATGGTCGAACTCATAATATCCTCCACACTTGGCGACAACAGTGAGAAAAAAAATACATTTCGGTACAAGCACAGATCGTGAATTCTGATTACGGTTTGCTACAATTGGGTTGTTTCTTGGATAGTCGGTTCGATGTAATCGGATCGTATAGTCGACTTAGTGACAATCGAGAATAGCAGGCTCGATGATATTCCGTTTGTGTGGTCGGCTTAGTAACATTCGTGTTATAATATTCTGGTGCAGTAGGTTTTGAAAGCGAACGAACCGCGTTCGTTGTTTTTTTTTGTTGAGTTATTTTTGTCCTGAAGTACTACGATTATAACGACTGCCGCGAAGCGACTACTCTTGATTTCGGTCCAACTCCTACACTCGACTGCCATTGTTAATAAAGATTGAATATCTTATCCATCTGGCTATTCAGAGTGATTGAGAATTATTTCCTCATACATATCATAAATCTTTAGTATTCAAAATGTGGCTTAAATAGTCAAAATACCGAATATCCGAAGGTACCGTTATAACTAAACTAAAAGTTGTAAAGAACAATTTCAATAAAGGCAACAGGTTCATAGTGTGGATGAACCGTCCGCAGAAAACTACCAGGATAACGACCTCATGTTAAGAAAAATTATTGAAATAGAAAAAAACTTGAGTATGGTACAACAGAACTCCCCTCATTAAGAGGAGTCCCTACCCTCAGTATTTCCAGTAACTCCGTCCAAAGTTCCAAATATCGAGAACTACCGTTATATGGGGGTTATACCAAAACGTGGACCTATATGGACAAATGTCTACAACTTTAACTTGGCCAATAACAAAACTTAAATTTGAAACACTTCCGTTTGAAAATATGGTTAAAATTATAAGAGCATTGAATATCAGTTGCTAACGTTTTTTTGGGGCTATAGGCAATGTTCGGGCACAGGAGCTAGAACCCATTATGAGCTCTAAATATTGAATTCTAAGCTATTCCTGTAGAAACTGAGGTTAAAATCATAAAGTACCGAATATGAGAAGGTACAATTATATGGGGGCTATACGAAAATGTGAACTTGTATAGACAATGTTCTGCCTCAGAAGGTAGATCCCATTATAAACTCTTAATACCAAATAACAAAGTGCGACCAAAATCGTATGAGTAGGTACAATTCACCATACAGCCAACATTATTTGACGTAGAGCTTCAACATTTGGCAGAGCAATTTGTATTGTGTCTAGGATGATTGGTATTGAAAATGAGATATATAGGTTGTGGTATAGCCCCAATATAACGGTATTTTGATGATATCCCCCACATTTTTTAACGATTTGTCTAAAAATTGGTATTTGTAGGTATGTATAGGTCCACGATTTTGTATAAACCCTATATAACGGTACCTCCCGCCATTCGGTATTTTGATGATTTTTCCAAATTTTTGGGTTTTAATGGGTTCTAGCTCCGGTGGCGAAACATTTTATGTATAGATCCACGTTTTTGTATAGCCCCCATATAACGATACCTCTTGATATTCCATATTTCTACGATTTTCCACGTATTTGTCTAAAAATTGGTATTTGTAGTTCATAATGAGTTGGTTGAGGTTTGGGTATAGCTCCCATATATTTCGGCCGATTTCATGTATGTTATGCACCACACACGATGTGTATGTCCGATTCCAATGAAATTCTGAATGTGTGGCGGAAAAGCTCCAGTAGAGGAACATTGTATATATAGGTCCACGGGGGCAGAATATTTAGATTCACGTTTTCCTATAGCGCACGTATAACGCTACCTCCCGATACTCGGTATTTTGATAAACCGACATTTACCCACGAAATTGTTTCAAACTTGATATTTGAGAAGATTTGGTAGATGGCAATCCTTGAATTACGGCCTCGCTCACTTTGTGGTTTTTTGAAAAGTTCAACAGCATAACCCATACGGTCTTACTGTTACTTGTAGTTTAAAGTGGAACACGTTTGAATTCAGGTACTTTTATATAAAAATGTTTCCTCTATCCAATGGTGGAGGGTATTAAAATTTCGTCCTGGCAGAACTTAATGTTTTTTACTTGTTTTTATACCCTCCACCATTCTATGGAGGGTCTATTAACTTTGTCATTCCGTTTGTAACTCCTCGAAATATTTATAATAGACCACACACAGTATATATATTCGGGATCAGCGTAAAATTCTAAGACGATCTAGTGATGTCCGTCTGTCTGACTGTCCGTCCGTCTGTTGTAATCACGCTATCTTTCGATCGAATTGAGATAAAATGCTAAAATTGTGCATACATGCAAAATTTTGCATGGTAGGCTATACGAAACCATGGACCGTTTACGAACTGGTCCATGGTTTCGTATAGCCTACCATAACGGTACCTCTTCGTATAGTCCCCATATAACGGTACCTCCCGATAGTCGGTACTTTAATGATTTCAGCAACATTATTTACCAGAATAGTTTTAAATTTCGTTTTGGAAGATCTAAATGGGTACTACAATCTACGGCAAAAATTTTCGTATGCAGGTTCACGTCTTTGTATAGCCCCTATATGACGGTACCTCCCAATACTCTGTATTTTCATGATTTTTGCGACATTATTCACCGGAATTGTAACAAATTTCTTATTTAAAGTTCGCAATGGGTACTACAGCCTATGACAAAAAAAAACGTATGCAGGTTCACGATTTCGTATATCCTCCCCATATTCGATATTTCATTGATTTTAGCGACATTATTCACTGGAACTGTTTGAAATTTCGAATTTGAAGTTCGTAATGGGTACTACAGCATATGACAAAAAGGTTGACGTCTTCGTATAGTCCCCATATAACAGTTTCCAATTAAGTGGTAGTTTTCAGATTTTTTTTTTTTTTTTTTTTTTTTTTTTTTGAAAATTGTCAAGCTCTTCAAAATGGTGGAGGGTATTAAAAGTTCGGCCCGGCAGAACTTAAATACTTTTTTTTCAAGTTTCGTATTTGAATATTGTAATGGCTTATGACTGAAGTTGTCTACGTCTTAGTATAGACCCCAATATTACGGCTATATTCGGTATTTTTACTATTTAACAGAATTTTTTGATTAATTGATTCTTTTTAACATTTTCAAATTCGTTCCAAATGATGGAGGGGATCCAAAGTTCGTCCCGGCCGAACTTATTGCTTTTTTACTTGTTTATAGTCATAATTGCTCTCTACAGATCTCTGGTATTGGTAACGTACAATATAAAACTACGTCCCACAAACTGAATGAAAGTCGGCAATCGAAGATTATAAAATATAACTCCCCTAAATTAGTTCCATTCGATTACAAATTTCAACCGGTCCAAAGCAGTAAAAGACATTCAGTAATGATCACACATGGTATGATTTAGTATGAAGTTAATACTAAATATGCATACTTATGAACGGCTTCCTTATGGTCGACCCAACCGGACTTCTGTTCTTTCCTTACTTATTTATTTTCCACAAAATGCTGGAACTACTAACTTTTGAATGATATAAGAATTCGTATAATTATGGTCCATATTGAAGACGCCTCTTGAATGATTAACAATTAATTAGTAAATTACATTGACATCTGTCAAAATTATACTATATTTTTTAAGTGCAAATAATTGAAATGCTTAATGCAAAAGTACTGGCAACATGTTCCCTGCCATTATTCCGGCATTAATCAATTTAAATTTTATTGATTTTCATTTTCACGCAAAACTTCTCATCCTCCCATTCGCTGATGGTTTATTTAAAACAGCCAACATAAATGGCAAACACACAGAGTAATCACCCATCGTCTGACCTTGTGATGTGTGTACGTCATAATTGTTCCGCCATTGATGTGCACTTCAATCTTTTCCGCCATCCCCCTCCCCCTCTCCACCATCCCACTTCACGGTAAACGAAGGAAATTTATGGCTCTCATCATTGCAAAGTAGCAGTGAAAGTTGAAAGTTTGACTTTGGCCATTGTTCGCTTTTTATTGATTGATTAATGTTCGGCATTGTTCAACAAATAATGGGAAACGCGTAAGCAAACTTGGTATGTAAACGTATCTTCTTTCGAATATTTGTATGTGCGAACAGTGGCTAAAAGTAAAAGTTAAAGAGAGTGCTGACCGAATGGAGTGCCCAAAAGTGGCATGCAAAATTCAACATGGATGTAAACGATATAGATGTGCACATATATAAAATTGTAAAGTGAAGAGTGATTCAAGGAGACAGCTAGACGAGACAGCTGATAAGAACGCCTTTTGCCGAGAAATATTCGATTAAACGTAATTTTTGGCGATTAGAACTACACCAATTTCGGTTCTCATTCAAGAGAAGCTAATTAAAATTTAGAAATTCTATTTAAAACTTAGAAAATACGAACTCAAATTTATAAATTGTATTTCAAATTGCAATACTACATTTGAGATTCAGAAACTTATTTTAATATTCTGTTAAAAGAATGTTACTTCGTACAGTTTTGACTTGGAAATTCAAAAACTCCTTTATTAATTCAAAATTTCTAGTTGAAATTCAAATCTGAATTTGTAACATAATTTCTAAATGTTAATTAACAAATTCTGGTTCCAGTTTCATATTCTATTAAAACTAAAATTATCTTTGTAAAATTTTTCATTTAACTTCAGTTATAAAAGCCCATGGTAGTATTAAGAAAATAATATCATTTCAAGTAATCCTACCCAGCTCTGCAATTTCTGTAATTTGGATTCATAAATATATATTTTGACATCGAGATTTCGTCAAAAGTCTTTTCTTCGTGGCAAAAGTTTATCCGTGTGGAATCCCTCATATAGGAATGAATAGATGTCTGTGTTGAAATTAAACTACAGCCAATATAATTTGTGGTATCGTGGTATCGTCGATATACAGGGTGATAAAAAAACTGCAACAAAGTCAAACGCCATAATTTTAACATTTTTTTTTTTTAATTTTATCGAAAGAAAGCAAAAAATATCGGAAATACAATCAAATATTAGAATAAGTTTAGATTTGTTCGAGTTGGTCACCTTTGGCACGAATTATGGCCTTCAAACGGCCAATGAAATCATCACACGCTGCCCGAATGTTGCTCTGCGGTATTTTGACCCATTTCCGGCGAAGCGCTTGCTTGAGGTGATCGACACTTTGGTATTTTCTAGTGCCAACCTTGCTTTCCAAAATACTGTAGACACAATATCCCAACGGATTGGTATCTGGAGATTTTGGTGGCCTTTGTGCGTTGGAAATGAAGCAAGGAACCACATTTTGTAACCCTTATTGGGTGGCGCGTGGTGAGTGCAATCGTGCTGAGTCCTGTTGGAATGTCCAAGGTCTGCGGCCACAATGTTTGCGTGCCCAAGGCTTTAATAGACCCTCCAGAATATTTTCGCGATAATGTTCGGCATTTATTCTGATGCCACGGTCGATTTATACGAGCGGAGAGCGACCATCCGCTGTTATGGCGACCCACACCATCACCATGGCCGGCGCTTGAGTTTTGATGGCCAACCGTAGGTGCACATCTTCAGCTTTGTTTTTTGTTTATAAACTGCTGGACAACTATTGTTTTCTCATTGGAGAAAACCAAATTCGGCAGTTCACAACTTTCAGCCAAGCGAATCAACTCTTTAGCTCTTTTGAGCAACTCTTTAGCAATGTTGCGGTGTAAGTTATTGCACTTTTTGGAATTTCAATGGCTTTATCCCGAGCTCATTTTCAATATTTGCCAAATGGAATATTGCGATATGTTCAGCTCACAAGCCATTTTTCGGCCACTGCGACGCGGGTTTCGATCAAGTCGCTTCTTTACATTTCGAACCATTTCTGCTGATGTTGGTGTTTTCTTCCGTCCACTTTCTTGACGTCGGGCTACACTACCAGTACGAGACACGAAATATTTATTTACATGTAAATACTGGAGTGCTCTAACAATAGCCACATGTGGTTTTCCAGCCAAATATAAAGAAATCACACTAACACACTTGAATTCCATCACGAATATCTTTCTTCTGGAAAATTCTCACCAAAATGCTTTTGTACGCTTGTAAACAACCTAATGAGCTGTCACGGAAATAATTTTAACAGCTGTCGGACGTGTGGCTTAAAAATGACAGCAGTCTGAAGTTGGTTGCAGTTTTTTCATCTCCAAGTTTTTCTATTGGCTTCACATAAGGGTACCTCCAGATATTTGGTATTTTTATTTTTTTTTATCCACATTTTCTAATGGATTAATTTTAGATGCAGTATTTGTAATTCTTTATGAGTTCTGCCACCGGTGTTATAAAATCGTCCATATTGGTCCACGGCTTCCATATAACGGTATCCGCTCTATAATCGATTTTTGATGATTGTAGCCATATTTTTGAATGGAATTATTTGAAATTCTGCACATGAAGTTCATTTCGGGTACTTTACCATCTGAAGGAGAATGATCCATGTATCGCATGGCCCCGATATAACGGTGCCTTCTCAGATACTCGGTATTTTGATGACTTTAGCCACCTCCGCCATCAGTCTGTGGAAATCACTCTAGCTTTCGAACGAAATGAAGTAAGGGATACTGCAGCCTAAGGCAGAAAATTGTCTGTGCAGGTCCTCATTTTGCTATAGCCCCCACATAATAGTACCTCCCTATATTGAAGATTTTAGCTACATTATTAACCAATTTTTTATTTTTTCAAGTTTCGCATTTTAATATTGTAATGCCTTATGGCAAAAGTTGTCTATGCAAGTCCACGTCGTCGTTTAGACCCTAATATGACGGCTACATTTGACATTTTTAAGATTTTAACATAATTTTTAACGGATTTTATTTTTTGAAAATTGCAAAATTTGCACCAAATGGTGGAGGGTATTCAAAGTTCGGCCCGGCCGAACTTACAGCGTTTTTACTTGTTTTTTTTTTTCCTGACAGGGTTGCGGTTGGTTATCAAATTTCTCAATGCTCAGCCCCCGAAAACTTTAGGATAATTTTTCATGTGTTACCTATAAACTTCATGTTACATATTTGAATAATTAATTGGCCCTCGCTGGTCGCCACGTCACCGGCCGTCCATTTGGAATGAAATTCCAAGAAATGAGACGCAATGTTATGGCAACAACATAGAACTGCACAAGTACTTTTAAGGATACTGCTATTCTGTTCCATCATTCAAACTGAATAGATAGAATATCTCATTCATTTACTCAGCACTCGAGCGAATATGTAACGATTGAATGGTTTAGGTCCTACAAATGTTGATGGTCATGTAAATATTGTCTTTGTCATAGTTTACAGTAACCTTGGGTAGGATTCATTGTTGTGAACTATAAAATAAAATCTATTCAAGATGCATACGTATACATATCCACATATTGTATCTATTGTCAATGTATACGTACATCTTCAAATGTTCTCAATACAGAATAAGGGTTGCTTAAACATATTAATATATTTTGTTAAAATCATAAACACCACTATAATTAAAATTAGATTTAATTGAAGAAGTAAGTCCTATATTTGAATCATAAATAGATAGATAAAAAGAAAATATCTATTCAAATTTTATATATTCCTTCATTTGGACTTCTTTTTGAATCGTTTTATTTAAAAAGAAGCTAAAAAGGGAGCATGTTCCTTTCTAAATTTTAGTAAAAGGAAAGATCTTTCAAATATTTCAAATCAAATAATAAACTCCAATTAACATACTATATATAATATCCTATTCAATGCTCAAGCGAATTGGTTGTAGACAGAAGCTTGGAAATTATGCATACATATACAAGGTGAGATGAAAAAACGGCAACCAACTTCAGACTGTTGTCATTTCTAAGCCACTTGTCCGACAGCTGTTAAAATTATTGCAGTGACAGGTCATTACATTATTTACAAGCGTGCAAAAGCATTTTGGTCGAAATTTTCCAGAAAAAAAGTTATTCGTGATGGAATTCAAGCGTGATAGTGTGATTTCTTTATATATGGCTGGAAAACCACAAGTGGCTATCGTTAAAGCACTCCAACATTTAAATGTGAATAAATCATTAGTACCGTGATACTGGTAGCGTAGCCCGACGTCAAGGAAGTGGACGGAAGAAAACACCAACATCAGCAAAAATGGTTCGAAAATAAAGAAGCGACTTGATCAAAACCCGCGTCGCAGTAGCCGATAAATGCACGTGAGCTGAACATATCGTAATATTCCATTCGGCAAATATTGAAAAATAAACTTCGGTTGGCAACCAGAACTCAAGCGCCGGCCATGGTGAAGATTTGGGCCGCCATAACAGTCGATAGTCGCTCTCCGCTCGCATTAATCCACCGTGGTATCAGAATAAATGCAGAATATTATCGCGAAAATATTCTGGAGGGTGTATTAAAGCCTTGGACACGCAAGCATTTTGGCCGCAGACCTTGGACATTCCAACAGGGCTCAGCACTCAGGAAGCAAGCGCTTCCCCGGGAATGGGTCAAAATACCGCAGAGCAACATTCGGGCAGCGTGTAACTGTTTTATTGGCCGTTTGAAGCCCATAATTCGTTCCAAAGGTGACCAATTTGAACAAATCTAAACTTATTCTAAAATTTGATGCTATTTACAATATTTTTTGCTTTCATTCAATAAAATTAAAAAAAAAAAACAAGTAAAAAGTATCGGTCGATTTTGCCGACAGATGTGTACCCTCAGCCAATGTTCTATTATTAAGAATATTTTGACTTCTGTTAAGATTATTCAAATGTTTAACTCCTTATGCAGTAGGTTCCGAAGTAATGGGCCAATATTGGCCCTTTCGTATCGGACCTAAAAAAATATGATATAAATATTGCAACGTGCTAGGTTCGGACTGTGTTGTGTTGATAGAAATATTGGGATGTACCAAGTTTTGAATGGAATCAAATGGCAATTTTGCTTTTCATGAGCTTCATGGATATTCGAAATGTTGAGCCTTTGTGGGGGAAGTACAAGAAGGTCTTGGGCTACTATAAATATTGGGATATTTGAAATTTGAAGACAACGGACTCTTACATCACATTTTATGAGAGTTGTAATTATTCAAAATTTTGAACATTTGTGGAGGAGGTACTTGATGGAGTTGACTGATATTGTCCATTTTCACATCTGACCTAGCACTGAAACAAAAATTAGGATTTGAAAGGTTGAAGCAAAATCGGATTATCGTTTCTCTATCTGTGCAAAAATATATTTTTTGAAATTTTCGTCTATTTGTGTGGAAGGTACCAGAAGGAGTGGACCGATATATTCCATCTTAACACCAGACCTTCGGTTAATATAAATATTGGGATGTGTGAAATTTCAAGACAATCGGACTCTTACATCACATTTTATGAGAATTGTAATTATTTAAAATTTTGACCCTTTGTGAGGGAAGTACCAGAAGGAGTGAACCGATATTGTCCATATTCACACCTGACCTAGCACTGACGCAAATATTAGGATTTGCAAATTCTGAGCACAATCGGATTATTGGTTCTGTTTCTGCGTAAAAAATTTTTTTTTTTAAATTTCGATCTTTTGTGTGGAAGGAGTGGTTCGATATTGCCCATCTCCGAACTCGATCTAAGTTTAACACAAATATTACGATGTACCAAGTTTGGAAAAGATAGGATACTCCCTTCAAGAGTTATCGTGCGCACCAGCCAGGCAGACGGACGGACGGACATCGGTAGATCGACTCAAAATGTTCTGAAACGGATTTGCTCCAAAGAGACCTAGGGTCTAAAACCGTTTTGTCGACTAGGCACGTTTTGACCGTATCAAATGATGTATACCCTCTGTAGTCATATGGCTGAGGGTATTAAAATTTAAAAATTATGGCGTTTTACTTTCTTGCATTTCTTTCATCTTACCCTGTTGACTTAGATCAAAAGGAAATATGAAAGATATTGTGCCTTAATGTCTCATCGGAATGGGCCCAAATTGATAGCACAGTTCAGACACGACATCTCAAGTTAGAATTAAAGGCAGGTCCAGATTAGGGATACATCAGAACGAACACAGAACGAAGTATGATCTCAACGAAGTCATTCCAGTAAAGACTATAAATACTAAATTAACCTATTGTTAACGTAGAAAAGCCATAACCTAAATTATACAGCTGTCAAAAGGATACTAAATGAGATGGTAGCGATTTCTAGAAATCGGTGAAAGTATTGATTTAGTACAAACTTCGTCCTTGGACAATATTTCTATCAAGTTTATATTTAGATTCCAAAATATTGTTCATTGGCAATGGTAAAGATACTGTTTTCTTAACTGAATAGTGTCGAAAGTATTTGCGTCTAATATCATAATAAGCCGCTGAACAAAACTTTTGACCCATTTCATTGTTACGGTTGCTACCCAAATCTCTCTCTATTTTTATTAAACGACTCGCCCCTTTTATGAAACACTTCCACGAAAGTTGCTAACTTTATCTAAAAACATAGAAATAGAAAAACAAACAAAAAGACGGCAATAACATCCGTGTCGACAGCGAGAAAAACAAACAACAAAGTAATAAAGCTTAACGCACCATGAAGTCATAAAAAAAAACTCAACATTTAATTCTCGCTATTCCTCCAGATATGCCACCAAATGCCAGGAAGTACGTAGATGGACACTCGGCCAGTAATGTTGGGTGCGTAATCCTCAATGTATGGATGGGTGTCAGTTGGTTGAAAACATGTTGTTTGTTCTCATCAAAAGCTGTGTAGGTCATAACTCGCCAAGTTTTCGCATTTATTGTCTCCAAGTAAGGAATAAGTATTTTAGAAAAAATATTGGAAAATGTACCTTGCATGTGAAAAAGATTTCGTAAATTTATCAAATTGCAAACACATATATTGAGCATATCTGGATAGAAAGTAACAGTCGCATGCCATCCAAGCGTTTAGGTCAATGCTTCGTTAATTGAAAATACTTCTTCCATTTCAAATTTAAAGAAAAATCCATGTAATTTAAATGAAATTTTGCAATCTATTTAAATTTTACCATTCTTATGGCACATCATCTAATCATACCCTCAGCTATATGGCTAGAGAGGTTGTATATCATTTGATACGAAGAAAAAGTATCCAAATCCAAACTTGGTACATCGTAATATTATTGTAAAAATGATATGATAGAGTTCGAAGATGAGCAAGTTCAATTCTACTAATACCTATCCCACAAAATGTGAACATTTTCAAAGAAAGTAAATTATTTTAAAATTTAAATTGTACAGAAAAAGAAATGATAGTCCGATTTTACTCCAACGTTGCAAATCCTAATATTTGCATGAGTGCTAGGTCAGGTGCGAAATTGGACAATGTCGGTCCAGTACCTTCCCCACAAGGGGTCAAAATTTTGAATATTTATAATTCTTATAAAATGTTGTTGTTGTTGTAGCAGCTCATACATCCGTGTTCGTTCTTTTCCATTTTCTGACTCAGTTCAATCTGGATCTGCCTCTAAGTCCAGTCTCAAAGGATGTATGGGTTGTGTCCATAACGAGACTGGAGTTAGGTGAGTAGGCTTGGCTGGGCAGCGAAACAGGTGCAGCGTGTCATGTGGGCCTGTGCCACATGCTGGGCAGATGTTCTGCACGTCGCCGTTAATCCGGGCCCAGGAGGAATTTAGGCGGCTGCACCATCCGGATCGTAATTGGGCCAAGACTACTCGGGTTTGTCGGGGCAGCTCTCGTTCTTCAGCTGCGACGGGAGGGGGATGGTCTCCTAGCACAGTATTCACTCTATATCCTTCAATGGCTTCTGAGACCGCATTAGAGTGAATACTATTCAGTCCCGCTTGATAGGCCTGTTGATCTAGAGGCTCTCTCTTATACCTCTGTACCTCTCTCTCTAGATCATGAAGGTCTTTCCTAACGTGCCTGGGCGGAGGTTGCCTATCCACAAGATGGTGATTTGGATGGCTTTGTCTATAACACCCAAGCAGGTATTGCATTGACAGCATTTTGTTATGCTGTCGCACCGGTAAGACCTTCGCCTCCTCATGTAGGTGATCTACAGGTGTCATGAGAAGGCACCCTGTTGCGGTTCTAAGGGCGGCATTCTGGCAGGACTGCACATTTTTCCACTGCATAGCACTGACGTTGGCGGACCACACCGGAGCCGCATAGTTTACCACAGACCGGCCGATCGCGTTGTAAGAGGTCAACAAGGTTTCCTTATCAGCTCCCCAAGTACTGCCGGCCAGAGACTTGAGAACCTTGTTCCTACTTCTAATCTTGTCGGTATGCACGGACGACTTAAAAAGGCTATCGAATGTGACCCCTAATACCTTGGGGTAGTTGGTGGTCGGAATAATTGCACCATCGGCCTGCACATTCAAGGATAGCCCATCTCCGCAGTCCATGTGGTGAAAAGTGTGGCCGTCGACTTAGTGGCGGATATCTTCCTATTCCTCGCAGTGAAAAAGGCGGTGAGATCAACAAGGTAAGCGTTTAACCGATCGCAAATGTCATCAATAATGGGTCCGGACGCCACGAGCGTACAATCATCTGTGTACGTTATAATCTCTATGTCGTCTGGAGGGCGTGGAATGTCAGAAAGGTAGAGGTTAAACAGTTCCGGAGATATCACCCCACCTTGGGGAACTCCCTGTTTAACTCTACGGATGCTCGACTTCTTGTTTCTGAATTCCACGTACGACTGGCGTCCACACATGTAGTTTACTATCCAACGTTTCAAACTTGGCCGGAGGGTGGTGCGCTCAATGTCCTCGAACAGTGTGGCATGATTGACTGTATCAAAGGCTTTTGATAAATCAAGTGCCACCATAACTGTTCTATCGCACGACCTGTTCTGGTTGAGACCTCTACTGACATGTGTGGAAATGGTGTGTAAAGCTGTTGTTGTGCTATGCAATTTCCGGAATCCATGTTGATGATCGGCTACTGGGAAACACTCTCTTATACTGGGGAGGAGTAAAGCTCAAGCGTCTATGCTACTGGTGACAAAAGTGATATCGGCCTGTATGAATCACTTTTGCTGGCATCCTTGCCTGGCTTCAGTAGCGGGACCACCCTGCCCATTTTTCAGACATCGGGAACTACTAGGGTGGCTAACGACAGATTGCGAAGCTTTGTAAGATACTCAGCTCCTGGTTCATCCAGTTGCTTCAACATCACCATTGACTTTGCGCTTCTGATGACCTGTGCAACATCTGCCAACGCAAATTGTGGTGGTACCTCCTCGGCTGGAAGGGATCGTACACGGCGTAGGATCCTTCTCTTCGCCCTGTCACTCTCGGGGTGCTCTACAAACTGCCGGTTAAAATAACACGCGCACCTCTTCGGATCTGTCACTTCTACGCCGTTGAATGAGACAGATGTCCGATCGTCCTTTTCCCAGGGTTCGAGAGCGACTTAACCGTGCCCACAATTTACTCGTTCCGGTACCGATGTTGCAATGCTTCAGATGTTCTAACCACTTTTTCCGCTTATGCTCACCTACTAACCTGTTTACCTCCAGAGTAAGTTCCCAGACTCTGGGGTTATTAGGGTTAGTACGGCGAAGCTCATCTCGCTCGTTTGCTAGTCCCGCTGCCTCTGCTGGGAAATTTGGTCTTATTTCAGGTATTCGACCAGCAGGTATATAGCGAGCGGCTGCAGCTTTGATGATGTCCCGAAAACACCTATCCGCTACCTGAACATCAGATGGGTTGGGCAGTTCTCTGAAGCGGCGATTGGTATACTCTCTGAATTCTTGCCAATTAGCTTTCCCATGGTTAAGGAAAGTGCGGCGTTCAGAGCCAATGAAGTCGGGTGGTCTGTTGATGGCGATAATAATGGGGAGGAGTCTCATATTGCGACGACGATGAGGACGCCGAAGATGAAGGCTAACTGGGGTCTACATCGACGCAGCAGGAAGCAATATAGTCCCTATCGCTATACTCCTGTATCCGGTTTAGGCCCGAACAATTTCGGAAATGCACCCACTCCATGCATCCGTTGCATCTCACCGAAACCGATCTGTGGTGGATGCGATTACGACAAACGGAGCAGAACCATGGTAGGGGGTTGGTCTCGAAAATGACCTAGAGTATAAATTATTTCCGTCGTGCACATTTTGGCCGCATCAAACGATATACATTCTCTGTAGGCATATGACTAAGGGTACATATTAAAATTGACTTAAAAAAATTCTCATTCTTCAGCCTTACAAGTTCGTTTAATATGGAAAGTCATAATTTTCATAATCTCCCAACCACTCCGAGTGGCAAACGCTATTAATTTACACATTCATTTTTATATCATCAGCCATATGGCTACAGATGGTATTTATCATTTGATACGGCCAAAACGTGCCTAGTCGAAATGACCGTTTTAAACCCTAGGTCTCTTTGGACCAAATCCGTTTCATTCGGAGTCGATTTAGCGATGTCCGTCCGTCTGTCTGTCTGGCTGGTGGCACCATAACTTTCGAAGGATGTATCCGATTTGATCCAAATTTCGTACATCGTAATATTATTGTAAAACTTAGATCGAGTTCGAAGATGGGCGATATCGGACCACTTCTACTGGTACCTCCCCCACAAAGGGTCAACCTTTTGAATATCTATGAAGCTCATAAAAATCTGATCTTGGCACATCTAAATATTTCTATTAACACTAGATCTGTTGTAAAAATGGTAGGGATATGACCATTTCTTCTGTAACCTCCCCCAATGGGTCAACGTTATGAATAACCAAAATGATCATAAAATCCGAAATAAGCATCCGATTCTCTTCATATTTCACACATCCCATTATTTCTACTTACACAAGATCTGCTGTAAAGATGGAAAATGTCCTTCTGGTACCTCCTCCGCATAAGGATCAAGATTTTTAAAAACAAAACGCTGAAAGAAAGCGAAATAAGCATCCTACTCGCTGAACTTTCACACATCCAAGCATTTTTGCTAACACAAGATCTGTTGTAAAGATGATATATATCTGTGAATATGGAATTTGTAAATTCGCATAAATTCCCATATCAATATTTTATAAATGAAGTGTGAAAATTAAATACTACGGTCCACTATAAAGTGAAGGAAGTATTCAATATAATTCAAACCTGGTACGTCGCAATATTTATCATATTTATTTAGGTTCTATACGAAATGGACAATATTGCCCCACTCCTTCGGATCCTACTAGATAGAGGGTCAACAGTTTGAATATTGAAAATAAGAGTCAAAAGATTTTTAAATAATCGAACATTGACTGAGGGTATACATCTGTCGGCAAAACCGACCTATATTTTTTTACCTGTTAATTTCAAAATTACTATTGCCAGAAATTTTAAATTTAATAAATAAACCATATCATGTTGAAAGTCTTCAAAGTGTATTGCGGCCCAAACCGTTTTTTCCCCATTCGATGTTAATAATATGCAGATGAATTCCAAAATGTTAATGCCCTTTTTGTTTTCCACCAGATTTCCGAGAAAACCTTGTTTACATTTACATCATCGAAGGTGGACAATGGCTAGACCGCAACATTAACATATTTTGGAATTACAATTGACCACAGGCCGTAAAAGAGCATCCCACTGCTTGAATATGCAGTGATAATTCCATTTATATCACTTCCTTGTGGATTTCTGTCTAATTGTGTTCCCACACACACACACACACACACATATACGTACACATGCGAATCGTATGTATTTGTGTGGGCTTAACGCCTTATTCTCTCAAAAATTAGCAGACCAAATAGCCTCCGCAAAATAATTCGACCGCTAACAGCCATAGAATTCTGTATGTGCAACATTTTCTTAAGAATAATGTAATAACATTTGCATATTCTTAAATTTGAATTTAAAATTAGCAGATTAGATAGACTTTGAAGTGTTAAGTCGCTTATCAAAATATAAATAAAGAAGATATTTATTACAATCTGACCTCGAACCCGAACAATTATTTAGCTAATGAAAATCGGTTTAGCTACTGATACCTTCGAAAGAAATATGTAACCAACAATCAAATATAGTCCAATAGTGGGATTCACATAATTATAAATGAAACTAGCTGACCCGGTCCGCGTTGCCGGCCCGTACTTTTAGTCTTTAAAGCATAATAAATCACAGATCTGACTTATGTAGGCGGCACAATTTTGATTATAAGTAATGACGCCATTATAATTACTCCAATTTTGATTATAAGTAATGACTTGATTATGAGTAATGACTCCATGACTAAATATAAATTAATATTCATGGCAAAAATTATAATTACCGTCGTTTTTAGATATTTTGAATAGCCTGATCTTATTTTTCAGCTATAGGCTTTAATTTGAGTGATAAATACCTATATGATAAAGAACATCTATAATAACCCCATGTGAAAATTCAGCTCAATTTTTGGTATTGTAAAAAGCATTCAAATGAGCTATAATTTGAAATTTGTATTTCCAACGTTTAAAATCCCGTACTGCGTGGTATTCAGTTTTGTCCACCTCATACTTGAAGGCAGAATGTTGTCAGACTAGCCAAAATACTCTTTTGCTCCGATTACCGTAACATGGACATTAATTGTTTGTCATTTAAATTTTGCGGTGGAGATCCAATAAAGTTGCTTTATAATTTCGTATTTTTTCATGTTTCTGCCACAATTTCCGACTGAATGAGTCCCAGATTGACATTTCGGAGTTTATTTCATATAGACGTACATCCCAAATCTACGTTCCCAACCAATATTCTCTTGGGGGTTACAAATTCAATAGAATACCAAATTTTCTTTTCTGACCACACATTGGTTGGGAAAGTGGACTTGGGGGTATACTAATGTGGGGACTATACTTAAATAAATCCCTATGAGGATAATTATCTGTAAGATGATTTTCTACCCCAGGGTTTTTTACCCCAGGTAGCCTCAAGACTAAGATGCGCCCTTTTCCGAAAAATAAAAATTTTATAAGAAGAGGGTTTCTTCCCCCTTAGAAACAAAGATGTCAAATAAGGGCCAAAAAAAATGAAAAAAGTTGCCAAGACCCCGAAAATACCTTAAATCATATGATGGTTATACCAAAACGTGATCATTTTTGCAAAGATGTTTTTTTCTTAAATTATCAACATAAGCTAAAATTAGTACGAAAAATATGGTTAAAATGTAGAATATACTTGAAATCGAGTTGTTCCGTTATGGGGGGTTATGACCCATATCATGACCTGCCAAAGCGATTAAAGGTATCTTGAATGATTAGGAAGAATTTCTATTTTGCGCCCTTTGTAGTGGGTATTTAACTGATTGCAGTCCCAATGTATTTGGCATTTTGTGTTCTCATTTGACAATTTATTGTCATATGAAAGAAGCAGGTCCACTTTTTGAAATGAACCCCATAACGCTTTTTCGGTCATTTTTGTTTGTTTAAATGTGTTCACATCTTCCAGCTGAAGCACGATGTAGGTCCTGGAGTAGAAAGCATTTAACATCGTATTGCGCCCTCATTTCATTTTCAATATTATTCATTCAGAATTCAAAACAATAAAAAAATGTACACTTCAATAAAGAAAAAAGAAAAAGAATCTTCAACTGGTTCGCTGATTTTTTTGCGGCAAATTTTTAAATGTCCATACGAAGTTTGTCGGTGGAATGTACTATTATTTTGAAATTCGATTCCATTGAAAAATTGTCGATTTTTCCCGATTTTAGAATTTTCATATAAAGCGACAACGGATAAAATCTATAATAAAAAACCTACACATTATATTAGAATTCCAAAAAAAAAAAAAAACACTACAAATGTACATTCGAAAATAGTAAGTCAAAAAGGAAAAAAATATGCAATATAAAACATTACTATTTTACATTTTAAAAGTCAAAATGAAAATGTTCAAATTTCACATTTTTACGCGGTTTTTTGGATTTTATTCTTTTCTGCCAAGAGGCAATTCCGAATTTGTCTAAATCGTTAAAATCAGACCGGGGTCTTTATGTTATAAGAGTAGTAACTAACACAACTTTCTTTTACATATAGAAAGATAGATTTAACAGTAGGCGCGTTCCTCAGCCGCTAAATAAGTACTTAGGGTTGGATGGAAAGCCAACAACATCTCGTGTAATAATTCTCAAACCGATATCTTCACTATTTTGGCAAATATAAAGATTTTAGATAAATCGTAATAGTGGGCGTAAAAGGAGGCGTGGTCAATATTTTTTCTTCAAAAGCCTAACTCGGGGTATGACGAACGTTTGTACAAAAAATTATGCAAATCGGTCCAACCGTTTCCAACTAATTCCGTTACCAACAAACAACAATTGATTTTTATATATATAGATATCTAAATAAAAGTTGTTTTGTGTGACTCAGAAAATTTAAACCTATCACTTTTGCATTTTGGCCCACAAAGGCAGAATTGCGCCTCACTGCTTCCGGAAGATATTACACGTTCGGTGAACAATAAATACGAGATTCGTTTAAATTATTCGTATGTATAGCAGCTCTATCTGCAAAAAACATGCAAAATTTTATTTCCATTGAATGAAACCTTTACTTTGCTGGCGGTGCTACTGTGCGTATACATACTGCAGAAATGCTTAACTGTAGCGTAAGTATTCGCCACAATTTTCTTAAATATATTATACAATTGAGGATGATAGTGGCAAACATAAACACAAAAGAGTGACATTTTAAAATAAAAAAATTATTATACTAAATTTATTAACATTTTCTATATTTAGATGCATTTTATATATAACACCTCGAAATATTGAATATAACACAATCTTCAGTATATATGTATATTGGTGAAGATTGTCCCAAATCCTAATATGTCTACCCAAATTTGATGTAGTGGCTTTGGTTTACTCCTTTTACTACAACCCAAACATATGTCCAAAATTAAATATCAAGTAAGGCTAAGGCACTATATACCTGGTGAACAAAACTTCGAATATTGCGATATTTTTACCAGTATTATATAGTTATATGGGCCCATAGAAAAATGACGGCCAATACATTTATCCCATAACACATTCAAACTGAATGTGGTGAACCGTCAGCAAGGCTGATATGCGTACGTGGTTTAGAATTAAACTCTAATCAATTTATCTTTCCATATAAAAAATGTCGTTCGTTGGTAATTGAATCAGTTTAGAACGGCTGGGTCGATGTGGATAATTCTTTTTTTTTTAAATATACCCCGACTTAGTATTTTATGTACAAAAAAGTTGGCCACGCCCACTTTTTCGTCCACTTTTTTCGATTTATCTAAAATATTAGCCAAAATAATGAAGATATCGGTTAGAAATTAAATATACTATATACTGTTGCCTCCCCACAACCCTAATTATTTATTTTGCAGCCAAGCCTAATTAAAACTGCAACCGACTTAAGACTGTTGTCATTTCTAAGTCACTCTCCGACAGCTGTTAAAATTATTCCAGTGACAGCTCATTATATTGTTTACAAGCGTACAAAATCATTTTTCTGATAATTCGTGATGGAATTCAAGCGTGATAGTGTGATTTCTTTATATTGGGCTGGAAAACTACAAGTGGTTATCGTTAAAGCACTCCAGCATCTAAATGTGAATAAATCTTTTGTGTCTCGTACCATCGCTCGTTACCGCGATACGTAGCGTAGCCCGACGTAAAGGAAGTAGACGGAAGAAAACAACAACATCAGCAGAAATTTTTCGAAAAGTAAAGAAGCGACTTGATCGAAACCCGCGTCGCAGTGGCCGAAAAATGACTCGTGAGCTGAACATATCGCAATATTCCATTTGGCAAATATCACATCAGAATAAATGCCGAATATTATCGCGCAAATATTCTGTAGGGTGTATTAAAGCCTTGGGCACGCAAACATTTTGGCTGCAGACCTTTGACATTCCAACAGGACTCAGAACCATCGCACTTAGCACGCGCCACCCAAAAATGGTTGCAAAATGAGGTTCCTCGCTTCATTTCCAACTCGCAATGGCCACCAAAATATCCGGATACCAATCCGTTGGACTATTGTGTCTGGAGTAGTTTGGAAAGCAAGGTTGGCACTAAAAAATACCAAAGTGTCGATCGCCTCAATCGCCGGGAATGGGCCAAAATTCGGCTCTTTTGAGTCTATTTTTTTCTGTTGCGGTGTAAGTTCTTGCACTTTTTTCAATGGCTTTACCCCGAGCTCATTTTTTATTATTTGCCTAATTCAATATTAAGATATGTTCAGCTCATGAGCCATTTTTCGGCCACTGCAAAGCGGACTTCGGTTTCTTTTCGAACCATGTTGCTGTTTTCTTCCGTCGACTTCCCTTGACGTCGGACTACGCTACCAGTATCACTGTAACGAGCGATGGTACAAGACACAAATGATTTATTCACATTTAAATGCTGGAGTGCTATAACGATAGCCACTTGTGGTTCTCCAGCCACTCTGTATTGAATATCAGTTCCTTTTGGGAAATGGATCGAGAAAGATCGATCCGCTTCCTGAATTGGATTACCAAACTCAAGTTATGAGTAATTTTCGAAACAAATATTTTGCTTCTGTAAAAACTGTTGCTAGTTTGTGTTTAAAAAAAATTAAACAATTTATATTTTGCAACAGAATTGATTAATGATTTTAATTTATGAATTTCAATTAGAAAATATTTGTATGTCCTGTGGGGACAACAAAATAGGATTGTTTGAAAGTTTGAGTACATACAAAAATATATGAGAAATTTTAACTATTTTAAATAAAGCGTCCCAAATTATTTTATCAATTTACAGCACCCTAACATATAGATAGTCTAGCTTTTTTAATTTAATCACAAGTCCCTCACACTGCCAATCATGATAAATTATTTGAGAGCATTGTGAAAAATACTGGATTTTATACCCATCTGTTGTTGTGAATGTTATAGACGAAGATGCCCATGGCATGCATGTCCTGGGTCAAAGCTAAAATAATAAAAACACTTGGGATTATCGACGTTCGTCAGGTTACGTCAACCTGCTGGCAGACAGTGATTCATAAGCGTTTGTTCTCTTTATATTTCACACAGGATCTCTTTATATTTCACACATCTCATTATTTCATTATATAGTCCAAACCTGGCACGTCGCAATATTTATATCATACGAAATGGACAATATTGGCCCATTCCTTTGGAGCCTACTCCATAGAGGGTCAACAATTTGAATAATCATAACAGAAGCCAAAATATATATTATTAATCGAACATTGTATGTATGCTGTATATCTGTCGGCAAAATCGACTAGTAGTTGTTAACTTGTTTTTTAATGATTTCAATTTTTATTAAAGACCTCATATCACTGTACCTCTCGATTTTCTGAATATTACGGTGGTTTGAGGTTCGTAGAGATAACCACTATTTCAGCAATACCGTTTTCGAATAAGTGCCGTATAATCGGTACTTATATGATTATAGTGCAGGTTATGCAGAAACACACGTCCTAAGGATTTAGCCAATTATGCTCTGTCATTTATTTTCGTATGATTTCTATGAAATGACTCATATAAAAATCAATTTATTAAAAATATTTATGTATATGGATTTTTTTCGTTTGCCTAATTGGTTGAATACATTCAAACATAAAATATTAGATCAAATTTGTATTTCTGTTTTAGCAAATTAAACAAAATTGTCGACCAAAACAAACACTAATTTGGTGAGAATTTTGTGGTTTTTGGTTTTCCCACAATTATGACACTCTTTTCAATATTTGTTAGTCCAAATTAATTTATGCACGCATTTAGATACAATGTTGCGGTTTATCTTCAATAGCCATATCGTTCGAAACGTACAAATTACACAAATTAACTTAACATTGGCAGTAAATCAAAATGGACAAATTAAATAATTTCAAATGAACAAAGGTAGTTTATGAAATTTTATGGGTAATGGAGGGGTCTCATGAATTGACATGATGTTGCCAAAAAGTTATAAGTCAACGTCCTTTACATTTTATTGCGATAAAGTGTTCTTTATTGCAAAGATTGTTAAATTGTCCTAGGAATTCGAAATAGAGTAGCATTAATTCTTTTGATAATAAGATGACAGTTCTTTTCACCAACAATTTTTTTTTCGTTTTAATTAGGAAAAATTAGGAACTATGGTTGTTCCAATATAACAATTACATCGTAGGATATGTTGAAAATAGGTGCAAACGGAGGTAAGTTCAGCCGGCTTCAGCTTTTTATACCCTCCAACAGTAACCATTTAAATTATTGCAAAATGGGTGTCCCCAACTCAAAATACAAACTTGAAGTCTTTTCTGTTGAAAAACTTAGATACAATTACTATATTCGAAACTCCATATGGCAACAATTCCAAAACTGAACCTAAATGGACAAGTTTAAAATTTTAAAATACCAACCACATTACATTACAATTTGGCTCATACCACTATATGGGGCAAATGGTCTAATGGAAGACCAATATTAACCAGTAAAGAAAGTCCTAAAGTCGGACGGGGCGATTTTATGATACCCAACACCACTTTGCTAATTTAGTTGAGCTTCACATAACAATTAAAAGTTTTTTTTTATGGGAGAATTCAATCGCTATGATTATAATTATAATTTAAAGTTCAAAGGACTAAATATGCCGAAGCATTTGTATCTTTTAAATTCGGACTTATATTGCCCATTTGGTGAAAAATTAATTTGAAATCAGATAAAGATATATATGGAGCTATATCCAAATCTGAACCGATCTCGATAAAATTTGGCAAAGATATTTCTGAGCTGTATTTAATATATTTCCCCGAATATCGTTGTTACAGAGTGCATATTGAACAATATAAATGGGAGCTATAGCTATATCTGAACCGATTTCGATCAAATTTGGCATACTTATTTTCAGGCCTAATTTGGTTGTATGTGCAAAATTCCATACTATTCGGGCTGATATTACACGTTTGGTGCACAATAAAAAACAAATCGGACGAAGATATATATGGGAGCTATATCTAAATTTTTACTGGTTATCTCGAATTTCAATAGGATTTGTCATTGGGCCAAACAAATGTAGTTTGGAAAATTTCATCTTAACTGAATAATAAATGCGACCTGCATTTTGTTCACAAGAACACATGGACAGACGGACGGACGGACGGACAGCCGGACTGACATGCATAAATCAACTCAGAAAGTGATTCTATGAAGATCACCAAAAGGAACTATGGGTCTATCTCGTTTCCTTTTGCCTGTTACAAACAAATGCACAAAGGCATAATACCCTGACCACCTTGTGGTGTAGGGTATAAAAATTATTGTCATTTCGATTGGAATTTGTGGCCAAACATTCAAAATATCAAGAGATACCGCAATATTGGGGCTATACCAAATGAAGTTAATTTGAACAGGGACTGTTGATGATCTAAAAAGCTAATTACAACTAATTAAACATGCCAATTATGATCCAAATAACATTGCTACATGGTGCATGACATGACTTCGATAAGGATTATATACCGGTCCGAGTTTCACCAAATGGTAAATTTCAGTTGAATATGAAAAAAATTTATTAAATTTGGGCTCATATTACATATATGGTGAGCAATAACCGTAAAATCGGATATAGATGTATATGGAACGTATATAAAAATCTGAACCGATATCGATTAAATTTGGCAAAGGTATTTTTTTGAGCAGTATCTGATGTCCGATATCAAACATCATTGTTGAGGGACTTTTACACCAAATCGGATAAAACATATACAGGGAGAGATGATGGAACTGCAACCAACTTCAGACTACTGTAATTTCTAAGTCACTCGTCCGACAGCTGTTAAAATTATTCCAGTGACAGCTCATTATATTGTTTACAAGCGTACAAAAACATTTTGGTGAGAATTTTCCAGAAAAAAGTTATTCGTCATGGAATTCAAGCAGAAATGGTCCGAAAAGTAAAGAAGCGACTTTATCGAAAAATGGCTCGTGAGGTGAACATATCGCAATATTCCATTCGCGAATATTGAAAAATGAGCACGGTGTAAAAGCATTAAAATTTCAAAAAGTGCAAGAACTTACACCGCATCTTGTTTACTTGCCAAAGAGGTCAATGGTGATGGTGTGGGCCGCCATAATAGCCGATGGTCGTTCTCCGCTCGTTTTAATCGACCGTGGCATCAGAATAAATGCCGAATATTATCGCGAAAATATTCTGGAGGGTGTATTAAAGCCTTGTGCATGCAAACATTTTGGCCGCAGACCTTGGACATTCCAACAGGACTCAACACCATCGCACTCAGCACGCGCCACCTAAGAATGGTTACAAAATGAGGTTCATTTTCAGCGCACAATCTCCGGATACCAATCCATTGGACTATTGTGTCTATAGTATTTTACTAAAAAATATCAAAGTGCCGATCACCTCAAGCAAGCGCTTCGCCGGGAATGGGCCAAAATACCAGAGAGTAACTTTCGTTTAAAGGCCATACTTTATGCCAAAGGTGACCAATTCGAACAAATCTAAACTTATTCTCAAATTTGATGCTATTTAAAATTTAAAAAAAAAAATGTAAAAATTATGGTGTTAGACTTTGTAGCAGATTTTTTAACTCACCCTTTATTGTGCACCAAATGGACAATATCAGTCCAAATGACCTGAATTTTGGCACTTTCGACGGAATTCAATCTAGAAGCAAGTATTTCAAATCGGTTCAGATATAGCTATAGCTCCCATATATATAAGTTTCATGCGATTTGGTGTTTAAGTCCCTCACATTTGTAATATCCATTCGACAAAAATAATATTTGGTACCAGATATCTCATAGGTCTCAGAAATACCTCTGCCAAATTGTATCAATATAGGTTAAGATTAGGGTTAATTGCGCACTAAATGGGCAATATGGTGCACAATCAACTCGAAATCGGTTGAAGATATATGGGAGCTATATCTAACTCTGATCCGATTATCACCAATTTCAATAGGGCTCATACCTGGGCCAAACAAATATTGTTTGCAAAATTTCATCTCAATCGGATAATAAATGCGACCTGCATTTTGTTCACAAGAATACATGGACGGACGGACTGACGTGCATAAATCGACACAGAAAGTGATTTTATGAAGATAATCAAAAGTAACTGTGGGTCTATCTCGCTTTCTTCTCCCTGTTACAAACAAATGCACAAAGACATAATACCCTTACCATTATGTGGTGTAGGGTATAAAAAATTAAATATGTCTCTATGTTTAAGAAGCAAATCTTTCATCGCAAATCTTATATTTGAAGTTGGTTTCCTTTTAAACACACGATTTTCATGACCACCCTCTCAATTTGTACGACAGACGTCTTCATTTTTTAATGTCTAGAAACTTTCGATTTTATTCAACTTTCAAGTCAGCAGTTGGTAACTGGATGGCCACCAAATGGCGGGAAATGCAGAAGAAGGGTTTGGAGTACACTTTGTAACACCAATTAACACTTTGAAAGGGTTATTGTTATTATTTTGAACTTTCAGTTATGTTATAAATACTAATTATTGCAATACTCCCTTATATTATAGACAGTCTGCGGGACTCATGCAAACGTTTATTAATAAATAAAATAATTATAAAAACTTTCCAAATATTTCACTTTTCTGCTTGATGCAACCAATACATTTAAGGCGAAGTGTGTCTACTGAAAAGAAGGAAAAATTTAATATAAGCAATTAAAGTTAAATTCCAATTGGCAGTAATGACCACAGCTCATTTCAGGCAGCCCCTTTGAGCAACTTCATTTACAATTGCTTAACAGCCTGTTCTTGTAAAAAAATATATTCACTCGAAAAGTAAGAGAAAAAAGTTGATACAAAATCGGACAAATTTGGAAAACAAATATTATTACAAAACAAGTAAAAAAGCAGTAAGTTCGGCCGGGCCGAACTTTGAATACCCTCCACCATTTAGAACGAATTTGAAAATTTTCGAAAAAGATAACATTCGCCAAAAATTCTGTTAACATTTTAAAAATACTGAATACAGCAGTTATATTAGGGCCTGTACGACATGCACCTACATAGACATTGTTCTTCACAAGCCATTACCATATTCAAATACGAAACTTGAAATAAACGATGAATAATGTATCCAAAATCATCAAAATACCGTACATAGGGAGGTACCGTTATATAGGAGCTATACGAAGACCTGGACCTGCATAGACAATTTTCTGTCACAGGCTGTAGCTTCCATTACGAACTTCAAATACGACATCTCTAACAATTTCGTCAAAATACCGAATATAAGGAGGTACTGATATATGGGGGCTATAGGAAGATCTGTTTTCTGTCTCAGCCTGTAGCATGGCCCAATTATAAGGGGTTCTCTCGAGCGAATTAATCGAACAATAGCTGTTATTTTACCAGATGAAATGTCAAAATTCATGCTCGCGGCGAAAATAAAAATTTTCGCCTTGACAGAAGAATTTTGTGGCGAATATGCTTGTTGTCAAATTTTGACAACTGGACTGGGAAATGTATGAATAATAGTGCTGCTGCCGCGAGAGTCAGTCTATCGAAAAACAAAAAAACTAGCTATACGAAAAGTATTAAATTTGGAATTTGGAAATGGAGTGGAAAATGGAACGGTTTTAGACGCTATGGACCAAATCCGTTTCGAAACACGTGGAGTCGATCCAGGGATGTCCGCCGATCCGTCTGTCTGACTGGTTAATGAGCACGATAACGCTCGAGGGGGTATCCGATTTGGTCCAAACTTGGTGCATCGTAATATTATTATCAAACGTATATCGTGTTCGTGTTTGAATAGCCATAACGCTCATAAAATGCGAAATAAGCTTCCGATTATTTTCAAACTGTGCATATACCAATATTTCTAGCAAAACAAGATCTGATGGCATCAAATACCTACCCCACAATGGGTCAACATTTTATTTAACTGTTTTCGCAGTTTATATGAGTAGGATATTGTACCCCCATTTAATTTGTTAAAATTTATTTCCATCATTTTAACATGCGAAAGAAAAGCTTCTGATGGTTTCTTTAGCAACCCCTTTGACACCTGATCAACCCAAGTAAATGAATTTTCGTGACATTCGTATTCATCAAGATTCAACTTTTGTATTATATATCCTGATATATATTCCAAAGCATAAATTACCCAGTATGTATTTTCGTATCCGATATTTAAAATCTTGCGGAGTGGGGTGATCATTGAGACCACCTTTGCTCCGTATAGCCCCAAAGAAGTACTCCAACATATCCTGGTTCAGACGTCTTGTAAGGATATGCTTAATATCATACTTTTTTAAGTATTCATATAGCATTTGAAGTGCACTATTGGAAATAAGTATTCCTTTTTGAATACTTATTTCCAATAGTGTTGGGTATAATTGCAACCGACATTAGTTTGCTCATGCGGCCTAAAATATTGTTTTGGTTTTCCAAATTATTTCGAAAAGGCTCCTATAAATTTAAATGGAAGTTACAATATTACAATACATTGTACCAATTTACCTTTCCAGTTATACCAAACGTACTCGATGACGCATTATGCACATCGAACCAGTCGTTTATTAGCTGAATGAATTCTGCTGTTTCACTGCATTGTAAATGTCCATACCTAATGAGTAGCATCTTCTTATGGCATTTGCTGTTGTATGTGAAAATAACTGGCACGCTAATTTCACCTTTTGTCTTCCTGAAATTGAAGTTTCTAGTGAACGATACGATGTAAGTTATTTGTCTGTATACCTGCGCCTTTAACTGAAAGATGTTCTTCAGTCGATTTAAAAGTTATTGATGTATCCGTTTTGTTTGTGTGTTTCATCAAATCCACCAACGTTTTGGACGTAACAATCTTATTGTTTACAACAAAGCCTGAATCGAGAAAGTGGTTCCTTACGAGTTTTAATAAATGAGGAACCAAACAAGAAACCATGGCTTTTCTAAATAGGATGAGATAACAATATTCTTACATTATTTAATCAATATTTCCCTTTTTAAGTAATATTAAAAAAAATAGTCAATTAACCACAAAAGCGTACTAATGGCAATGAAAGGATTACTTATGAAAATAAATGTAAATGAAACCATGCTTTACCAAAATTAAAATGCTAATTACTTAAAATAACTTTACGTTAATATTTTAATTACCGATTGCTTCAGAGTTGTCTGATTTTTCCTGTAAGAAATCGATGACTCTGAAAATTAACAACCATTTATGACTTGTGCAGTGGTGTATGTTTCATTTCTGTCTTTTAAAAGTTTTTACCTGAAGTTATGTCAAACTCATTCCACAACTTCCGATTAGTTGGGCCCATATCACAAACAACAGCCACTACAGGATAACCTACTTCATTCAGAGCCGAAATCAGGTGTAGTAGGATTTGCTTTGACACCTTACAGTCAAAGTCATAAAAAACTGGCTTCTTCCACGAGTTTTTAATACGGCTTGCCATTACTACCTGCGCATAATTTGTCGGTTTCCGTACAATATCATTATGCAAGTCGTACTCATACGTTTCCGTAACTTTCATTTCGTCAAATGACAAAACACATATTTTGTCAACTAACGAAATATAATTTACTTGACGCATGAGCTCAAGAGATGACCACAAGATTCCTTCCTTTACACATATTTTTTGCACCATCGATACAACGTTGAGATGCAGGGCAAAGGATATCCCTTGTTGTAAAGATGCCTATATGCTCTAGGGCCAGCCGCGTGCAAACAAACTGCGCTGGAAACGTCTTTCCACTCCCATTTAGCCATTGTGCCACATTTTATGTTCATTTTCATTTATTTCATCTGGCCGTCCGTAAAAATATTCTTCAAAGAATCAAGGCCCCGGTTAGCTTGCAAGAGCTCTTTGTTTAATTCCTTGTTTTGATTTCGCAGTTCCTTTATCAATTCTAGGAACGTGTCCATTTCAGCTGCGAAAATGACGGGACTGTAAACATTTACAATAATCTTAAAATTATTATGAATTTATTGGAACTTATTTCATATTACTCAGTCTGTGTTTCCTAGTCTTTACAATTTTTGGTCGGATTTTCTTGGGAGACACTTTTTGTGCATTCCTGTAATGACATATCCATATCGGAAGCCGTTTCCATAATATTAAAAATCTGTGCTCTATTTTCACAATATAAATAAAAACAAGTAAAAGAACATTAAGTTCGGCCGGGCCAAACTTTTAATACCCTCCACCTTAGGGTAAAGGAAACATTAGAAGAAATGTGGCAAAAACCATCAAAATACCGAATATCGGAGGGTACCGTTATATGGGGGCTATACCAAATCATGAACCCATACATGCAATGTTTAGCCACCGGAGCTAGAACCCATTATGACCTACAAATACCAATTTTCAGACAAATACGTGAAAAAATGTGACAAAAATCATCAAATTACCGAATATCGGGAGATACCGTTATATGGGGGCTATACCAAACCGTGGACCTATAATTACAATGACTCGCCATACGAACTGGGACCCATTATGATCTACAACTACCAAATTTTCAGAGAAATTCGTAAAAAATGTGTCAAAACTCATCAAAATACCGAATATTGGGAGGTACCGTTATATGGGGACTATACCAAAGCGTAGACCTATACATACAATGTTTCGCCACACGAACTAGGACCCATTACGACCCACAAATACCAATTTTTAGACAAATCAGTGGAAAAATGTGGCAAAAACCATCAAATACCGAATATCGGGAGGTACCGGTATATGGGGGCTATACCAAATCATGGACCCATACATGCAATGTTTCGCCACCGGAGCCGGAAACCATTATGACCAACAAATACCAATTTTTAGAAAAATCCGTGAAAAAATGTGGCAAAAATAATTAAAATACCGAATATCGGGAGGTACCTTTATATGGGGGCTATACCAAAACGTGGACCTATACATGCAATGTTATGACCTATAAATACCAATTTTCAGACAAATCCGTGAAAAAATGTGGGATAAATCATCATAATACCGAATATCGGGAGGTACCGTTGTATGGGGACTATACCAGAACGTGGACCGATATATCTCATTTTCAATACCAACCATCCTAGACACAATACCAATTGCTCTGCTAAGTTTTGGCGCTCTACGTCAAATAATGTGGGCTGTATCGTGATTTCAACAGACAGACAGACAGACCGAAGGACATCGTTATATCGACTTAGAATTTTATGCTGATTATGAATATATATACTTTATGGGGTCTACGACGAATATTTAAGGATGTTACAAACGGAATGACAAAGTTAATATACCCTCCTTTCCAAGGTGGAGGGTATAATAAGCCAATACTGCGTTCAAGAAATGGAATAACATATTGTCATAATCCCTCACCTCAAATTCGGAGCATTAATTATGCCCTTCAGTGGTGGTCGGTATTCCGGGACAGCGATAGGCAATAAATATTTGCTTCCGAATTTTACCACATGCTCCATATTAAAGTGGTTCGAACACACCTGTGATGTGGATGTAAACTTCACTTGACAAATTTCACTCCATTTTGCCCCCATTTTTTCGTCCTTGGGGCGGAAAAAAATTAACTTTTCCCTAGCACCTCTTTCTTTTTGCAAATCTTGCATATTCTCATTTCTATTTTTTTAAAATAAAAAGAAACTAGTTTCTTTTTTATAAATTAAATTTACTTTATTGCAACGTTTATGTGGCTCACTGTATGTTTTTCTTTTTCTCCTTTTTATACCCTCCACCATACTATGGAGGGTATATTAATTTTGTCATTCCGTTTGTAACTCCTCGAAATACTCACGTCAGACCCAACAAAGTATATATATTCTTGATCAGCGTAAAATTCTAAGACGATTTAGCCATGTCCGTCTGTCTGTCTGTGTGTCTGTCTGTCTGTCTGTCTGTCTGTCTGTCTGTCCGTCTGTCTGTCTGTAGTAATCACGCTATCTTTCGAACAAATTGAGATAGAAGGCTAAAATTTTGCACACATGTATATTTCGCCAGTAGGCAGGTTAAGTTCGTGAATGGGTTATGTAGGTCCAAGTTTTCATATAGCCCCCATATAACGGTAACTCTCGATATTCGGTATTTTGATGATTTTAGCGACATTATTCACCGGAATTGTTTCAAATTTGGCATTTGAAGTTCGTAATGGATACTACAGCCTAAGACAGAAAATTATCTGTGCAGGTCCACGTCTTCGTATAGCCCCCATATAACGGTACCCCCCAATATTCGGTATTTTGATGATTTTAGCGACATTATTTAACGGAACCGTTCCAAATTTGGTATTTGAAGTTCGTAATGGATACTACATCCTAAGTCAAAAAATGAGCCATGTAGGTCCACGTCTTCCTATAGCCCCCATATACCGTACCTCCCCCGATATTCGGTATTTTGATGATTTTAGCGACATTATTTAACGGAACCGTTCCAAATTTGGTATTTGAAGTTCGTAATAGATACTGCAGCAGAAAACAGAAAATGGACCATGTAGGTCCACGTCTTCGTATAGGCCCCATATACCGTACCCCCCGATATTCAGTATTTTGATGATTTTAGCGACATTATTTACCGGGATTGTTTTAAATTTCGCATTTGAAGTTCGTAATGGATACTTCAGCCCATGCCAGAAAATTGTCTGTGCAGATCCACGTCTTCGTATAGCCCCCATATAACGGTACCCCCTATATTCGGTATTTTGATAATTTTAGCTACATTATAAACAAATTTTTCTTCAAGTTTCGCATTTAAATGTTGTAATAACTTATGACAAAAGTTGCCTATGCAGGTATACGTCGTCGTATAGACATTCGGTATTTTTAAGATTTTAACAGAATTTTTAAAGGATTTTTTTTATTTTATTTATTTATTTATTTTATTTTTTTTTTGGAAATTGCCAAATTTGTACCAAATGGTGGAGGGTATTAAAAGTTCGGCCCGGCCGAACTTACAGCTTTTTTACTTGTTAATACTTCACCTAATACAGATAAAAATATTGGTATGTACGAAATTACAAGAATATCGAACATTCATATCAGGAGAGAAATATTTTAATTGTTATAAAGGGTGAGATAAAAAAAAACAAAGTCAAACGCCATAATTTTTAATTTTTTAAATTTTATTGAATGAAAGCAATGTCGGAAATAGCATCAAATTTTAGTTTAGATTTGTTCGAATTGGTCACCTTTGGCACGAATTATGACCTTCAAATGGCCAATAAAACCGTCACACGCTGACCGAATGTTGCTCTACAAAATTTTGGCCCATCTTGAGGCGATCGACACTTTGGTATTTTTTAGTGCTAACCTTGCTCTCCAAAATACTCCAGACACAATAGTCCAACGGATTGGTATCCGGAGATTTTGGGGGCCATTATGCGCTGGAAATGAAGCAATTTCCATTCTGAGTGTGATGGTGCTGAGTCCTGTTGGAATGTCCAAGGTCTGGACCAAAATGGCCCAAGGCTTTAATACACCGTCCAGAATATTTTCGCGATAATATTCGGCAATTATTCTGATGCCATGGTCGGCGGACCACCACCATGGCCGGCGCTTGAGTTCTGGGAGCCAACCGTAGGGGCACATTTTCAGTTGCTCTCTTTCGCAAGTAAACACGATCATTTGTTTGTTTACAAACGGCTGGACAACGAATGTTTTCTTATCGGAGAAAACCAAATGCGGCAATTCACGACTTTCGGCCAAGCGAAGCAACTCTTTAGCTCTTTTGAGTCTATTTTCTTTCTGCTACGGTGCAAGTTCTTGCACTTTTTGGAATTCCAATGGCTTTACACCGAACTCATTTTTCAATATTTACTGAATGGAATATTGCGATATATTCAGCTCACTAGCCATTTTTCGGCCACTGCGACGTGGGTTTCGATCAAGTCGCTTCTTTACTTTTCGAACCATTTCTGTTGATGTTGCTGTTCTCTTCCGTCCACTTCCTTGACGTCGGTCTACGCTACGCTCACAGTAACGAGCGATGGTACGAGACAGAAAAGATTTATTTACATTTAAATGATGGAGTGCTCTAACGATATCCACCCAAATATAAAGAAATTACAATTCTCACCAAAATGCTTTTGTACGCTTGTAAACAATATAATGAGCTGTCACTGGCTTAGAAATGACAGCAGTCTGAAGTTGGTTCCAGTTTTATTATATCACCCTGTATATCCGATTTGCATCTATGTAACGATCACAATTGACCTTTTCGTCTATTTGCGATTTCGCCGGAATTAAAAATATTCGCGGCTTAATGGAAATTTTGACTTTAATTTAACACTATTTCACCAACATATTTAGAAAATCTGAAAAGCGGCAACAAAAATTCGCATGTTTACAGGTAATTAGCGATAAGACTGATTAGTAATTTCTGTCATTCGTTTTAAGAGTACTCCACAAATACTTAGTTTTTCCGACATTTCACATCAAATAAAAGCTTGATCGTCAAAAACCATCCATTAAAATGAAGATTCATTCACGTTTCTCCGGATCACTTTCACTGCAGAAAGGTATATTTAAAAACATGTTTTACTTTCATTCCAAAAATAGTGTATGATGCTACATCCAGTTATCTTGATGGATCGTCTTGGAATAGCTACATCAATCGATTCACTTTTTATTGTGAACACATAATGCAGATGATGCTACATCTTAATGTTAGGATGTTAAGTTTCTGGCTACATTGACAATATTGAATACGAATTATTATACCCTACACCACATGGTGGTAAGGGTATTATGTCTTTGTGCATTTCTTTGTAACATGGAGAAGGAAGCGAGATAGACCCATAGTTAGGAGTAGGATATAGTTCCCAAATTGTGACTACTCTAAAGCCATGATACGCATTAAAATGAGGTTCATAGTTGCTATGATCTACTTCACATAAATTCCCAATATAAAGTTTTTTGTTACTGGAGCTCTACTAAATACGCGTAGTGGTGTAGGGTATCCTATAGTCGGCCCCGCCCGACTTTTGACCTTTCCTTACTGGTTTGCATTGCATTTTTGAGCAAAATAATTTAATTTAGAAATTTGAAATAGGAATTTCCTGATTTCTATTTTAAACTGATTTTATTGAAATATGGCCCTTAACTAACCGAAACACAACGTTCTTTTATTTTATTCAAATTGTGAGCATCCCCTTTTTCAACCCTCTCCTTAACCTGTTTATTTATTATTTATTGAATAAGCTGAAGTCTGCTTTTCATAACGATTTCGAAATCTATTCTGTTTTTTTCATGTCATTATTTCAATATTGTCCTTCCTTTGGTTGACATACAGTCCAACCTCACTTGCGCTCATTGTGAATGAAAACTTCATCCAAAATATTTTTATATTAAACCAGCTGAACCCAGTGTGCTTCACTACCCCTTTTAATTATACCCTACAACACTATGTGTTGGGGGTATTATAAGTTTGATTGGGCCAAAAATTATATAACACCGCGAAATATTGATTTCCCACATAGGAAAGTATATATGGATCTTCCTATCTTGCCGAGCTGAGTCGATCTAGCTATGTATGTCCGTCCGTCCGTCTGTCCGTCTGTCCATGTTAATTTGTAATCACTCTACAGGTCGCAATTATGGCCCGATCTTCACGAAATTTAAATTGTAGGTGGGGTTAAGGTCAGAATAGAACAATATTTCTTTTGCAGATAATCGCATAATATTTAAGTGTTGAAATGGACCAAAAACTGAAAAATTTCCTTATTTTGCAGTTGCTCTACAGGTCGCAATTATAGACCAATCGAAGCGGAAGTTAGCATGGGACTAGAGCTTAAGCCTGGGCAGAAGCTTTCCAATTTTGATGGTCATCGGGTACTATTTAGTGGGTGAAATAGACCATAGCATTTGTGTTAAATAAAAGTTAAATTTTCCATTAAACCGCGAATATTTTTAATCCCGGCGAAATCACAAATCAATTCTGACCGTTATGTAGATGCCTATAGTAAATATATCGGATATATATAGCGAAATATATACAATGTGTATATACATAGGAAGGGGATGTTAGCTAGAATGCTTCTATCTCAAGAATGGTTGGACCGATTTTGACAAATTTTGTAAATTTAGAATGCCCTTTTGGCATAAAAGTATAAAATCTAAAAAAATCGCATAAAAAGATGCCAATAATGATGTTAATATAGATGTTTTAGTATTTTGTGAATTTTTTTTATTTTTTCATATTTTTTATCGCATGCGATTTTTTCAATTTGACTTATAATATTGATGTGTATATTTTGTAATATTTTTGCACTTTACAACACAGGTTGGGATTATTATTTATATACAGATTGCAATTATCGTCCGATCCTCACGAAATTTTTCACAAAGGTAGGTTTAGGCTCAGAAGGGCTAAGCCTATTGTTTTCAAAGATTTCCGCAATATATATTTAGAGGTTGAAATGGACCAACAACTCAAAATCTTCCTGATTTTGCAGCCATTATAAAGGTCACAAATAGAAAATAAAGGACACGACATCTTGCATGAATTTGTAATTTAAGACAGCGGGTAGAATGGACCACTACTTTTGTGTGAAAAAATACCAACATTGCTTACAGGCCATATCCGAAATACACAATAGGCGACTTCTGGGTTTTTTTACGCTGATTTCGTTGACGAATATAGCCAAATATAGTAGAAAAGCAAATCATATAGATGAGTCTAAATTTGGAGACACAGATGATAGCAAAATAACTAGCGGTTCAATGAACCAAAAACAAACAAAAAATTCCTGACCACACAATTGAAGCCAATCGACACGCCTGAGAAGAGAGTTAAGAACGGGGAAGAATTCTAGCATTTTGGATGACCATTGGATTATATGTAGCCGTAAAATGGACCACAAAAACTATCAGCACGACGGAGTGCATAAATATTGGGAAAATGTCCCTGGTCAAAATGCTAAGGGTAATATTTGGGCAGTGCTCCGTTATTTGCTCCATAATTTCAAAAGCGAAATCTTCCAAAATGGATTTGGACATGAGGGGGCTTCTAACATATTGTAGTGTTGTAGGGTATCACATGGTCGGCCCCGCACGACTATAGCATTTGCTTACTTGTTTTATATGCATTTAAAATTTTATATACGAATATGTGTTGGTTTAAAATAAAACAAAAATTAAAAAAAAAAAACTACTTTAATAATGCTTAAAAAAACAAATGACTCGGTCAACCAACGCGTGAACATGCCAGGAACAGCTGACCATGAAAAAAGCAGGAACATGCCAAATTTAGTCCACATACGCGAAGGGTTTGTCCTTATTTATTATTAGTTTCATAGCAAATGCCAAGAGTGCAGGAAACCGCAATCTTTTGAAGTTGAGTTGCATTTCTGTTGCAATTAGAGAATTCGAGGTAGCAACATATGTACTTCCCCATAATAATCGTATCCTCAATTAAATTGTTGTGTCGTTTTTTACTGTTAGCCTAATACCATTGCAAAGGCGTTGTGGGTTAATGCTTCTTAATAAAATCATACCCCAATCTGAACCAATTTCAATATAATTTGACAAAATTTACTTTTACACCAAATTCCGCCACACCTTCCATGAAATTGCTGCGTCAAATATGTGAAATTGGAGCTATATCCAAATCTTATTTAATTTGTCAAATTTATTATTATAACCAAATTCCGCCACACATTCTGAATTTCAATTAAATCGGCCATATATATCGTGTTTGTTGCATAACATACATGAAATCGGCCGAAATATATATATGGGATATATACCCAAACCCCAACTGATTTCAATATGATTTGGCAATTTTTTTGGTACCAGATTTCCTCTGTCTTTGCTAATTTCGTTGGAATCGGTCATACATACCGCGTTGGGTGCATCAGATATTTAAAATCGGCCGAAAATACAGGGTGAGATGAAAAAACTGCAACAAACTTCTGACTGCTGTCATTTCTAAGCCACTCGTCCGACAGCTGTTAAAATATTCCAGTGACAGCTCATTATATTGTTTACAATCGTACAAAAGCATTTTGGTGAGAATGTTCCAGAAAAAAAGTTTTTCGTGATGGAATTCAAGCGTAATAGTGTAATTTCTTTATATTTGACTTGAAAACCACAAGTGGCTATCGTTAGAGCACTCCAGCATTTAAATGTGAATAAATTTTTTGTGTCTCGTACCATCGCTCGTTACCGTGATACTGGTAGCGTAGCCCGATGTCCAGGAAGTGGACAGAAGAAAAGTACATCAGCAGCAGAAATAGTTCGAAAAGCGACTTGATTGAAAACCACCTCGCAGTGGCTGAAAAATGACTCGTGAGCTGAACATATCGCAATATTCCGTTCGGAAATATTGAAAATGAGCTCGGGGTAAAGCCATTGATTCCAAGAAGTGCAAGAACTTACACCGCAACAGAAAGAAAATAGACTCAAAAGAGCCACAGAATTGCTTCGCTTGGTGAACTGTCGAATATGGTTTTCTCCGATGAGAAAACATTCGTTGTCCAGCAGTTTTTAAACAAACAAAATTATCGTGTTTACTTGCCAAAGAAGTCAGCTGAAAATGTGCACCTTCGGTTGGCCACCAGAACTCAAGCGCCGGCCATGGTGATGATGCGAGCCGCCATAACAGCCGATGGTCGCTCTCCGCTCGTATTAATCGACCGTGGCATCAGAATAAATGTCGAATATTATCGCGAAAGTATTCTGATGGGTGTATTAAAGCCTTGGACACGCAAACATTTTGGCCGCAGACCTTGGATATTCCAACAGGACTCAGTACCATTGCACTCAGCACGCGCCAACCAAGAATGGTTACAAAATGAGGTTCCTCACTTCATTTCCAGCGCACAATGTGCACCAAAATCTCCCGATACCAATCCGGTGGACTATTGTGTCTGGAGTATTTTGGAAAGCAAGGTTGGCACTAAAAAATACCAAAGTGTCAATCACCTCAAGCAAGCGCTTCGCTGGGAATGCGTGTGACGGTTTCATTGTCCGTTTGAAGGCCATAATTAGTGCCAAAGGGGACCAATTCGAACAAATCTAAACTTATTCTAAAATTCTAAAATTTTATGTTACTTACGACATTTTTTGCTTTCATTTAATAAAATTTAAAAAAAAATTATGGCGTTTGACTTTGTTGCATTTTTTTTATCTCACCCTGTAATTTACTCATATTTAGTTCAACATTTACTTATTTTAACTTACGTTTAAAATTATTTTTGTGGGGAATTGTTTTAGACGAATTGTTGGAATAACGTCAAATCTTAAAAGTTCAGCCATGTACTTTCCAAATTCAGAAATAAATAAATCTAAGCTTCGTTATAATTGAATCCCGCATGACCAAATAGGCTACAACTTGATCTTTTATATTAAAATTTTATTTACGGAACAGAATTCTTAGTAGTTACCGAAACGTCACTTCAGCCCTCTTGCACATAAAATCAGAAAATATGAATGTCAAATATCCATCAGAACTTATTTCTATATATTTCTAGTTGTTTCTTCTTGAATCTTATTTATTTATTTATAGTCCTTTTTTTCGATGCAAAAGTATAATTCATTACAAATATTAAATGCGAACGTAGTTAAATTCTTGTTTCAAGTTCTACTTACCCTTCGTTGTTATTGTTCTTTTGTACCAGTTATTTTGTTTTTCTTTTTCCGAGATCCGAAAACAGCAATTTGGTGGAGTTTTACATTTCACACACAAGCGATGAAATTAAAATTAATGATACGCATCCATTGTTGGTGTCTCCTTGTGCTTGGTTCTATCCGGCGCAACTTTTCATCGCATCGTTATGTGTGGCGCTGTAATGCATGGAATATGTATTTCAACGTACTACACACACACACCCACAATCAACGCAACATAGGAAATGCAAATGAAAACAATAACTGATAAAAATTAGATATGAGTCTTCGCATACATACACATAAATCAACATACATACTTATTTGGGTATGTGTAAACCGTCTAAAGCAAGTTGACAATGAAATCTTCATGCATTTGTAGAAAGATTAGGAGTAACCGATTTCCAGAGCAGCATATTTATCATATCTGTGAAATTCGCAAAGGTTAGGTTAGGTTCAAAAGAGAGAGGCCACAAGTTCTTAAGGACATACATATAAGCCTGAAATTCGACCTGTTGTACGCTTTATAGGTAGATTTCTTTAGAGAAACGATTTTTTGATTTATGCTAAAAGTAAAAGATTCAATCTTATATTAGGAATTTCGTATTTTTAACGAACTTGATGTGACCTCGATGTGACCTATAACTGAAACTGTACTTCTCTCTAAAAAATTTTTTCTAAAGTTTGTGGCCACTGGAAAAGAAAATGTTCTAGGCTTTCCTCGTCTTCCCCGAATGTTTTGCAAATGCTAGGGTGTAAACAACCTATTCTCCGTAAAGTTGCTTGCATATCCGATGATTTCATGATAGTAAGTTATTTGTCAAATCCTCATTTAGTTCCGCCATAGGTTGTTTGTATATTTTCTTATGTTCCCGCTATTCCGTAGGGATGTGTCGGGATTGTTTGTTTTTAAGTTTACCCGTTCGTTATCTCTATCTATTGATCTTCGTTATGCAGTTTAACACAGGTTTTGACTTAACTGTATTGGCTGTTATTGCCCCAATGTCGGATCTACTGTCACTTAGGGTACTTCTGGCAGTTGACCTTGTGTTAGTAACCTGCGTGATTACAACAGACAGACGGACATCACTAATTCGACTTAGAATTTTACGCAGATCAAGAATATACATACTTTGTTGGGTCTGACATGAGTATTTGGATACCCTCCACCATAGAGGGTATAGACATTACAGACAGCATAAGCACATTTATTAAGCCAGTGCTGTTGCCAAACATGATGAGGTACCTGGAGGTGATATAGAAATGTACAGCAAGGAGACTCAGTAAACGCAGAAGAGGAAAAGTCCGCGGAACATGGAATGGAGCCTCCATATTTTTCCAAAGATGTCAGGAATTGGTCAAACGTTGTAGTCTTCGGGAAGCTGGTTGATATCACCCACATGGGAAGGAGGGAAGCTGAGGGCTTGGAGGAAGAGGAGATTCCTCTCCCGACTAAGGCAACCGTTTTCGTCATAGAATGGGAGTGCAAGTAAGAGACAGAACAGTAGCTCGAAGTCTCTGGCTTGCAAAACATGACTTTGACGTTAATAGGTGGAAGATCTTTCCTAGGAGGAGCGAAAAAAACATACTCTCGTTTTGGTGGGTCAGAAGACTTTTCAATGTCCAGTCTGACCAAGATGAAGAGCATGGTGTTCTATGTCTCGAAGACGGTCCTCCCTAAAGTCGAGGCTCAATATCGAGGAGAGAGCCGCAACATAGATCAGGTCATTCAGATCAATCTCCATCGGAGTGATTTGGCAACGACTGATCTGAAGAAAAAAATAACTTAAAGTAACAAAAAATTTTGGATTTTGGATTAATTCAGGAACCTTGGAATGTACAAAATAACGTATCTGATCTGAACCATAAAAACTATCAACTCTTTTATGCCAATATAGGATCTCGACCGAGGGCCAAATTTACGACAACAATTTCAGTTTTCTCTTTTCTAAAGATTTATCCACGTTGGTCGCGATCATACTGAAGCAGGGAAATGGAAACATATACTTAGCCGTCGTTTGACATGAATACAAAACTAATTGGACAAAATACAGATGATTAGTTAGAGAAAGTACCAGGTTAGGGAAGATAAAGACAATAAAGTCGACAATCTAACGGACATAATAGTAAAGTCATTTGAAAAAATTTATCGAAGGAGATCGAAACCTTGGATGACCGAACGTCTAGACGCAAAAAACTTACAATATACTGGGATAGCTACCACACCAAGCTAAAGGAATACAATAAAATGAGTGGAGCAGCGAAACAGAACATGTTTGTGCATAAAATAAATAAAATCTTATAAAATTCCCATTCACAAACCAAGATGATGGTTGACGAAACGGGCAGGAGAAATGAAATTTCTTATGAAATGCTTAGGCTTCGAATGATCACCGGTCTTCGACCGAGTGTTATCGCATATAGGAGAACAAAGAAACAAGTAAAAATTGTGAGAGAAGGAGCTTGCATTTCTAAATCGATGGTCCAAGACGCCATCCGAAGTTTTTCACAATTTAAAGCGGCGGGAAAAGATAAGGTGTTTCCGGCGGTACTTCAAAGGGAGGGGAATTTAATTTCATGCAATCTAGACGGCGAGGACTAAAATGTTAAATCACCTCAAAGACTAAACTCGAGCACCTAGACGAACCTGTCTGCCGGAATAAGTAAAGTTCTGGCACAATCCTGGATAGAAAAATTTAACTTGGAAATACCACCATACTGTACAGAAGGGTAAGTCAACTTATAGACAGAACTCTAGTGTATCTTGGAGCACATCCAGAGAATATGTTGCCCAGGTATCAGCGGGGCAATAGACTTTAAAGACTAATCTTTTTATACACCCAATAGAAATACAGATTGGGTCCAAATCCACGGCGGCTGGTTCTATGTACCAGATTCACTTGAAGGAACAAACCATCGACCAGGGACCGTCTACCCAGCAAATACTTGTTCGTTTCGTCTATTTTTCTGATGTGGGAGCAACGCATACCACAGCTATCAGAAGTAGGAACAAGGTTCTTAAGTCTCGAGCCGGCAGCACTTGGAGAGATGATAATGAAACCTTTTTGACCTCTTACGTGATAGACCAGTCTATGGAAAACTATGCAGGTCATCCAACGTTAATGCTACGCAGTGGAAAAATATTCAGTCCTGCCAGAATACTGCCCTTAGAACCGCAACAGGGTGACTCCTTACGACATGTGTCGACCACCTACATGAAGAGGCGAAGGTCTTACCGGTGCGACAGCATACACGCTGCACCTCTTTCGCCAAATCTACTCAAGTAACTCGAGTTTCGTTGTTGACCCAACCCGTACAAGTTGCGTCCTTTTTGAGACTGGACTTGGAAGCAGAACCCGATATGGAGGAATTAGAACGAACACAGCAGTATAAGCTTCTACAACAACAACCGATTGGGTATGAGAGGGATGGGTGGATCGTTAAAGTTTGCACATTGTAATCTATGTCAAGTCACTATGGGACAAAGACTCGTGCAGCAACAGATACCTAGCGAGTATTTCATCTGGAAGCTATTGCGTTACGGTTGAAAACTTCGGGTTTATCTATAAAGCCTTAAGAACTTGTGGGGCCCTCTTTTCAACCTAACCTAACTTTATGATTCTAAAGCAATTCACAAATTATGTAAAACTTTAGTTATAAAGTACCTTCGAAAGCTTATTTACAAAGTGGCACAGAAGACCACATGTCGCCTTCGCATTGTTAAATTGACCTTGATTGCATTCCTCAACGATATACGAATTGTACAACGAATTGTAGAGAAACCCATTAAGTCAAGTTTATATATTAACAAATTATGCACCACCGTATCGAAAGCTTTACTGAAATCAGTATATATAATATCAGTTTGAGAATCCAGTGTGAACATTAGAGACCAGTTCTAATAAATTTGTCAAAGTTGATCTTCCTTTAACAAAACCATGCTGGTGCGGTGATACTATAGATGTAACGAAATGAGTTATTCGTTGTGTAACCAAACGCTCAAAAAGTTTGGGAATTGCACTTAGTTTTGCAAAGCCCCTATAATTTTCAATAACACATCTACTGTCAGCTTTATGCAATGGAATAATAAAGTTCGAACGCCAAATAAGAGGAAAGTACCCTAGGGTTAACGAAGTATTAAAAATACTTGTTAGAGGAAGATATAGTTCATGTGCACATGCCTTTAAAATGAAAGACGGTACACCATCTGGACCCGGTGAATTAGAACATTTTTAATGAAAGTAAACCTTTCAACACTTCATCTGATGTGAGAATAATGTGAGGAAAATGATTAAGTTTATTAATACTATAAGAGTATTTTACACCTTTATTAGAATGTTTGGAATACGTACTTTGAAAAAAATCTGCAAACATGTCTGCTATTTCCTTAGGTTCACATGATTCTCTACTTCCGAATCGCATACTACTGGGAAATTCACGAACTTTTCTTTTTGAATTAACGAATTTATAAAAGTTCTTAGGATTTTTATAGAGGCTGTTTCTCATCTTGACTAGGTATTGAGAGTAACATTTAGAATTTTCAGTGTTGTATAAACTTCTAGCTTTTGTATAATTAGTAAGGTTTATGGTAGAATTGATTTTTTTAAATTTTTTAAATAACCTGCTTTTTATGTTACGTAAGCGCCTAAGTTGTGGGGTAAACCAAACTGGACCCCTATCACAGCACATTTTCACAAGTGGGACTGAGGTTTCTAATGCATTGTTAATTATTTTATAAAAGCTTGAAATACGAAAATCCAAATTACCTTCAAAACACCAGTTTATATTGGACAATGTAGAACGCAACAGATCAACGATAGTCTTGCCAAAGTTTAACTTACGCGACTTATTTTGAGATGAAGTATGTTTTGTTTGAATGTTACTAAGTTCAATGGCTACCATAAGAGTAGGATGATACATATCCTCTGGCTCTGAGAAAGGAGGGATTCTGCACACAGAAGAAGTTAAGGTTGAAGAAAAAATTAAATCTAATAATTTACCTTTTGCATTATAGATAGAATTTATTTGATAAAGACATTGCTCAAATAAGATTTCCCAAAAAGATGACATCTCAGTAGAAAGTTATATAGAAGATACTGGTACATAATCTACAATATTTTCTCCTGGGACCCATGCTAGATTAGGCAGATTGAAATCCCCCAGACAAATCATTTCCGCGTTGGAGGAATGATATAATGAAACCTCTTTTATTAAGGCTGAATGCATAAGATAAGTATCCATGTCTGAATTTGGAGGAATATATGAACAAGTTATAATAAAATTACAATTTAGATACTTTAATTTAACACAAACAAATTCAATCTTAGGGTGTTCTGTAACCAAAATACGTTCTGAGGCAATGGAATTATGAACGGCAATAAAAACTCCTCCACCCATTTTATTTAATCTGTCTTTTCTGTAAATTTGGTACTGATCAGATAAAATCTCAGTGTCACGAATTTGTGGTTTTAACCATGTTTCCGTGAATACCAAAATTTTGAAATCACATTCAAAGGATTTTAAATAAATATTTCTAAGTTTAGTGTTAAGACCTCTCACGTTTTGATAGAGAAGAGATAGAGATTTAGTTAGTTTTTTGACAATGGTACAACTGAAAGATTAACTGGTAAATTAACGGGGTTTGTTCTTTCCCTAAATACAAATTCCTTTACCAACAATCCATCCGGCCAGAACGTTCTATTAACTATTAAATTAAATAATTTAGCAGGAGTAATGATTTTAAATGATGAAATATCGCGAGGTTGGGACTTGTTAAATTTAAAAATTTTTATGCCATTATCAGGTAAATTTGGAATTTTTGTTTTTATGTAAGACCGAAGGTTATCAACTGTAGTATCGGGATGCAATCGAGACACAAATATAGTTTTACGCGGCGCTACAACAATAAGTTGATCCGTAGGCAAAGGCATAGGGAATTCGTTATTATTGTCTGCAGAAACAGACTTTTCATTTAAATCAGAAGGCGTAAGGATTACATTGTTAATGTCTGCAGAAACAGACTTTTCATTAATAGTATCTGCAGAAACAGATAGATTATTTTTAAATGTATCTGCAGGAACAGATTTTGTTTCTATAACCGCTCGAGGCTATTGTACTGGACGAGTTAACAACAGGCGCTAAGAATTGAGAAGCTATAGGTACGGTTTTAGAAGATTGCATTTCGACCGGAGCATTTCCTGTAACAATTTCAATAGTTTTATCATCAATTGAGGGTGGGATGTCCGAGCCAAAAGATTTGGCAGCGTTGTGTGGCTGAGCCACAGCTGGTGAATTTAAGCGGATCAAATCATCACCAGGTACAAAAACTGAGGATTTCTTTCGTTTCGGAGATCCATCCAGGAATTGAAAATTATTAAACTTTTTTTCAAAATTCTGAAGCTTTAAAAATGCTTCGTCGAAAACCTTCTTCAAAGCTGCTAATTCAGTTTTAGACTCTTTGAAGTGAGTATAAAAGTTAATTTTTAAGGGCCTACAATCAATACATGCCCAACGTAAACCATATTTTTCGCGATCAGTAAGAACATCAAAATGGCGGCCATTAAGACCTGCACATTTTAAATGTTCATGCTTATCGCATAGCCAACATGTTAGTAAACGTTCTTTAAAACTAGTAATTTTGCAATTTTTATTCGAGCAATCCATGTTAATTCGAAATACTAAAGGAAACAGTGTATTAGGGAAATAGTGTAATAACAAATTTACAGTAACAGCCTAAAAGTATGCTCAGGAAAGCTAATTTAATATTTGATACGTACAGGACAGCAAAAGGGAATCAGGCACAAACGTCAAAGACAAAAGAAATAACACTACGTTGTAAATAAAAAACACAGAAAAGAATATTAAAACACAAAAAAATGATCAACGCGCACAAAATTAAATTTTGTAAAATAGTATAAAAACACTATGTTTCACAAAAACTTCACACTTTTGCAAACTCTTGAAATGTATATATTTAAAAAATCACACACAATAACTGCGAAAATTTAATTAAATTTTTATTTGCTTGACGACACACAGAAAAAAAAACACTTGACTTCCCCCAATATTTCCGTTCAATAACTGTACAATCCGACATTCAATGGTTAAGAAATATTTTATGTGACACGTGATTTCATTTCAAAAACAAATAACTATCTTTTCAAAGGACAAATTCCTCCAAGACTTTGTTAAGTTAGCGGTTACATTGATTGACAAGAGGAACGGCAATGCCATTATCGTCATGGACAACGAAAACTATGATAATTACCGAACTTAGGATTGTATATTGACTGGAATTCGGAACAAACAAACTTGTTGGATAGTGAACTCAGCGGTTCAACGAGATATCAACTAAAAGATAATTAGATTCGGATAAGAAGAAATAGCCATACCTTCAACGGAATGACCAAGCAATATCGCATGACAATGCACAATTTCAAGCTGGATGAGTAATTATAAGGTCAGGTATTTGCATCTGTATGTATGTGCATTGATACAAATACATGGAGGACGTACTCTTGTTCTATTCAAATTTGATTTGAAAAATTTCTTTGTTAAATTTACATTTCGCATTGGCATAGGATTATTTTGTTTTGTCAAAGAGTTGACAAGACCTGCCTCTTAACACATTATTAACTATGATTCTAACAAGAAAAAATATGCCAACGACAGATATCTGCTTTTAGCCGATGACCTTTTACATACATACTGACGTATATTTATGAATTTTAATAGTCTCTAGAAAATCTTTTGAAGTTTTTCAATAACATAAGACTCAAGAAAAAATGAAGGAATTTGTAAAAATATAAATAAGAAATTATGATTATGTACTAAAATATCTTTCGAAAAATCCAAGAAATCCTAAAAGCCGCCGATTATTAGAACAAGTAACAAAGCTGTAAGTTCGGCCGGGCCGATCTTCATTCATCCATTTGGAACGAATTTGGGAATTTTAAAAATTCTGTTAAAATGTTAAAAATACCAAATGTAGCCGTCATATTAGGGTCTGAACGACGAAGTGGACCTGCATAGTCAACTTTTGTCATAGGCCAATACAATATTCAAATACGAAACTTGAATAAAAAATTCGGTGAATAGAGTAGCTAAAATCATCAATATAGGTAGCTACTATTATGTGGGGGCTATACCAAAATATGAACCTGCACAGACAATTTTCTGTTGTAGGCTGTAGCATTCATTACGAACTTTAAATGCGAAATTTGAAACAATTCTGGTGAATAATGTCGCTAAAATCATCAAAATACGGAATATCGGGAGGTACGAAGACGTGGGCATGCACCGACAGTCTCCAGTCATAGGCTGTAGTATCCATTACGAACTTCAAATAGCAAATTTGAAACAATTCCGATGAATAATGTCGCTAAAATCATAAAAATACCGAATACAGGGAAGTACCGTTATATGGGGGCTCTACGAAGACGTGGACCTGCACAGACAATTTTCTGTAGTATTCATTACGAACTTCAAATACCAAATTTGAAACAATTCCGGTGAACAATGTCGCTAAATTGATGAAAATACCGAATATCGGGAGTATTGTTAAATGGGGGCTATACCAAAATGTGGGCCTACATAGCCCATTTAATACCAAAGTCCTGCAGACAAAGTTAAACCCATGACAACATCTCATTGCAAAAATGTATATCCATAGATCCATTCCATATACACAAATCAGAGATGGGAGACTGTATCAATGAAGTGATTGACGAAAAATTCAGTGATTCAAATTTGTCGATAGGGTTGGGCAGTCCATTATGCGTTTAAATCTAATACTTCCTTTTAATTTCCACTGATATTCTCAATCTACCTGCCTTAAAAAGATCCGAAAGCACCACCCCAGGACGTCCTAGGCCTATTAAAGGATATGGGCAGTATAAGCAACATCATTTTAGGATGTGATCCAAAGGCCCATCACTGGGGAAGCAGCGACTCGAATGTAAGAGGTGAGTTTAATGTTAACAATAATCTTAGAATATATAATAAGGGTAACAGTCCAACATTCGGAGTAGTGTAATAGTCTGGTGGCATGCGATTGAGTTTAAGCCGCTTATGTTTTGCATTGAATGTGATGCTAAACTCCCAGCTGTTGGATCCTTTGACTCAGTCTCAAGGAGGAAAGAGTGCGCTGAGAAGATAGGAGAAGAAAAAAAGTTGGTAACACCTTTGTCGAGCTAAGTGTATTCATCCTCTGTGCTTTTAAAATTATAATCAAAGACCGAATAGCTTGAATTCCAGCCTAGAGATCTATGAAATGGGCCAAAATAAATGTTTCCTGATTTTGCAGTGGCTCTTTAATTTGTTCTTTGTAGTAATTTTCTTCTAGAGTTGAGATTCTAAGAGAATTTTAGTTAAATTTGTAAAGAAACTGATGGTGATGGAAATTTGTGCTGTCTTATACGATTATCGATACTGATTTTTTCCTCCTTGGGGTATATAGTTATTCGTGATGGAATTTAAGCGTGATAGTGTGATTTCTTTATATTTGGCTGCAAACCCACAAGTGACTATCGTTAGAGTACTCGAGCATTTAAATGTGAATAAATCTTTTGTGTCCGTACCATCGCTCGTTACCATTATAATGGTAGCGTAGCCCATCGTAAAGGAAGTGGACGGAAGAAAATAGCAACATCAGAAGAAATGGTTCGAAAAGTAAAGAAGCGAATTGATCGAAACCCACCCTCGTCGCAGTGGCCGAAAAATGGCTCGTGAGCTGAACATATCGCAATATTCCATTCGGCAAATATTGAAAAATGAGCTCGGGGTAAAGCCATTGAAATTCCAAAAAGTTGAAGAACTTACACCGCAACAGAAAGAAAATAGACTCAAAAGAGCTAAAGAGTTGCTTCCCTTGGCCGAAAGTGGTGAACTGCCGAATTTGATTTTATCCGATTAGAAAACATTCGTTGTCCAGCCGTCTGTAAGCAAACAAAATGATCGTGTTTACTTGCCAGCTGAAATGTGCACCTTCGGTTGGCCATCAGAACTCAAGCACCGGCCATGATGATGGTGTGGGCCGCCATAACAGCCGATGGTCACTCTCCGCTCGTATTAATCGACCGGGGCATCAGTATAAAAGCCGAATATTATCGCGAAAATATTCTGGAGGGTGTATTAAAGCCATGGGCACTCAAACATTTTGGCCGCAGACCTTGGACATTCCAGCAGGACTCAGTACTATCGCACTCAGCACGCGCCAACAAATAATGGTTACAAAACAATTTTAGCACTAAAAAATACCAAAGTTTATTGCCTTAAGCAAGCGCTTAGCCGGGAATGGGCCAAAATACCACAGAGCAACATTCGGGCAGAGTGTGACGTTTTATTGGCCGTTTGAAGGCCATAATTCCAATTGGAACAAATCTAAACTTATTCTAAAATTTGATGCTAGTTCCAACATTTTTGCTTTGATTCAATAAAATTAAAAAAAAAATGAATTATGCTTTTGCATTAACTTAAAAATAATGACTTTTGCATTAACTTAGCCCAGAACTATTACATTTTTGTGACATATTCATTTGATTTGCAGCATCTATATGTCAAATATTCATATTTAAAACTCAGGTAGATGAATCAGCTATTTGTGACAACAACGACATTAATTATAGCTAGATGGCGTGTTAGTAAGAAAATGTTACGTCTAACAGAATTGTTCAGTATCTATAGTGATAGTCACCAACGGCGTTAAACATAGGTATACCTCCATCATTTAAGGACGTTAGCATATAATGGAACAAGTGAATCAACATGTATTCAGTAAAAAGTTTTCATTCAAAAATACATGCGTTAAAATTCGGGGAGCATTGCTAATTGTTCACAGCTTACGGATAGTAGAAAGCCCAGTAGATGTTACAGTAGATATACTGCGGCGTCCCTAAAATAGCCAAACCTCTGTGCTGGTGCCCACGGTGTTGCAGATTTGCAGTCATGGTACCGACTGCATTTTAACAAAGCTTCTTTGATACCTGGACGCCTCAACAAATATCAGGTTTAGTTAGAAGCGAACGAGAAGCCTGAAAGGCAACAATGTTCTGACACTGAAACTAATAAACGACTCTGACAGCAGATAGCAATCCAATAAATCATTTCGGATACGGGACAGTTAGTGCAAAGTCAGTACAGCATCCCTGTCCATTTCTGGGAAACCCGCCGACCTGAAAAGGAAGAGGACAGGGATACCATGGTAATCCATGTCTCGAGTGTGCTGAATTCCTTTACTAAGAACAGCGGGATGGTTCTCAAAGTGGCCACGGACAAGGCCAGAGGGACATACCTTAGAAGTCGAGGGAGACTGATCAGCTTTGAGTTGGGGAAGATTCATTTCAGCTTCCCCCAAGCGAGTAATAGTGGATAAAGAGTCTTATCTAAGCTTGGCGCAGATCAATCTGCAAACTTCAAGGTCGTGGCTGCCGAACTCCAGTTAATCCTCCCAAGCATTAAGGTTTAGCGCACACCTTAATGCTTGGGGAGGATGACCGGAAAGCTGGAGAATAGCGTCAATAGTCAGTATGTCCTAGGTGAAGGTAATATAATTAGTGTAACATGTTCACCTTTCTCGAATTTAATTTCATTGACGCTACTTTTCCTGATACGAATGCCTGGGGTGGTGGTGAACCTCCTCTTGACGGTCTGGCCATTAATACAGACGGCTCCAAAATGGATGAAGGCGTATTCTGCCCTAACCCAGTGTGCTCAAGCTTAATGAATCAAGAAGCCAGCCTAAATGGTAAGATAACTCTGCAATAGCATAACTATATATGTCGATTGTCAAGCGGTCCACAATGCTGCCAATGTAAGTGCAATTAAATCGAAAACCACTCTTGACTACAAGAAAAACCCAGAAGAACAAACTTCCTTCTATCACTTAGTACGTCTGATCTTAGAATCGTGGTAGACATACAGACTGGTATAAGAAATCTGACCTCAAAATGGGACAACTGATAAAGAAGAGGTAGATACGATAGAACATATACTTACAGATGTTCCATGTTATCCAACAAGAAACAGACTATATGGTTTCAAACCCCTTTGGATTTTGCAAGTCAAATTGTATTTTTGTGTGATCTTGTAACTTTAAAATACTTTCAAGTGGTAAAAATGTTTTTTTTTTAATAACAAATACACAATTAGATTTACAATTTTTATTTATTTTTATTTAAAAAAATAAATTAGCAAATTTAAATTGCTTCCCAATTGACGAGGTCAATTTTTAATAAAGTCTTGCCACATTATCAGAGGTTTACGCCGATCCAAAATATGTATACTTTGTTGGATCTAACATGAGTATTTCGAGGAGCTACGTACGGAATGACAAAGTTAATATACCCTCCATAGAATGGTAACATGCCTGATAGATTCCATCACCATTTAAAACTTGCCAAAGGTATTCCCTGGCTAGGCAGACCATCCTGCTAAATATTCTTCTCGCCATAAATCTTGTTTTCTCCTTCTAGCTTTTAAAGGGTGTCCCTATTTTAAGTGTCATTGCTTGACATTTATCAATTGTTTTTGTTTGCTAATAAAAGGTACGAGGTTACTAAAAATGGAGCTCTAGACGAATGAACAAGTTCGTTAATTGTGTATTGGAGAGACAACTTGAAAATGCTTATTTTCGGCTAAAATTATCTTCAGTAAAGAGAGAATCAATGGATCTTTTTTTTATGAAAATGAGGCAAGTCAAGCGGAAATGGTATCCGGAAACGTGAAATCATAACCACTTTTTTCTTGCCTAGAATTGAAGAAATAAAACAAGACGTTGCCACATGTCATACAGCCAGAAAAACAATCCAATAGCTGCATCCGTCATTTCCCAGTCGTGCTATTTCGCGTTTTGGAAATCAGAATTAGCCTGGAAGTCGATTGTTTGTGCAAATAAGCCGACGAAGGCTCAAGCCTTAAAAGAGGAAATTGGACGCTGCATTAATGAAATACCGCAGCGTTTATGCAAAACGCCCATTGCAAAATCGCGTGTATGCCAACAAAGCAGCGCTGGCCATTTGCAGGATATATTTTTCCAACATAACCTCATTCTGTCTACTTTAGAGTTTAACATTTTTAAATTTAAAAAAATGCGTTCTTCCTACCCCCAAAAGTGTTTATTTCTTCCTAGGATGAACACGAGGCAGTTGCGAATCCTGTAAAGATGCACATCCTTAAACCAAACTAAATCCCCTGGTAAAGATTTTGTGTAAAAACGCACTATTAGGTCAACACCTCTACCCAGTTTAACCCTGATAATTGAACAACCGCAAATAATTTGATGTATGTTTTCTACAATTTCCAATTTATTGTGATTGGTCCATTATCAGGGTTAACCTGGGTAATGATTTTGCATGTAAACGCGCTATCAGTCTCTATAGATAAAAATTTGTGCAGTTTCGCTGCATGCTCTGTAAACTATAAATCGTTATCAATTTATACCAATATGCACATATGTAGTCATACCCATATCACATTCGAATTAGAATTTTATTTTACGTTCTATACATAAACAGTCTCGTAATATACAAGAATTAATAGTTCTATATTAAGTACTGAAAGGGGAAATTATTTCCATTAAGTGCAAATGTTTCTACGTTTGTTAAATATTTATTTCGTTATACAAAATATTGTTTGTTTTAAGGCCACAAGGTTAAACGCGTTTTGTTTGCTTTGTTGCTTTTGATTTTAAAGCTAAATATTAAAAATAATAATACACATGTTACTTAATATGCAAAAATAAAATATGTATATATGTTTGTGTGTGAATAAACCAAATAGTTGCAAAGTGGCCTAACATAGGCATTATCTACTCAATTTGAGGCGCTACAATATTTGTGTTTTAATACGGTACACATTTTTCATTTAAACAAACTTAAAATTAAATAATAATAATATTAATATTAATTAAAATCCAGTAAAGCACAGAATTTCACTTACAATTGCTAATAATAAAAATAGTTACAATATACAACAAATAGAAGTTTATATATGAACTCATATATAGGCGAGTGTGAATGAAATGTGTGAAATGTTAACTATGATTAGATTGTACAATGCTTTAAAATTAAATGTGTATAGATGAAGTGATAAATGGTGTGTTTGAATGATATCTTAGGTATAGTTTTACATTGCTAAATAAAATCTCATTTTGTACAAAAGTATTTAAAATGTAGAAAACAAATTGGAGAACAGTGCGGGTGAAGTTTTGGAGACTCTAGTTAAACTGCGATTGCTGGCTGAATGCCGTTCGCAGCTCATCCCTTGTAACATAGCCGGAAATGGGCGGTATCATATTGGCTAGTCTCCCGCCGCCATCATTTCCTCCTCCTCCAATCATAGCCTGTGATAAATGGTTGAGACCCATAGTTTTACCAAGTGCTTCTGGGGTGGTGTAACCATTTGTAGCAGGAGGCTGTATCAAATTCTGAAAAGAGAATAAATTGCGATGTGCATTTTACCATTTTGAATTGGGATTTTACAAAATAAATAAGTTTGTCCTTAAAGATTAGAACAGCATTTATTTTGAATTGATACGAGATTTCGAACAAATTACTATGCCCTCATCGGTAACAACATTTGTTACCGGTATCTTATGGCAAATGTAGTAGCTCATGTACAAAACAAATGCTAGAGAAATAATATTTACAATATCAAAAAAATAAAAATAAAAAGCTAAAGTCGGCCGAACCGAACTTTTAATACCCTCCACCATTTGGAAAAAAATTTGAAAATTTTCAAAAAAAATCCCAAAACTACCACTTAAATGAAAACCTTTACATGGGGACTATACGAAGACGTGAACCTGCATACAAAATTTTTTGTCGTAGGCTGTAGTTCCCATTAGAAATTTCAAATACTAAATTCTAAGTAATTCCGGTAAATAATGTCGCTAAAGTCATGAAAATGGCGAATATAGGGAGGTACCGTTATATGGAGGCTATACGAAGACGTGGACCTGCATACGAAATTTTTTCCATAGGTTGTAGTACCCATTAAGATCTTCCAATACGAAATTTGAAACGATTTCGGTGAATAATGTTGCTGAAAGCACCAATACACCGAATATCGAGAGGTACCGTTATATGGGGGCTATACGAAGACGTGGACCTTCATAAACTTACTAACTTTAAATATGAAATTTGAAATAATTCCGGTAAATAATGTCGATAAAATCATGAAAATGCCGAATATGAGGAAGTACCGTTATATGGGGGCTATACGAAAACGAGGACCGACACGGCCCATTTACGAACCTAACCTGCACGCAAAATTTAAGTCTTCTATCTCAATTCGTTCGAAAGATAGCGTGATTACAACAGACAGACGTATACAGACGGATATCGCTAGATCGTCTTAAAATTTTATGCTGATCCAGAATATATATACTGTGTAGGGTCTATTATGAATATTTCGTGGAGTTACAAACGGAATAACAAAGATATACCCTCCATAGAATGATGGAGTATAAAATAGATTTTCACTGGACTTATACAAAGAAATAACAAAATTTACAAACCTTTTGCAGCAAATGCGGGGCAACATAGCCCGTACTGTTTACGGGTATGTTACACATTGTTGTTGTAGGAACTGTGTGCATTACGGACATTTGAGGTGTTGCCACATCTGCCGCTGTCATTGCAAACTTTGGTGTTGATAAATTACAAATATCATGTAGCTTTACATAGCCATTTTGTGACGGAATAACTTGTGCATTAGCACCATGATCTGTTGGTAAGCTATTCAATGTAGAGACTTGTTTTATATATCCATTTTCGGTTGGTATGAATGAAGGAGGCAAAGCAGGGTTTGGTTTTCCATTCAATGTCAAAAGATTGGACTGCACGTATCCACTATTGCTTTCTGTCTGCAGCAACATTTTGTCCAGTGTACTGTTCGAAGAAGTTAAATTGCAATCTGTTGGTTTCAAACGTTCCATTACCATATAAGCATCATCAACTGTAGACACTGGATCTACTATGTCACTGTCACGGCCAGCAACCCTAACTGCGTCTACGTCGTAATATTGTGTCGAATTGTTAGAACCAATGTAGCCACTACTTTTATCTAACGAACCAGTTGTTAAGCCGTCGATGCCTCCTTCATCGACATTAACATGATCTCCATTCTGACACATGTTACTAAAATCGTTGCTTATTGAAGATAGCAAATGACGACTTTCTGTATTAAAGAAATCCTTGTTACGGCGAAAATCGGTTCCGTCATTTTTCGTTGGATACGCCTCCAGCCCCGGTGGTAGTGCACATGTTATATTGACCATTTTTTGATATTTATTGTGCGCAACGTAAAATGCTGCTATAACACCCAAGGAAGAAACAACAACCAACAAGGCCAACATCGTTATACGACTCATTTTGGAATCAGAACAGTTAGTGACAGGCGCCTTCTCCCATACTGATTTGTACAGCACATATTTTTCCTGATCACTATATTTGCGTATCATTCTCTCCTTCTCTTCCGTCATTCCACTGTCTTCACACTTTAAATCATCATTATCGTTGAAATATGCATTGTCATGTACCAAGTCGTCCTCAGAGTCCATTGGATTCTTCGCAGCGAATATGTATTGATCAATTTCTGTTTCACGTAGGGCCACATTAACTGCCCTCACTTGGATCGTAAAACGTTGGTCTGAATCTCTACACACTGGCAAATTAAACTTGCATGTAGTGTTGGCCACATTTGATATATATTGACGTTGTATCTCATTCTTATACCAAACCATTATCGCCACCTGATAGAACTCTACCCGACCTGACGGAACCTCAGGTTTAGACCATTGCAAAATATTCTGCGATTCTGTTATGTGACTTGGGTTCGATGGAACTGTAACGAGAACACAATAGATATTGGTTAGAAAAATCATCATCAAGTCGGCTCTATAGCGTTGAGTACTTACTTCCCACCAAGGTTTTGACATTAATGTCATTACTATGCTCTGAAGGGGCAGCATTCGTATAGGCTACTATGTAAACTTTATAATTGGTGAAGCTACTCAAATTCTCTAACGTAAATGTCATTTCCTTTTTGGTACAAACCTCTTCGGCCTTACAATCGATAATGTAATTCTCATTGTTGTATCTGATAAAAGAAAGAAACAGACGTGAAAAGCACATTTCCCTTTTGTAGTCAAATTCAATAACTTACTCTATTCTATATTTTGTTAGAATTCCATTGTGGTGTTCTGGTGACAGCCATGTTAAAACGGCCGAACTACTAGTTACGTTGTGAGCTCGCAATTGCAAAGGCTTGGAGGGAGCTGGGAAGCAAATTAATCATTATATTAAAGTAATGCCACGTACTTCGGGTGAATGAAACAACTTACCTTCCTCTTTGGTGTGCACAATTAAAGGATCACTCATTTTGCCAGTTTTCAATTTTGAGAAGACAAGCAATTCAATTTTATACACGGAAAAAGGCTTTAAATTTTCAATTACAAACTTTTTGGCTGTTCCAAGTATAGTGCGAGTTATGGGCTTATCTGCACAGGCAGCCTTTTCACCAGCATTATTATGCTGGCGATGTACACGACAATACGTAATGTTATAGCCTTCCAGCAATGACGTACATATATGATCAGATCTCAGTTGAATAGTTATGGAGCGAGATGAAACTGACATGACTTCAGGTTCCATTTTTCCAAGATCGGCTGTTCTATCAGCTGCGCACATCCAATGCATGCCCGTGTTAAAGTCACGATAATTTGCAGATACAGCTAAATTCAGGCTCTGATCCTCTTTTTGTGGTGTAACAATGAACTGAGTAGAATTTCGACTAACATGGGCAAAATTTATAGTACCCTGAAATAAGAAAAGAAAGAAAATTTAGTTTGGCAAACCCCTTTTTGTCCTGTGAACCTTTTTCACTCACTTTACACTCATCCTGTGTTGCCTTCTTCGATTGACACCAAAATACGGTGTAGTCTACTAAACCTTGCAGCTTTTTAGGGGCGCCCCATGTTAGAGTGTATGTACGGTTTGTGGAATCGTAGACATTTTTTATCCACTCCGGCGATGTTAAACTTGCATTATGCTTTGACCAGACAGGAATATTTATGATGTTACTGTCTGGCGAATCACCTTCAGAGTTACGACTTTTTATACGAAATTCATAACGGTGCTGGCGATGCCAGGGAAATTTGGCAGAAATCAAATCCATTTCTAGAGGCTCCATTGAACTGTTGAACGAAACAAAAAAAAATGAAATAAGACAATGCACTGAAAAAAAAAATGAGCGAAAAGGAAAACTAGACAACAACTTACACTTCGACACCGTCAATTTTAACTTGTTCAATCACGTACGTAAAGTTGGGACCATTCATTTTATATTCTGGTAATTGATGCCAATAGAGACGCACTTGCGTTTGTGTAGGAACAATGTAAAAGCTGCCACTGTCTGTCAGTGGCGCAGCATCCGGAGGACATGGCGCTGTACGAAATTGTTGAATATACGGTTCACTCCAGTAAGAATCGTCAAATCGCGCCGACTTTTTAACACGGACTCGAACGCTTAGCTCATACCAGACGTAGGCGAAGGGAATATCGCGCAAAATTATCTTATATTCAGACTGCTTCTGTCGTATCTCATAATTGGAATGGCTCATCCAATCGATATCACTGTCTTTGGGCCGCAGACGAATGTCATACTGTAAACCTTTTGCCTTGTAATAGCTATATTTATTGTTATGCCATTTGATAACGGCCGAATGACATGTTATGTCCTCGAAGGTGTACTCTGGCCGTGGTGGAATTACTGCAAAGGATTGAGAAATATATTAATGACTGTGATATTCAAAAAGTTGCATTCAATACTTACCGCTTTCATAATTATTGATCCAAAAACTTTGTACATTTGTGCCCACGCCATTCTCACCCCTTAACGTAAAATTGAAGAATTCATGAGTGGTCCGATATTTATTCTGATCCAGTGTTAAATTACATATTGCCTGCCTCTCTTGGATTTCCAGAGGACATGTGTACATGTAGTTCTGTGAATAAATTGTACGATAAACACGTTTTCCGCTTTGGTCCATGTAATAAGTGCGATATAACTACAAGTTTGAGTGTGCGGTTGTGTTTTTTTTTTGTGTGCACCCAACAAAAGGGATACGGATACACATTTCAATAGAACGCAAAAGGAGAGGATGCATAGAGGTGAAGAACGTGCCCGAAGAGAAAAGCCCGTGATAGTACATGCATGTGTATGTCGTTCATATCCAATTTTAGTTTTTGTTATTGTTATTTTTTGTTATACGTTGTTGATGTTATATTTATTTAATTTTCCCCACGTTCATGTTAATTGATAAATAAGACAGAGTAAAACCACCACAAGCCCAAGCGACGAAATACCAATTCATTCATTCATTCATTTGTTTTGCAAAAATATCGTTTTTATGTGTTGGTACACACACGTGTATGCGTGTGTGTATATTGGATATTATTATTGTTTATTCGAAAGTCCACATGTTAATTGATTGAAAACGAACGAGCGTATTGCGGTCGGTGCATGGTGTGGAGGTTTCTTATCATATAAGTTTGTTTGTGGTTCGATTGTTGTTAGTAGCCGTAGATTAGATTAGTTCAGTGCGTTAGGGATTTACAAGGATGGAGTTAGAGTGTGTGTTATTTTCGTAATTAAATATACAATTCAAAGGAAATTAGTTACAGCAAGGATAGCGAAAAAAATGCATGCACAGAAATCCCAAAAAATATGTAAAAAAAAAGAAAGAAATCCAAAAATAAAACAAAATATTAAATATTAGTTTTAAAAACTATAATTTTAGTTTATGTAGTTGTTGGTATATAGAGTTTAGTTATCATTTTGAAGTATTAATTTTTGTTAAGAAAACGATGTAATTTATGTGTAGCAATGTCTGCAAAATTATTCCATATACCAACAACATATTAAATAATAATAAGAATAAAACTATTTGCTAGATATTTGTGTGTGATCAGTACAAAATGGGTGAATGAATGTTTTAGCTCTAGTATGAAAAAAAATATTCAAGAAACGAGCATATTTTAAAATGGAGGTTCTTTTATTATGGCACATAAACGATAACAACGTTAAGGCATAAACCTTATAAATGAAAATCGCTAAAGGTGCGATAACACTCATGGTTCGCCTATCTTAGTGTGTCAGTTTTCGAGTGATACCTAACTTTTACAGGTTAACTCATTCAAATTTCCTAGAGTACTAAACATTATATTTTTGTTATAACATTTTAAGACTACCTCTCACTATATAGGGCAATACGTGATCGACCATATTATGTGTAGTCAAATCGACTTGCTTTTTATTAATTTGATATTTATATGGTTATATTTTTAATAGCCACATCAATTTATGAACGCTAAATGCTTTCTTATGAATTTAGCTTATTAATAAAAATTATGGAAATTTTTAATATTCGTTGTATTTTTGTGAAATCAATCAAAAATTAGCAGTGGTTTCTTTTATTATGCTAATTTTTTATTTCATTGAAATTTTGATGTTGAACATTTAATGGGTATTCATTGGAAACAAACGTCCGGTTTTAATAAATTATTAACTTAAGTTGTTTTCTTGGATCATAGAAGCTGCCAATTGTATTTATATGTGTGGAGTGTGGAGTGTAAAGTTCGTACTTAATACAGAGTGGGAGGTAAAAACTGCAACCAACTTCAGACTGCTGTCATTTTTAAGCCAATCGTCCGACAGCTGTTAAAATTATTCCAGTGACAGCTCATTATATTGTTTACAAGCGTACAAAAGCATTTTGGTGAGAAATTTCCAGGAAAAAAGTTATTCGTGATGGAATTCAAGCGTGATAGTGTGATTTCTTTATATTTGGCTGGAAAACCACAGATGGCTATCGTTAGAGCACTCCAGCATTAAAATATGAATAAATCTATTGTGTCTCGTATCATCGCTCGTTACCGTGATACTGATAGCGTAGCCCGACGTCAAGGAAGTGGACGAAAGAAAACTGCAACAGCAGCAGAAATGGTTCGAAAAGTAAAGAAGCGACTTTATCGAAATCCGCGTCGCAGTGGCCGAAAAATGGCTCGTGAGCTGAACGTATCGCAATATTCCATTCGGCAAATATTGAAAAATGAGCTCGGAGTAAAGCCATTGAAATTCCAAAAAGTTGAAGAACTTACACCGCAACAAAAAGAAAATAGACTCAAAAGAGCTAGAGTTGCTTTGCTTGGCCGAAAGTGGTGAACTGCCGAATTTGGTTTTCTCCGATGAGAAAACATTCGTTGTCCAGCAGTTTGTAAACAAACAAAATGATCGTATTTACTTGCCAAAGAAGTCAGCTGAAAATGTGCATGTTCGGTTGGCCACCAGAACTCAAGCGCCGGCCATGGTGATGGTGTGGGCCACCATAACAGCCGATGGTCACTCTCCGCTCGAATTAATCGACCGTGGCATCAGTATAAAAGCCGAATATTATCGCGAAAATATTCTGGAGGGTGTATTAAAGCCATGGGCACTCAAACATTTTGGCCGCAGACCTTGGACATTCCAGCAGGACTCAGTACTATCGCACTCAGCACGCGCCAACAAATAATGGTTACAAAACAAGGTTAGCACCAAAAATACCAAAGTTTATTGCCTTAAGCCGTTTGAAGGCCATAATTCGTGCCAAAGGTGACCAATTCGAACAAATCTAAACTTATTCTAAAATTTGATGCTATTTCCGACATTTTTTGCTTTCATTCAATAAAATTTAGAAAAAATCTAAAAAATATGGCGTTTGACTTTGTTGCAGTTTTTTTTATCTCACAAGAAATTTTAAATGGCATTATCATGTGCTGTATTCGCAATATCATCAAGGTGTGGAAATATTATAATGTCTTCGTTTTTTGGTTTGTGACAGTCTTGGAAACGGGATTCTGTATGGGGGAATGAAGACAAATTGTGGATTAATTTGTTCTCCCATAAGTCTATAGAGGGGTGCAATAAATATACAACAGTGAGACTCTATGTTTGCATTTTTTATCGACCACACACAATCAATAAAAACGTATGTAAATATTTGATTAATTACTAACCAAAGGTTAACATAAATGAATTGCTGTGCGAGAATAATAAAACTGTGTTACCAACTACTACTACTAGTGCAGAATAATAAATACAGTAAATCTAAATCAAACATACAACCACTACATAATGAATAGGAGAAAATGTGACATCCAGCTGTCCACTTACCGCCGATTGAGCTGTATAGTTTAGACTATATTTTGTTAGTATAACATTGTGTGGTATGGTAAAGTTGCACATCATATATGTGTAGTCATATCCTCGACACTTGAAGTCTGTAACGTCCAAAGGGGCCGTACCTGGGCAAATGAAAATTAAACAAATAATGTTAATGTTAAAGAGTTGGACATTAAAACAAATAAATGAACGGTAGTAAATGTTTGCGAAATATTTTGAAAATGACACAATTCGCACATTCAACCACATGGTAGAATATGGTGGGCGTACTTACCAACTGATACGTGTGTGACGCCAATACCCATTCCATCACTTTTACACACATAATTACGATCTTGTTCTGTGGCATTTCGTAACATGTATGTAATTGTAGTTTCATTTATAATCTGAAAATAAAAGCAGTTTATTTAATTTAATATCTGGATTTATTGTGCACCGAAAACCCTTTATAAAATTTCATAAAGTCTGCATAGATAATTGCTTTATGTATCTGCAGCTTAATTCTTCGTTATTTTGTATAAATTATGAGTTATTATACTAAAAATTAGCATTCGCGAAATGAAAAAGGAAAATCAGTCAGTCAGTCTGTTCATCTTTTGATAAATTTGATTACAGCGCATTTGTTAAATGTTTATTGCTGATATTTTTCTTATATTTCATTTGTACAGCTACTTAATAATATATTGATTTAGCTCTCCGACAATTATTAATGAAGACCACAGATATCTTGTTTCTTGTATTGACACAGATACAGGCATACCCTTTTTTATGCATCGCATATCAAAATTGTGTTATTTATTGACAAACAGTCTTGTATTCTTATCAATATATAGATAACTTCAACATACCTCTATATCCGTTTCTGGCACTCTCTTTCCCGTATCCTCTTCAACGAAATACAACGATGAGCTATTGACTTTATTGCCAAACTTCATTAAATTCATGCGACATGTTATATTCGTATTGCTGTTGATTTTTATCTCGACTCTGGGCGGTTGGGTTTCTAATAATAAAAACAAAAAGAACCAAATATAAAATATTCATAATTATAGAATAGATATGAATGAGAATATGCAAATATGTCAGCGTAAACAACTAAGCTAGTCCAAAAGTAAAGTAAGTAAGGTAAATGTTTACCTATGACTATGTCGGGCAAACAAAAAAGTTTGTTTAGGGGCTTGTTTTTAGAATGTCAAGATTCTGTTAAAAAAATAATAATAAAAACACTCAGTATACTGACTCAAGTCCGCCAAGGTACCAAGGTGTGAAGAAATAACGATTAACAAAACAAGCAAAGATATGTCTGTGTTTGCTCAATTTATTTTTAAATTAAACAAATTCGCAAAATCTTTTATTATGAAAAGGTCAATATGGCACATTTGCATATTCAATTTTTGAACAATATGAATTATAACACTTACCGCCTGGAGAATTGTGCATAGCACAATGGATACATGGCAGAATGATGTAGAGCACGATGAACAATATCTGTAGCCATGACGATGATCTATAAATAAATGAAAAAGAGAATTTTAATACAATTGATTTTAATTAAATATACTAAGGAGTTCAACAGTTGTGACGGCTTATCTAGTAATTTCAAATTATTACTATCAAATTCTACCATTTGTTACATAATACCACATGCGAATCCTATACAGATGCACCCTAGAGCAAATAATCGCTTTTACTGGCTAGAACTGGCATTTTTTTTCTTTTCCTTCTTTGGCGTTATGACACACATCTAACAATATGCGTAACTATTTTACATTAGTAATTACACCAATAGATAGCCACCAAATGTTAAGTATCTAAATATCATTAAAACATTTTGAACATCTTAAGTATTTAAATGACAAATAAAGGGGCGTAAGAAAAAAAAAAACGTTGGCATTTGTCGGGTAAATGTAAAAAAAAATCATGAAACATTAAAATATCGGCTTCTAATTCGTGAGAACCTATAAATTTCGATGTTGAAAAATCTTTTTGGTTTCAATGTATATTGGATGAAATGTACTTAGAAATAATCGAGTTATAGAGACGAAATATTCCACAAAAATCCTTCACTCGATTTGACAAAAGATGATTCATATAAAAAATAAGCTAGACAAGCTGTAAGGCAGATATCAAAGGCTATTCAGGGTCGCTATCAAAAAAGCATATGGCTATAACTCAAAAGTTGTTAAAGACAGATGTTCGCAATAGTCTAGGTAGTTTAAAATCAATTAAAAGTCCAGGCCCAGATGGCATATCTAATACACAGGGTGAGATAAAAAAACTGCAACAAAGTCAAACTCCATAATTTTTCAATTTTTTTTTTTAATTTTATGGATTGAAAGCAAAAAATGTCGGAATGAGCAAATTTTAGCATAAGTTTAGATTTATTCGAATTGGTCACCTTAAGCACGAATTATGGCCTTTAAACGGCCTATGAAACCGTCGCACGCTGCCCGAATGTTGCTCTGCGGTATTTTGGCCCATTTCTGGCGAAGCTCTTGCTTGAGGAGATCGACACTTTGGTATTTTTTAGTGCCAACCTTGCTTTCCAAATTACTCCAGACACAATAGTTCAAGGGATTGGTTACCGTAGATTTTGGTGGTCATTATGCGCTGGATGGGTGGCGCGTCCTAAGTACGATGGTGCTGGGTCCTGTTGGAATGTCCAAGCTCTGCGGCCAAAATGTTTGCGTGACCAAGGCTTTAATACACCCTCCAGAATATTTTCGCGATAATATTCGGCATTTATTCTGATGCCACGGTTGATTAATATCGGCTGTTATGGCGGACCACACCATCACCATGGCCGGCGCTTGAGTTCTGGTTGCCAACCGAAGGTGCATATTTTCACCTCTTTGACAAGTAAACCCGATAATTTTGTTTGTTTACAAACTGAAGGACAACGAATTTTTTCTCATCGGAGAAAACCAAATTCGGCAGTTCACCACTTCCGACCTGGCAAAGCAACTGTTTAGCTCTTTTGAGTCTATTTCTTTTTGTCGCTGTGTAAGTTCCTACACTTTTTGGAATTTCAATGGCTTCACCCCGAGCTCATTTGCCGAATGGAATATTGCGATATGTCCAACTCAAGAAACATTTTTCGGCCACTGCAACGCGGTTTTTGATCAAGTCGCTTCTTTACTTTTCGAACCATTTCTGCTGATGTTGATGTTTTCTTCCGTCCACTTTCCACTACCAGTATCATGGTAACGAGCGATGGTAAGAGACACAAAAGATTTATTCACATTTAAATGCTGGAGTGCTCTAACGATAGCCACTTGTGGTTTTCCAGCCAAATATAAAGAAATCACACTATCAGGCTTGAATTCCATCACGAATAATTTTTTTTTGTTGGAAAATTCTCACCAAATTGCTTTTGTACGCTTGTAAACAATACAAAAAGTTGGTTGCAGTTTTTTCAGTTTTCGGCCACTGCAACGCGGTTTTTGATCAAGTCGCTTCTTTACTTTTCGAACCATTTCTGCTGATGTTGATGTTTTCTTCCGTCCACTTTCCACTACCAGTATCATGGTAACGAGCGATGGTAAGAGACACAAAAGATTTATTCACATTTAAATGCTGGAGTGCTCTAACGATAGCCACTTGTGGTTTTCCAGCCAAATATAAAGAAATCACACTATCAGGCTTGAATTCCATCACGAATAATTTTTTTTTTTGTTGGAAAATTCTCACCAAATTGCTTTTGTACGCTTGTAAACAATATAAAAAGTTGGTTGCAGTTTTTTCATCTCACCCTGTAATTTTTAAGTATTGTTCAGACACATTAGCATTCCATTTGATTAACAGCATTGTTTAACTATTCACTCAAATTTGGTCACTTTCTCACATGCGACAAAAAGTTTTATATCATTTAGTCCATAACAGCATGGATTCTCAACTCTCAACAACAAATCGGATACAATTTACATCAACGGTAATAAAAGGTTTTATTCAGCGTAATCAAATTGTCAAATTATACTTATCCTAATAAATAAAGTAAAGTGTATGGGTTTATATACAAACTTAGTCAAATGGATATTATAGATCGCAGCTAGTTTTGTATAAAGGGTGTCTATCGAAATCGATTAATGTTCCATTGGTTGTTGCGCAAGGAATTCACCTTACACCGATTACTTTTGTCAATTATTTACCTAATTCTATAAATTATTCGAATTATTTTTATTAGACGGAATCATGTTGAACTCAATAATGATACTAAAAAATTAAATGGATTTCCTAATCTCATCTATTAGGTTAGGTTAGGTTAGGTTAAAGGATGCGTGGTTGTGTAAACAACCACTCCACTCGGTGACCTATTGGTCCATTGTGCCTAATTTAGAGAAGATGGAGGAATAAAATAATAAAAGGGAAGGAAACTAATAGTGAAGAAGCGTTTGAAGATAGGAATAGAGAAGTTGGTAGGTTCATATCCACGGTGTAATCAGCGTGTTGTCCTTGGTCATTTTAGTCTTCTGGCTAACTGAAGAATGACCGCTGGCTCGGTTTCGGAGAGGGAGGACAAGTCGGGCAGAATTTGCTTACCCAGTAGCCTCCGTCTCACTTCGATAAGAGTTGGGCCGTGGCAGACTAAGTGCTCCACCGTCCCAGTTTCATCCTCGTCCTGACAAAGCCTGCAGCATTCAGTACCGTCACCCATCCGCGTCTGGCCAATTCATCAGCAGATGCATTGCCAGATATGTTGCAGTGTCCAGGGACCCAACAGAGTTTGACAAACGAGTTAACCTTTTTCAGAGTATTCCTGCAATCCAGAACTGCCATAGATTTGATTGTAAAAGAAATAATGCTACTTTTAGATCTAGATACTATCAATTATTGTATACCGAATTATTCAATGTTTGAACCTCTTAGTAAGATGTGTGTTGATTTTAATTCTGGTTACTAAATTGTAGTCTTTATATACTCAGCAAGGCCTTTCGCCTACAAAAATAGTTCCCCGACCCAAAATTTCGATTCAGAGTGTAATCAATTGATGACAACTCCAAACGTAAGTAGTTTCAAAACTAAAAATGTTGGAGAGTTTTCAGTTTTTAGAAATATATCTAATAGTGGATATACACTTCAAAATCATTTTATATGTAGTGTATCTTTCAGTATTTTTGAGTTTTTAGATAAATATACTATCCAAAATTCATGTTTTCAATCTACATGCCGGCATCAGAAAAATCTGTATTATTAAGAATATTTTACAATAATATTCTTGTTTGCTTGCGATAATTTTAACATTCATTAACAATGTAAACATTAATTTCAATTATACTATTGGCATGCCTTTTGACCTGTGGGTGGCAAACCGAATACCAGTTACAACTAATGTTCTTTGATATTGGCGTAAACAGAAAAAAACATGCCGCAAATTACCCAAAGAGATAAAACAATAGGAGAAGTATACAAAATATTACAATTTCTTATTACTGACAGTTCCTGCTACTGCGGCATTTTATTAAATTCAGAAATTCCAGTCATGTCAGAACAAAAGAATTGCAGGAATTTGTAATTACAATGGAATCTACATTGGAACTATTTTTGGCAATGGCTTCAATTTTTCAAAAAAAAAAAAACTCCTCACATACAAGCTTAGCAGTGACTAAATTCCTAATTCTATAGCACCTTGGGTGACTTCGTTTGACAATTGTTAAATTTGCTACAAACGCACATCCTTTTTGGTGGGTGTGTGCACATTTAAACGGAAGTAAAGCAATTACCCGACAGAACAAAAAATACCAGGCGTGACACGAACAGGTAAAATTTGAATAGCAGATACCAAGAACACCATCCGAGCATTTAAAATCGATTAGTAGGTTTTTCGGGCCGTGGTAACTCGTTTTAAGAAAATGAATATCCAACAGGATTTCTTTTAAAGTAAATTGTGTATTTACGCTTATCTTATTTTATACAGAGCCGTTGGCGGTCGGAGATAAGTCCTTTTTTAAAAATAAAACTTGTGCATATCCACTGGAATAAAACCTGCATTTCAATGCACTTATCGCTATGCCCAAGACCGGCTTTTAGGGCCATTTACGTTTCTCTCTCGCTTATTACTAATTGGTAATCAAACAGAGCCAAAGTAAATACTACCTACCAAACGAAAGTACACAAAACAACAACAAGAACATCAGCTGCCACAAAATCAATACCTGTGCGTGTCCAAAGCATGTGATATTGTTTTAAGGAAAAAATGTTAAATGGAAAACCAATCGTGTTATGTGAAACTGGCACCTCCTATTTTACTTTACTTAGTAGCATCTTATGTGGTCATAGATAAAACATAATGGAAATACTGGCTAGCTGACTGGTCGGCTGGTTCTACAAAGAGAGAAAATGTGTAAGGCATGCAATTAGAGTGTCAAGACTGAATGCATGTTTATTGATAAAGGATCTACGGTAAAGATTTTTTATAAACAGAAATTCTCAACTAAAAAATTTGTGGGAAATATTTAATAAATAATTCCCCATAACAAATTGCAGAATTTATAGTCAAGTCATTACATATTAAACAAAACAGATTCAATCCTCTTGTAACGACATTAGACCAAGGAAGATTTAATAAACAGTGGTTGGGACGTACGGATAAAATGTGGAAAATGCTTGTTATATAATAACAGTGTTCAACGTATTTTTAGGCAATGAACAAGCTTCCTTCGCACCATTGAACATTTAGATTTGCAAAAGTTTGAGAATATATATAACTATTGTACATTATTCGTGCACAGAATATGTATGGTTCTTCCAGAATCTTTGTTCTCCGCCCAGTCCAAATGGAACATAAAAAATCAAAATCAAAATATGAATATGAAATTACAAACACTTCCTCGAATACATGCATAAATTCAACCCACATTAACGTTTTTCCATCAGGTATAACGGCCATTTTGCTATTGATGATAAGAGGTTTCATGCTGATAGGTGTGAGTGCCAAGAGAAAATAAAACAAGAAAACATTTCTTGGAAAAAAATCAGAATTATTTATAAATTTCGAAAAACCAAAAACGCCAACAGCATTTTTACTTAAATGTGGATAGGTATGCTAAAAAATGTAATTAATTTTTAATAAATTTAAATTAAAAACAAACAAAATTCCGAGAATTCAAATCTACTTTTTTACGATTTCAAATGATTTGTGGCTGCTGTTGCCTTTTTTAAATTTATTTTGATGTTCAATGTTGATTTTGGTCTTTTTCGTCATCTTTCACACAATACCTGTTTTGCGATCAAAACAAACCAAAAAAGAGAATAACATACATATATATGCGAACACATACATTTATTCAACAACTACCTATCCACATTTACGAGAGTACATTTGTTCGATCCTCTTAATGCATGGAGGCACTTAAAAAGCTTTTAAGACCAATATCTTTGAGGTGACAGATACGCGAATTGACATGGTAAATCCACAATAGAGGGGAACTGTTATCGTTTTTATCTTGGCTCGTCTCGGAACATATAAAAGTAAAAAATTAAGCACGAACTTCCCGACTGAGGTCAAGCAGAAAATATGTGTGTACACACATATACACACGACCAGCAAATGAATTAAGCAAAACAAAACAAAAAACAATAACAAAAACTTAAACTTATACTACATAGTACGATGGCCAAGATGAAAACCAATTTAAAGTAGGATTTAGTACGAGGGCTCTTCTTAGAATAGCAGCAAAGCGATTTTCTAAAAGAAACCACAACGATCCATTTGGCCAAACATAATCTGAACTACCCACACGATTACATCTTAGCAATTTACAATGTGCGACATGGTGTGCAGTGTTGCCATAGGAATTTAGATTAAATTCGCTTGAATTCTTGCAATAATTTCGCTTCAATACTAATATGCAGGTGATAAGGTGAAGTGGTATTCTTGATAAAATAAATTGCCGCCTTTCTAAAGAAAATTCATTTTATATTTGTATAGAAATCAATTGTAGAAAAAAACCGAACTCGTATCGCGTGAACCCGTTTCGCGTGAACCTATGATACACACACATCCAACTGGTAGGTTTTTATTTGTTTTAATTTAAGATAAATATGTTGTTATATATAAGTATAGAGTGGTCAATGTATAGCTTTTTGTGTAATCGTCCATTGTCAGGTTACTGATACGTTCAAAAAAATATATATTTTTTGTTTACACTTGCACCCAAGACCTACATTTTTAGGGCTCATATGGAAAACTCTGATATGCAGTTAAATGCCCACGATATGATATTTTGTATGTATATTTAAATGACTTGAAAATCACTTTATGAAGGGAGTTCAGCCCCACTATCGGCATTTCCAACATTACATTTGATGCACAAAGTTCTCATTGAGCTTTGAGATTTCATACTTCAGACTTATTTATGTATGCGTGTAATTTACATCATATCTAATGTTTGAAACGGCTGAGTATGATCTGACCTCTTATTCAAAAGTTAACTGATTTGGCGGCTTCTCTGGCTTATACATTTTAGTAGTGTTTTTCTGTAACATGTTGATGACAAAAATGACGACAAATGTCAACACCTTTAAATTCCTAAATGCTTATAATTGCTCTGTTCCAGAAATAGTTTTGAAATTTTTTCGGTGTCATAAAGGAAAAATCGATTATTGCAGTAAAAATATTTTTCATTCTCCCTGTTCTGGAACACTGCAAATATCGTTAATAATAACATTTTCGGTTAGTTAATTGCCGAATAAAAGTTATCATTAAGGGGTTACTGTTTCTATCGTAAAGCCATTTTTATCTCGACTTCTAATTTAAAAGTTTTTCTTATTCTACCGAATTCTGTCGATAACTATCGAATTGTGATAGGCCCATATCACACGTCGAACATGCAAATTGTAAAATGTAAACAAATTCGACATTGAAGTTATAGACCTGTTCCATTCAATCAACGCGAAAATGTCAGACGGCTTTATGTCATAATTTTACAAATTATATGCCACTCGTCTTGTGTATGGAATTGATTTAAAAATTATGTGAAAATGAGAGATATGCTGCAAATTATCTATCATTTTCAATAATAATAAAAGGCGTTGCCATTACCAACGCTAGCCTTTTTTGAACAAATTCAACTGTGACAGAAAATATTTTAGTTTTTTGTTCTGTTGAAGAGAAAAAAATTGGATTATGTGCTATTGGAAAATGTTACGTTTAGAAGAATTCTCTGTTTTGTTGCCATAAAGGTATTAATCTTGCGTATTTGGATGGTAAGTAGGGTAATAGGTATTAAAAATATTTCATTTGGGCAACTTTTCAATTATCAGTATTTGCTGTTTGAAGACAAAAAAAATCAAATTAATGCGGTCTACAAAGCATTTTACCAAGATGGGAAAGTTCAAGTTTTTAGTTCCCTTTTCGAATTGATAGTTGTGAAGATTTTGCAGATGTTGATTGTTTTAATCTTTTTTTGTTATTGAAAATCATATTATCTTTGTTCATTTGGGCCTTTTTTAAGAAATAATCCCAAACTTTGATGTTTAATGATGTTTGCTGGCAACTCTCTCTCTCTCTCCCTCCCTCTGTTGAATATTTCAAAATTTTGTGTGCCAACGTTGAAGTATGTATGTGTGTGCGTACGTATGCGCAAGTTGTTTTTGTTTTTGGAAGAAGCACGTAGAGAAACATACTGAGATGGAGATGAAAACAAGTTTTATTGTTGTTGTTGTATTTTTGCTATTGTTTGTGCGTTTTACAATATCACGGTACGATAGATTTCAGCTCACGTCCTTCTGTCCGTCCATAACAACAACACCAAGAAAATTACACCCGCAATAAACAACAAATTGTATGCATGCATACAAACTAAACAGTGCAATTGATATTTAACGTGGAACAAGAAATACGTAGTATTTTCCATTAATTCCAGTTGTTTTTCGTCTTTCTGGCAATTTTTCATCAGAATAAAAATTCGATATACTTAAAACAACAAGAAATTCCAATGGGCCACTTTGTTTACCACAACAAAAAAAAAAGAAGACATACACATTGCACGCTCAAGTAATCGAATCGAAGATGGGGGCGGCATTGTTCATTGCATTTCCTTCTTACCTCGCATTCATAATTGATGGCTGCTATTCGTCCCGTCCTATCGTCGCACAATGCACTCAACTGCAGTTCTCCTTTGCTCCAATGCAATGTAGAGAGATCTTTCCTTTCTAACGTTTATTTTTACAGGGGCATAGTACTATTTATTTTGTATGTATGTACATGGAAAGAGTTCAAATCAAGTGCTAGAGCACCCACTACTCCATCCACACAATGGCATAAAACGATTTATTCCAGAGTTGGCACCATCAACCAATTAATTAGAACACTGTTCGAAGAAAATTGATTTACACACACCACTGCCGTCGCTTTCTTTAACTTTCAGATAAAAATAGATTGGGTTGTTTTTCATTTGGTTCGTCAGAAATGTTGTGTTCCGAAAACAATTCACTTTTATTTTTCTCTCTCCCTATGCCTCTATTCTAGCCAACAAAACACACGGCATAACATTAATTTGTACAAAACAGAAAAAAAAAACACTTGATATGTTTGTCGTGCGTTGGGCACCAGCAAAACTTAGTTTTCGTTTTGTATTTTCAGCCCTCGTAACAGGCTATTGGTAATTTTTATTTTCTTCACTTGTTGTTAATGCTTTTCTTAATAAGTATTTATATTATTTTATTGTTCAACTATGTAAGTTTTTTTTTTTTTTTTTGGAAAAAAATAAAGAAAAACTATCCGCAGAGAACTCCACCGCCGTGTAAAAGTGTAAAAACCATACTAACTGTTCAAAGATGTGTTCAGTTGGTTTTATCAAACATTTCGATATTCCGATGTTATCGATACATTAATCGACTATGCATTTATGGAACGACTAGCTGCCATATGAAAGGTTGTCAGACTTAGCGATTTCTAGCGATAATTCAATGCGTTTGGCGACTTAAATTTTGATTTGGCGACATGGCTATTATTTGGCGGATTATAAGTCGAATTGAAGATTATTTCCTTATACGAGCGTTTTTGTACTTTCACCAAAGGTAAAATATTGAAGATTCAGGTGAAATGAACATTGATACTAATACTTCCGAAATCGGACTATGCACACTCCTTAATTTTTTTTTTTTTATTTTTAAAATCCCTAAGCGCTTTGGGAGCTAAAAGGGTGGAAAAAAGGGGAGGGGATAATTGGCGAACTCTCTTTTGGAGAGGTAGGGGGTATATTGCCACACGAAAAAACAGACTTCGTCTGTGTGCCTTCATGTTCTTTTATGAACTTGACCATATCATGCAGGTGTTCCCAGTGATGTTTGGCTATGAAATCTTCGACGGTGAAGATTCCATTGAAGGATTTGTACTTGCTTCTGATGTTGTCATGTTTGGTGCAACTGAACAATATGTGTGAAATGGTTTCTTCTGCGTTGCATGTTTCGCAGTCTGCTGAGGGTACCGCATTCATTTTATAAAGGGTGCTCTTGCTGAATGTATGGTTGGACAAAATTCGATTCATCATCTTCTGGTCGTCAGGGTGTAATTTGGATTTTTTATACCGGGGGTTCTTTCTGGTTTGGTGAAAATTTTGAAGAAGTGGGAATTACTGTGCTCTGCAATCCTGGAGTATTCTTCTGACCAGTATTCCCATATTTTGTCTTGTATATGGTTTATGGCATCATTTATGGGCCATCTTATGTTTAGAAAGGTGCCTTCATTTTCTGCGTTTTTCGCTGCTAGGTCTACTGTCTCGTTTTGGGTTATGTTGAGATGCCCTGGAATGTAATGCATTTCAACTTTGATCTGTGCGCTGTCAAGTCATCGATTAAATAGCTCTTGTGGTTTTTTGGATTTTATTGCTTGTATTCCACTTTTGCTGTCAGTTAATATTGCAATTTTGGTCAACGCGTTATTTTGAGCAAAGATTAGCACTTGATGGATGGCAATTATTTCCGCTGTCATGGACGCAAGCTTTTTGTCGGTATAGAAGGATTTTAAGGTATTGCTGTTGATATGCAAAAATGCGGCTCCACTGATATTGTCTATTACCGATCCGTCGGTAAAGAAGATTTCGAAGTTCTCTTCTTTCAGTTGCGCAATTTTCTCATTTATGAGTTGATTGACAATTTGAATGTTCGCTTCCGATTTTTTAGTGGCAATACCTTTAAAGAAATCTGTAACTATGTTGATGTATTTTGAAGACGCAGCTGTCGCTCTTGTTGGGGCAACGTTTAGGATGATCTCATTGAACTTTCTTAGGGTTAGTGCATAGCTGGACTTAATGTTCCCTAATTTTTGAACCTGTTCTATTACAGGGAGGCCGTATGCTTTGCTTTTAATTAACTCTTTAGCTGTACTTATCTGAAATCTGTACCGGGGTGGAAGTTCGGCTGCCAATTGGTAAATGATTGGAGTTGGGTGGATCTGATAAGGCCCAGAGATTTGCGAAGCCATCCATGAATACATGTTTTAATTCTTGTTTCTGTGGTTTTTGTCAGATTTGACAAGGCTGCTGCACCATATTCGATTTTGGGACGCGCAAAGGCTTTATAGAAGTGGAGCGCCCTGTATGGGGCCACACCAAATCTACATCCGCTGAGAATTTTTAGGAAATCGCAGGTATGGTCCACTTTATGCACGGTTTCATCAACATGGACCCTAGCAGACCCACTGGCTGTGATATGTATACCAAGGTATTTAATACGGTTTGTTTGGTTCAATTGTTCATTGTTGATGCTTATGTCCAGATCGCGTGGCCGCCTACAGAAATGAATGATGTTGACTTTGCTCATGTTGAAGATGAGATCAAGGTTGGCACATTTAGAAAACATATTATGTAGCTCTTGAGTTAACAATTCTTTGGCTTTGTTGAAAAGTTTATCATGACAAAGGATGAAAAAGTCGTCCGCAAACTGAAAAATGGTGGTTCTATCTGATGTGGTGTGATGCAACTGTGCTGTGTATATGTTAAATAACACAGGGCTAAGTCCGCTGCCTTGAGGAATACCATTTGTTATGGTTTTGGTACATTTACCCAATTCTAATCTTCTGGATCTCATGCCGTCGAATATCCACTTGATTATATGCATGTTAAAGCCTTTCTCGAAAAGGATTCTTGATAGTTTGTGTACGTTGGTGTTGTCAAACGCCTTCTCCACGTCAACACAAGCGCCAACAACATGATTTCCTGAGGATCTCTACAGTATTGATGAGATCATTTATGCAGCATGAGGTGGATCTGCCTGGTCTAAATGCATACGATTTTGCAGGGATGATTTTTCTTGGTTCAGTGAACTCCAGGATTAGCTCTTTTATACCGCTTTCCAGGATTTTTTGCGCAGTGCACATTAACGCTATCGGTCTGTAATTGCATATGTTGCCTAGGTCTTTGCCCCTTTTTGGAATTGGCGTTATTCTGATTTTCCACCATTCTTCTGGAAAGTCACCTTTTTTCCATATTTCTAATAAAATGTTATAGAATTTCTGTCTTTCTTCTTCTTTAAGACTGGCGATCATGCCGTAGGTGATATTGTCTGGTCCAGCAGCAGATCTGGAACTACGACTGGTCAAAAAACGTTCGAAAGATTCCTTATTCAGTAGAGGGCGGTCACTGATTATATTTCCAAATGCGATTTCCATTGATCCTGTACTTGAATTTGCTTGTTCCGCTATTAGGTTTAGATAATCGATTTGTTGTTTCTCGTTCCACACGTTGTTGACGGGCTTTTCTTGACCATATTTTTGGTGTTTTTGACCATGTCTCACATGTCTTTGGTTGAGTTTGCGGTGTTGAGCTGGCATTGAAAGATTTTAAAAAGTTTCCTCTTTTTCTTTGCTATTTTATTGTACAGCTTCCGTTCTGCTTCACCAAGGGCTAGAGCATCTGTCCATGATTTACTTCTGGTGTATCTTCTTCTAGCAGCCGTGCGTGCTTGGTAGAGCTCCCGAATCTCCTCATCCCACCATGGTTTCGGTACGTAGTTGTTGTTGGGGCCCAGTTTGATCGTGTTTTCTTGTATTATTGTATTGACCTTACTGTTGAAATCTTGTAGTGTGTCACCCACTGACATTTCGCCCATCTGCGACATAATTTTGGCATGTTGGACTTTTTTGCGTTTTCTTGGTACATTGGCATTGGCGGATGTTTCCATTAAAATGGGCAAATGGTTGCTGCTGGTGATTTTGTCGGGCAGGACTTTCCATGATATTGCAAAATTTGTTGAGTTTATGAAAGATAGATCAATAGCCGAATGTGTGTCATTAAGAGTGAAGGTGGGGTTGCCATCATTTAAGCAGAAGATATTGTATTCGTTTATGTGGGTTATAATATGGCCCTTCGCGTCAGTGATTGAGTTGCCCCAACTGACCGCTTTCGCATTGAAATCTCCAGTGATTAGAGTGACACCACTTAGCCTTGATGCGGTTTCAAAGATAGCCTTGCTCATAGTTTTGAAGGCGTCTCTTTGAGTACTGGGCGGAATGTATGCAGTGATTATGTTTATGTTTTTCCGTAGATTGTGGGTTGTGATACCCATTATTTCGTATTTCGGGTCGAAACCGATGATACTGTAGGTGATATTGCGTCGTATGGCGATACCAACTCCATCCGATCTCCCCTTGCTCAGAAAATTATAGTTGCATAGACTGACTTCCGCATTGTTTTTGACCCAGGTTTCGGCTAGCAGGGCTATGTCTATATCTTCGTTTTGTAAAAATAATTCATGAAGATCCTTGTTTTCTTTTTTGTTGATACTTTGTATATTGTATTGGAGAATTTTTATTTTGTTATTTGTTATTTTATGGAAAAGAAGAGTAACGTGTTTAATTGGTTACATATTCTTGAGATGATTCCATCTCCTGTACTTTGGATCTCATTATGAAGGTGTCTATGTCAGCTAGCTGCCTATCGATCTTTTGCTTAAGTTGAATGAGAAAGCGCATATGTTCGTTTGTAATTTTGCCAGTGTTATTTCTGTTGATGGTTCCGAGATCTGCTGAGATTCCAGTTAAGAAGTTTCCTAATTCCTCAACTTTGTTGGGGTTGACTAGTGCCGTGCCGTTGCCGGATTTGTATACGTTATCCACTTCAAGTGCTTTTTTGTACTCTAACATAGTTTTGGCAGCGTTCTCTTGCTCACGTTGTCGATTTATGTTTACTTTTGCCACCTTGGCATAGGGTTGTTTGGCATGGATTAGTTTTGCGACTCCACATAGCTATTTATTGTTTCAGTCCTTTCTCCTTTACTTTTGTTGGACGACTTTGAGAGTGCCGGGAAATTGTCCTCTAGCTCCTCATCGAGTAAACTATAGCGATTTGAGAAATGTTTAGCGTACTTGATGCGAGCTTCGCCTTGGGACACATTCTCCATGGTCATGATTCTCTTAATCTGATAGGCTCTTTCCCTTGCCGGTCAGTCCTTAACGATGGGTGAGTGGTTACCTTCGCAGTTGGGGCAGACAATTGGGAGAATGCATGGTGCATTTTCTTCATGTCTGTGGTAACATTTACGGCATGAGCTAATTTTTTGCTTGCAATGCTGTGCATAGTGGTTGTGCCGGTAACACTTTAGGCACGTTCCAAAAGAGATGAAATGTTTAACGTCACGTTTGGTGAATTCGTACAGTCTTATCGTCTTGGGTAGATCGAGGCCTGTGAAAAGAATTTTAACCCTGGGTGTATTGACACGTACACCTTGTTCCATTTTGGTTACTCGGATCACCTTGAGGATGTCCACATCAGACTGGATGGCTTTTGTGAGTTCGTCTTCAGTGATGTCGACTGGAACTCCAAAAATGATTCCCATTTTCGAAACGAAATGTCCAAATATTTTTCCTTGGTATCCTGACTCCATCAATTTTTTATTGCCAGCTAGAATGTTCGCCGCAGCAGCATTTCTGCATACACCAGTTTGATCGTGTTTTCTTGTATTATTGTATTGACCTTACTGTTGAAATCTTGTAGTGTGTCACCCACTGACATTTCGCCCATCTGCGACATAATTTTGGCATGTTGGACTTTTTTGCGTTTTCTTGGTACATTGGCATTGGCGGATGTTTCCATTAAAATGGGCAAATGGTTGCTGCTGGTGATTTTGTCGGGCAGGACTTTCCATGATATTGCAAAATTTGTTGAGTTTATGAAAGATAGATCAATAGCCGAATGTGTGTCATTAAGAGTGAAGGTGGGGTTGCCATCATTTAAGCAGAAGATATTGTATTCGTTTATGTGGGTTATAATATGGCCCTTCGCGTCAGTGATTGAGTTGCCCCAACTGACCGCTTTCGCATTGAAATCTCCAGTGATTAGAGTGACACCACTTAGCCTTGATGCGGTTTCAAAGATAGCCTTGCTCATAGTTTTGAAGGCGTCTCTTTGAGTACTGGGCGGAATGTATGCAGTGATTATGTTTATGTTTTTCCGTAGATTGTGGGTTGTGATACCCATTATTTCGTATTTCGGGTCGAAACCGATGATACTGTAGGTGATATTGCGTCGTATGGCGATACCAACTCCATCCGATCTCCCCTTGCTCAGAAAATTATAGTTGCATAGACTGACTTCCGCATTGTTTTTGACCCAGGTTTCGGCTAGCAGGGCTATGTCTATATCTTCGTTTTGTAAAAATAATTCATGAAGATCCTTGTTTTCTTTTTTGTTGATACTTTGTATATTGTATTGGAGAATTTTTATTTTGTTATTTGTTATTTTATGGAAAAGAAGAGTAACGTGTTTAATTGGTTACATATTCTTGAGATGATTCCATCTCCTGTACTTTGGATCTCATTATGAAGGTGTCTATGTCAGCTAGCTGCCTATCGATCTTTTGCTTAAGTTGAATGAGAAAGCGCATATGTTCGTTTGTAATTTTGCCAGTGTTATTTCTGTTGATGGTTCCGAGATCTGCTGAGATTCCAGTTAAGAAGTTTCCTAATTCCTCAACTTTGTTGGGGTTGTCTAGTGCCGTGCCGTTGCCGGATTTGTATACGTTATCCACTTCAAGTGCTTTTTTGTACTCTAACATAGTTTTGGCAGCGTTCTCTTGCTCACGTTGTCGATTTATGTTTACTTTTGCCACCTTGGCATAGGGTTGTTTGGCATGGATTAGTTTTGCGACTCCACATAGCTATTTATTGTTTCAGTCCTTTCTCCTTTACTTTTGTTGGACGACTTTGAGAGTGCCGGGAAATTGTCCTCTAGCTCCTCATCGAGTAAACTATAGCGATTTGAGAAATGTTTAGCGTACTTGATGCGAGCTTCGCCTTGGGACACATTCTCCATGGTCATGATTCTCTTAATCTGATAGGCTCTTTCCCTTGCCGGTCAGTCCTTAACGATGGGTGAGTGGTTACCTTCGCAGTTGGGGCAGACAATTGGGAGAATGCATGGTGCATTTTCTTCATGTCTGTGGTAACATTTACGGCATGAGCTAATTTTTTGCTTGCAATGCTGTGCATAGTGGTTGTGCCGGTAACACTTTAGGCACGTTCCAAAAGAGATGAAATGTTTAACGTCACGTTTGGTGAATTCGTACAGTCTTATCGTCTTGGGTAGATCGAGGCCTGTGAAAAGAATTTTAACCCTGGGTGTATTGACACGTACACCTTGTTCCATTTTGGTTACTCGGATCACCTTGAGGATGTCCACATCAGACTGGATGGCTTTTGTGAGTTCGTCTTCAGTGATGTCGACTGGAACTCCAAAAATGATTCCCATTTTCGAAACGAAATGTCCAAATATTTTTCCTTGGTATCCTGACTCCATCAATTTTTTATTGCCAGCTAGAATGTTCGCCGCAGCAGCATTTCTGCATACACCAGTTTGATCGTGTTTTCTTGTATTATTGTATTGACCTTACTGTTGAAATCTTGTAGTGTGTCACCCACTGACATTTCGCCCATCTGCGACATAATTTTGGCATGTTGGACTTTTTTGCGTTTTCTTGGTACATTGGCATTGGCGGATGTTTCCATTAAAATGGGCAAATGGTTGCTGCTGGTGATTTTGTCGGGCAGGACTTTCCATGATATTGCAAAATTTGTTGAGTTTATGAAAGATAGATCAATAGCCGAATGTGTGTCATTAAGAGTGAAGGTGGGGTTGCCATCATTTAAGCAGAAGATATTGTATTCGTTTATGTGGGTTATAATATGGCCCTTCGCGTCAGTGATTGAGTTGCCCCAACTGACCGCTTTCGCATTGAAATCTCCAGTGATTAGAGTGACACCACTTAGCCTTGATGCGGTTTCAAAGATAGCCTTGCTCATAGTTTTGAAGGCGTCTCTTTGAGTACTGGGCGGAATGTATGCAGTGATTATGTTTATGTTTTTCCGTAGATTGTGGGTTGTGATACCCATTATTTCGTATTTCGGGTCGAAACCGATGATACTGTAGGTGATATTGCGTCGTATGGCGATACCAACTCCATCCGATCTCCCCTTGCTCAGAAAATTATAGTTGCATAGACTGACTTCCGCATTGTTTTTGACCCAGGTTTCGGCTAGCAGGGCTATGTCTATATCTTCGTTTTGTAAAAATAATTCATGAAGATCCTTGTTTTCTTTTTTGTTGATACTTTGTATATTGTATTGGAGAATTTTTATTTTGTTATTTGTTATTTTATGGAAAAGAAGAGTAACGTGTTTAATTGGTTACATATTCTTGAGATGATTCCATCTCCTGTACTTTGGATCTCATTATGAAGGTGTCTATGTCAGCTAGCTGCCTATCGATCTTTTGCTTAAGTTGAATGAGAAAGCGCATATGTTCGTTTGTAATTTTGCCAGTGTTATTTCTGTTGATGGTTCCGAGATCTGCTGAGATTCCAGTTAAGAAGTTTCCTAATTCCTCAACTTTGTTGGGGTTGACTAGTGCCGTGCCGTTGCCGGATTTGTATACGTTATCCACTTCAAGTGCTTTTTTGTACTCTAACATAGTTTTGGCAGCGTTCTCTTGCTCACGTTGTCGATTTATGTTTACTTTTGCCACCTTGGCATAGGGTTGTTTGGCATGGATTAGTTTTGCGACTCCACATAGCTATTTATTGTTTCAGTCCTTTCTCCTTTACTTTTGTTGGACGACTTTGAGAGTGCCGGGAAATTGTCCTCTAGCTCCTCATCGAGTAAACTATAGCGATTTGAGAAATGTTTAGCGTACTTGATGCGAGCTTCGCCTTGGGACACATTCTCCATGGTCATGATTCTCTTAATCTGATAGGCTCTTTCCCTTGCCGGTCAGTCCTTAACGATGGGTGAGTGGTTACCTTCGCAGTTGGGGCAGACAATTGGGAGAATGCATGGTGCATTTTCTTCATGTCTGTGGTAACATTTACGGCATGAGCTAATTTTTTGCTTGCAATGCTGTGCATAGTGGTTGTGCCGGTAACACTTTAGGCACGTTCCAAAAGAGATGAAATGTTTAACGTCACGTTTGGTGAATTCGTACAGTCTTATCGTCTTGGGTAGATCGAGGCCTGTGAAAAGAATTTTAACCCTGGGTGTATTGACACGTACACCTTGTTCCATTTTGGTTACTCGGATCACCTTGAGGATGTCCACATCAGACTGGATGGCTTTTGTGAGTTCGTCTTCAGTGATGTCGACTGGAACTCCAAAAATGATTCCCATTTTCGAAACGAAATGTCCAAGTATTTTTCCTTGGTATCCTGACTCCATCAATTTTTTATTGCCAGCTAGAATGTTCGCCGCAGCAGCATTTCTGCATACATCTTTGGCCCTGCCAAAGCCAATCTTGTTTACGTCTAGGACGCCAGCGAAACCTAGATCTTTAATAATTCTGGATAGTGCGACACTGTTTATGGAGGAGATCTTTCCGTTTCGGTCTACTTTGTCCACATATACAATGTATGGACCACGATGATCAACATCGTATTTAAAATCACATAAAATACCACCATTATTTTTTTCTAGGTTTGAGATCTGAGAGTTTCCACCCTCAACAGAAGGTACGTTAAAATTGTCTTTGGTTTGGGCCATTTTATGATCTTCTGAATTTTTGCTGTTTATTTGGATTTCAATAATCGAGTTATTTCTAGAGGGTTCATCATCTACGCGTGGTCTTTTTTCTCGCATTCCACTACGGCTTCTATCCCTACTTTTGGGTGGTTGTTTGCTCTCCCGCCTATAAAGCGGAGGAGAGATGTTAACCCCCTCCTCCATTAGGATTTAGAAAGTAACGTATTGTCCGTTATTTACGTGTTCGAGAATGATCTCGACCCAGCAAGTTCGTTTCGGTTTACCCGCACACACACACACACACTGTTCTGGAGTTTTTAGAATAGAGCCGAAAAAGTAACGTGCGTCTACGCACAAATACACACACACACACAAAGTAAGCCAACAGCAGCCCGGCCACAACGAACACCAAAAACACCACAATCTATCTAGCCAAAAACCACAGACTAATTGGGAATGCAATTTTGTTCCTTGATGGATTTTTTATGCACACTAAAAGGCACTGTGTTTGCACAGAATTATGCGCATTAGATTTTATAAATTTTCAACCAACAAAAAAGTTTTTGGTCTTCACAAAATGTTTTCGTTTTTCACAAAGATCGAGTTTTTATTTCATTAATCTTTTTGAAAAAGACTATATTTTTCACAAGAAATGTTTTAATTTGGTTTGCTTTTGTTCATATAATGAGGTTGGTTAGTTTTTTACTGTTTTGATAGCTCGGTTTTTTCCGCGAAACGATTTGCACTCAACGAGATCTAGCTTACGAATGCACTCCTTAATTTTGAAATGTGGCAATCATATACTTACAAAAAGATATATATGACAACCCTTGCTTCATGGCTTATAGTCGGTGTTAAAGTGATGTTATATAAGCAGCTTGTCTAATTATAAATGAAATCGGCGGAAGACTCATTTTTTATTTATAATATATCACTAAATATGCCATTCCATGGTGTCATTCCTCATGTATCATTACCTTTGGTAGCAACGGCCGATGACATAAGTTATACCTATATGAAATCAAAAATTGGGGGAGATTGCTTTTTGAGATGTTATAAGCTCCGATATGCATTTTCTGAAAGTACATCTTCTTTTAAAATCGTTGTGCCTGAAAATATTTTTGTACAGTTGATTTTAAAAGAATTTTCGCATACCGGTGCATTCATTGAAGAATTTCTGGAGAGATCCGATAACTTACCCAATAAAAACTAAGTAATTCATTTTCTATTTGCTATCAGAATGTAAGGGGGATTAACACAAAATTAACCACTTTATATACTGATTTTTATACCCTCCACCACAGTATGGAGGGTATATTAAGTTTGTCATCCGTTTGTAACAACTCGAAAAATACATTTTAGACCCCACAAAGTATATATATTCTTGATCAGAATAAAATTCTATTTCGATTTAGCGATGTCCGTCTGTGGAAATCACTCTAGATTCCGAACGAAATGAGGTAGATTAATAAAATTTTACTCAAATGTATATTATGTCTGCAGGACTTTTGTTATTGAAAATGGACCATGTAGGTCCACGTTTTGGTATAGCTCCCATATAACGTTACCTCCCGATATTTGGTATTTTGATGATTTTAGCGACATTATTCACCGGAATTGTTTCAAATTCGGTATTTGAAGTTCGAATTGGATACTATAGCCGATAAAAAAAAAAAATGTTTGTGCAGGTCCACGTTTTGGTATAGCCCCCATATAACGGTACATCCCGATATTCGGTACTTTGTTGATTTTAGCGACATTATTCATCGGAATTGTTTCAAAGTTGGTATTTGAAGTTCGTAATGGATACTACACCCTAAGACAGAAAATTGTCTGTGCAGGTCCACGTCTTCGTATAGCCCCTATATAACGGTAACTCCCGATATTCGGTATTTTGATGATTTTAGCGACATTATTCACCGGAATTGTTTCAAATTTTGTATTTGAAGTTCGTAATGAATACTACAGTCTAAGACAAAAAATTGTCTGTGCAGGTCCACGTCTTCGTATAGCCCCTATATAACGGTACCTCCCGATATTCGGTATTTTGATGATTTTAGCGACATTATTCACCGGAATTGTTTCAAATTTAATATTTGAAGTTCGTAATGAATACTACAGTCTAAGACAAAAAATCGTCTTCGTATAGCCCCCATATAACGGTACCTCCCGACATTCGGTATTTTGATGATTTTAGCGACATTATTCACCGGAATTGTTTCAAATTCGGTATTTGAAGTTCGAAGTGGATACTACAGCCTATAACAGAAAATTGTCTGTGCAGGTCCACGTCTTCGTATAGCCCCCATATAACGGTACATCCCGATATTCTGTACTTTCTTGATTTTAGCGACATTATTCATCGGAATTGTTTCAAATTTGGTATTTGAAGTTCGTAATGGATACTACACCCTAAGACAGAAAATTGTCTGTGCAGCTCCACGTCTTCGCATAGCCCTATATAACGGTACCTCCCGATATTCGGTATTTTGATGATTTTAGCGACATTATTCACCGAAAATGTTTTAAATTTAATATTTGAAGTTCGTAATGAATACTACAGTCTAAGATAAAAAATTGTCTGTGCAGGTCCACGTCATCGTATAGCCCCCATATAACGGTACCTCCCGACATTCGGTATTTTGATGATTTTAGCGACATTATTCACCGGAATTGTTTCAAATTTGGTATTTGAAGTTCGTAATGGATGATTTTAGCTATATTATTCACCGATTTCTATTTCAAGTTTCGAATTTGAATATTGTAATGGCTTATGACAAAAGTTGCCTATGAAGGTCCACGTCGTCGTTTAGACCCTTAAATGCGGCTACATTTAGTATTTTTTAAAAAATGTTGGTATTCAACGTTCGGCCGAACTTACGGCTTTTTACTAGTTATTTTATGGCTTCCTGCATTCGGGGTTGACCGCCTCGGAGCAGGCCGATAATTCATTACGACCTGAATTAACCTCACCTGGGCGCCGGTTTGAGCGTTCCCTGAAGCTTTAAGGATTGATTCATCTTTCTGAGATAAGGGTATGACAGTAACGTCGAGCTCCTCATCTGAAAGAGATACATCAATCCCAAAACCAGATGGAACGCTCTCTTGGCTGAGCCTCAGGATTTTGGTCTTTTCAAGAAGGGCGGACAGCTATTCACTTTGGTTTTGTATGTTCTCACATACAACGTCTCGGTGCGTTAACAGAATCAAGTCCCCACCCACATTTGTCATGACCATGTTCTGGTTCAATGCCCCCAATAAGATAGTTAAAATTGGGTTAGAGTTTGGTTTTGTTGTTGTTTTTTGTTCTTCATAAAAGTTTGGACTGTAGAGGTGACGATGTCCACTATGACATACCCTCCTTATCTTGGCAATCTGAAAGAACGTTTACATATAAAATCTGCACTCGGGTTAGCCCTAATAATTTATATTAGATTACTCAATTATCAGGGTAACTTTACGTACTTTAAGCCACATTTTCTAACGCGGTGAGCCATATTTTACGCGTATTATATAACCGATAAAAAAAAGCAAACAGCCTCCTTGCGGTTGTTGTTTTGAATATAATTTTAATGCGTTAAATGGCTTTGTACTTTCATTCTGCTATGGCCTTTTTGTGTTGTTTTATTTGTTATCTGCCGTTGGTTTTGAAATTTCATAAAATGAAATTGTTTTATACTTCGATTTAACCAAATTGCAGCATAGAACGCAGCTTTTGCCTAAAAAATCTGCAAAAACATTTACCTCATGGCACAATGGCGACAAGGTAAGACAATTTTTAGAAAGTTACATGAATAGAGGTCATTTCTGTAAGTAATATAATACCAGTGCTCTGTCCCAGAACTACACGATAGCCGATTTTACCTTTATGACATGGAAAAAAACGCAAAATGTGTAGTCTTGAGGGTTCTGGAACGGGGCATTAATTTAACATGGCTTAACTAAGCCAAGGAAATGAAGAGGTAAACACCGATTAGTACATGTGCAAAAGTGCAGTGTAATAGAAAAATTATCCCATTCATGATGACATCGAGAGATGTTGAAACAAACAACTGTAATTCGTGAAAATTCCAATCATTGTTTTTGAAGTCAAGTGTATCGACTATTCAAATCACACACTTGTTAAGAAAGCTCTTGTCGTCTATATATGAATTGACTTTTCAGTATAGTACTGTCGTAGACAAAGACATAAAAGTTATAAGTTCTACGAAATTATGAAATGTACTCAGTCGACGTTTTTCAACACACAATTTAAATTAGAGGTACCCAAATACGTCGGCGGTAAAAATTTTCAAAGTTTAATATGTTCAACATTAACAATTGAAACAATTTCTTTTTTGTGTGTTGAAAACATAATTGAATAATTGTAAAATATTACAATTGGGTAAATTTAATAAAGTATCATTTTTTTTTTCAAATAATATTATTTGGCAGATTTTAAGATATATACCAGACGTAATTAGGTAATGCGGACGTACAAATCATTTTACCATAGCAGGGAAGTTAAATGTCTGTGTGCGCTACGTCGAATTTAAGGTAACGCTGTATAAAGAAAATAATTTTCATGGCAGTTTTATTATAACAGAATTAGGCCAGTTAAGCAATTCTAATGGATAAGTTCATGGTAGAATAAAAAGTATACGAGATGAGTCAAAGTTTCATTTTCATTTTATGGATATCTTATGTGTCAGAATTATATTTAAAAACCGCTTACAAACCATGGTTTTTTCAGCTCAGCTTAGATCGAGATGAGTTCGAATTGGCAGAAGAACAATTGGCCGGACGCATTATAATTTATTACCCAGCCGAACCACCTTCAGTATTGATACAACCCTTACATAGTCTCCTTTTTTACCTTGAAGGTGGAAGCAGTACAACTATTATTTAGTTAATTTACAAATATTTAATATTAGAGCATTTACACTTATGGAATATTGCCAAGTCTTTTGTAATCAATTTTTTCAAGATGTACTAATGGTTTTAATTGTTCAGCAAATATACGCATTTCATCTCCAATCGCGTCCTGTCCATTTGGCGCTAATACCGATAGTTCCACCAAATAGCTGTTACACACTGGTTCACTGTCATTCTGTTTTCCAGGAATAATTTTAAATATTTTCGCCACCGTAATTTTCATTCGGCCTTTGCGAAACAAGAATCCTTGGCTAACGTACTCAAAATCTACTCTGCAACCCAATTCAGTTAGGAATTCAAGAACGGTTGATGTGCATCCCACATCGATGCTGGATCGTACCAAAGTTGGCCTAGATCGATCTAGTTCGGGTTGTCCGATATATCTGAGTTGAAATGGCAAATCCCGAGTGCCCAGTGCTCGGCGAACACGTACTTGTAAGGGAACCTGATTCGGCTGCCTCATGCTCATACATACTTCCAAATCATGAAATGTCTCGGGTACATTTTCCACGTTATCGCACAATCCACGAAGCCTGCAATAAAAATAATATCTGAGTTATTTTCTGGCAAATGCTTTTGCACGTCCTCCATACCGGTGAATTAAGTGTTCAACAGCAGATGCAATAATAGATCCCTGGAGTAAGTACTCCTGGTTGGCCTGACTGACCGATTCTTTTGATGATGCGACCTGGGCCATGCTCATTGAATTCATCTTAAATTTATATTCATTTAGCAGGACACACAATATAAATATAATATACTTTAATATATTCAAAGATGAAACAATTCACTTCCCAAGCCAGTACCAGATTAACAAGGAAACTCGACTGGATTACAAAGCCACAAAGCTCCCATTGACCGCCGTAGTAATGAGAAACAACGACCAAAGCGGATATGCGTAATAAAGATCGAAATCAAAATAAAAACGATTGCCTCCTATAGGGATCCGGAGATCGAATGTGTTCTTTTACAGGGTTGTGTAAGACGAATTTTCTCCAACAAAATATACTTATGTGATGTTCACTGAATGATCAAAGGAACTTCAACAGCCAACTGTTACTACACTCGACTAAAATTGTTACATTCTTGCAATTCTAAAACAGACCATGAATGTTGTAAATAATACTGTAAATGTGCCTAGACACACTATAAGAATATTTTCAAACTTGGTCTGTAGTGGCACGTACAAAATTGAATGAGAAATTTTCTAGTCGATTGCATTTAAAAATATTATTTTCTGTTCAGACTTGTAAATAATTTAAACAAATTTAACCACATTGTAAAATTAAGAAGGTAAAGTCATTTCAAATAAGCATTCCCATCTTTGAATTTTCTGTAATTTAGCTTGTCAAATTTCACTGTATGGAAAGCAGGTTCTAATCTCTGATTTGTGTACGTACATTGGATTTATAAATACACATTTTGACAATGAGATGTTGTCAAATGAATAATTTTAAAAAATTAAAAACATATGATTGATTATATTGTGGGTACATAAGCAGCTTGGCATCATGGCTAGGCATATCAATGTTAAATTGCAATGAAAAACGACGACAGGATTTCAGTACGGATCTGACATAACATATTTATAATATGTCACAAAATATGCTTTAATCCATCTGCACTTTTTGATGAAATAACAGAGGAATGTAGAAAGCCTGGTTTAAATTATTAACCGAATTTAAACAAGGTCATTCTAAATGCATATCTTGTGACATTTCATAGGGTATTACAGAGCCGCACTAAAATCCTGCCATCGTTTTCCATTGTAATTTTACATTAATATGCCCAGCCATGACTTCAAGCTTTTTATGTACTTGTACCTTAAACTCTTTTGCTCCAAACATGCTACAATAATGACGTAAAACCGCTTGCTATGCATGCTTCCTGTCAGAATTATTCAAAATTATACGCAACAAGTTATTGCCATTTTTTTGATATTTTTCCTTATTTTCAATTTGAATGAAATGCATCGTTTGCTTTCAAAAATATTATCCAAACTGTTCAATCTTTCAATTTCATGGCAAAACTGGTACAATGAAATAAAGGTAACTTCATTTCAAATTAGAACTCCTGTAATTTTCCTTGTCAAATTTCATTGCATAAAAAACAGTTCCCATCGCTGATTTTGTGTGTATATAATGGATTTATGAATATAGATTTAGACAATAAGACGCATGCATTGTACAATACTTTAAACTCCAGAAGTACACCCCAGAGGCTATGCCCGCTCCTGTCAGACTCATTCAAAATTATATGCAACATTTAATTGTCATATTTTTTCTCATTTTTAAAATGAGTTAAATAGCGTGAAAAATGAATGAAATGCCTGGACTTTCACTTAAAATATGATCCAAACTGTTTAATCTTTCAATTTCATGGCTAATAGCTTTAATGCGCAAGCCGCAATCTACGTGTCTTCCAATCATTTGTTTTGAAAATATTTTGTTTTCATATTTCAAAACAGTAAATCCATGGTACAATAAGGAGGTAGAACAGCTTCGTAAAACTACAGAAATACAGCCCTGAGGCTACGCCCGCTTCCTGTCAGAATTATTCATAATTATATCCAACAAGTTGTTTTCATTTATTTGATATTTTTTGTTCATTTTTAAAATGAGTCAAATAGCGTGAAAGATGAATGAAATGACTGGACGTTCTCTCAAAAATATGATCCTTGACCCGTTCTTATATCTTCCCTTTATAGTCCACTTTTTTTATTCCTTACTTTAGGAAAAGTGAAGGATAAAAGTTAACTTTATCGGTTTCTCATTATTACATCTTTCCTTTAAAGTATATGCATTTCTTACAGAGATATGGCAAGCTTTTTGTAAAAGTAACTGGTAGTCACAACATTTTTTTCACAATGGCATCTTCATTTTTGGTTGAAAATAAACAAAACGAATTTGTAGTTAATTTCGATAAATAAATTTATAATTCAGTTCTTCAATATAAAATAAATGATTTGCGTTATCCATTTCTTTATTTAAATATATTTTGCTGCTATTGTCATATTATCAATATAAAATATGGCAACATGAAGAATCTACAAGTTTTGCAATTTTATTCGATATCATAAACGGAAAACCGGTTATCGTAGTAAAAACTTTTACATTCTTGCAGATCTGGAACAGACCAAAACTTATATAAAGGAGAATTAACATTCCTCATAATCCTGTAATGACTCAAAAGCAGGCGATATTCAACATATCTGACAAAGGCCAGCCCAAGGAACTTAATAACATTAACAATCACTACGGCGCAACCCAAACACATATCTAACAATAGTGTTAACAAGTTTGCGTACACACATGGCAAGCATTCGCCCCAGAGGTGGCCTCCAAATATTCATAAAGATCTGGCTATTATCATCCTAACACTAAGAGGCAAATTAGCTTGAAGACAGCAAGGAATCAACATGCGCTGAAAAATCAGGCTTGGTGTCAATGACTACACCTTTTACATTACACATTACTTTTTGTAATGAAATTTTTACAAATAATACAAATAAATTGGATCAGCTGTTATTTTACAATAAACTTACTGAGTAAATGCTACTGGAAAAATAAACGAACGAACCTATTAATTCAACAATTTTCGTCACACAGTAAGAGCACGTTTAGACTACTAACACCGTCCGATTTTATATGTAAATTCCATAGCTTGTACGCCACGTAAAACGTTCTCATATCCAGTGGATATATTATTTGATGTACGCTATCTAATTTACATTCGAGATCTAGAGGATATCGTAAAGTAAAGTACCCAAAAGTACTTTTAGTGTGCATTTACGTGAATGAGCAATATTTGCCATTTTTACAAATTCCTTTTTTAAAGTGCCCTGGAGACGTTCAAATTTTTTCGTCAAGCAGGTTATATGTGTGTGTCCATGTGAGTCTAATCGGCTTTTGTCAGCTTCACACATTTGTTGTCGGCTCTGCTTGATGGAAAATCAAAATATTTTGATATTTTTATTTGCGCAAATCTATTTGAACGTCTGCATTAGTGTTTGTCAAACAAAATGCCATTTGTGTTGTAACGTTGAGGAGTAAAAATGAATAGCGGACGAAAAAGAATTTACAATAAAATTTATTGAAATGTACCAATGCCTTGATGCATTGTGGAATGTGCGGACAGACGCGTACAGTAATAGGGAAAAAACAATATAATATACTCCTTGATTTTTATAAGTACCCCGATGGTACTGTTGAAGATATTAAAAAAAATTAATATATTAAAAATAAATATCCTCAAAAAATTTCTGTAGTCATCAACACTACTCATTCGCAGCTCCTTCAAAAGTTTTTCATGTGTAAATCGTTTGCGCTGTTCATACCACTTTTTCATCCATATTTTCTCTTTCTTTTTCATTTCCATTTTTTTTTAACACAACTGCTGTCACGAAAAGCCACTCATCTTCCGACGACAGCATGACTGCACTCAACGAAAATAATTACAAAAGGAATGTTTGACAAACTTGTTTGTACGTTTGCGGGCAAAACACGTAACTTCGTAAATACGCACTTGCTTGATGAAAAAATTTGAACGTCTCGACGGCACTTAATGTTTGTTCCTCAAGTTTTTTTCGTTCGAATAACTAAATTGGTTGAAAAGTCGACATCAAAATCGATTATCGATATTCTATCAACAAACAATCGAGTTAATCGATAGTTAACATAAGATGCCTATTCTGACTTTCGTGTTCATTCTATTTCCGGCAGTCGTTGAGGTGAGTCGTTTATCTGCAAGTAAAGGGCCGAGTGTTATTAGAAAAAAGTGAATTTTTGTGAAAAGAAAGTTAAAAGTGATGAGTGCTAAAACTGCTGTAAATGGTGGCGGGCCTTTGCCTCAGCGGCCGCAAAAAAATCAAGGAGACAAGAACCAAGACAAAGCCATGGATGGGCCAGCAGAAAAGAAACCTCGTTTTAATCAAGGAGGTGGCCCAATTCAGAACAATCAAAACCAAAATCAGAATAAAGGTTTTGGTGGAAATAAGAATAACCAAGCCTTCGGAAATAGAAATAAAAATCGTGGAGGTGGCAATCAGAACGCCAACAAAGGAAATTTCCAAAATCAACAGAATCAGGTAGGTACATTTATTATTTAAAGGCAGATTTTAAGCGAATTTAAAAAAAGAAATAATGTGATTGGAGGAAGAATATGAGACCGAAAATTATGTATAATACAAAATGGCTGCCGCCAGTATATACCTACCCCCTCGACCTCGTGTCGACCGGCATTATCTCTTACCTGGTACATAGTTGCCAACCATGTCATTGCCCACAGCGCAGTGTTGTATTTTGAAGAAAGTAATTTGTGTGCGTGGTTGTGTTGGGGTTTAGAAAAAGCGGATTTCCAAAAAAGTTAATGAATGCCATTTCTTTAAGAAAAATTATATAAATATTTTTCAAATGAAATATTTTATTTTAAATTTTCGTAGTTTTGAGAACAGGGAAAATAATAATGACAATAAGAATTTCGTTGGATTGATTTTCAACCCCATACTGCGCGATGAAAAGTAGCATCATTGTAGAGAAAATATTGTAAAAAAATCTGTAGTTATGTGAAATGTGTATTTTAAATTCATTTGACTTGTGATCAAATGTAATCAAAATACATAAAATATACGGTTTTGAGTTCATTGATTTTTTACAATTATTGATATTTGCTTGGCTTTCGTTGATAAAACTCGTTGGCTTTATTTTCAGTACGAATCGCACCAAGTTATCAATTTCATTGATGCGTGTTAAGTATATTTTTCTGAATTTAAAATGTAATATAAAAATCGCTGATTTAACAACATTTACAAAAGTTGTGCAAGGTATGAAAGAACATTTTAAATTTATCATCTACTCACTTTATCGTTGTAAAGTGCCCCCATCAGATTAATTTGACGAACAGTGTATTAAAATATACGACAAATAGATCCATAAACAATTAAACAAATTAGTGATTTCTATCGCATTCATTTTCTTTCGAAAAAACACACAAGCCCATAGTTCTCTACGAAGCGAAATACGCTATTAAAGTCCCACCATATTTGATACGGGTTAAGTACACTACAATTTTTCAACCAAATAGATTTGTTTCAAATAGTTTCATTTTACTTCAATAAACGCCAGCAAACCTTCACTACACAAATTGTAGTCAGTCTAGGTTAGGAGGCATCCTTACGGGCACATGGGCCTACAAGTTCATCTGTACAAGACGGAATGTGCAGATAACAGATGACGAAACGTTGGAGCATTTTCTGTGTCAATGCCCAGCGTTTGCAAATATCAGATCGCAATTCTTGGGTAACGATTCCATACCAAACCTTAAGACCTTAAGACTGTTAACTGACGCCTTCTTTTAATAATATCCTAGTCTAGAGCGCACAGCAGACCTATACTGACTCAAATTATGTCCAGAGGGGCTAAACTCTGTTCAACCTAACATAACCTGACCTAGGAGTTTATCGAAATATCTTGAATTTTTTGAATACATAATATGTCTCTTAATCAGAATCTAATAGTCTAACTTTAATAACAAACCTCGTAACCGTATTTGTCGTCTCATTTTGTACAACAAAAAGGATGCATCCAATAAGGTCTAATCTCTGCAAATTCTAATACTCTTGTCAGTCTTAGATAAAGTTCGAAGTTGTGTAATATCCGCCCATTACTTACTGTTCTGATACTCTTCAAACTGCGTAATCCAATTGTTTTGTCAACCCCAGATATAGAGCAGAGATGTGGACCATCTCAAATAGAGATGTGAAAAGCTCAAATAAATTGGTTGAAACCCACCCCACACATCGTAAAATTTATATCAACTTTATTTCAAGTGCGAAGATGGAATATATCGTCCAACTGCTTCGGGTACCTTATCTTCCACACTAAGGTAATAACTTGCAAACTATATTCTGAGGGTGGGTATATATCTGTCAAGCCAATCCATATTTTTAATGAGTTACAATCTAAGAGTAGGTTAGCATTTTGGTTCGATCCAATTCATTTGGTATGTTTAATTTTATAATTTCATATAACCATCATTTGCTGAATAGGAAACAATGACAAATAAAAATAAATGACGCAAAATGCCTTCTGTTGTCGGCATTAATGTTCGGGTTGATATTTTTAATATATGGATTGAATCGTGACTTTGTTGATTTTTGTTAGATTTTATATCAGTTTACAGATTAAAAAGTAGTAGTGGTAACAATCTAACAGTTAGAACTTAGTTTAGTTAAATTTATAACAAGCGATGTCGTCGAGGTTATATTACCCTATTTTGATGACAAAAGTACAATTTCATTCTATGAATACCAAAATATCTATATCTTTTCAATCTTACTCGTATAGAATCAGAATCAACAGAAACAACAGCAAGCTCAAGCTCAAGCAGCACCTGATCAAGCCACGGGCGGCGCAGCTGCTAAAGATGTTAAGGCTCAAGCGGAAAATAAACCAGCAAATACTAATGCTGGTCCAGGAAACGCTCCGCATCAACAAAATCAGCAAAATCAACAAAACCAACAAAATCAACAAAACCAACAAAATCAACAAAACCCCCAACAGAACAACCAGAACCAACAACAAAATAATCAGAATCAACAACAAAATAATCAGAATCAACAATTCCAACAAAACCGACAACAACATGGTGGTGGCGGCTTTGGCGGTGGCGGTTTTGGCGGTGGCAATAACAACAATGATGGCGGAATGGGCGGCAGAGGAGGCCAACGTGATCGTGGTCAAAAACGAGACCGTAACTTCGGAAATCGTGATGGTCGTGATGGTGGTGGCCCAAGAGGTGGAGGTGGCGGCGGCGATGGCCCACGTGGTGGTCGCAATGACGATTTCTTCGTTAATCAGCGCTTGCGTTCCATCTCTGGTCCCACCCACGAGCTTGAAGCTATTCAGGCCTCCGAGGAAAGCAAATTCTCTGGACGTAACCGTCTGTATGTCGGTAATCTAACTGGTGAAGTTAGCGAAGAAGAACTAAGAGAGCTCTTCAAGCCATACGGTGAAATAGCCGAAGTTTTCTGTAATTCAGAAAAGAATTTTGCATTCCTTAAAATGGACTATCATGCCAATGCTGAACGTGCAAAGCGCGAACTCGATGGCACAAATCGCAAAGGACGCGTTTTGCGTGTTCGTTTCGCCCCTAATGCCACAGTTTTGCGTGTCTCGAACCTTACACCATTTGTTTCGAATGAATTGCTCTATAGAGCATTTGAAATCTTTGGTCCCATTGAAAGGGCTATGGTCAATGTTGACGATCGTGGTAAATCTACCGGGGAGGGTATTGTTGAATTTGCCAAAAAGTCCTCAGCCAACATATGTCTGCGCTACTGCAATGAGAAGTGTTTCTTCCTCACTGCTTCATTGAGACCCTGTGTCGTTGAACCATTCGATTTGACCGATGACAATGACGGTTTACCCGACAAGTCGCTGAACAAAAAACTGTCCGAATTCAACCATGAACGTGGCATTGGACCTCGGTTTGCCGAACGTGGAAGTTTCGAACATGAATATGGCACCAGGTGGAAGCAATTGCATGAATTATTCAAGAGCAAACAGGAAGCTCTAAAACGTGAACTAAAAATGGAGGAAGAGAAATTGGAGGCGCAGATGGAATATGCTCGTTATGAGCACGAAACAGAACTCCTCAGACAAGGTATTTATAATTTTGTTGAAAAATGAATGATAGTATGGAAATAGTAAGTTTCAATTGAAATATGCATTTGCAGAATTGCGCAAGCGCGAGTCAGACAATGAACGCAAGAAAATGGAATGGGAAATGCGTGAGAAACAAGCTGAAGAGATGCGCAAACGCGACGAAGAACAAGTTCGCCGCCAACAGACCGAAATGCAATCGCGCATGTTGCGTCAAGAAGAGGAGATGCGCAGACGTCAGCAAGAAAACACATTGTTTATGCAAGCTCAACAGTTGAACTCATTGCTGGATCAGCAAGAGGGTGGCTTCAGTGGCAATTGCAATAACTTTGATGGCTTTGGAAACAACCCAAATCCATTCGATTTTAGAGGTATGTTGTTCGTTCTCCATACATTTATAAAACTTCATATTTCGTTGACGGCTAATCGGTTAATAATCTGCATACCTCTATACAAGATTTACTTAAAATTGTTTACATTCTTTCTGTTTACAGGCAATAACAATGGACCCAATGGTCCCAATGGCCCTAATGGTCCCAACGGCCCTAATGGCCCAAACAACCCGCAGGTACGTTCATTTTTCAATATGTTCAAAAGGAGAAGGCAATAGAGCGTTACTTTAAAACTGAAATAACTCAAAATTAAAGTCCACATCTTAAGATATTGATATTGGAAAAAAAACTGCATATTTGCTCTTCAAACTATTGTGAAATCAATTAAGAACGCCAAAAGCAATTGGCGATAGCAACTCTTCTCAGTTGCTCAGTAGCTCGTCAATATTGATGAAACAGTATTTTGTGTTATTCACAACAATCATTTTGTTCAGCTAAGAAAATTGTCAGAACAGTTGAATGGACATTTTATCTTATATATATATTCCTACAAGACTTTGGTGGTCTCTGCCAACAAACACATTGAACAAATAGCTTAGTAACCATTATAACCTGTTTAATTTTTAGTTTATTTTTTATTTTGTAAATACTTTTGTTTTGTGATTATATTTAGCGAATGTTAAACCTATGTCACAATATTGATTACATAGTTTTATTTTTAAACTCTCACCCAAAAGATTGTATGGTTCAAAAGAATCTGATTAGGAAACTATAAATTGTTTACTTTTAACTAACTTATAAATCAATAAATAAACAATTTGTTTATTAGTAGAAAACAAACGTATTCATTAAACATATCTAACTCGACCATTTTTCTACTCTCGTCTTCTTTCGCCATTGTCCAAGTCTGTTGGGCATCGTGGTGTATGTTCTTTCAATTTTATGGTTATTTTATTAAAACTCTATGCTACGAATTTCTATTAACAAAATGGCCAGTGTTAATACGAAAGAAACAATTGGATGTCGAGATACTTGAACGAACATGCATTGCTGATAATTCACAAATGATGGAAACATCAGGTCGTGGTTACAGTAAATGGTTCTAACCTCTTGCCATTACAAATGTTGGTAAGCATATTGTTTAAATATCGCGCCTCTATTGGTAGGAAATAACCATTAAGATTGGATTCCATATTCTCCACTAGCCAGACTGGGACATTCGTTAGTTCGCAAGAAGTTTACTTTGTATTTGCTGAAGCGCAACATACTTATACTTGTATGTCTGGAAATAATATTTTACTAACAACAAACTCACACATTCATCAATTTATATTGATGATGTGTGAACAACTTGAAAATATTTGGCTCTTCAAAATGTTAAATTGAACATTATTCTACGTCAAACACTTCTATGTTTATTGGGTTGATGGGGAATATAACACTAATGTCTTATGCTGAAAAAAAAAAGAAAATTAAATCACAATGTGGGGAACATTTGATACTTTGATACCTGATGAAAGTAGGAGGGGGATTTAGTTGGTACTACAATTTCCAACGAAAATTTTGTTGTTTGAATATTTGTCAAATGTCATTAATTACCTATGAATATTTGATAATTTTGGTAATTCGCAAATGAGATGTTAAAAGAAGCTTGTGCGGGTTCTACTGCCCTTGAGAATGCTAAATAATGGATTAACATAAAAGTGAAAGAATATAACGTCTCAAAACATAACATGAGCATGTGGTAAAAATGTGATATTTCACATTTCGATTTAAAATGAATTGTACATGTTATATTGAAAGGAGAAATTAAAGGTGCAAAGCACCTTCCTGGGGCCGCCCTAGGAAAATATATTTTTCTTGCGCATCATCGCATAGATGCGTCCTAGTGAGTGAGTCGGGTTTTAAGGTTAATTTGAAATAATTACCTTCTCCCGATAAGAAAATCATAAGCATATGATGTTCGCCTTAAAAAGGCATACACATTCAAAATTAAAAAATAATAAGTAATTATAACTATTCCGTAATTTGCGGACAACAAAGAGACAAACAATATTCTGTAGAATTAAATAGATCCATAGCGAACTATATAAACATATTCCTAACAAAAATCTTGCTGTTCATATCCTTATGGTGCTATGTTTAAAGCAAAATGTTGATCGATCTCAGAAAATTATAATTTCTTCCATTATGTATTTCATTCCATTTTGTATGCATCCCAGGGACTTTAGAACTTACTTGAGCTATGCACAATTAAATATTATTTTGCATTTTGAACGATGATAACGGAACATTCTAATATGCTCTAATTATGATTGTATGCAGCTTTGATGCTACTATTGTAAGCTGTTTATGCAACAGTTTATTAAGTCGATACGCACCATGCGCCACATAATTAAAAGCTGAATTTTTGCCTATTGGGATCTTGGATAATTTATGTAAATCTGTTGCATTGTGTCTATCGTATTCTGAGCACTTTGTACTACGAATACTTTACTATTACAACAATTAACATTTTGAAACTGAGTTAAAATTTTCAAGCATTTGTTTGGTATAATATATATTTCCTTGGTTTCTCTCTCGTCCTTTGCTTTTTCTTCAATTTTATCTTGTCATATAAATGTGTTGATCCTGTCTTTTCTTTGAAAATTTGATGAGCGATATTGATTGATTGCAAGTAAAACAATTGTTGATAAATTTGAATAATAAGAGCATAGAATGTTAAATTTTATTTTATATTTTCTTTTTTTTTGTTAATTTTTTGTATGATTTGTATTTTTGCTACTTCCAATGATATTTTATAACATCGTTGTACATTATTATGTATTTTTTACCACCTCAAAACTACCTTTAAATTTGCATCCTCTATATAGGATTTCGGATTTGAATTTGGTGGTAGCCAAAATCAACCAAGTGGCGGCGATAATGGAAACCGTGGTGGAGCTCAACGCGGTGGAAACAATGGCGGCGGTAACAATAATCCCTGGGAACGCCGAAGACGTTTCTGAGATGAAGCTACAGATGATTCGCCAATCTTGATGCATACCTAAATATTAACAGATAAAACTGAAAACAAAAAACTACAAATTTTTGGGACATTTTGGTGTGATTGATAAAAATTAGCATTGCAAACATAGTATTAGTTATACCTTTAAGGCCGGAACACTTTTGATCTAAATTGAAACTATAACCAACTTATATTCTTCATCCACTCCTCGGCAATGTATGAACAATGATCTTCAATTTCTTATAATTTGCATATCTGTATGTCTGTGTGTGCAACATCAGCCTTTGTTGGCATTAAGTTGTTTGTCCACGGCCACGAAAAGACATGCATCGCATCGTCGTCGTATATGTATAATAACAAGGCGAAACACGCGCGCACCTATGTAATAATTGAAGATCTCGCAGCTGTTTAGTTCTAGATGAATGTATTTATGTCCCCAAATTCACAAAATATGAACAACAAAACATCCATATAAAATGGACAACATATATGAGCGCAATATATATTACCAAATATATTTAAGACGCCGATATAACATCATCTACATGTTTCGGTTAGAAATAATAGGACTACCAATGAAATTACATGCTTAACCTTCGTCCTTTATTCCCTCATAAGGTGGTGTAGGATTGCAAGTACTAGCATGTTCTTTTATTTAAGTTCTTTTAATTCTGCACAGTTCATTCAGCTAATTTCAAATTAACAACAACTTAGTGGATATGTAAATGTATTTACATACAGATAACAATTTTAATCTCAAACGCTAGATTTAAGCTGGAGTCTATATATAACCATTAATTATTAACAAAAACTCGTAATTACAACCTAAATTTTAAACAAACATTTCAAAGCGGAACGCATTCATTCGTTCGTCTTGAGGAAAATAAGAAATACTTGAATATACAAATATTTTAATTTTTCACTTTTCAAATTTATAATTATGATATACTTTATGATCACCATGATGATGATTGTAAACAAAGTGGAAAATTTATTTCCATTTTTATTGATACACGTGAGAAATGAAAAATTTCTCTATAGTTTATAGGTTTATTTTTCCCTACTTTACACAACCCTAATATATATTTCATAACTATAAATGACAAAATATCAACAACAAAAGAAAAAAAGCAACAACATAAATGATACTCAAAGAAAACTGAGTATGTTAAAAAAATAACCATAATTGTTTCTCTTTCTAAGATTGGGGTATATGATCGCAATCGGCAGCCCAATGGCTGTTGATGTCAGAATTGGGTATCTTATGGATGATATGATAAGGCGGGTGATATGGGGGTTACAATGAAGTTTTCATCTATTTCAATGATATATGTGTTGTGTGTGTGTGAATGTGAATGTGATGGAATGAAACAATATGAATAGTATAAATGAAAAAGGTGTATTAATGAAATTGACATTGTCTGGCAGTTGTATTTATTTTAGCGTTTTTGATTATTTTAAACTGTAAGAAACACGTTCATAAATAATTTGTTGTAACATTAACATTCGCTTTATTTTAGTTGTATTTAAAATGCAGATAAACGAATATTCAGTCATACTACGCTTGGCGTTGTAATGCTCCGAATGATCTCGTACATTTTTAAATTTTAGGGGGTTACAATCAACCATCACAGAGTTGAAAGAATGTTGTTTTCGAGTTGGAAAACAATTTTTTTAGGAAACGGCAAAACTATATTGAGGTCTTGATTGGCTCGATTGACAAACTTGCATTTACAAAAGAAATAATATAAGTTGAACGCTTTTTTTGGAAAAGTTGTTTTTATAAAAACATCAATAATGGAATAAGCCTGACCATTTTGCTACAACAAAATACTATAGTATCCCGAACAAACATGCCAATACTTCTCTGGAAATTGTTCATATTTATACACCAAATACGAATTGTACTCCATTTAAATATTTATATACTAAAATGTATCATTTGGTACAACTCAATTTTTTGTTTATTTTTATTTGAAATTTATTCATTGCCAACTGAGATATCGATCTCATCGATTGTTGAATAAATTATTTGTAGATCGATTCTTTTCTCATTCCTGAAATATAGCTTTCCATTCAATATTTCTTGTAATGACTTTCACGATACCGAGTATCTAAATACTTTCCATGACGACCTTGTCAAGTGATGCGCATTGTGAGGTTCGCTTTGAACTTCAAGTTGTTGCTTAATATGGTGTTAAATATACAATACTAATGATGTTTGTCAAATACGATGCAATATTTGAAATTAAAGAAAAAGGGAAAATTTTGGTGATTTTATTTCTGATTGAGACATTCAATCGTATTGGAAGTAAAACATACGAATCTGAATTTTGGAGCATATAATTTTATCATTAACTTCTTGGCGTCACTGTTTTATGCGTGTTTTAATGTGACATATATCTATCTGATATAATTGAAAAATCTGAACATTAATGTACAATGAAGCTTTTTTAAAATTCACGATTGCCTATAAGGACGCTATAATATTTCCTTTAATGTATTTTGTAATGAATGACTTACTGTAGAAAGACAACTTGGAAATTTTTGGAGTCGTGTATGCATATGATGTTTGGGTGTGTTTGAATAATTGTGTATGTGTGTGTTCGTGTGTGCGTCTTAAATGATGATGAGTTTGCCTAAGTAGGAATGAAGTTTGGTTGTGTGTAGAAAACGATGACGAAGGATGAATGTATGGACGTGTAGTTATCATAATTTCAGTATACATTGCACTGATCGCCAACATATTGGACGTTAACAGAATTAATGAAATGGATTTTTTTGGAATAAATATGGATCTACAAATTACGAAATATACAAGGATAAACATGGGATCGAACAACTCTCCTCTACTCAACACATTTTTTGTGAACATTGTAGCCGAAGAAGCTTTGTGCATACTTCTACCATATAAAATATTAACAAATTGCTGATGTCACAACATTAACTCTCACCTGTACTCAAATAATAATGTTGAAGTGAACACATAATTTGTGTACACCTTTGCCAATCAAATGATATTTTTATTTCACATGAGGTAAGATTTTTTATAACAAATATTTTTTTAACCCGAATCTTGCCCTATTCAATGATTTAGGTTTACCCTCCAAATTACGTTTTCTCTAAACGAATATTTTTAGCATAAGAAATCGCAATGTGACAAAATCAAATAGCAACACAAGGGTAGTTGATTTGGGCTACATACATATCCGCCCCCCTCCCAGCAATACCATCAACACCTGTCTTGTCAAATGTTATTGATTTTGTTTTATTGTCTGGTTTGTGATTATGTGCTTAGTACAAACTCTCTGAAGTTAAGGGGGCAAAGATTCGGGTTACAACAAAAATATACTAAAGCTGAAACTGAAAATGAGTAAAAGCATTATAGCTAACTAAATTAAATTCAAATATCCGGATATCTCAAAATATGATTTTGTATTAAGGCCCCGATACAAATAGAGTGAACTACTGAATGCAGAAATACTACTTTGTTAGATGCATAAACTATTAAGGTTTATACATTTTTGAATAGCAAAATGCTTTAAATGGCATATGCATGCCCCCCTCAATGTTACTTTTTCCTTCTATCTTTATTCATATATTCTTTAGTGTTTTATGATGGAAAGCAATACTTTTCCGTTCGATTTTTCTGTATTCATCAAATGGACCCCATTACTCCAACGCCTATTTCATTAAAGGTCGTTATTCAATTATTGAAAAATTAACTTTTGTCTTTGAGACACCCCGAAAATAATATTCTGTTTTTATGAAAATGTTTGAAACTCATATTAAATGTTTAGCAAAACGATCTGAATTGCTTCGAAAATATTGCAAAATCAAGATTGAGCTACTTGACTTTCTATTTGAGCCATTCATTAGTGACGTTGTCTTTTCTATTAAGTTTAAAGTACCATTTTTCTTTTGATGGATAAGTGATAAACTTCTGTTGCTTTAATTGTCATAAAGGCAAGAAACTTGCAATGGAAGATAAATTGTGATATTTTAAATTCTTCGTGTACACAGTGTATTTTTATTCATAGAATACATCAAATTCCCTTGAATATAAAAATTCTTTTTGCACGCCTCATAAAAAATCGAAATGAAACAAAATAAAAAACAGTAAAGGAAATCTTACAACACACGAGTTCTTAACTCTGATTGTTAGCCTGTGTACTGGTCCGAATTAGACAATAAATTTTCTGTTTCTAAACAACGACCTAATGTATGGCTTGATTAGCATAAAATAAAAACGACAATGTAAAAAAAATGTATGGATATTAATGAATTTTTCTTATAAAATTTCAGTATGGATGCGAGGAATTTGGCGTGTTGTTGCTATGAAATCTACATCGGATGAGGAAAAAGGTATGTATATTTGTAAACGTATGACAACGTCTACAGCGAATTCATAAATGCAGCAATGTAATGCTCTCATGGTGAAATCTTGATTCTTAATATATCCCAAATATGTTAATAACATCACCTACAGGCAGCCGTACGTTACTGCATTCGTGAAGTTTTCATTATCTATGATTATAATAACGGATCTAATTCCTGAACGACTTCCCAATGTTTTATACCATGTTGATTTGTTTAAATGAGAACCTCTGCAATTACATACATCTACTCTTTTTTTATTTGTTGACTTGTTTTTAATTGATTTATGCTTGTACTTTTTGCTTTTAGATACTATAATTGTTTGGAAATGTGTCAGCGCCCACGATCGAGCCTCAATTTAATAAGGTAATTATAAAGTTATACCTGGTACATATTTGGCTAACTTCCAAAACGGCAGTTGCTTCGTATGCGTATCCGATTAGAAATTAGAAACATCGCTTTCAATAACGTTGCATTTTTACCAAACATTGCCTCAGTGTGCAATGCATATCCTGTTGGAGAAATGTTTAATCGCCTACAAAGTATCGAATCGTTGTAGAAGTCAGTCTTTCATTCAATGATTAAAATCAACGGATCTAATTCCTGAATAAAATCCCTTACATTTTTAGTTATGTTGAATTGTATTTATGAGAAAGAGAGTATTCTAAACTATATACGAATATTTCTAGTATGGATAAATTCATATGTGTTTTATTTCTTCTAGATTTGCTGCCGAGAACAGTGTCGTCGTCATTGCTTCTTATAAACGATGAAAATCCAGTTTTCCATTTTGATCTAAGGTAAATAAATGTGAACTCATTTTTAATTGTGTGCTCAACTAACCCTTAAAGTAGCTATATAGCTACCCATCATTTAATTCAATGATTATAACTTTGGATCTAATTCCTGAACATTCCCTTACCTATTAAAAAATACTACCATGTTGATTTATATAAATGAGATTTAAATCAGATTCTAATTTTTAATGAAACAAGTGTCAATACTAAGTTAAGTTTTCTTTATATTTACAGATTTATTGGGATATTCGATTTTGGCCACATTGCAATTGATGAAATATGTAAAAAGGTAATTGAGTAATTTAATATATTTTAACCAACAAAAAGTTACGTCTTTGGGGATTTTTGTATTTTCAATAATATACAATAAATTAGGGTCCAGCAATTAGCAGAACAAAAATCAAAATTAGAAAAGAATACATTTTATTAATTCACATTTGCCCAGATTTCATTCTTAATATCGGAGAGGTACTTGTTTTACAACAAATGAAAAGTATTCATTCTTTAGTTATCGCGAGGAGTTGAGACTCGTGCTGTGTGTTTGTGGTAGTGGCGTTAACATTTGCTAAATCGATTAGCGAACTCTCGACATTGTTTCAAGTAAAAATAGTAATTTAGCAGGAAGACAAATGTTATTTATCTTTTCTTGGGCTTAAACATATAAAAATTGAGATTTTACATTCTTCAAAATAAAAAATTCTCCCAGTGCTGTTAGTTATTGTGTAGTCCTCGAATGAGGGTTTTTTAGTCAGTATATGAGAATTAAAGTAGCTGAAAAATGTAGCTAAAATTCTCACAATACCTGTGCTATATACAGGGTGAGATGAAAAAACTGCAATAAAAGCAAACGTCGTAATTTTTAGATTTTTTTTAAATGAAAGCAAAGAATGTCGGAAATATCAAAATTTACATTAAGTTGAGATTTGTTCGAATTGGTCACTCGTGGCCTTCAAACCCCGAGTTCATTTTTTAATATTTGCCGGATGGAATATTGCGATATGTTGAGCTCACGAACCATTTTACGGCCATTGCGACACGGGTTTTGATCAAATCGCTTCTTTATTTTTCGAACCATTTCTGCTGATGTTAATATTTTCTTCCGTTCACTTCCTTGACGTCGGGCTACGCTACCAGTATCATTGTAACGAGCGATGGTACGAGACACAAGGTATTTATTCGCATTTAAATGCTGGAGTGTTCTAACGATAGCCACTTGTGGTCTTCCAGCCAAATATAAAGAAATCACACTATCACGCTTGAGTTCCATCACGAATAACTGTTTTTCTGGAAAATTCTTAACGAAATGCTTTTGTACGCTTGTAATATAATGAGCTGTCACTGCAATAATTTCAACAGCTGTCGGACGAGTGGCTTAGATATGACAGCAGTCTGAAGTTGGTTGCAGTTTTTTAATCTCACCCTGTGTAGATTCTGTAAAAAACGGAAACTTACTCTGACAATTTCCTGTAATGAATTTAATGATAATACGACTGAAAATCCGGGATGGCAATTTTCTACCAGTAATATAGCAAAACATCTTTATGTAATCAACTAACTATGGATTTTATCAGGTAGTTTCTTTATGGCGTACACTTTTCATAATATAGTTGAAATTTTAACATGATGATAATAGTTACCGTATGATATAAACAATGACTATACATCATTCGGCTGCGCTTTATTGCGTTCTGATTAAAGTCCAAAGAAAATGCATCCGAAATCTTATTCAGAGCGTGTTCTAAATTAGATTTTTGTTTTCTATTTTCAGAACCATTTACGATTTTTGGGGTTGCATTTGACTTGTTTGTTCTACGTGAAACAGAGGTTAGTACATACTACTAGTTGTAGTAAGAATATATTGTTTTAAATGATGACAAAAGTTACCGTATGATTAAAATAATGACTATAAAACCTTCGGCTGCGCTATATTGCGTACTGATTAAATCGAATAATTATTTGTATGAGTTGCATCTTGAATCATTTTATAATGGACAGTGTTTTTTCTTATATTTCTAGTTTATGAATTCAATGAACCTTGAGTTCCATCAATATATGACAGAAGGAGGAGTAATGAGGTGAGTCAACATACATTTAAATTGAAGACCGTATTTTAATCCATTAAATGAAGACAAAAGTTACCGTATGATCAAGCAATGACTATACGATTTCGGCTGCGCTACTTTGCGTACTGATTTTTTGCCTCATTATAGATAAATAACATAGATATATCCATGTGATAACAACTTTTTTTATGTCAATTTCAGAATGTGTTAGCAAAAAGGAGAAACGAACGATGATGATCATGATGTTCGACTGGAAACTATAAATTGGAATGGTAAGTTTATATATATAACTCAATTGATGAATTAAAAAATTCCTTTAATTTGTTATTTAATGATGAAATTAATTGGTCCGTGTTTATGAATTTTAATTGATTAGCCTATTCCAATTACTGATTAAAACATTTTTAGTATATTTTGAACACAAAAATAAATTTTATTGAGAATAATTATTTACATTTGTTTATTGTTTTCAGTTGCATTTGCTGGCTCGGCTTTTACTCTCCTAAAATCGAGAGACGTTTCAAGAGAAGGTACTACTATTGATTTACTTTCATAATATATATTTTATAATGCACACACCAATGATCTTATATTTCGTTTTCTAAACTAACTTTTCCCCATTGTTATTCGGGAAAAGTTTAGTTTATTATGCCTTATAAATAAATTTCTTTCTTTTATTTAAATTTGTTTATTGCGTATAATATACAAAGTTTCTGTTCTGCTGTAGTATAAATCTAAATCATATGTAAACCCAATGATTAATATGTGCTTAAAGTTAAGAGTTAAAATTACTATTTCATTAATATGTGAGTGTTGCTGAGATATTCGGCATTTTTGCTTAAAATTTAAATTAAAAAATATTAAACATTTTTTAATACACAAAACTAAATATATTTTTTCAACTTCTAAAAATACAACAATATGATGAAATATTAAACGAAATAATGGGTCAAGTGGTTAAGTGATGAGTTTAATTGGTCCGTGTTTATGAATTTATTTTGATTATCTCCTTCCAATTACTGATTTTCACTGCTAAAGCAGCTTTTTAATATCTTTTTAAATATGTCCATTTTTGTAATTTTAATTTCTTTATTTTATTATTTTGTAGGTGGAAACGTGTGTACACACAATTTTGAATGTATTTGATAAAGTATAATGTAAGTATATACAATTTAATGATTTTTAAATGTATTTTCGTGATGATATTAATTGGTCCGTGTTTATGAATTTTAATTTGATTTTATTCTTCCAATTACTGATTATTTTATTAGTAGTCTGTACCAGTAGCAATATCATCAGATTGTGAACAATATAACAATAATGAATGAACTTCTTTATTTTCAGATGATCTCTACACATTTGTTGCGATAATTTGGATGGAATTCTGTGGATTTATTATACCACCCTAGCATACAAGCAAGATGTTTGTGTCACATGATAGAATAATACAGTTAGCCGTATCAGAACACCTAGTCAAGACTGTCAAGATATTTTTGGAATTGATCTTTTTGAATGAAAAAGTATTTAAATTAGTTAAATTTGTGAAAAGCTAAAGCAACAACCTTTGAACTGCATCATCGTAAAAGAAAATATGTAAAAATCATTTTTTTTTTTGCAGAAACTTAAATATTTTTGACATGTTAATGTTCCCAAGTGAGGATGCATATACCTGTATTATTCTATCACGGCTTGTCACCAGTGTGCTTTTAACTGAGAATCATAGTTCCGAGTGTACATTTGTAATATGTAAAAATTTTGTACGAGATATTTTTGGATAGTCAAAGTCCCACTTTACCACACAGCCGGTCTAAATTCCATAGACTCTCAAATGCAAAAACGGACGATTTAAGAGTCAAAGACAACCGGTTTTATTTATAGTCTACTTTGGTTCAGAATACCGTTTTGCTTTTAACCACAACTTTTATTACTTGATGTAGCCATACTAAAATTGCAAGGAGTTAATTTAACAGAGCCACTCTAATATGCATTTTAGTCCAAGTCGTGAAATAAGATATTTAACAGTTCATTTGTCTGATTTATAAAGCGTATACAACATTGTAGGAGTTTAATTATTGCACAAGAATATATTTGGTTTTATGTTGACATAATAGAATATACTACACTTGATTCGTACACAAAACAAATGAAGCAATTTGGAACACCTGTGCGGACACAAAACATCTTGCCTGTTTGCACGACCTTCAAGCCTTGGTCACCATTTCTCAAAGGTGGGTTAAAATATTCTTTTTTAAATACGCTCTTCTTTGAATCAAAATTGAACATTTTGAAATGTTCTCTTCCAAAAAAAATTATGATGAAAACATATATTCAATGTCTTCTTTTCCCGACATAATCATACTTTTTGATGATAATTATAGAAATCTGATTATTTTTTGAAAACAGACTTTGAACCAATACTCATCTTGTTGGCAACGTTAATAAGGCTCCTTTTTTTATTTTTCAGGTATGTCAACAACCCACCTGGAACACCTGTGCAAACCGCGAGACACAAAACATCTTGCCTGTTACACGACATTCAGCCTGAAAAAATTACTCATTGGTTTTCATTTCTCACAGGTGGGTTAAAATATATTTTAAATACGCTCTTCTTTACATCAATGTTGAAAATTTTCTCTTACAAAAAATATTTATGATGAAAACATACATTCAAGGTCTTCTTTTCCCGACATAATCATACTTTTTGATGATAATTATAGAAATCTGATTATTTTTTAAAACAGACTTTGAACCAATACTCATCTTGTTTGCAACGTTAATAAGGCTCTTTTTTATTTTTCAGGTATGTCAACAATCCATATTCTTTGGTAACTGTTAAACAAATGAGGATATTTTTTTAAATATAGTCTTCTTTTCCCGACATAATTACAACTTTTGATGACAATGTTTAAAATCTGATAATGCTAGTCTTAGTTTATTTAAAATTTATTTGTAGTAAAGTATTGTTTTAAAAATATTTTTATTTTCCATTTACAGGTATGTCTTCTTTGCTGTAATTTTTATTTTACAAAATAAAATTGATTCGTATTTTCCAATTAAAAATATTTGTTTTATTGCCATATTTCTCGAGATGCTAGTATTCTAATCCCAATCGCGCAGATCCTCTTGTAACTACACTTAAAACAAATTCAATTTCGCCATATGACTCCATCAACAAACCTAGAACAAACACATGTAAAAAGCGGTAAGTTCGGCCGGGGCCATCATTGAATACCCTCCACCATTTAGAACAATTTTTGCAATTTCAAAAAAAAAAAAATTAAATCCGTTAAAAATTCTATTAAAACCTTAAAAATCCCGAATGTAGCCCTTGTTTTCAGTCATAGGCTGTAGTACTCATTACGAACTTCAAATAACAAATTTGAAACATTTCCAGTGAATAATGTCGCATAAATCACCAAAACACCGAAAAAGGGAGGTACCATTAAATGGGGGCTATACAAAAACGTGGACCTACATTGCCAATTTCCAGTACCAAAAGTCGTGCAGACATAATACACATTTGAGTAAAATGTTATCAACCTACTTCATTTCGTTCGGAAGCTAGAGTGATTTCCACAGACGGATAGACGGACAGACGTCTATCCTAAATCGACATAGAATTTAATGCTGAACAACAAGAATATATATACTTTGTGGAGTCTAAAATGTATATTTCGAGGTGTTACATAGGAATGACAGAATTGATCTGTACAGGAAAATTTCTGTCATAAGAAATAGTAAATTTAGGTTAAAATTGGTACTACAACAAACAATGGACCCATATAGCATATTTTCATTATCAAAAATCCTCCAGACCTAAGACACATCTGTGTAAAATATTCTCAATCTACTTCATTTCGGTCGGGATTTTGGTAAATCGACATAGAATTTTGTGCTGATCAGAAATACATGTATTTTGTGGGGTCTAAGGTGTTACAAACGGAATGACAAATACCACATACCCTCCATACTATGGTGGAGGGTATAAAATACGATATCTTCTGCCTGCACAAAATTCTCTTAATCAAGAAATAATCCGAAATAATTACTGAAACGCCTTGAATTGAACGACGCATTGAAAAAAAAAGAAAATTGTCTATTTAAAACGAATTATCTTACCCTTGCTTTTGGTATTATCGAGCAATATTTTTGGATCTTTTAGCTCTGGATTGCGGCCCGTAACCCAGCTAGTTAGTTCAGCCAGAGTGTTGCTGCACAGTGGTTTCAATATGGGTGCTTTTATGCGCTGATTGCTTTCACTGCCAAACATTGGGACATGCAGACGGCTATAGCCTAGGGATGTTTCAATACCCCATCGAGTTTTGCCGTAAAGACAAACTATTATTTGTGGCCCTGTAAGTCGAATATGCGTAAATATTAACAATTTAAATGTTAAGGAATCAAAAACTTACAACCAAATACGTTTGTGCTGCGATATGTCAATTCGATGGGCATGTTAAATACAATGGGGTCGTTGAAATTGCCATTGCGATTTGAGGCATATTGGGTAATGCCGTCCTTCGATCCACTGACAAGTTCCCAATCCAGCCCTGCGAAACATTCATAGCGGCACAGTATATCGGATGCATCAGGACCCAAAGGAAATATTGTAGAATTCAAATGTCCTGTAATGAAGATATTGAAATAACTGGCAGCTGTTGTGTTCGTCTCCATTTTTGTTTTTTACTACTGCACTTGTGTTTTTTATTTTGAATATCATTTCCGTTGCTATGACAACAGAGAGGAGGGTGATTTTATAATTAACCGATGATTACACATGCAAGTAACCATGGTACAATAAAAAGGTAAATGGTAATTTTTTTCTAAGTGTATCCGACTTTTGCCAATTTTGTGTATGTATTTATGGTTTTGAAAAAAAACAGAATATTTTTAAAATCAGTGATTGGAAGACGAGTAAATTGCGCTAGCAAGGAATTGAAAGATAGAACTGTTTAGATCATATTTTTGAAAAAAAAAACAGACATTTCCTTAATTTTTCCCGCTGATTATCTGATTTTAAAAATGAGGAAAAATATTGAATGAATGAAAACAAATTGTTGCATTCAAATTTGACAGGAAGCAGGCAAAGCCTCAAGGCTGCATTTCTGTAGATTTACGAAGCTTTTTTGGGGCTTTGCAAATTATAAAAGTGTTTTCCATATTGTTGGGCAAAAATATGTTCACATTGTCCTGTAGTGAAATTTTATATCCATAAAGTGTATACCTTATGGTACAATGAAATAAAGCCCTGCATTGATATGTCAAAAAATTGTAAATGTTTTTTTTAAATATAAGTAGATTTTTATATGTTTTCTTATAAGACGTCATACGGAGCTTATTATAATCCGCGTTTTTCAACAATTTTTGCGAATTTAAAAAATTTTTCATTCAACATTCTCAATTCCAAAATTGGTTTGACAGTTCATTGTCCCAGCAGCTGTGTCGATGCGTCTACCTCTATTCTTCTACCATGGTAGGGCAGAACTACCATATGATTTTGATTTTTTTATTTTTCTGGCTTAATATGTCAACTTCATTTGTTTATGTGTGCATTCTTTTCAATAATAAAAAAATTGTTCAGAAAATATTCAAATTCGGGTGTTTTCAAAATGCTTTTGAAAAGAAATTTTGACTTTTCATTAAGTTTTCGCCTTTTTAAATTATTTATTCAAAATCAATGCAACAAGTTGTTTGCTCTTTTATTGTTTTGATAGTAATTCTGACATTACAAGCCCAACAGGTAGACCTCCATACTTGCAATTTTTTCAAAGTTAGCCTACCTTGTATTCATTGTACCATGGGTATACCTATTGTATATCAAGAAATGGAATTAAATCACAAAACGTCATATCGCACACACTAGTATTACTATAGAGTCAAATCAGCTGGGACTTGCAGTTACCTGTAATAATTATACCATGATGTAGGCCCTGGTAAAACTTTTTACTATGACCGATTTGTGCTTTATGATACATAAATATGAATACATGTGTTTTACAATGAAATAAAGGTAACCTCATTTCAAATTAGCATTCCCAGCTCTGCATTTTCTGTAATTTACGTTGTCAAATTTCAATGCATAAAATACAGTTCCCATCTTTGATTTTGTGTATATACTATGGACTTATGAATATAAATTTTGACAATGAAATGTTGTCAAATGTATAAATTTGAAAAAATTGTAAATATATGACTAAATGACTTTACCTTCTTAGTTCTACCATGTGTTTTACTTGGGTGGTGAAAATCGTCGACTCAGTACGCGAAGTTTAGGTTGCTCCGTAAGCTTGGTAAAATAAAGAAGAATACAGATTCCCATCCCTGATTTACATGAGTACAATGGATTTATAAATATAAATTTTGACAATGAAATGTTGTCAAATGCATTCATTTTGAGAAATTTTTTTAATATATAATTGTATGACTTTACCTTCTTTATTCTACCATGCCCCTAAGGTTGGACAAGAAGACGACTTTTGACAACAATTCGACAATCAAGCATGGTGCAATAAAAAGGTAAAGTAGATCTACCAGCTGATTACAATATTTTATGTACCTTTCTTCTGCCAATTTTGTGTATGTAGGGTAAGTGTACCAGTAGTCGGCACTTTTAGGATTTTCGATTTTTATACCCTACACCACAAGGTGGTCAGGGTATTATGAATTTGTGCGTTTGTTTGTAACAGGCAAAAGGAAACGAGATAGACCCTTAGTTCCTTTTGATGATCTGCATAGAATCACTTTCTGAGTTGATTTATGCATGTCAGTCCGTCTGTCCGTCCGTCCGTCCGTCTGTCCATGTATTCTTGTGAACAAAATGCAGGTCGCATTTATTATCCGATTGAGATGAAATTTTGCAAACAATATTTGTTTGGCCTAAGGACGAACCCTATTGAAATTGGAGATAATCGGTAAACATTTAGATATAGCTCCCATATATATGTTCGTCCGATTTGCCTTTTATTGTGCACCAAACGTGTAATATCAGCCCGAATAGTATGGAATTTTGCACATACAACCAAATTAGGCCTGAAAATAAGTATGCCAAATTTGATCGAAATCGGTTCAGATATAGCTATAGCTCCCATATATATTGTTCATCCGATTTGTTATTTTTGTCCTCCGCAGCCGTAATATGCACTCTGTAACAACAATATTTGAGGAAATATATCAAATACAGCTCAGAAATACATTTGCTAAATTTTATCTAGATCGGTTCAGATTTGGATATAGCTCCCACATATAACTTCGTCCGATTTACCTTTGATTGTGCACCAAACGTCTAATATTTGTCCAAATTGGATGAAATTTGGCACTTACGATCGAATTGAGTCTAGAAGCTAGTATGTCAAATTTGGTAAAGATCGGTTCAGATATAGCTATAGCTCCCATATATACTGTTCATCCGATTTGTCATATTTGTTACCCACAGCCGTAATATGCACACCGTAACAACGATATTCAGGGAAATATATCAAATACCGCTCAGAAATATCTTTGCCAAATTTCATCGACATCCGTTCCGATTTGGATATAGCTCCCATATATATTTTTATCCAATTTCAAATTAATTGTGCACCAAATGGGCAATACAAGTCCGAATATAAAAGATACAAATGCTTCGGCATATTTAGTCCGTTGGACATTAAATTATAATTATAATCATAGCGTGTATGATTGAATTTTCCCATAAAAACTTTTAATTGTTATGTGGAGCTCTACTAAATTAGCAAAGTGGTGTAGGGTATCATAAAGTCGGCCCGCCCGACTTTAAGACTTTCTTTACTGGTTCAATCTTTCAACGTTCTGAGTGAAATCTTTCAATTGCAGAAAAATAAAGTTGTTCAGATTCCAAATTTTGTTTACTTTTCGAAAAAATGAACAAATATTGAATTTGTTTTTATTAAATTGGCAAAATTTGCTATGTTACTAAAATAGTAGTTTTTGCCAGTAGTCGGCACCTTCTTCCAATGCTCGGCATGTCTATTTGCCAGTAGTCCGCATATGGTATTTCAGTAAAAAAATATTATTATGTATATTTTTTTATTTCAAATAGTATAAAACAATGCTATAATACTAATTCACAGTTTAATCCAGAATTTGAAATGTATTTCTTTTTTAAATAGTGTATTATTTATTTATCATTCTAAACCAAATATAGGTAGAAAATCAAGAATAGTATGGTTACCTTCAGTAACGTATGGATTTTCAATTAAAATAAAAATGAGGTTAGAAAAAGAAAAAATTACCTTTCTTATATTTGGAATTTGTGAACTGATCTTTTTCCTTCAGATAGCCAACATTTTTTTTTTTTCAAAAATGCCACCGCTATCTAAAACGTCAAATATCTGATTTAAAAAACCTACTTAATTCAGAAAAGTTTGTCAAAAAGCACAAATAAAAGCAGCTGCCGACTCAAAACTTTTTATTTGAGTAGTTTTTGGATTATTTTTAAATACTTTTCACAAGTTTTGGTGAAATTGGTCAATTGGAAATTGCCGACTACTAGCAAATCTTTTTTTTCTGTTCCTAATGTCGGCATTAAATAATATAACAGAAAAATGCTTGATTTGTACGTTTTTATTAAGTTATAAAATGATCTTTAGACTGTTATTTACTATTATAAAATATTTCTGATTCCAAAAGAATTAAATTTAATTGACTTAAATCGATTATTAAGTTGACGCTACCACTATTTTTTTCTCTACAAACAAGCACTATCGCACGCGTTTTAAGACACTCATTGACGAAAACCGTTATTATCTCGTAATAAACGATCGGAGCTCATTATTTTTTTTTACAGAAAGAGAGCAGAGGACCCTGTTGAGTTTTTTTGCAATTATTTCATTTTTTGGTCAATTCTATTCTTAGTTATTTAAGTTAAAATTTCAAAACTGCCGACTACTGGGACATGCCGAACTTAGGCGCACTTAGGCTGGAAATGCATAAAGCGCATATTTGGCTGGCTTCTTCGTAGATGAACAAAGGAGTTTTAGGTTGACCTAGTTCGATTTTGGCCCTAGGCTCCTTTGTTCATTTCCGAAGAAGCCAGCCGATGACTTAAGCCAGCCAAATTACCGCTTAATGTATTCCCAGCTTTACCCTATTCATTGTTTTGAAAAACAAAGTATCCATGGTAGAAGAATATAGGTAGACGCATCGACACAGCTGCTGGGACAATAAACTGTCAAACAAATTTTGGAATTGAAAATGTCGAATGAAAATTTTTTAAATTTTTTAAAATTGTTGAAAACGCGCATTATAATAACCTCCGAATGTAGTCGTATAAGAAAACATATAAAAATCTACTTATATTTGAAAATATATTTTAATTTTTTTGACATATCAATGTTCCCAAGCGTTGATGCATCTACCTGTATTTTTCTACCATGGTATTTTCATAATCAAAGATTGGAAGAAACGTAAACGTACAATTTTTATACCCTACACCACAAAGTGGTCAGGGTATTATGTCTTTGTGCATTTGTTTGTAACAGGCAAAAGGAACGAGATAGACCCACAGTCCCTTTTGATGATCTGCATAGAATCACATTCTGAGTCGATTTATGCATGTCCGTCCGTCCGTCTGTCTGAAGTATGCCAAATCGGTTCAGATATAGCTATAGCTCCCATATATATTGTTCATCCGATTTGTTATTTTTGTCCTCCGCAGCCTTAATATGCACTCTGTAACAACAATGTTTGGGGAAATATAACAAATACAGCTCAGAAATACATTTGCTAAATTTTATGGAGATCTGTTCAGATTTGGATATAGCTCCCATACATAAATTCGTCCGATTTACCTTTTATTGTACATCGAACGTCTAATATTTGTCCAATGGGATGGCATTTGGCACTTACGACCGAATTGAGTCTAAAAGCTAGTATGTCAAATTTGATGAAGATCGGTTCAGATATAGCTATAGCTCCCACATATATTGTTCATCCGATTGTTACATTTGTTACCCACAACCGTAATATGCACTCCGTAACAACGATATTCAGGGAAATATATCAAATAAAGCTCAGAAATATCTTTGCCAAATTTTATCGAGATCGGTTCAGATTTGGATATAGCTCCCATATATATTTATCCGATTTCAAATTAATTGTCCTACTATTTTAGATTCAATCTTGTGGAATAAACCCAAAATTATATTCTAGTTTCGCGGGTTTCTCCCAATATAAAAAAATAAAATAAAAAATAAACAAAACCAACTGTTGCATATTTAAAAGCCTATTTAACACTATAAGACTCCAGCACAGAGTTGCATTTTTCTTATTTCTTTGAAGTTGAGCAACCTTTCTTATTAAGGCATGGATCATACCAACCATGGTACAATAAAATCAAGGTAGGACTAGGATACCATTTGATTTTATTTTTATACCCTCCACTTTGGAAAGGAGGGTATATTAACTTTGTCATTCCGTTTGTAACATCCTTAAATATTCGTCGTAGGCCCCATAAAGTATATATATTCATAATCAGCATAAAATTCTAAGTCGATTTAACGATGCCCGTCTGTCTGTCTGTTGAAATCACGATACAGCCCACATTATTTGACGTAGAGCGCCAAAATTTAGCAGATTGGTATTTGTAGGTCATAACGGGTCCCTGTGCGTGTGGCAAAACATGTATAGGTCCACGTTTTGGTATAGTCCCCATATAAATTTACCTCCCGATATTCGGTATTTTATTTTTTTTTGCCACATTGTTTCACGGATTTGTTTAAAAATTGGTATTTGTTGGTCATAATGGTTTCCAGCTCCGGTGGCGAAACATTGCATGTATGGGTCCACGTTCTGGTATATTCCCCATATAACGGCTCCTCCCAATATTCGGTATTTTGATGATTTTTGAAATATTTTTTCAAGAATTTCTCTGAAAATTGGTAGTTTTAGATCATAATGGGTCCCAGTTCGTGTGGCGAGTCATTGTAATTATAGGTCCACGTTTTGGTATAGCTCCCATATAACGGTACCTCCCGATATTCGGTAATTTGATGATTTTTGACACATGTTTTCACGGATTTGTCTGAAAATTGGTATTTGCAGGTCATAATGGGTTCTAGCTCCTTTGGCGAAACATTGCATGTGTAGGTCCACGATTTGGTATAGCCCCCATATAACGGTACCTCCCGATATTTGGCATTTTAATGGTTTTTACCACATTTCTTCTAATGTTTCCTTTACCCTAAGGTGGAGGGTATTAAAAGTTTGGCCGGGCCGAACTTAATGTTTTTTACTTGTTTTATTTTCTTGGGTTAATACGTCAACTTTATTTGTTTATGTATATGTGTATTCTTTTCAATAATAAAAACATTTTCACAAAATATTTAAATTCGGGCGTTTTCAAAATGCTTATTGTAACGTAAGCATCTACGAAATCTAAAGTTTTTGTAGCGAAATAAACCTTTAGAGATATATAGAACATGATTTTGAAAACAAATTTCACCAAATCAAAATCGATGTTTTTTGATAGTAATTCTGACATTTTTTTCAAAGTAAGCCCACCTTGTCTTCTGTGCCATGATACCAACTATGAATCAAATAGCATTGCTATATAGTGCATGATATAACTTCGATATGGATTATATCATGGTACAATGAATTCAAGGTAGGGCAGAACTACCATATGATTTCAATTTTTTTATTTTTCTGGCTTAATATGTCAACTTCATTTGTTTATGTGTGCGTGTTCTTTGCGATAATAAAAAAATTGTTCAGAAAATATTCAAATTCAAGTGTTTTCAAAATGCTTATTTCAACATATGCATCGATAAAATCTACAGTTTTCGTCGCGAAATAAACCATAAGAGATATATAGAAAATGATTTTGAAAAGAAATTTTGAACTATCATTCAGTTTACGCGGTTTTAAATTATTTATTCAAAATCAATGCAACAAGTTGTTTGCTTTTTTATTGTTTTGATAGTAATTCTGACATTACAAGCCAAACAGGTAGACCTCTATACTTGCAATTTTTTCAAAGTTAGCCTACCTTGTCTTCATTGTACCATGGATTATATTAAAAAATACTTATAGAAGCGATAGATATAATGGACCAAGTTTCACCAAATGGTAAAATTCGGTTGAATATGAAAAAATCTATTCTATTTGGGCTGATAATACATATATGGTGAGCAATAACCTAAAATCGGATGAAGATGTATGTCGAAGTTATATAGAATTCTGTACTGAAAAATAGGCAGAGGTATTTTTGAGCACTATATGATACCCGGTATCAAATATCACTGTTGTGGAGTGCATCTTACGAAAGTGAGAGACTTAAAATACCAAATCAGATTAAACATATAAGGGAGCTATAGCTATATCTGAAACGATTTTCAAAATTTGATGAACTTGCTTCTAGACTGAATTTGGTCTAATGTGCCAAAATACAGGTCATTTAGACTGATATTGACCATTTGATGCACAATTAACCCAAAATCGGTTGAATATATATGAACTATATCTGAATTTGAGCCGATTTTCATTAATTTCAATAGGGTTCGTCCTTAGGCCAAACAAATATTGTTTGGAAAATTTTATCTGAATCGAATAATAAATGCGACCTGCATTTTCTTCACAAGAATACGACGACGATAAAAAATCGACACAGAAACTGATTCTATGAAGATCATCAAAAAAGTCGATGGGTCTATCTCGCTTCCTTCTCCATGCTACAAACAAATGCAAAAAGACATAATACCCTTACCACCATGTGGTATAGGGTATAATGACATGGCCGAGTTCGTCAGAAAAGGGTTACCATAGACAATATACAGGGTGAGATAAAAAACTGCAACAAAGTCAAACGCCACACTTTTTACATTTTTTTTTTAAAAAGTTATTGAATGAAAGCAAAAAATGTCGGAAAGAGCATCACATTTTAGAATAAGTTTAGATATGTTCGAATTGGTCACCTTTGGCACGACTTATGGCCTTCAAACGGCCAATGAAACCTTCTCACGCTGCCCGAATATTGCTCTGCGGTATTTTGGCCCATTCCCGGCGAAGCGCTTGCTTGAGGTGAGGTGTTTTTTAGTGCCAACCTTGCTTTCCAAAATACTCTAGACACAATAGTCCAACGGACTGGTATCCGGAGATTTTGTTGGCCATTGTGCGCTGGAAACGAAGCGAGGAGCCTCATTTTGTAACCATTCTTGGCTGGCGCGTGCTGAGTGTGAGGGTGCTGAGCCCTGTTGGAATGTCCAAGGTCTGCGGTCAAAATGTTTGCGCGACCAAGGCTTTAATACACCCTCCAGAATATTTTCGCGATAATATTCGGCATTTATTCTAATGCCAGGGTCGATTAATACGAGCGCAGAGCGAACATCGGCTGTTATGGCAGCCCACACCATCACAATGGCCAGTGCTTAAGTTCTGGTGGCCAACCGAAGGTGCACATTTAGAGCTGACCTCTTTGGCAAGTAAATACGATCATTTTGTTTGTTTACAAACTGCTGGACAACGAATGGTTTCTCATCGGAGAAAAGCAAATTCGGCAGTTCACCACTTTCGGCCAAGCGAAGCAACTCTTTTGAGTCTATTTTCTTTCTGTTGCGGTGCAAGTTCTTGCAATTTTTGGAATTTCAATGGCTTTATCCCGAGCTCATCTTTTCAATATTTGCCGAATGGAATATTGCGATATGTTCAGCTCACGAGCCATTTTCGGCCACTGCGACGCGGGTTTCGATCAAGTCGCTTTTGTACGCTTGTGAACAATATTATGAGCTGCCACTGAAATAATTTTAACAGCTGTCGGACGAGTGGTTTAAAAATGACAGCAGTCTGAAATTGGTTGCAGCTTTTTCATCTCACCCTGCAAGATTACATGTCGTTAACTTCTTAGTTCTACCATGGTAATTTCTTTGCAATGTTAAAAATTGTTAGTCTTTGAAAAATGCTAGACAGCAAGCGAGGAATTTTGTTCGTAGGTAGTTAGTTGTAGCATATTCAAAATTGTCAGAAACGTCTTGGATTGTAGTATTACTAAATAATAATTTAAGAAAAGCATCAGTCGGTTATACCGACAAATATGTAATCATAGCTTTTGTCAGTTTATTTAAAAAAATTGGACTTTATCATGGTATAATAAAATAGTAAAGTAGACCTACCAGCTGATTACTAAGTGTGCCCGAATTCTGCCAATTTTGTGTATGTATATATTGTTTTGAAAAATGGAAACAAAATATTTTCAAAACCAATAATTGGAAGACACGTACATTGAGGCTGGCGCATTAATGCTATTAACCAGTTTAGCCATGAAATTGAAAGATTGAACAGTTTGGATCATATTTTTGGGAGAAAATCCAGACATTTCACTCATTTCAAAAATTAAGAAAAAATATGAAAAAAAATGAAAACAACTTGTTGTATATAATTTTGAATTAGTCTGACAGGAAGCGGGCATAGCCTCAGGGTTGTATCTCTGTAGTTTTACGAAGCTGTTCTACCTCCTTAATGTACCATGGACTTTATGAAGGATGTACCGTAGGAGTGGTCTAAAATTATCCGCTTCGCATCTAACGTTAAACTGATATAAATAATACGACGAGCCAGATTTGGGCTATATATTGACTACTTCCTCCAGTTTATGTGAGATATGGGGTATTTTTGGGAAAAAATTGAAATTTTTGTGAGGAAAAGATTTCCAAAATGTTTGTGGAAGAGGTACCGAAAGGAATGGCCCGACATATCTCATATTTATATTACATCTACGGCTGATAGAAATATTGAGATACACGCAGATTGAAGGAAATAGCTCACTTTTTTGTATGTTATTACACTCATAATTATTCAGGAGCGGCCAATAAATCCCATATTCATATCAGATTTCTGGTTGACAGATATAGTGAGAAGATAATTGCTGTCTACTTTCGCATGTTATAAGGGCTATAATTATTCAACATCTTTACCCTATGTGGTGGAGGTCCCAGCTCGCTATATCCCTCTTCACACTAGATCTTGTGTTGGTAGATGTTTAGGACCTACTCGGTATTAAAATTGAGATATCATTTAAAGATTATCACTGACATGTTTCGCAAGCAACGGGGTACAAATATCCATAATGTTGACTGTTTTACGGGGAAGGTGCATGCGCTTGTAAATATATTTCTTGTGCTCCTGTGCTTGTAGATGTATTTGGTTAGGCGAAGTTTGAAAAGAGTCCTATGCTTATTTCGCATTATCGTTTATTCAAAAATTTGACCCTAGGCGGGAGAGGTACCAGAATGAGTGGTCCGCTATATCCAATCTTCCCAGCGAACCAAATTGTCCGAATTCGGTAAGACTTCAAACCGAAAGTCGGAAAAAATTTCCGATTTCGGATGCGAATTTGGTCTGACTTCTTTTCCGAATTTCTGAAAGAATGGGCCAATAAGTTCAGTTGTACTATTAATTTACATTCTATAAAGGGGTAAGTACGTAAACAGCTTGAAGCCTTCGCATGGCATATTTTGTGACATATGATAAAGGGATGCATTCGAATTCTGCCGTCGTCTCCCTTTATAATAAGTATGTCTAGCCATGATGCCAAGCTGCTTATTTTCCCACACTTTTATTATTCGAAAGTTTTCCAGTTTTCTCTTCATTTTTTCTCATCGAAAGACTTAAGGTGCAAGTACATAAAAAGCTTGAAGTCATGGCTAGGCATATTAATGACAAATTATAATGGAAAACGACGGCATGATTTTAGTGCGGCTCTGTAATCCCTTTATGAAATGTCACAAAATATGCCTAGCCATGACTTCAAGCTTCTTATGTACTTACACCCTTATTTTGTTTCCAATTCGAAACAAATTCATTTTTATACCCTCCACCATACTATGGAGGGTATATTAATTTTGCATTCCGTTTGTAACTCCTCGAAATACTCATGTCAGACCCAACAAAGTATATATATTCTTGATCAGCGTAAAATTCTAAGACGATTTAGCCATGTCCGTCTGTCTGTCTGTGTGTCTGTCTGTCCGAGATAGGAGGCTAAAATTTTGCACACATGTATACTTTGTCAGTAGGCAGGTTAAGTTCGTAAATTGGCCACGTAGGTCCCTGTTATCATATAGCCCCCATATAACGGTAACTCCGGATCTTCGGTATTTTGATGATTTTAGCGACATTATTCCCCAGAATTGTTTCAAATTTGGCATTTGAAGTTCGAAATGGATACTACAGCCTAAGACAGAAAATTATCTGTGTAGGTCCACGTCTTCGTATAGCCTCCATATAACGGTACCCCGATATTCAGTTTATTTTTTTTTGATTTTAGCGACATTATTTACCGGAATTGTTTCAAATTTGGTAATTAAAGTTCGTAATGGATACTTCATCCTAAGTCAAAAAATGAGCCATGTAGGTCCATGTCTTCATATAGCCCCCATATAACGGTATCCCCCGATATTCGGTATTTTGATGATTTTAGCGACATTATTTAACGGAATCGTTCCAAATTTGGTATTTGAAGTTCGTAATAGATACTGCAGCATGGGCTATGTAGGTCCACGTCTTCGTATAGCCTCCATATACCATACCCCCCGATATTCGATATTTTGATGATTTTAGCGACGTTATTTACCGGGATTGTTTCAAATTTCGCATGTGAAGTTCGTAATGGATACTTCAGCTCATGCCAGAAAGTTGTCTGTGCAGGTCCACGTCTTCGTATAGCCCCCTTATAACGGTACCCCCTATATTCGGTATTTTGATGATTTTAGCTACATTATAAACAGATTTTTCTTCAAGTTTCGAATTTAAATATTGTAATAACTTATGACAAAAGTTGTCTATGCAGGTACACGTCGTCGTATAGGCATTCGGTATTTTTAAAATTTTAACAGAATTTTTAACGGATTTTTGTTTTTGGAATTTGCCAAATTTGTACCAAATGGTGGAGGGTATTAAAAGTTCGGCCCGGCCCCAAGAACATCTCAAAAACGCCGTTCTCAGCAGTCATGGCATAGTAATGACAAATTATAATGGAAAACGACGGCATGATTTTAGTGCGGCTCTGTAATCCCTTTATGAAATGTCACAAAATATACCTAGCCATGACTTCAAGCTTCTTATGTACTTACACCCATGGTACAATGAAGAAGAGAAGGTAGGCCAACTTTGAAAAAATGGCAAGTATAGAGGTCTACCTGTTTGGCTTGAAATGTCAGAATTAGTATCAAAACAATAAAAAATCAAACAACTTGTTGCATTTATTTTGATAAATAATTGAAAAACGCGATAACTGAATGAAAGGTCAACACTTCTTTTCATAATCATGTCGATGCATACGTTGAAATAAACATTTTGAAAACACCCGAATTTGAATATTTTCTGAACAAATTTTTTGTTATTGAAAAGAAAACACATACATAAACAAATAAATATGACATATTAAGCCAAGAAAATAAAAAAAAATTATAATCATATGGTTTCATAGCCCTACCTTGATACCATATGATTTTAATTTTTTTATTTTCTTGGCTTAATATGTCTTCTTTATTTGTTTATGAATGTGTTTTCTTTTCAATAACAAAAAATTTGTACAGAAAATATTCAAATTCGGGTGTTTTCAAAATGTTTATTTCAACGTATGCATCGACCAAATCTAGAGTTTTTGTAGCGAAAAAATCTTTTAGAGATATATAGTACATGATTTTGAAAAGAAGTGTTGACTTTTCATTCAGTTATCGCGTTTTTCAATTATTTATTCGAAATAAATGCAACAAGTTGTTTGATTTTTTTATTGTTTTGATACCAATTCTGACATTACAAGCCAAACAGGTAGACCTCTATACTTGCAATTTTTTCAAAGTTGACCTACCTTCTCTTCATTGTACAATGCTTACACCCATGGTACAATGAATTCAAGGTAGGGCAGAACTACCATATGATTTCAATTTTTTTATTTTTCTGGCTTAATATGTCAACTTAATTTGTTTATGTGTGCGTATTCTTTTCAATAATAAAAAATTTTTCAGGAAATATTCAAATTCGGGTGTTTTCAAAATGCTTATTACAACATATGCATCGACAAAATCTACAGTTTTTGTCGCGAAATAAACCATAAGAGATATATAGAATATGATTTTGAAAAGAAATTTTGAACTATCATTCAGTTTTCGCGGTTTTAAATTATTTATTCAAAATCAATGCAACAAGTTGTTTGCTTTTTTATTGTTTTGATAGTAATTCTGACATTACAAGCCAAACAGGTAGACCTCTATACTTGCAATTTTTTCAAAGTTGACCTACCTTCTCTTCATTGTACCATGCTTACACCCTTATTTTGTTTCCAATTCGAAACAAATTCATTTTTGGTTTCTGTAAATGTCTGTTGCTGACTTTTAGTTGAATGGTGACTAGAATCAACAAATCGAAGGAAAACGGAAATGTTTTTTATACAAGTAGGTTTCTGTATAAAATTGTACTCAAAATCGATTGGCACTTGTTCTAAAGTTTTCGACTGGTGCAAAAACCGCGAAATTATCGCAAAAGGTTTAGGAAAATCAGCAAAACCACAATCTGCATCTAAAATTAAAATGTTAGGTCCACGTTTTACGCTATTTCAAGATATGACAAAACAAAACGGTTAGAGCTAAAAACTTGAAATTGGAAAGTAAGTTTGATATATGACGTATGTACTAAGTGTGCAAACTGTACTAAATGCTACTAAATTTGGAACTGTTAGGTTTAGGGTGAAGGTATGATGCTGAAATTTTGTATATTTTATGTTTTTTGTCTTTGTGTATTTGTTTGTTTTACATATGGTTTTACATATGTGTTGTTACTTTTGTTATCCATATGTATTTCCGTGTGTTTGTCAAAATTGCTATCTTAAAAATGGCTCAAAATATTCGCTATCACACACTTGTATAACTTTTTATACGCTACCCCAAACTCTGATACAGGCATAGAGCGTGATAGACCGATATTTCCTTTTGATGATCAGCATAGAATCACATTCTGACTCGATTTATGCATTCCGTCCGTTTTCTGTCCTTGTATGTTTGTAAACAAAATGCATGTCGCATTTATTATCTGATTGATATGAAATTTCCCACAAATCTTTATAGCTCCCATACATATGCTCTGTTCGATATCATAAAGGGAAAATCGGCTATCGTAGTAAAAACTTTTACATTCTTTCAGTTCTGGAACAGACCAATAGTGTCGTCTGATTTCATAAGTATTGTGCACCAATAGTCCCGAAGTATATCTAGCAAAGAAAATCGGTGCAGATATAGCTCTCATATATATGTTTCATCATTCAGATATAGCTACAGCTTTCATATGCAGGGTGAGATGGAAAATCTGCAACCAACTTCAGACTGCTGTCATTTTTAAGCCAATCGTCCGACAGCTGTTAAAATTATTCCAGTGACAGCTCATTATATTGTTTACAAAACAATTTTGGTGAGAATTTTCCAGAAAAAAGTTTTTCGTGATGCAATTGAAGCGTGATAGTGTGATTTATTTATATTTGATTGGAAAACCACAAGTGGCTATCGTTAGAGCACTCCAGCATTTAAATGTGAATAATTTTGTTACTCGTACCATCGCTCGTTACCGCGATAATGGTAGCGTAGCCCGACGTCAAGGAAGTGGACAGAAGAAAACATCAACATCAGCAGAAATGGTTCGAAAAGTAAAGAAGCGACTTGATCTAAAAATGGTTCGTGAGACGAACTTATCACAATATTCCATTCGGCAAATATTAAAAAATGAGCTCGAGGTAAAGCCGTTGAAATTCCAAAAAGTGGTTTCTCCGATGAGAAAACATTCGTTGTTCAGCAGTTTGATCGTGATCGTGTTTACTTGCCAAAGAGGTCTGCTGAAAATGTGCACCTTCGGTTGGCGATGGTGTGGGCCTCCATAACAGCCGATGGTTACTCTCCGCTCGTATTAATCGACCGTGGCATCAGAATAAATGCCGAATATTATCGTGAAAATATTCTGGAGGGTGTATTAAAGCCTTGGGCATGCAAACATTTTGGCTGCAGACCTTGGACATTCCAACAGGACTCAGAGCCAACGCACTCAGCACGCGCCACCCAAGAATGGTTACAAAATGAGGTTCCTCACTTCATTTCCAGCGCACAATGACCACCAAAATCTCCGGATACCAATCCGTTGGACTGTTGTGTCTGGAGTATTTTGGAAAGCAAGGTTGTCACTAACAAATGCCTCCCATATATCTTTCCTCCGTTTTGACGTTTATAGTGCATCATGTTGTTAATATCAGCTCAAATCGAGGGGATTTTTACATAAACATTGAAATCAAAGTCTGTGAAAATCGGTTAAGATAAAGTCATATCTCCCATATATATATATATATTTCATTCGATTTGGTATTTAAGTCCCTCACATATGCACTCACAAGAATGATATTTGATAGCAGATATCAGATACAGCTCTGTTTTCTTTTCTGTGTGTCGAAGATATAAATTAATAACACAAAAAATTGATTGTTTGTGATTGAAAAATGTTATAATGGGTGAGTTTGAAAAGTATCAATTTTTACTACGTTTATTTTAGTAGATTCTAACTTATGGACCTGGCGTAATACAGGCGTACAAAACGTTTTATTATAATTTTAGGTAACGCTGTTATTTGTTCCTATTTTCAACAAAAAATTGTTCAATTGTCATGGTTGGAATTGTTCGTACGTCCGACGTATTTGGGTAACTTTCATAGAAATACATATGTTTTACTTGTCGAATTTTAGGTAACGTTGTCCATTTCCTTATGCAAGCCACACACGATACAACCGTTGGTACATCCATGTATTTGTGTAAACAAAATGCAGGTCGACCCCTATTGAAAATCGGTTCAAATTAAGATATAGCTATATCTTCATCCAAATGGATGACCTAATTCAGCCTACAAGCATGTGCTTCAAATTTGGGTGAAAATCGGTTGAGATATAGCTATAGCTCCCATATATATCTTCATCCGATTTTAGGTTTCTTCTGCACCAAATGGCTAATATCAGTCAACATAGTGTGAATTTTCCTTCCTTTCTGGTTTTAAATTATATTTTATAATATTATTTTATTCATGAAAATCACAAATTTGATCGGATTTCGTGTTGTTATGATGTGCGCAACAATGGTCGAAAATGAACAAAAAATTAAATTATATGTGAAACGCCCGCAAACGTCACAATCGGTTGGTAGAAGATACAAAATGTCAATAAAAATTTTGATTTTTTGTACAACCGAGACACAATTTCATATAACCGGCCCACAAACGATACAATCTTGAAAACAACCTCTCCGAGTTATACAACCAGTTGTATCGTGTGTGGCTTGCATTAGAAAAATTGGACATTACTGTTTTTTCTATATTTTTTTTTTTGTCTTTGACAGCAAATATAAATCAAAATTGTAATTTTAATAAAAATTTAAAACGTTTGAATAAATCAAGCAATGGACAGAAGCCTTGTGAGTCATAAAGGACCCTATACTCAGATTGGTTTGGGCGCGGCGGTTGGTTTGCTGGCTGGATTGGTTACCATGAAGTTGGGCAAACTTGCAGCAATTGTTGTTGGAAGTGGCATTATATTATTGGAAATCGCTCAGATAGAAGGACTCATACGCCTCGATTGGTCTACTCTTCCGAAAATGTTTGAAAAGAGCAAAGGTCAACTGACCGACACTTCATCATTAATTCTACAGGCCAGAGACTTTGCAATCACGAATATGACGTTCACAGTTGCTTTTGTAGGTGGAACATTCTTTGGCATTGGATTATCTTAAAGGATAAAATGTTTCGATCAACTAATACCCAAATAGTCCGGATGATACATCACACTTAGATAATAAAGAACTATTAAAACGAATGATGTTCAATATTGGATCCTTGCTAAAAAAGGAGATCAATCATGATGAGGTAATGGCGGTAAATTTGCAAATACATAACTTATAAGAGCATGGAACCTTGAGTGCGCTTCCACATACGGTGGTTGGTGAAAACGACAAGGAAGTATACGAGTTTTGTCATATATTTGAGGGGTGTTTGAACGGAATTCCAACCGATTGTCATTTAATAAACTTTCCCACATCTGTACTGTTGTGTTTTCCCATTTATCTCAAAAAGGCGTACGAAATCACTGGCTCCAATAGGTCGTCCATTTAAAATTGGTTTACATTAAGCTGAGTTACAAATAACAAGAATATTTACGATAGATTTTTATTCAGGTTAACTCTCATAGTTCACCAATCGCAATAATTTTGAATATAGAAAACATGGATCATATTTATTTGGATTTTTTCAATTTCACATTTAACCTGGGGAAAGACTTTGTAAACGCGGTATAGATAGCGGATTAATTTTTGGCAGGTGTTTTGCCACCTTTACAATCAGTAATTACATAAGCACAACAAATTCAGCTCTTGTTTTTCTTAGTCAAATGTCTAGTCAATTATCAGGATTAAACCGGAAAAAGATTTGTAAAAGGGTGCGTTTGTAGTTTATATCTTTTTGTCATATCTGTCTTAAACAGTTCAAGCACGTTTGTGTTTTGTTTCACTGTCAAACATTTTATATTGGTCTATATTTTAAGACAATGCTATGTCCCAGAACCTGCAAGAATGTATTAGTTTCGTATTTTATACCCTGCAACATACATAAGTATGGGAGGCATATAAGAATCGTCATTCTGTTTGTAATTCGTCGAAATAATGATTTTAGATCTAACAAAGCATAAATATTCTTGATCAGCGTAGAATTCTAAGAAGATTTAGTCCTGTCCGTCCGTCTGTTGTAATCACGCTAGAGTCCTTCTGCTTATTTTACCCCCTTGAAGAGAGTTGTCTACATAGGTGCACGATATCGTATAGCCCCCATACAACGGTAGCCCCGATATTCGATATTTTGATGTTTTAGCCAAATTTTTCAATGGAGTTGTCTGAAAATTAACACAAGGAGATCCTTCTGAGTACTTTACCCCTTTGGTAGAGAATTGTTTATATAGGTCCACGAAATCGTATAGCCCCCATACAACGACAAACATTGTCTTTATAGGTCCACAATATCGTACATCCCTCATATAACGGTACATCCCAATATTCGGTATTTTGAGGATTTTAGCCACCTTTTTTAATGCAATTGTCTGAAAATCCACACAAGGAGTTCCTTCTGAGTACATTATCCCCTGTATAGCCTCACGTTATCGTATGACCCCACACAAATGTACCCCTCACCCCCTCAATATTCGGCATTTTGAGGATTTATCCATATTTTCAAGTGGAATTGTCTGAAAATTAACACAAGAAGCCCCTTCTGAGTACTTTACCCCTTTGGTACAGAATTGTTTATATAGGTCCACGAAATCGTATAGCCCCCATACAACGATAAACATAGCAAATGGATAAGTATTGTGACTTAAAAATGTTATTCTACGAACAGAAAAATTTGTAAAATAAGAATACTAATTCAGACAAGTAAAATGCTATAAGTTCGGCCGGGCCGAACTTTGAATACCCTCCACCACTTTAAACGAATTTGGCAATTAAAAAAAAAATAAAATCCGTTAAATATTCTATTCAAACCTTAAAAATACCGAATGTAGCCTTTACATTAGAGTCTATACGACGACGTGCACCTACATCATCAAAATACCGAATATAGGAAGGTACTATAATATGGGTGCACCTACGACGACGTGCACCTACATCATCAAAATACCGAATATAGGGAGGTACTATAATATGGGGCTACACCAAAACGGGGACCTGCACAGACAATTTTCTGTCATAGGCTGTAGTATCCATTACGAACATAAAATACCAAATTTGAAGCAATTCCGGTGAATAATGTCGCTAAAATCATCAAAGTGCCGCTATATGGGGGCTAAAAAGAGGACGTGGACCTGCACAGACAATCTTCTGTCATAGGCTGTAGCATCCATTACAAACTTCAAATGCCAAATTTGGGGAAGTAGAGTGATTTCAACAGACGGGCGGCCATCGCTAAATCGACATAGAATTTTATGGTGATCAAGAACATATATATTTTATGGGGTCTAAAATGTATATTTCGAGGTGTTACAAACGAAATGACAATCTTAATATACCCTTAATTTTAATTGCGATTCAAATTTCATTTGTTTTTCAGTATTTCCATTTCCATGCAAACAACGTTGACTTAAATTCGGAATTTCCATTTGGAATTCCAAATACGTCAATTGGAGCTTAGAATTGTCACATTACTGCGTTACCTAAAATTCGACGAAGCGAACAAAAACATTCATTCCACAATGGTAAAATATTTTGTACATCCGTATTACTCTTGGTAGAATTAAGAAGGTAGGTAAAGTCCATTGTAGAATTAAGAATGAAAAGTCATGCAATCATATGTTTACAATTTTTTTCAAAATTATTCATTACAAATCATAAATGGGAACCTGCTTTCTATGCAGTGAAATTTGACAAGGTAAATTACAGAATATGCAAAGATGGGAATGCTTATTTCATCGGTTCACTCAGTCAAATACCTCCCCCCCAAAGGGTCAACATTTTAAAAAATTATATAAAATATATAAATTTATATAAGAGTTCGATCGTCTTCAAATTTCACACATCCCAATATTTTTATAAACCTAAAGCCAGGCGTTAATTGTCGATATTTTGAAAAAAATATATATTTTACTGCACAGAAAAAGGAAGGATAATCCGATTTTGCTCGAACTTTGCAAATCCTAATATTTACATCAGTGCTAGGTCAAGTGCGAAAATGGACATAATCTGTCCACTCCATCAAGTACCTCCCCCATTAAGGGTCAACATTTAAAATAATTCTAAATCTTCAAAAATGTGATGTAAGAGTTCCATTGCCTTAAAATTACACACATCAGAATATTTTTACTATTAGTGTGAAGATGGAATATATCGGTCCACTCCTTCTTGTACCTCCCCAACAAAGGTTCAAAATTTTGAATATCTATGAAGTTCATAAAACGCCATATTAATATCAGATTCTATTCAGGCTTGGCAAATCTCAATATTTCTATTAGCTCAAGATCTGTTATAAAGATGATAGAGATGGGACTTCTCCTTCTGGTACCTCCCCAACAAAGGGCCGAAGTTTTGAAAATCCAAAACGATTATAAAATGCGAAAAAAGCACCCGGTTCTCTTTATATTTCACACATCCCATTATTTTTACTAACACAATATCTGCTGTCCTTCTGGTACCTCCCCAACATTGGGTCACAATGGGTCACAATTTCCAATATATAAGTCATAAATAAGTCGGCGATTCTATGCAAGCATGCTTTATCTAATTATTTCTCTTAACCAGAAATTTGATATGAATATGTAATTAATCGGAATTTATGACTTCGCATAAATTTGGATATAAATGTTCGATATCCTTGAAATGTTTTTACATACCAATATTTTTATCTGTATTATATGAAGTGGAATATTTCCGTCCATCACGCATACTTTCACATTTTCCAAAAATTTATAGCTGATATAAAGTATTGGAAGTAATATCGTCCAAATACGATTCGTTGTAATATTTATATCAGACAGTAATAGCCAACTGCTTCGGAACCTCCCTGTAAGGGGTCAACAGTTTGAATAATCAAAACTCACGGCTGGGGTATACATCTGCCGGCAAAACCGACAGATACTATTTAACTTGTTTTTTTTTTATTTTAAAATTTTATTGAATGAAAACAAAAAATGTCGGAAAGAGCGAAGCGGTTGCTGGAAGCGATCGACACTTTGATATTTTTTAGTGCCAACCTTGCTTTCCAAAATACTCCAGACACAATAGTTCAACGGATTGGTATCCGTAGATTTTGGTGATCATTGAGCGCTGGAAATGAAGCGAGGAACCTCATTTTTAATACACCCTCCATAATATTTTCGCGATAATATTCGGCATTTATTTTGATGCAACGGTCGATTAATACGAGCGGAGAGCGACCATCGGCTGTTATGGCGGCCCACACTATCACCATGGCCGGCGGAACCGAAGGTGCACATTTTCAGCTGACCTCTTTGGCAAGTTAACACGATCATTTTGTTTGTTTACAAACTGCTGGACTGGAATGCTGGAATGTTTTCTCATCGGAGAAACCCAAACTCGACAGTTCACCACTTTCGGCCAAGCGAAGCAACTCTTTAGCTCTTTTGAGTCTATTTTATTTCTGTTGCGGGGTAAGTTCTTGCTCTTTTTGGAATTTCAATGGCTTTACCACCCCGTGCTCATTTTTTAATATTTGCCGAATGGAATATTGCGATATGTTCAGCTCACGAGCCATTTTTCGGTCACTGCGACGCCGGTTTAGATCATATCGCTTCTTTTTTTTCGATCCTTTTCGGCTGATGTTGTTGTTTTCTTCTGTCCATAGCCACTTGTTGTCTACCAGTCAAATATAAAGAAATCACACTATCACGCTTGAATTTCATCACGAATAACTTTTTTCTGGAAAATTCTCACCAAAATGGTTTTGTACGCTTGTAAACAATATAATGAGCTGTCACTGGAATAATCTTAACAACTGTCGGACGAGTGGCTTAGAAATGACAGCATTCTGAAGTTGTTTGCAGTTTTTTCATCTCACCCTGTACAGATCCCAGAGCCGGTGAATTGACAGAGAAGGTCATTCGGATGCTAGAGGAGCGTAAAAGAAAACGTGGCTAGGCCATTAGAAGTTTTGCTACCTTGGAAAAGGTATGAATAAAGAGTGGGTGACGATTAAAAGGCTCTCGAGGCCTGAAAAAGGATATAGGGCCTCGGTTATGTTTAACAACGTAACGTTGGTTGATCCGAAAAGTTTAGCTGGTTATTTTAACCACCAATTTGATAGAGAAATCGAAGCATACTAGTTCGTATTAAATGACATTCCGCCTAGGTGGAACCATCTTTGGGAAGGTCTTAGCGACTTCTCTAATTTCGTTCGACGAAAATTTGAGCATCTAATTATTCTGCCATTAACTAACTACTGACTACAATTATATTTTTAATATTTCCCCGACGTATTTAGGTTTTCCCCTCCAGATACGATTTAATTACAAGTCTGCGTAGATCGCTATGTTGCTGCCGATTAAAGATTTAAGCTACCCTAAAGCCGTAATTTGCTTTTGTCATATGCTGTAGTACATATTAAGATCTTTGAATACGAATTTTGAAATGATTCCGGTGAATAATGTTGCTGAAATCGTCAAAATACCGACTATCGAGAGGTACCGTTATATGGGGGCTATACGAAGACTTCGACTTGTATACAAAAATTTTTGTCATAGGCTTAAGTACCCATTACGAACTTTAAATACGAAAGTTTAAATAATTCCGGTAAATAATGTCGCTAAAATAATGAAATTACCGAATATCGGAGGGTAGCATTATATGGGGGCTATACGAAAACGTGGGCCATGTCTGCCCTGCCTACTGGTAAACTATGCATGTATGCAAAATTTTAGGCTTCTATCTCAATTCGTTCGAAAGATAGCGTGACTACAACAGACATACGGACATCGCTAGATCGTCTTAGAATTTTACGTTGATCCAGAATATAGATACTTTGTAGGGCCTATTATTAATATTTCGAGGAATTACAGACGGAACGACAAATTAATATACCCTCCATAGAATGGTGGAGGGTATAAAAGCAGCTAAATTCGGCTGGGCCGAACTTTTAATACCCTCCACCACCTGGAAGCAACTTGGAAAATGTCCAAAAATAAAATCCGAAAACTATAATTTAAATGAAACCCGTTGTATGGAGACTATACGAAGACGTGGACCTGCTTACGAAATTTTTTGTCATAGGCTGTAGAACCCATTGCGAACTTCAAATACGAAATTTGAAACAGTTCCAGTAAATAATGTTAAAATATCGAATATCGGGAGGTACCGTTATATGGGCGAAATACGAAAACGTGAACCTGCACACGAAAATTGTTGTTATAGGCTGTAGTACCCATTACCTATCCATTAAATACGAAATTTGAAATAATTCCGGTAAATAATATCGCTAATATCATACAAATTCCGAATATTGGAAGGTACCGTTATATGGGGGCTATACGAAGACTTGGGCCAGCATATTAATTTTTTCCTATAGGCTGTAGTACCCACTTAGATCATCCAATACGAAATTTGAAATGATTCCGGTGAATAATGTTGCTGAAATCATCAAAATTACGAACTTAACCTGCCTACTGATAAACTATGCGGGTATGCCATCTCAATTCGTTCGAAAGCGTGATTACAACTGAAATCGCTAGATCGTCTTAGAATTTTACGCTGATACAGAATATATGTACTTTGTAGGGTCTATTATAAATATTTGGAATGGTGGAGGTTATAAAAATGACAAAATCATACTGAGATGATTTAAGAACAATGTTGCTTTGTAAGTTATCACTAAATTGTTTATTGATTTGATGGAAATATATGAACTGTTGAATCCATTTTTCCAAATTTTTATATAACCAGAGGGTTGTGGGGTATCTAATAATCGACAACACCCATCTTTAATCTTTTCCTAACTAGTTATGCAATATGTGTGGGTTTCAATTTTGGGGAGATTCAATTACATTTTGGGGATTTTGGGGGCAAACTGATTTCATATTTGGCGACACAAAGACAGAAAAATACTGGCAACACTGATTTTCATGAATGATTCCTAAATCTCTGCCAATATTCGTTGTTTAAAATACTTCTCACTTTGGCGTTCTCAGCCAAACCGTGTGCGCCTCTTGCTGAGTACGGACGTGTCGCGAATGCTCTGACGACGTGAGTGTTTCCCCAACGAGACGACCGACCATTCCAAGTCAACCCGACAACGAAGAAAGAAAAAGTGTTTGAAAAATATTCTGTGTTGTAAACTTGTTGCTAATACAAAATTGCTAACTAATCGGTCCGTTTGTTATTAAACACAATTCGATACGTCAATAATCAATCCGAGTGAATAGAAAAATATTGAAAAAAATTCCTAATAGCTTTGCTATGATGGCAAACAAATGAAAGATGCCCACAGAAAAAATGTATAATTAATGCGATAATACAAAAAAGTTGTTTTTTTTTTGATACCATAAAAAGCAGCAGATGAAATAGAGAATGAGAGATGACTTTTTATAGTATCCAACAACGAGTCCAAAGGAGAGCAAAGAGAAACAGGTAAACCCAACAGCAGCAGCAACAACTGTCAACAAGAAAATACTCGACCCATGTTATGGGTGCGTGTATGTGTGTGTGTGTGAGGCCGAATGGCATTCTGCAGTTATTTGTTTATCACGAAGTGGGGGAGGAAGGAGTGGGTGTTGTTTCGAGAAATTTAGTTTCTCGATAAGAACGAAACAAACGAACGATGCTGCCATGTAACAGCAAACAAGAGCGTGTGAGCGAGCGTTAAATAGTTACCACTTACCGCTACTTTCATGTGTAACTTGCCGAACAAGCTCTTTGTAGCTCATCCATCCAGTTGTGATAAGAAGCGGAAATGGTGGTAGCTTTGCAAAGATGCATCCTCGTTTGTTCAAAACAAGTGAACCGAGTACCTACCTTCCTACCCCCACCTGGTTACCTATTGACTTTCTCTTCGTTATCAGTGTTGCTACTGGCAATGGTCACAGGCACTCGCTGAAGAATGTTGCTGTTGTCCAAGAAGCCCCTACATTAGCAACCATATATGTATGTTTGTATGCCGTGTGCTGTGCATGTTCATACATATGTATGTGTGTATGTATGTTTCTGTCTCTCTATGCAATGACAGTGCCTCGAATGTTTTTATAAACAAAAACAAATGAAAACAAATAAATGCAATGTTGTTGTGACCACATTTTTAATGCCATAAAGGAATGGTGGGAGGGGAGTTGGGCAAGTGGGACGTAGTAAATTGCAATGACTTCACAGACGGCCTTCTGTTTATAAGTCAGCGTGGATCCAATAACTTGTACCTACATGGTCGTATGTATGTACATACATGTACATATGTAAGGGATTTGGTGTTGGTAAGACGACAAACATAAATACGAGGAAAGTTTCGCATTTGCTGGCATTCGTTTTACTTCGATAATGTCTTCCCCAAAAAGATTCCTACGCTATGAAAATGATATTCTGGATGATAGTTTCTTAAGTTTTTTGATTTAAAATTAGCAAATATAAGTTCTCCGTTTTTTGAATTTTTGTTAGCTATTTTTTTTTTAACCCTCAGCCCTACGGTCCCATTGTGCTCATCTAAATAACGGTTTAAGACCTTGAGTATCTTTGGACGATATCCGTTTTAGTAGTTAATCTCGCAATACCCCCTCCAACTCCGATTGTTCAAACTTGGTACGATGTAATATTTATATACCCTCCACCTTGAAAAGGAGGGTATATTAAATTTGTCATTCTGTTTGTAACACCTCTAAATATTGTCATATACCAAATAAAGTATATATAGTCATGATCAGCATAAAATTCTAAGTCAATTTAACAGTCCGTCTGCTTGTCTGTCCGTCTGTCTGTTGAAATGACGATAAAGCTCACGTTGTAGCACGACGTAGAGCTTTAAAATTTGGCACTGTTGTTTGCTTTGTTTCCAGGGTGGTTGGTATTGAAAATGAGATATATCGGATCACTCTACCTCTCGATATTCGGTATTTTGATAGTTTTAACCACATATTTCCACCAATTTGTCTAGAAATTGGTATTTGTAGTACGTTATGGGTTTTAGCTCTAGTGGCGGAACATTTTATATATAGATTCACGTTTTCGGATAGCCCCCGTTTAACAGTACCTCCCGATATTCGGTATTTTGAAGATTTTTGCCACATTTTACCACGGGTTTATCTAAAACATGGTATTTTTTGTTTGTAATGGGTTCCCGCTTCGGTGACAGAACATTGGCTATATAGGTCCGCGTTATGGTATAGCCCCCATATAACGGTACATCTCGACATTCGATATTTTGATGGTTTTAGTCACATCTATCCACGGATTTGTTTTAGCTCAGGTGGCAGAATGTTGACTATCTAGGTCTTTTTCTATAGCACACATATAACGGATTCCATTGAATACTCGGCATTTTTACGATTTCACGATTTGTGTGAAATTTGATATTTGTGCTTCAAAATGGGTTCTATAACCAACGCACAACATTGTCCATATTGGTTCTAGTCATCCTAGTCACATTTATCCACGAAATTATGTACAATTTGGTATTTAAGACTCGCAATAGATTACAAACGCTCTAGTATAAAATTGTCTATATAGGCTCCCGTTTTAGTATGACCCCCATATAACTCCTTCCGATCTTACTGGTGTTTGTAGTTTAAAGTGGAACACGTTTGACTCCAGATACTATTGTATAAAAATGTTTCCTTTACCCAATGATGGAGGATATTAGAAGTTCGGCCCAACCGAACTTAATGTCTTTTTACTTAGTAACAATCTTTATTTGAGTTCGGAGATGGGCAATATTGGTTCACTCTTTTTTCATAAAAGAATTATAAATTTTGCACAGAAAAAATACAAATTTCATATTGAGCGATGGTAATATCCGACATCGTTCAGCTGACAATATTGGCCAACTCATTTCTGTACCTCACCCAAAAAAAAAAAAATTAATTAATTTCCTGTATTCTTCCAGTATTATTGGATATTGAATATAGACATTTTTAGCTTGTTTTTTAAAATACTCCAGAATTAATTTTATAATCAAAAAAAAGATAAATAAATAAGTAAAAATCTATATCTATAAAAGAGGAAAATGTTTGTATGTTTGTTTGTAATTTATGGACTCGAAAACCACTGAACAGATTTTCCAGAAAATTTCCATGGATACTGCAACATCGCCTGAAAGTAACATAAGCTATATATATTTTTGAAATTCCACTTGGAAGTGGAGATATAGCATCACAATCGGAGGTACCTCAAAAAAATTTATATTTTATATGCAAATATCTATTGATCGATTACAGATACAGTCTCCAAATTTGGAATGCGAAACGGAATTTGGAACAGAAATAAGTTTGCCAAATTATATTGTAATCGGTTCAGATTTGGATATAGCTCCCATATATATTTTCGATTGATTTCGTTCATTTGATGTCTCAAACACGATGTGAATGTTCGATTCAAATGAAATTTGGAATGTGTGACGGGATTTGATCCGAAAATAAATTTGTTAAATTATGTTGAAATCGGTTCAGATTTGGACATAGCTCCCATATATATTTTCCGCCGATTTCACATATTTGATGCACAAAACACGATACGTATTTCCGATTCCAATGAAATTCGGCATGAGTGACTTAATTTGAGTGACAGATTTGGTTATAGCTCTCATATATATTCTCGGCCGATTTCACATATTTGATGCACCCAAAGCGAGAGAGACGAAATCTGGCACCAGAAAAAATTGTCAAATTATATTGAAATCAGTTGGAGTTTGGGTATAGATAACATATATATTTCGGCCGATTTCATACATGTTATGCACCGAACACAATATATATGACCGATACCAATGAAATTCAGAATGTGTGGAATTTCACATATTTGACGCATCAATTTCAATGAAATATGGATAGTGTGGCGGAATTTGATGTAAAAGTAAATTTTTTAAAATTATATTTAAATCGGATCAGATTGGGATATGATTTTAATAAGAACCATTGACCCACAACGCCTTAGGCTAACACGAAAAAAAAAAAACATGTTGCTACCTCGAATTCACTAATTGCAATAGAAATGCCACTCAACTTCAAAAGATTGCAGTTTACTGCACGCTTGGTTTTTGCTATGAAATAAATAAATCCGAAGGACGAACCCTTCGTGTATGTATGCCATGTTACTGCTTTACTAATGGTTTTGGTTATTTACGCATTAAAGTAGTGCAATATTTTTTTTTTTAATTTTTAAATTTGTTTTTTTTTTTTTAACCAACATATATTCGTAAATAAAATTTTGAATGCATATAAAATCAAAAGGGGTAGCGAAGCGCACCGGGTTCAGCTAGTAATAATAATAAATATACATAATTGTTAGAATGAAATGGTTACACGACTAATATTTCCGGGTCCAAGAAATATTATAGCACATGTTGTAGCATTTAGAATGGTATAATTTGGCATATATTTTGTGAATCTCCATAATGATCTCGAAAAAACTTTGCTAGAAATCTCAAGCCGATTTGTATAACCCCATCAATGGACCATAAGCATTCATGTATACAATATAGTTATATTGTATACATGGGTTACTTTCCCGAAGTCGGCTTAAAAATATCTTCTTCTGGAAAACAACTCCGAGTTTTTGCTTTGCTAGAGTTGTTCAAAAAGTAAATTGTCTTTCCTAATAAGAAGTTTATCTTCCAAAAAAAGTTATGGGTTTTTATATCAATGTGTGAAATTGTGTGAAATCAATGAAATTTTCGTTTTTAATTTGTTTGTTTGTAGTTTACACACATACATATGTATCAGTCCTATTAAACTAATATCGAAATAAAGATTTGAAAAACGGTCTACACCAATTTATATTGTAGATTCCGTTTTCAATGGGCTATTTTAAATAAAAAATGTGGCTGAAACATTTGATACGGCAAAAATGTTCCATATCGAAATTGCGGTCCCATATCTTTTCGTCTCTGGCTGGCTGGTGTGCGCGATATCCCTCAAGAATTTTGGATAAATCTGGTCGTAGAAAAGAAATTTCAAACTACAGAGACATTATTTGAAAAACTGATAACAGATTCATTATCCTTTCAAAAAAATTCGATTAACAAAAATCAATCTTCTTGAATCTACTTCAACTGTAAATGAACCATTCAGATATCGCCTTCAAACGGGTTTGACATATACTGATTTTAGTAAGGAATTTGACACAGTCAATCATAGTTTATTGTTGAAATAGTTGCATTTCATCGGATTTTCTAATTAATTTATAAAATGGATAATGTCTTACCTTTTCAGTAGAGAGCAAATGGATAAATTTGGTCTTTTTGAAATAAAATTGATTTAAAATCTGGGGTTCCGCAAGTGTGTCATCTTTGTAATTTTATTTTTAATTGATTTACCAAGCGTAATAAGTCATTCACTTGTGGATAGACACAAGTCTAAATGACCCAGTATTTTATAATGTTGATTCCATTGATGAATTGGGAATTCATAAAGATCATAGACTCGATTTTAGAGAACACATCCCCCTTACAACGATCAAGACATATAAAACTTTAGAATTCACTAAGCAATGGTGCAAGGAATTTATAGACCCTTTAGTACTTTACCAAACAATTATATATATATATATATATATATATATATATATATATATATATATATATATATATATATATATATATATATATATATATATATATATATATTGTTCGCTCCATTGTATAATATGGTTCCATTGTATGGTACCCATTCTATATTATTCATTTGAATTCAATTTGCTTCACAAAAGTAAGCCATGTCATTCAAGACAAAATAATATCTAATTTTAAATTGAAGATAATTCTAATAAATACCACTTTCAAATAATCTCCAAACTATCAGATCCTACAAAGAAAATATTTTTCTTTAAACTAAGCGTCGGTTTTAAGTCGAATTTAATAAATTCTGTGTATTATCTCTTCGGTCTATCTGAAAATCGTAACATAGAAGAAAATTATATTACATTTGAAAATAATATTAGCTTCATTTCCAGCGCACAATGGCCACCAAAATCTCCGGATACCAATCCGTTGGACTATTGTGTCTGGAGTACAGGGTGAGATAAAACAAATGCAACAAAGTCAAACGCCATAATTTTTATTTTTTTTAAATGTTATTGAATTAAATCACAAAATTGCCGGAAATAGCATCAAATTTTAGAATAAGTTTAGATTTGTTCGAATTGGTCACTTTTGGCACAAATTATTGCCTTCAAACGGCCAATGAAACCGTCACACGCTGCTCGAATGTTGTTCTGCGGTGATCGACACTTTGGTACTTTTGTGCCAACCTTCCTTTCGAAAATACTGCAGACACAATAGTCCAACGGATTGGTATCCGGAGATTTTGGTGGCCATTGTGCGCTGGAAATGAAGCGAGGAACCTCATTTTGTAACCATTCCTGGGTGGCACTTGCTCCAAATTCCGCTAAGAGCTCCAAAAACTCCAAAGACTATATCTGTAATTGATCAATAGATATGTGCATACAAAAACTAAATTTGTGGAGGTACCTGCGATTCTGATGCTATATCCCAAGTGGAATTTAAAAAAATTATATAGCCAATGTTACTTTCAGGCTTTGCTGTAGTATATTTGGAAATTTTCGAAAAAAATCTGTTCAGCAGTTTTTGAGTCTATAACTTACAAACAAGCAATCAAACGTACAAACATTTTCCTCTTTTATAGATATGGAAGAAGAAGATAAAATAAATACATTATATATGTTTTTATACCCTCAAACATTCTGTTGTCTTGGTTTTATAAGTTTGATTGGGCCAAAAAATATTGGTCCAAGATCCGTCATGCCAAGCTGAGTCGTTATATATCCATGTTAATTTGTAATCACTTTACAGGTCGGAACTATGGACCGATCCTCATGAAATTTTGCATAGAGTTAGGTCAGAATAGAGACAAATTAACTTTGGAGATGTTCGCCAAATACATGATAAGGACATTTCTGGTCTACAGTATTTATTTGTAAAGTGAAAAAATAGTTTGTCGTCGATAAATCAGGCAAAATTATCGAGCATACCTCGTTATTAGTTATTTGTACTAATTGGAGTTTGTTACCTCTACGCACGTACATTGTACATAACTCATCCATGTGTGTATAGTGGAGATGTCAAAAACACCACTTGTTAACGGAGAGTGTGTGAGAGAGCGAGAGAGCAAAAGAAGCCGACAACAAATATTTCACTGGAGCATGATTTCTAATGCAAAACTTTGCTCCAAAGTAATGCTCTCTGGGTTATTTGAGAGGTCTCCATATCTTCTCTCTCTCTCTGTTACTAAATCTCCACAGAAAAAAAACCACTTGTTAAGATGAGCAAAATCCAACATCAAAGCATACCAATACAACAAAAATAAAAGTAACAGCAGTCACCAAACGTCAAGTGAATTAAACGCTGTTGTTGTTCTTGGTGGTGGAGTCGGTGATTTTGATAGCAGGGGCAGCAGCAGCAGAAGTAGTAGTAGTAGTAGTAGCAGTAACATTTTTATTTTTAAACAGAATTTCACGTTTGACAAATAGGTATTCCAAGAACGTCATGTTTCTGGTGTCTGTGTGATTTTTCTTTTTGATTTTCTGCAAAAAAAGTGGCCAACAATAACAACACATAAAAAGCAAATGTAAACAATAGGTACTGCTATCATCAGTTTGTAGCTACAAATCCTTTGGATGAACTAAAAAAATATAACTTTTTTTTTAATTTCCTTGCCAATAAAATGTCTATAAGATTGTGTATATACATGTGTATGGTATGTTTACGTCTTAATGGAGAAATAACACCCTAGGAGAGAAAAAAACTAAGCGTATTTTAAGAGCAACCAGACGACCAGCATTCAGACGTTGAGTATGAGAGGCTGCCTTCTTATCTCACGAAAATTAACAAATATGGGGAGAATAAAGTGGGGATGCCATAAACAGCAGTATCAACGACAACAACAACAAAGTCATTGCCGTCACTTGTTTTTAATTTTGTTTTGTTTTATTTTTTTATTAAAAAAAACACCAATAACAACAAAAAAGGAATAACCTCATCCCACAGCTAGTTGTAAAGAACGCAGATTTCTTATCACCATTTCCCCACTGGCTGTTTGTTTTCGCCAGAAACACGGGCTAAGCATGAGAAGCTGGATTTGCAAAGTAAACAAAAGTCGAGTCAGAATGCCCTCCCTGACCACCGTGGTGGTAGTGTTATCGGTTCGAACGCCGTTCTTTCCTGGGCACACATACCCAGCGAACCAAACTGTCCGAGTTGAGTGCGACTTCGAACCGAAGATCAGATGAAATTTCTGATTTCGTTCCGACTTCTGTCTGATTGTTCGTTCGCCGAAGTGTCCGATGAAAGGCTGAAGAGAAATTCGGAAGATAAATTAGAGTTATCCGACCGATTTTGGAACAAATTCAAAAGCGTTTTTCGCCCGAATCCGGAAGAAATTCTGAAATTCAGATGTAAACACTTACCGCAACTGTCAGGAAGTAATGACAAAAGTAAATAGAAGTAATTGTCGCCTATTTTTCAGCAATATCTATTTAATATGTATAAAAATGCAATATATCATACATATGGAATAATGTTCCTCTACAAACCTTTAAGAATATGCCTATACTACCAACATTTTCAGGAAATATTATTAAAATCGAGCACCAATAAAATGTAAGCATTCACTAGCGTCATAAAAGAAAACTACATTTTATGCAACCGTCAACTTTTAACTATCTTTGAGCACTAATCGCAACGCATTTTTCTATACTGTACGTACTATAAATAACCGACGGCACGATAACAATTAAAATTCCTTCAGATAAAAATTCCGACATACGTCGGTAAAACGCATCGGACAAATCTTCAGACATTTGGTTTGCTGGGTACATACATATCTATACAATTATGTAAGTACATATGTATGTACAAAAGTCTGTAAATATTTGCATTTGTTGCTGTTTTTTTAATTGTTCAGAAACAATTGTTTTCCGCTGAATTCGGGATCCATTGAGGGATGCCGGAGCATTGGCAAGTAATGCGCTCGTGTGTAAATTGACATTGCAACATGATATGGAACGCTTGATCTGAAGCGACACCTTTGCCGATTGGCGTCTGTCTGTCAACATCAGTAACTATCGCTGGTGCAGATGTTGCAAAACCAAAAAGAAAAAGGATACAAAAAAATGAACTATTTTTGTTTTTATTCTCCTTTGTATTTGCCTGTGAAGACGCAATCTGTTCGGTGTTACACATGATAGCAGGGATAAAGATTTTTAGAATATCGCCACAGAATGAGAACAAAGAGATCAATTCGCATACAATTTTATCAATGGCAACAATTTAGTCGAAGAGAAAGCCCTGTTGTAATGACTGTTGTAACACTGTACAACAAAATTAATTTTTTCACCAAAATTACCAGAAAAAAAAAAACACCGTAAAGTTTTCCTAATAGAGGTAAAAAGAGAAGACGGGTTTATCGGCGTTTTGAAAGTTTATATTTCAAGGCAATCTTAAAGGGACCCACCTCTTCCACATTTTTAACATTTTCTGGAATAAAAATCCGTGGAATCCTTTAATTTTAGATGTATAGTGTCTTCGGCAATATTATTGATTATAATATATGATTATTTTGGTGGAACATTTTATTTCTCAAAAGGTTGAACGAAGGGGTAATTTTGATCCTTTTATACCCCCCAACTTGGGTCGAAGACCCTGTAAAGTATATAAATTCATGTTCAGCATAAAATTTTAAGTCGATTTAACGATATATGTCTGAGCTGTAAAATCTGGCAAGATAGTTTATATTGTGTCTAATAAAAATAAGAAATATAGGTCCACGTCTTCGTATAGTCCCTATATAACGGTTACTCCCAATATTCGGTATTTTCATGATTTTAGTCAACATTTTCCAAATTTGGTATTGAGAGTTAGTAAAGGGTTCTACTTCCGGTGGCAGAACATTGTCTGTAAATGTTCACTTTTTCATGTGGCGCCCATATAAAAGTGCCTCCCGATATTTTAGCCATTTTAGCCTCATTTTCAACAGAATTGTTCTAAATTTGGTATTAAGAGTTTGTAACAAGTTATATATCTGGTGGCTGAATATAGTCTGCATATTATGACCGTACTTGTTTCAAAAAATATTAAAATCTGCTTTTGACCCAGTCAACATGTTCTGTAAAAGTCTTTGTCACAAGATTATACTATTGGTTTCATCATCTAATCTAACAAAACATCATTTTAGATGGATGCCGTCAAAAGCAAAAATATTCTTCATCAAATTTCACTTAAGGTCACCACCGTTTTTCGTTATTACAAGTTTCCTATAAGCAAGAGATCAGATCATCTTTCTTTTTTCTTTTAACGTAAAATTTTTTGCATTCATGTTGCAATGTTTTCTATTGTCAATCTGGAAATAACAGCAAAATTTATTCAAATAAAACCAATAAGGAATGGTCGGGCGAGGCTGACTATATGACCTACAACACTATGAGCAGTTAGTAGAGCTCCGGTAACAAAGAAGTTTAAATTGGGAATTTATGTGAAGTATATCATACCGAATCGATCACGGTAAAATTTGGTAGAGGTATTTTCGAGCAGTATCTTATGCCTGGTATCCGTTATGGTGTGAAAGTGAGGGACTTAAATTCCCAAATCGGATGAAATCAGATGGGAGCTATAGCTATATATGAATCGATTTTTACCAAATATGAATTACTTGTTTCTAGGATGAATTCAGTTGGAATTGCCAAAATTCAGTTCATTGGACTGATATTAGCCATTTGGTGCACATAAACCTGATATCGGATAGAAATATATGGGAGCCACATCTAAATCTCTTTTGATTTCTATTAAATTTTGATAGAGGTATTTCTGAGCTATATCTGATATCTGGTACCAAATATCATTCCACGAATAATATCTGGTTAAAGATATATATGGGAGCTATATCTAAATTTGAACCGATTCTTACCAATTTCAATAGGGTCCGACGTTGGGCCAAACAAATATTGCTTGGAAAATGTCATCTCAATCGGGTAATAAATGGGACCTACATTTTTTTTCACAAAAATACGGACAGACAGACTGAGATGCATATATCAACACAGAAAGTGATTGTATGAAGATCCTCAAAAGTAAAAAGTGTATATCTCGCTACCTTCTCCATGTTACAAATAAATGCACAAAAACAATACCGATTTATTATACAAAATTAATTACAAACAAAAAATGCAGTGACTACCAGTTACATTTTCAAAAAGATATACATTTATTGCCTGAAACAAGTAAAAAACATTAAGTCCGGCCGGGCCGAATTTTTAATTCCCTCCACCTTAGAGTAAAGGAATTTTTTTTTATATAGAATTATCTGAATTTTAGCGAGATTCACTTTAAATTTCATATACCAGTAAAACCGTTTGGATAATGCAGTTAAACTTCTCAAAAATACCATATGGGGGCCATACCAAAACGGGAACCTCTATAGACAATTTTATACTGCAATGATTGTCATCTATCAAATCTTCTAAGATGCCAAATTTGAAACAATTATGTGGGTAAATGTGACTAGGATTATAGAAATGTCGGTGGTATCGTTATATGTGCATTATAGGAAACCGTGGACCGAAATGTTAAATATTCTGCCACCGGAACTAGAACCCACTATGAATTATAAATACCAATTTTGGACAAATCCGTGGGAAAATGTGACAATAATCATCAAAATACCGAATATCGAGAGGTACAAAAATAAATTTGCCAAATTATATTAAAATCGGTACAGATTTATATATTTTCAGCCGATTTTATATATTTGATGCACCCAACGCGATATGTATATCCGATTCCAATGAAATACGTCACAAAGACGAAATTTGGTACAAAAATAAATTTGTCAAATTATATTGAAATCGGTTGAGGTTTGGGTATAGCTCCCATATATAGAGATATATTCTCGGCCGATTTCACATATATGATGCACCAAACACGGTATGTACCTCCAATTTCAATGAAATATTGAAGGCATAACGGAATTTGGTGTAAAAGTAAATTTTGTCAAATTATATTGAAATCGGTTCAGATTGGAATATTAGATAGATTGGGGTTTTACTAAGAAGCATTGACCCACAACGCCTTTGCAATGGTATTAGGCTAACAGTTAAAGACTACACAACAATTTAATTGAGGATACAATTATTACGGGGAAGTATGTTGCTACATCGAATTCTCTAATTGTAACAGAAATGCCACTCAACTTCTAAAGGTGGCAGTTTCCTTCACGCTTGGCATTTGCTATGAAATTAATAAATCAGAAGGACGAACCCTTAGTGTATGCGGACTAAATTTGGCATGTTCCTACTTTTCCCATGGCCGGCTGTTTCTGGCATGTGCACGCGTTGTAGATCGAGCTATTCGTTTGTTTACGCATTTCTACATTTTTGAATTTGTTTTATTTATTTTTTTTAAACCAACAAATATTTAATATAAAATTTTGAATGCATATAAATCAAAAGGGGTATCGAAGCGCACCGGCTAGTATGATATAAAATGGAGGTTTTGGACGGAACATCGAATTGTTTTTTTTTTTGCGTCGGAATTTCACAAAAGACGGATCTTAACATTTTATATGTATCAGCCTACGCCATAGGGTTATGCTCCAATATAATTTTTTTTTTTTTTTTAATTATTTCAAATATTCGTAAATCCCTAACAAGTTTAATACGATGTCTAATGTTCTCAAAAAATTATCGGAGGCAAATCTGGTCGAATAATTTATCATGCTTTACAATATTCTCACTAATTCGATAAAAGCTTTATAACGAAGAAAATCGGGTTGTTTTTGGCGTTGTCAAATATTGGCCTAAATTTGTCGAACTGGTTTTGTGAACACATCTCAAATGTAAACGATGATGAACATCATCATGAAATCTATTACAGTTGTTCAAAAGACAGAAACAACAGCAACAACAACAAAATTATACCTCAGGGAGAAACTCATTAATTTCAGATTTGATGGATGTATTTATGTTTGTTCCAACGTTTTTTTTTTATGGTCATGTGTATATACTGATGATGTTATAATAACCCAGCCAGCTTCTGCAATTATACGCTTTTCAATATTTAACTTGTTTTGTTGGGGAGGTTAATTGTAAAATTTGAAGAAAAGCAAAGGTGCGAAACATTAAAATGGCCATTATATTATTGTTATTAGACACAAATGCACACACGCACAGGTGGATCTGTTGGTTGGTTCCTAAATGATTATTGGTTGCTTATCGTCAAAATACAAATGATGGCGTTTCCAAGAAACGATGCTCATCGACGTTATTTTTAACATTGCGTTGGGTACTATGGGTTATTCTCTTATATTCCATTTCGGAAAACAAATCAATCATCATTATTACAAATTTAGTTCTATCTACTTTATTTATGTTGCTTACATATCTACATTGCGTTGTATTCACGCACGCTGAAGTGAAAAAGTTAAATTCAATTCTTGCCCTTATTTTTTCTTAAACAACATACTGAGGTTGCGAAGGCACCGTCGGCAAAACATTATTTTATTTCCATTACTTTAAGCAGACAAATTGAGGTATTTAGGACCCTATAAGGTGTAAATCGCTCATTTGCTTATAAATACACATATGTGTGATGCACCAAACACGATACGTATGTCCGATTCCAATGAAAATCGGCACGAGTGACTAAATTTGGTACTAAAAGAAATTTGCCAAATTATATTAAAATCGGCACAGATTTGGATAAAGCTCCCATATATATTTTCGACCGATTTCGTTTATTTGCTGCACCAAACATGATATTTATGTTCGATTCCAATGGAATTGGGAATGTGTGACGGAATTTGATCAGAAAATAAACTATGTCAAATTATATTGAAATCGGTACAGATTTGGATATAAGTTCATATTTGATACGATACGTATGTTCGATTCAAATGAAATTCGACATGAGTAACTTAATTTGGAACTAAAATAAATTTACCAAATTATATTGAAATCGACACAGATTTGGATATAGCTCCCATATATATTTCATTTACTTATAAAGCTTCAAATCTCAAAAAGTCGATGTTGCAGAAAACGAATACAATATTTTGCCAAATTGGCATATAGTCTCTCATTTTAAGGGTATCGAAACTGAAAAGTATGCTCAATGTGAAACATGATTATAAGTAAAATATCACCCAAGACAGAAGTTTTCGAAGAATCAATATAAAATGTTTCTAAGCCACTCGTCCGATAGCTGTTAAGATTGTTCCAGTGACAGCTCATTATATTGTTTACAAGCGTACAAAAGCATTTTGGTGAGAATTTTCCAGAAAAAAAATTATTCGTGATGGAATTCAAGCGTGATTGTGTGATTTCTTTATATTTGGCTGGAAAAGCACAAGTGGCTATCATTAGAGCGCTCCAGCATTTAAATGTGAATAAATCTTTTGTGTCTCGTACCATCACTTGTTACCGTGATACTAGTAGCGTAGCCCGACGTCAAGGAAGTGGCGGAAAGAAAACAGCAACACGAGCGGAAATAGTTCGAAAAATAAAGAAGCGACTTGATCGAAACTCGCGTCGCAGTGGGCGAAAAATGGCTCGTGAGCTGAACATATCGCAATATTCCATTCGGTAAATATTGAAAAATGAGCTCTGGGTAAAGCCATTGAAATTCCAAAAAGTACAAGAACTTACGCCGCAACAGAAAGAAAATAGACTCGAAAAAGCTTCGCTCGCTTCTCCGATGAGAAAACATTCGCTGTCCAGCAGTTTGCAAGCAAACAAAATGATCGTGTTTACTTGCCAAAGAGATCGTGTTTACTCGGTTGGCCATGCTGATGGTGTGGGCCGCCATAATAACCGATGGTCGCTTTCCGCTCGTATTCATCGACCGTGGCATCAGAATAAATGACGAATATTATAGCGAAAATATTCTGGTGGGTGTATTAAAGCCTTGGGTACGCAAACATTTTGGCAGCAGACCTTGGGCAATCCAACAGGACTAGCACCATCGCACTCAGCACCTCGCTTCATTTCCAGCGCATAATGGCCACCAAAATCTCCGGATACCAACCCGTTGAACTATTGTGTCTGGAATAATTTGGAAAGCAAGGTTTGCACTAAAAAATACCAAAGTGTCGATCACCTCAACTCACCGGGTTTCAAGGCCATAATTCGTGCCAATGGTGACCAATTCGAACAAATCTAAACTTATACAAAAATTTCGATCTCACCCTGTAGTAGAGTTCCTATACTTTTTAATGGTCAACCGATAGACAAAACATGTAAATAGAGCTAACTTCGTTCAAAGAAATCCTTCTAAAATAATACTACAATCATAACAAGAAACAAGTAAAAAAGCAGTAAGTTCGGCCGGAAAATGTTCAAAAAAAATAATATCCATTGAAAGTTCTTTTAAAATCATTAAAATATCTAATACAGGAAGGTGCCGATATGGGGGGATATACGATATTGTGGACCTATAAAGACAAATCTATGTCTGCGTGTAAAGTACTCACAAGGAACTCCTTGTGTGGATTTTCGGATAATTCCATTGGAAAAAGTGGCTAAAATCATCAAAATACCAAAATACCGTTATATGGGGGATATACGATATTATGAACCTATATAGACAATTCCGTTTCAGGGGCAAAGTGCTCACAAAGAACTCCGTGTGTGGATTTTCAGGCAATACGATTGGTAAATGTGGCTAAAATCATTAAAATACCGAATATCGCGGGGTATCGTTATATGGGAGCTATACGTTATCGTTAACCTATATAGAGAATTCTCTGTCGGGGGTAAAGTGCTCACAAAGAACCCAACAAAGAACCCCTTGTGTACAAGGAAACCCTTGTGACCATTCCGTTGAAAAATATGGCTAAAAACATCAAAATATCGAATATCGGGGGTACCGTTATATGAGGGCTATACGATATCGTGGACCTATATAGATAATTCTCTGCTGAGGTATAAAGTATCCACAAGGAACTCCTTGTGTGGATTTTCAGACAATTCCGATGAAAAATGTGGGTAAAATCATCAAAATACCGAATATAGGGGGGTTCCGTTATATGGGGGATATACGATATCGTGGACCTGTATAGACAATTCTCTCTCAGGGGGTAAAGTACACAAAGGAAACAACTTGTGTGGATTTTAAGACAATTCCATTGAAAAATGTGGCTAACATCATCAAAATACCGAATATCGGGGGGTACAGTTATATGGGGGATATACGATATCGTGGACCTATATAGACCATTCCTTTTTAGGGGTTAAAATGTTCACAAGGGACTCCTTTTGTGGAATTTCAGACAATTCCATTGAAAAATGTGGCTAAAATCATCAAAATACCGAATACCGTGGGGGGTACCGTTATATGGGGCTATACGATATTGTGGACCTATATAGATAATTCTCTGCCGAGGTATAAAGTACCCACAAGGAACTACTTGTGTGGATTTTCAGACAATTCCATTGAAAAATGTGGCTAAAATCATCAAAATACCGAATATCGGGGGTACAGTTATATGGGGGCTATACGATATCGTGGACCGATATAGCCCATCTTCGAACTTGACCTGCCTGCAGACAAAAGAGAGATCTGTGCGAAATTTTAGCTTACTATCTTAATTCGTTTAGACTGTAGCGTGATTACAACAGACGGACGGACAGGGCTAAATCGTCTTAGAATTTTACGCTGATCAAGAATATATATACTTTGTTGAGTCTAAAATGATTATTTCGATGAGTTACAAACGGAATGACGAACTTAATATACCCTCCATACTTTTTTTGGTGGAGGGTATAAAAAAAGCAGCTAATATACCCTCCATAGAATGATACCGAATTTTGGGAGGCTATGAAGGCTAAGATAAAACTTAAACCTATGTAGACCATTTTCTGCCAGGGGGATAAATACTCATTAGAAACTTCAAAGTAGGAATTCAAGACAATTCTATTAAAAAAAGTTGACAAAAATTATTCAAATAACGTGTACCGGGGATACCGTTACATAAGGTTAGGTTAGAGGATATGTGGTTACAATCGAAATTGTATCGTGAAAATGTAAAGGAAGAACGAGTAAAAGTTAAGAAAGGATGGAGAAAAACGTCGAATAGAGTTGCGTTTTAACTTCGGCGCCAGGGCAAGTAAAGCATTTTTGCGAAGTTGTAGATGACAAAGGGATCCGTGTCTGAATGCACACTGAGATCATGAGCGAATGTTCCTCCATAGCTTGCAGTCTTTCCCATGATAGAGCAGGACAGTTGCATAAAAGATGTTCGATCGTTTCATTCTCTTCCCCATCCTCACACAGCCTACAGTTTTCGACAGTAGAGTTAGCCCATTTAAACGTTCTTGATCAGATGTTACAGCGGCCTGTTAGCATCCCTATTGTTATGCGTAACGTTGATTTATTCATGCGTAATGGAGACTTAGTTCTACACGAAGATATATCTAGCCAGATTTGTTTTGATACCTTGTATCATGATTCGTGGTACCAGCTAACTTTGGCTTTCTCCCTGAAGAATAGTTCAAATGCTCTGTAAAAAAATTACAAAGAGTCTACTTTAACATGTCGGTGACTTCAAGTGGGTCCATCCTAGCCAATTAATCTGCTGTCTCATTTCCGTCCATATTACTATGTGCTGATTTTCTATCGACATCGGAATTGATTGTAGAAGATTCAATAGCTTTAAGAGCCGCTTGAATATCGACCTAAATAGTCAGGGGTTCAGTTATTTCATTCTCCATAGTTTTGATCAATTCTGCCGCTTTCACGAGCGCAAAGATCTCTGATTGAAAAACGCTGTACTTTCCATCCAATCTCCGAGAAATCTCCGACTCCTGCGAGTTCCTCCTTTGATTCTGTATACATCAGAAGACCGATTAGAGGTAGGATGGCTCAGTTCCATTCATCCTTGCTTGTTGTCAGTATCTCAATTATGTCAAACCTCATGGTTGTAGATATGTAATTGCTGTTCTGTTGAATTTTATGAGGGTTGAATTTAATTCAGCTCTAAGAAAGTTTCGCTAGCTGGCATGACCCTGCCGTGTAAAATGCACCATATATTGCTCGCACAGCTTTATCGCATCTCGTGCAACATGGTACTGTATACTCAATTAGGCCGGAGTAAAACATCATTACGTTTAGGGCTGTTTGAGGTTTGTGAGTAGAATTGAAACTCGAGAATTTCGAGCTATTTACCTTGAATTTCAAGACAAGAAAGGATGTTCCAAACCATATGTTTATACATCCAGTGTATGTTAGGGAGAGAGTTCCCAACTCATTTCTATTGAATTTTTAGCAGGATATAATATAATAAAGTCTTTCATCATCCGTTCCGCAACATTTCTGTTTCATCTTAGTTGACAGTGCAAAATTGAGCCAGGTACAATTTTGGACTTTGGCTTCAGAAGAGAGTTTTAAGGGCAATTTATCAGGCATTGGTGGAATGAGTCGATCTGGCTGGCGTTTACATGTGAACACTACCAACTCTGTTGGGTTGACCCCTTAGCCATTACATAGGGGGTTAAATGGACAAGTGGACATATCTGGACAATTTTCTGCCAGAGGTATAAGAATCTATTATGAACTTTTGATATCCAGATTTTTGAAAAAAAAAATGGCCTGAAATTATGAAAATATCACGTACCATTATATGGGGGCCATACAAAAACGTGGAGAAATAACTACCCCTTATGAACTTCAAATACCGAATTTAAAACAATTCAATTTTCGAACTTGGCTTGACTGCAGAAATAATACATAACCATGTCAAATTTTAGCTTCCTATCATGCACGTTACCACGATTAAAACAGAACGACGAGCACAGTTACAAACGCAATGACAAGCTAAATATACCTCCCATAGCATCCCATCTATAGCAAGTAAATATTTAAAACGTATTGACAATGCTTTGATTTTTGGTTTGTTTTTTGTTTTCCATTACTTGTGAGTGAAAGAACTGAACTGCTTTCTCTTACTTGGCAAACATTCTCTTCAGTTTAAGAGAATCAAAGCCCACAACACAGAGACACGGCGGATAAATGTTTTGCTGTTGTAAAAAACACACTTACACCGTTATTGTCACTCGCTGCAATGATGTTTTGATGCAGCGTGTGTTCCACATACCATGGCCAACACTACAGGTGACATTGTCCACATTCCAGTGGGTTTTTCTTTCCACTTCATGTTGTTGGCCTAGACGAAGTTGGTTGCGTTTCGAATGCATTTCTTATGCGACGTCACGACAACATTGAATGAAAACTGGAATCATATCTTGGCAACAAATTGCGCTAGAGGAAATTGTCTTTAATACATATTTGAATCGAATAAAATTGAGACAAAGTTTTGAACGTATTTAAGACAATGGTGATATGTGTGTATGTATATTGCAAGATTTTTTGCTAATAAAGGGTGTCTCAACAAGAACGCAATTTTGAAAATTTAAAATAAAACACACATATTTAAAAAATACTAACATTTTATTATATTCTAAAGTAGACAGAATGAGATTATGTATTGGCAATATACAGGGTGAGATTAAAACACTGCAACCAACTTCAGACTGCTGTCATCTCTAGAGAATATTGCAATCATGGTGCAATGAAGAGAAGGTAGGCCAATTTAAAAAAAAAATTGCAAGTATAGAGGTTTACCTGTTTGGTTTGTAATGTCAGAATTAGTATCAAAACAATAAAAAAAATCAAACAACTTGTTGTATTTATTTTGAATAAATAATTGAAAAACGCGATAACTTAATGAAAGGTCAACACTTTTGAAAATCATGTTCTATACATCTCTAAAGGATTATTTCGCTACAAAAACTCTAGATTTTGTCGATGCATACGATGAAATAAACATTTTGAAAACACCCGAATTTGAATATTTTCTAAACAATTTTTTTTTGTTATTGAAAAGAAAACACATATATAAACAAATAAAGATGACATATTAAGATAAGAAAATAAAAAAAAATATAAAATCATATGGTATCATAGGCCTACCTTTATATCATTGTACCATGATTGCAATAACTTTCCTATGTTGAGTTTTTTACTTAAATTTTTTTATTTTTCAAACAAAAATATAATCAAAATTAGCTCAAAAATTATTTTGCAAAAATAATTATTAAAAATGATTCGTATATGTCTTTTTATGATGGAGAATAAGATACAACAACGGTAGTGTGCGTACTTACCCATCTATGAATATACGAGTCCTATATTTCTATTACCTTCTCTTCAAAAGGTTAAAGATTTCCAAAAAAATTTACACAAAAATCTCATAAAACGCGAGGGGGTACCTAATGTAGTGGTACATGGTAATAATGTTATCATAAACTAATATCTGACAGCTGAGTGGATGTATCCGTTAGGAAACCGACAGTTACTCTCTGACAAGTCAACGACCCTCTACTTGAATTTTACCATAAGGTGATACTCATTGAGGTAGACATGCACTTCTTACAAATTAATTCAACTGGTTGAATATCCAGCGTTCTTATCGGATTGGGGAGGTTTCTCTGCCAACGTATCAGTTTCGGAGATAGATAGCTGCATTAAGGATATAGATTCCGTCTTTTGAGATAACATTAATGCCCAAGAAATAGCACAAAGTACTTACCTACTCTAGGGCCTTAAGTTTTATTAAGCTCTGTCGGCGGTTGCGTAGATATGGTGATCCTGAGCGACAACTAGTTATCATGGCCGATATCTGTAAAACTCGGCCAGATTATTAAAGCCAATACGTTTAGAACAAAAACCTTCTCAAGGGAATTACGGTCAATTCCAAGTCCTATGGCAAGGTCAAACTTGCTCTGAGATCTTGTTCGATCTTGCTCTGAGATCCTATCGCAGACGCCAGTGGTGCTTGGGTTGGTTTTGAAGTTTATTCACTACTAATGTCTTCCATGTGCACAATATCTATCCTTGGGAGGATAGTAGGACGCTTTATTTTTGCGATGATTAGAGGTACCGTGGAAGAAATATCGATTATACGGGACTATCTGTTAGTCTGCCCAAACCTTAACGGCCTTTAGGTGCATGGTTGGTGAAAACTTCGGTAGGAAGTACACAAATGTGTTCTCGTATCTCAACGCTCAACATTTTTGAATATAAATAATATCTACGTAATGTGAAATAATGATATGATTCCCTTCAAATATCCTATTATGTTTTCTGCTACAAAATGCGCATATGTACGTATAAAATCAGTCATATGATGTAGAGGAAGATAGTAAGTACACAAATGTTGCCATCCACTTAGATATATAAATTCCAGTCGTTTGGCTTTGATTATCAAGTCTGTAGAATTGTCGCAAATTTTTCCTGTATTCTCTAGCCGCTGCCCAGTGTCCCTCCCCATCCTATATTATATTCGTGTGACATTCCGGCTTCTCCCCATAAGGGGAGGCCAATAGGCGGCCTCCGTCGCTACTTCCTTAAGGGGCGAATAAGGTTGAAGTCGGCCAGGCAAAATCTACCCCATTTTAGAAGATTTTAGCCGCCTGCGAAGATATGTCAATGGACAATGTCCTGCCCAGGGACAAACGTCTGCATTTCAGAAACATTGGAATCTTGATGATGAGGGATGGTATTTTCAAAGTTTGGACCTTGGTCCGGGCCGAACTTTGAATACCCTCCACCATTTGGAACGAATTAGAAAATTTTCAAAAAAAAATAAAATCCATTAAAAATTCTTTTAAAATCTTTAAAATATCTAATATAGGAAGGTGCCGATATGGGGGATATACGATATTGTGGACCAGAGGGCTGCAATGAGTATGATCGAGTAGGCTTGATCACACACAGTGGAAATACAATCAAACTCAATCAGTCGGTCAGATGCAACATGTTCATTCGAGTTACTCAAGCCAAACGAAAAAGATGTGATCAAACATGTATTGATCGAAGTTTTGTGATCGCAATCAAACAGCTCACATGAGTTATTTGTTTACGAACTTATGTTGAATTGTTCATAACCGGTCGATCATCTATGAGGAGTCTTGTCGGTTTGATTCATCTCAGTTAAGTGAGTGATTTGATTAAAACACAAATGTTCGAAACTGAGCGAAATCATGATTGTAATTTTACAAAGGATTTCATAACTAAAAGCTGTCCCCATAAAAAAAATGGTGCAAATTATATCTAAACAATGTTTTCGTTTTATTTGGTTTTTTGGTGTGTTAGACTTCAGTGACTTATTAAAAAAAAAACAAAATTAAATTTTTTAATAAAGAAACACATCATTGGTATTTAGAAAACTAAAAATGTTTAAATATTTTTTTTATTTTACAATATTGGTCAAGATTTTTCACAAACTTCGACCTCTTCGTTTACCTACACCTGTGTAGTTTCTACTTGCAACAATTTCGTTCGCACTATCACAATATTCTTCCATTTCAAATATTAAAAAAGTCAAAATAAACTGTCCTAACTTGATTAAATGGTTGAATAAACAATGACGCTGAGCGAACTCGATTCAAAGAAGACAATCACGGTTGTGATTGCTCATTTACATTCATGTGTTCGATCAACTCACGTTGCTGAACACATCAAACCGTCTCGAACGCTCATGTTTGATTGTGAGTGAAGTGATTCAAACTGAGCGTTCGATTCGATCCGAAGCGAAAACGGTCATTTCATTCAGATCAAACTAAACGACTGCATCAACAAAAATCAGGAAAGAAACCGAGTATGCTTGAATTTTTGCACACTCGTTGCAGCCCTCTGTTGTGGACCTATAAAGACAAATCTATGTCTGCGTGTAAAGTACTCAAAAGGAACTCCTGGTGTGGATATTCAGATAATTCCATTGGAAAAAGTGGCTATAATCATCAAAATACGGAATATAGGGGAGTACCGTTATATGGGGGATATACGATATTGTAGACCTATATAGACAATTCCGTTTCAGGGGTAAAGTGCTCACAAAGAACTCCGTGTGTGGATTTTCAGACAATACGATTGGTAAATGTGGCTAAAATCATCAAAATACCGAATATCGCGGGGTATCGTTATATGGGAGCTATACGTTATCGTTAACCTATATAGAGAATTCTCTGTCGGGGGGTAAAGTGCTGACAAAGAACCCCTTGTGTACAAAGAACCCTTTGTGACCATTCCGTTGAAAACTATGGCTAAAAACATCAAAATACCGAATATCGGGGGTACCGTTATATGGGCTATACGATATCGTGGACCTATATAGATAATTCTCTGCCGAGGTATAAAGTACCCACAAGGAACTCCTTGTGTGGATTTTCAGACAATTCCGATGAAAAATGTGGGTAAAATCATCAAAATACCGAATATCGGGGGGTACCGTTATATGGGGGATATACGATATCGTGGACCTGTGTAGACAATTCTCTCTCAGGGGGTGAAGTACTCACAAGGAACTACTTGTGTGGATTTTAATACTAATCCATTGAAAAGTGTTCCTAACATCATCAAAATACCGAATATCGGGGGGTACAGTTATATGGGGGATATACGATATCGTGGACATATATAGACAATTATTTTTGAGGGGGTAAAATGCCCACAAGGGACTCCTTTTATGGAATTTCAGACAATTTCATTGAAAAATGTGGATAAAATCATCAAAATACCGAATACCGTGGGGGGTACCGTTATATGGGCGCTATACGATATGGTGGACCTATATATAGATAATTCTCTGCCGAGGTATAAAGTATCCACAAGGAACTCCTTGTGTGGATTTTCAGACAATTCCGATGAAAAATGTGGGTAAAATCATCAAAATACCGAATATCGGGGGGTACCGTAATATGGGGGATATACGACATCGTGGACTTGTATAGACAATTCTCTCTCAAGAGGTAAAGTACTCACAAGGAACTACTTGTGTGGATTTTAAGACAATTCCATTGAAAAATGTGGGTAACATCATCAAAATACCGAATATCGGGGGGTACAGTTATATGGGGGATATACGATATCGTGGACATATATAGACAATTCTTTTTAAGGGGGTAAAATGCCCACAAGGGACTCCTTTTGTGGAATTTCAGACAATTCCATTGAAAAATGTGGATAAAATCATCAAAATACCAAATATCGGGGGTACCGTTATATAGGCGCTATACGATATGGTGGACCTATATAGATAATTCTCTGCCGAGGTATAAAGTACCCACAAGGAACTCCTTGTGTGGATTTTCAGACAATTCCGATGAAAAATGTGGCTAACATCATCAAAATACCGAATATCGGGGGGTACAGTTATATGGGGGATATATATCGTGGACCGATATAGCCCATCTTCGAACTTGACCTGCCTGCAGACAAAAGAGAGATCTGTGCAAAATGTTAGCTTACTATCTTAATTCGTTTAGACTGTAGCGTGATTACAACAGACAGACAGTCGGACGGACAGGGCTAAATCGTCTTAGAATTTTACGCTGATCAAGAATATATATACTTTGTTGGGTCTAAAATTATTATTTCGATGAGTTACAAACGGAATGACGAACTTAATATACCCTCCATACTTTTTTTGGTGGAGGGTATAAAAAGAAAAGACTTGTTATTCTAATGTCTGCATATACCTATGTTCATATGCAGACAATAGGATTATACAAATGGAAAGTTCTTTGGATCAGACCTCTGATAAAGACGATCTATCCTATGGTATCAATGAAAACTATAGCATAAAAGAAACAAGGAAAACGAGATATAAGCTAATTATCTGATTGATACACTTTCAAACAATGGAAAAACTCTTTTTCTCATTCTGACGATTTTATAGCTAATGATTGTTATGTATGACGTTTGCCCAGTTGCATTGAGGAAAGATAAGATCTTTTGCAACAACAATACTCAACACCTTGAGAATTTTAAATTGAAAAATGTGTTAATTTTCTTAACTTTTTGCAGGCATGTGAATTTCATTCATTCGTATAACCACTAAACGTTACAAACGTAATATCTCTCAGTGAAACGCGTACTATTTTGGAATACCAACAGACATACATAGTTACATACACATTCGAATGCATGGAGGCCTTTATGAGAACAACAAATCGATTAGCACCTCGATGATTACCTATGGATGAAGAGTTTTGCTCCACCATCGTCAACTGAAGCGATAATTCCGATACACCTCCAATCGTTATTTGCAGCAACAGCAACACGAAAGTGAAAAATAAAATAAACCGTTGAAAGGAGTCAACGACAATGGTGCTCTTCAGTGGTCATCGTTCTCACAGAATTTGGTGAGTATTGCTATTGATTCTCAAAAAAGAAAATAAACAAGAATCATTGATGAATTGGGGGTTTTGTGTCAAACATTTTTGAGAGATTTTGTTATTCATCTTAATGCAAGTGTACCCATGCACAGTGGTCGAGGTCGTATGGGAACAGCGGCCAAAAATACTTTCAGTGCAGATATCAATATGAATCTTTGGTTATGGTACATTGATGGGATAAAAATAAAAAATTTGACAAAATAGATATGGTCGATGCATGTTTTGGCATGGTCCCCTTACAACGAACCTCCCGAATAAGGGTCATTTGCCCAATTTTTGTCACATTTGTACACTATATTGTTCTGTTATTTGGCATTTTACGTTCTAAAGAGCTAAAAAATAGTCTTACTTTAAATTAATTGGAACGGCCCGCCTTCAGGTAGAGTCCCCTGTAAAGGTACCTTTAAAAATAGAAGTATTTTTTATACAAATTTTATTTCAAATTTGATTATTTTTTGTAAACAAAATGGATAATTTTTTTGTTATCAAAATAAACAATTCAATATAAAATTAAATCAAAGTTACTAATGGATATTTTTTAAATTTCAGTGTTATATAAGTAAATCAAATGCAGATTTTAATAATATAGATTTTTTATTGTTTGGTAACGTTCGCTGCCCCGTTATAAAATGGTCAGAGCTCAGAAGAAGACGGTTAATAAGATCTGTGTTTGTTGAAACACGAGAATTTTTTCGGGTATGATTTAGTCGAAACTTTTTTATGACTTTTTTTCTAGACTCCACGGCATCCTCCTATAATTCTCCAATCGATACAATGACAAATTTATAACGTCGGGTGCATGTATTAAAATTTTATGAGCTGTGGGTGGAAGATAGTGTCATACTCTTTCCAGTGCAAAGACCTTAAATTTTTCGACATTAATAGTATACCCAGAAGACAATGCAGGCAACATTATTGAACATCCTAAATTATATCCTTATCAATCCCAAACAACAAAAACATATACTATGTCACTAGCACCATAGAACTGACAAAATTGGAGCGAAGTCACTTCAGTATATTGGGCATAACATACAAATCTGACAAAATCTGAAAGTTAAATTAGCACTTCTAGCATCTTAGGACCATTACTAATGGGGTGAAAAAAATCACATTGGAGGATTCAGGGGGGGAAACAATTAAAACTTTAACTGAAATCCAATTTTATTTTCAAAATTAATCTTAAAGGCCACTCAGAACACTCACATCGTCTATATTATACACAAATACTAAACACTCAAATTACTGCACTAAAAATAAGTCAATACCTTGCCTCTCAATAATTATGCCAAGAATTGTCATTTTAAAATGTATTTAATTTTGTAATACAGATCTATTTTTACTCCACTTTTTCACTGATCCCACTGAAAAAAGCAACTAACTACATTTTCTCTTTTTTGATGCTATTTTCGAAGTGTTCCGCTAGAATGAAGCCCAGATTATTATGTTTTCTAAAAAGCTTAACCTCTTAAGAGTTCATGTGCACACATTTGACAATAAATATCTGATTTTCAGTTTTTGAATTTTGGCCAATGGCAGCGACCACTGTGCCATGGTAAGGTAGAGCTAAGAGCTGGTAAAGTAGAGCTATCAGCTGTTTACAATTTTTTTCCAAAGTGTGCCCGACTTCTGCTAATTTTGTGTATGTATTTGTTGTTTTGAAAAATGAAAACAAAATATTTTCAAAACCCATGATTGGAAGACACATAGAATTCGGCTCGCTCATTAGCCATGAAGTTGAAAGATTGAACAGTTTGGATCATGTTTTTGAGAGAAAATCCGGGCATTTCATGCATTTTTCGGGCTATACGACTCATTTAAAATTGAGGAATAATATGAAAAAAAAAATGAAAACAAATTGTTGTATATAATTTTGAATGAGTCTGCCAGGAGGCGGGCATAGCCTCAAAGCTGTATTTCTGTAGATTTACGAAGCTATTCTAACTCCTTGTTGTACCATGAGTGTACCTAGCAAGTGCTCGCTGCTCGCTACTTCGGCTTCATCTGTTCACCCTAAGCCAAACTTTTCCAATTTGAGTACATTTAGTGCAGTTCACACATTTAATACACATTTTCAGCTAGTCGGTCAGTTATTTCACTACTCGTAATACGTGAACACCTCGTAATACACATTTTAGACCCCATAAAGTACATATATTCTTGATCAGCATAAAATTCTATGTCAATTTAGCGATGTCCGTCCGTCTATCCTTTTGTCCGTCTGTGGAACTCATTCTAGCTTAAGAACGAAATGAAGGATTTTGATAAAATTTTACTCAAATATGTATTATGTCTGCAGGACTTTTGGTATTGAAAATGGGTCATTTAGGTGCACTGTTCAGTATAGCCCCCATATAATAGTACCGCCCTTTTGCGGTATTTTGGTGATTTAAGCGACATTATTCGCCGGGAATTTTTCAAATTTGGTATTTGAAGTTCGTAATGGATACACAGCCTATGACAGAAAATTGTCTGTGCAGGTCCACGTCTTCATATACCCCCTATATAACGGTACCTCTTGTATTCGGTATTTTGATGATTTTAGCGACATAATTCGCCGGGAATGTTTCAAATTTGGTATTTGAAGTTCGTAATGGATACTGCAGCCTAAGACAGAAAATTGTCTGTGCAGGTCCACGTCTTCGTATAGTCCCAATATAACGGTACCTCGGTATTTTGATGATTTTAGTGACATTATTTACCGGAATTTGAATATTGTAATGGCTTATGACAAAATTTATCTATGCAGGTCCATGTCCTATTATAACCGCAAATGCGTTCCAAATGGTGGAGGGTATTCAAAGTTCGGCCCGGACAAACTCACAGCTTTCTTATTTGTTTTGATAATGCTGTAATTAGTACTTTTTAAAATATTCAAAAATAATTTCCATTTTCTGTTTTTTTTTTTTTTTCAAATCATCATAAATCTTGTTTCAAAGACAAGAAAATATTCTTCGAATTCGATTTATGTGGGTTACTTTTGTCAGCCATAAACATTTGTTGTGTTAATTCATTTATTTGGTTATAAAACGTTTATCGTTTAATTTATGCAAATACGGTCATTGAAATGTGATAATGGCGGAGCTGGTGTTCTATTGGACCATGTCTATCGAAAAAGTATGACAGCCAGAGGTGACGTGTACTCTTGAAAATGTAGAAACCGAAACAAACAATAATTGACTACTAAAAAACACAGACAAATATGAGTGGAGAAATTTACAAGCTTCTTGCTTATAAACATTCTTCAATAGAAATGGAATTTAACATTTGTTTCTAACTTTTTATCAAACACTCTTTGAAAAGAAATAAGACGTAATTGGAAGGCAGTGCAGATATTTTGAAATATAATGTACTTATCGATGACTCCCCTTTGTCAAGTAATGGGTGAATCAGGTCCTTCTTATCCCTTAACACTACAGGGTGAGATAAAAAAGGGCGACCGCCCTTATTTTTACTTTTTTTAAATTTTATTGAATGAAAGAAAAAAATGTCGAAAATAGCATCAAATTTTAGAATAAGTCTAGTTTTGTTCTAATTGGTCACCTTAGGCACGAATTATGGCCTTCAAACGGCCAACGAAACCGTCACACGCTTCCCGAATGTTGCTCTGCGTATTTTGGTCCATTCCCGCCGAAGCGTCTGCTTGAGGTGATTGACACTTTGGTATTTTTTAGTTCTTGCACTTTACCCCAGCTCGTTTTTCAATATTTGCCGAATGGAATATTGCGATATGTTCAGCTCACGAGCCATTTTTTGGCCACTGCGACGCGGGTTTTGATCAAGTCGCTTCTTTACTTTTCGAACAATTTCTGCCGATTTTGCTGTTTTCTTCCGTCCACTTCTTTGACGTCGGGCTACGGTACCAGTATAACTATAGTTCATCTATTTTTTTTTTGCGGCTATAAACGCTGCTTAAAGACCATGACGGGATTTAAATTATTAATATCTCTGTAGAAAGCTTCACAATTACAAAAGTGTGTTTCTAAATTGTATTTTTTCAAACGCATAACGCGGTGTTACAAAATTAGAAAAATATGCTTAATTAATCCACGATCCGTATTTATGTACCTACATCTGCATGTGAGTGCCCCACTAAATGTGCGCATTGATGAAGAACGGAGATTACCAAGAACAGCGGGTAATGGAAAAAAAACATTGTGCGGAAGGTCAATATTGCGTCGCAGCTGTAGTGTCGAGTAATACAAAGATGTCGTACATCGTTGTAGCCGGTTTCTGGTAATTATATTATTTTGAACGTTTTATGGCTCTCAATTGAAATTAACTGGGCGATGACTCATCGATGGCACTCTTATCAAAATATTCTTCCAGTTTTCCTTTTTTATTTTTGCCGAATAACCTCCTCATTAAGTTGTTAAAACTTGTCAAATGAATTTGTTTTCGGGGAAGCACTTCTTCCCCAAAATGCCATTTCTACCAAATTTTATAAAAAATGAAATTTGTTATCAAAATAAACAAAAAGCACAGATTGATTTTGAGTTGGAATCAACTGATAAAGCATCAATCAATTCACACTTTCCGGTTTTATTGTCGATTATATTATCGAAGCATAAATAAACGTTCAGACAAACAGTTCCACATACAGACGAACAAACAATGGAATCCCCCCAGAGTATTTTTATTTTATCTCTCTTTTTTTGGGCATAGGTTAGTCAAAGATTTTAAATTAGCTTGAATTTTATATTTAAAACAGACCAACAACCAGTCTTGGATGAAATGGAATGAAGAAAAGCAACAGCAACAACAATAATTCTGAGAACATTTCCAATTAAAGAGTGTTATGGAATTGAAGGGGACTGGCTGTGTAGGTCTGTGGCATGGACTCAGCTGCCAATCTGGGAGAATGTGGTATTTCCAAAGAAATTCTCCATAACCCAATTTCGTTGGTCTACGAAAGTAGTAAAAAAATCAATATTTTAAATTTTTTATAAGGCGATCAAGTATGAAATTTTGATGCAAAGAAAAAACTGCTAATTTCACCCTGTCAGTGCCGTGAAACACAAAAAATTACAGAGAGCGACAAATTTCAATTTTTTCAATAATTACGGGGAAAATCCAGTTAGAAAGTATCAGTACCATCCGCCAATGTTCGTTTATCAAAATAATTGTTGACTTGCATTATGATAATTTAAATGTTGACCTCGAATGGTACCGAAGAAGTATTTTTAAGAGTAGGTTAGGAATATTTTTCATTTCGTACCAGATATTGACTATTCACTCAATACCAGATATGTAATCATTTGTGGAAAATGTTGAAATGTTCGTGAGGTTCTAGATATAGTGGACCGATATTTGGTGCAAAATGTAATGAAAATCGAATATTTATTTTCAATTTTACGCGAATATGTGTTAAAAAAATTTAACCATTTTGTGAATAAGGAACCAGAATCAGTTCACATCAGATCTCCGGTTGAGATAAATATTTCAATACAGGACGAATCTCTGACTTGTTTCACAAATTATAACAAATATAGTTGTTGAAAATTATGACCCTTTTCTGGGGGAGGTACCAGAAGGAATGGACCGATATATTCCATCTTTACCGCAGATCTTGTGTTGATATAAGTATTGGGATGCTTTTCTCCCGTTTTATGAGTTTCATGGTTTTTCAAAATTTGAACCCGTTGTGGGAAGGTGCTAGATGTAGTGCTCTGTTCTATTCGTTCTTCACACGAGATCTTGAGTTGGTAGAAAAATTGAGATATACGAAATTTGAAGACATTGGAACTCTTATTTCAAATTTTATAAGAGTTATAATTATTCAAAATTTGAACCCTTTGTGTGGGAGACACTAGAAGGAGTGATTCAACATATTCCATCTTCCCACCACTTATATAGAAAGAGATGTTGCAAGTTTGAAAATATTCGTATGCTTCTTTCGCGTTTATGAACTTAATTGTTTTTCAAATGTTGACCCCTTTGTGGGGTAGGTACCAGAAGCAGTGGTTCGATATCTAACATCTTCGATCCAGGTCTTGTGCTAGTACAAATATTGGGATGTGCCGAGTTTGAAAGTGATCGGATGCTCATTCCGCTTTTTAATAGCTTCATGGTTATTCAAAATTTTGACCCGTGTGGGGAAGGAGTGGTGCGATACATTCCATATTCATACATGATCTTGCGTTGATAGAAATATTTGGATGTGTGAAATTTAAAAAGAATCGGATACTTATTTCGCAATTTATAAGAGTTATAATTTTTCAAAATTACTTGAAGAAGTGGACCGATATAGCTCATTTTCGCACCTGAATTAGCACTGATAAAAAATTGCGATTTGGAAAGTTTGCGCTAGAGAGCTAGGGTCTAAAACCTTTGTCTTGATGAGGAACGTTTTGTCCGTATTAAATAATATATACCCTACTCTGAGGATATTAAAAAAATACACAAGTATCGACGTTTTGAAAATATACATCGCAAAGTAATCTAAATAGAGGGGACAAGTTTCTCCTCTCACTTTTGTAAATTTTCGGTCTAAGATTCCTCTGAATCCGTGTATTTTAGGTATATAGTGCCTTCGGCAATATTGAAGATAAAAATACGATTTTCGACCAAAGTATTTATGAATTTACGAACCTTTTATCAATGAACAATTTAACACTTTTTCTCAATTCGCTGCAAGTAAAAAGTGTAGAAAACGCAAGTGCATTTGGTAGTATTCATTTTAAGATCAACCCCCTAAACGGTGTTCTGGGTCCTTATGCCAAATGTTGTTATATAATGATACCCCCAGATTTAATTAATTGTAAGGGTCTTGGCCATATTTTCAAATCGATTTGGCTTCGATATCGGACCCTTTGTTGGCTCGCTTGAGGGTTAAAATCAAAAATATTTCTCTTATTTTTATCTGCAATATTGTCTCTATTTACCTAGATGTCTCTTCTGGTCTTTGATGAGGCAATCAGACAGTAAGCTTACACAATTTTATGTATATTGATTTTTTGAAGGAGGAGTTAATCACCAACAGAGAAATCCGAAATGTCAAATCTTAGCAGATTTAATTGGAATTGGAACAGAAAGCTCCAAAATACCAAATATCTAGAGGTACCCGTATATATGGATACATCAAATATCAATCATACCATTTAGAGAAGTCGACAAGAACTCCTTCAAAAGCAGTTAAAATTAATTTCTGAAGAAATAACAGACATCCGACATTTGGTTTACTGCATTGTGGCGTAGCATTTAAGAAATTTCAAAAATATAGGAAGTAAATAAAGCGGATATTGGTGCGGCCGGGCGAAACATTTTTTACCCTCCACCCTGTGGCAAAGAAAATCAGTACCGGGATTCGATATTCAAGAGAGATATTTTATTTATGAGCGGCCCAAAACTTTTTTTCTTACAACCGCGACAGAAAATTACAAACGCCATGACAGAATGAATATGACTCCCATATTGTACTGGAGGAACAAAAAAAAGCAAATATAACCACGATTTTGATGATCATAATAAATCTTGTCTACTTTTGGTGTTGCTTGCTCCTTGTTAGCTCGTTCGGCTGATGATACACCGTTTGTGACTGGCTGTCAACCAGTTATTTGTTACCTTTGAAGTGGGTTCAAATGAAATCTCTGTTGCTGGCTGGATGACTGTCTGGCTGGCGGTCGGGATGTTTTGTACGGCCGCATGCATGTTCCACAACAAATGGTTTGTTGTCCTTTATAAACGTTTTGTATACCTGTCGATGGGTACATTCCTATCGCATGATAGTTTTAAGTTGTACATAAGAGTGTAACGGTAATATAGCATAATGCGATAGGACAGGGTGAGATAAAAAAAACTGCAATAATTTAAAATTTTTTAATTTTCTTGAATAAAATGTCGGAAATAGCATCAAATTTTAGAATAAGATTAGATTTGTTCGAATTAGTCACCTTTGGCACGAATTAGGGCCTTGAAACGGCCAATGAAAACGTCACACGCTGCGCGAATGTTGCTCTGCGGTATTTTGACCCATTCCCGGCGAAGCGCTTGCTTTCATTTCTTCCCGAAAGATGTATCTTCCGCAATTAGAAATCGATATCAACCGCGATATTTTTTGCTTGCCGGACTAATACGTGAGTTTACCTATTCATTGGATGTAGTGTTAAAGATGACAACCCACGTCAGGTACTTTAGGAGTAATTTTGCAGCAATTTCGCTCTTCTCTTTAGAGAATACATTTTCATTGCAAATTTTGGCATATTTTTTCATTTATTGCCTCCGATGGAAATATTACAAAACAGAATGCATTTAAATATCGAAGATATGCTTGTCATAACAAATTCGGACGTTTTATATAGATTAACGGATATGGAGAGCTAAATAAATTGAATTGGTCTGCAAATTTGCATTTATCATGTACAGATTGCGGTTTTATCGGTGAAACAAAGCCAGACGATTCTAAAAGAAAAGAAAAAATTCTTGAAGTGTGTGAATTGAATATTAACGGGAAACTACATATTAGAAGGAGGAAATTCTGTTATTTAAAGAACGATTCGTTCATCCAGTATCCAACATTTTCCCATAGGATACAGAACTTTACAGATTTGTTCTAGAAAAAATGGTAGTCATATGTGCCGAATATCGGTATATGGGAGTCATGCGAACCGACATTTACGAAATTTTTCTTCCTTCTGAGAAAGAACACAAGTATTGCCCATCTCATGTAGTAGGGATAAAACAATCAAAATACCGTACATATTTACGAAATGATCCGCAAACACACACAGAGTGATGTAGGGTTTCATATAGACGTTTCCTCGCGAATTTTTGTCCCATTTATGCGTCCATGACCGTATGCGGGAACTATGCCAGAATTTGAAAGAGAGAGAGAGAGAGAGAGAGAGAGAGAGGGAGATTCCGGCCGTCAGTCTGTACCCTCCGTCTGTTATTTATACCCTCAACCATATGACTAGAGAGGGTATATATCATTTGATACGGCCATCCTCCCCCACAAAGGTAAAAATTTTGAATATACATAAAGCTCTAAAATCGCGAAATTAACATCCGATTCCATTTAGACTTGGCACATCTCAATATTTCTATCAACACAAGAAATGTTATAAAGTTGGTAGGGATCGGACCATTTCTTCTGGTACCACATGGCACGTTGCGATATTTATATCATATTTATTTAGTTCCGGTACGAAATGGACAATATTGGCCCATTCCTACGGAACCAACTCCATAGAGGGCCAAAGTCAAAATATATTTGAATAATCAAATATTGGCTGAGGGTATACATCTGTCGGCAAAACCGACTGATATTTTTAACTTGCTTTTATCAAACATTGACCGATTTCGGAGAATCTACTCACTCCTCCTGGTACAAAAGTTTATAATGTTCAAAGATCAAGATATATGATCCAAAACAAATTTCCAATTTCGTTTACATTTTGTATATTGGAATCAGCCTGTGTAACCAAGTTTCAGTTTTTTAGGAAAGTATAAATTTAAATTTTAAGTTATTTCACATGTTCCTATAGGTAACAAAAATTGTACGTTTTTAAGAAAACAGGTACTAAGTTAAAGGGGTGGTTTTGTCTAATTTAAAGATAGTTTAATAAGGTAATCAATGAGTACCTTGCAATATTTAAATGACACATTTGCAAACGACATCTCAAGTACACCCCAATATGCGCACAGTTTTATCCACAGATCACAACATTACATATGTACAAAAATGTTTGTTGGTACGAAAATTTATTTTGTTGTCGTCTCTTGATTTGGATGCTTTGCGCTTCTTTCGTTCTTTTTTTCTGCTCTGCCATTTTAGCCAATATCGAGTATTGTTTGGGTTTTTTTCTTTTTGTCCATTCTTGTGCAATTCAAATGAACGAGTTTTTGTCAAGTCGAGTTTTGTTTTTATTCAATATTGTGCCACTTCTGAGAAATCATAATTTTTACATTTTTAACAATAACTGCTAGCCGAACGCCAAACTTGCCTACCAGCCATCCGCACAGCTAGCCTGCCAGCCAGTCGACAACAAAAGACCGATTGTTGGCTGTGGCGGTGTGTGTCAGCCACTTGAACAGCACCATTGCTTCTCCAAGCGCCTTGAAAACATGCATTCGGAAGGAGGAGTAATAAGTCAGCTAACCAGTCAGTGGACACATATCTTGAAATTGCACAACAACATACGCTCGTTTGATGTCCGTTTTGTTTTCTTAACAACTTAGTCTTTTCATAACCGGGAATGTCAGTCAGCCATCCAGTTGTAGTCAATGATTCTTGCCTGGACCATCTAAATAATGTTTTAGAAGACGACATAAAGACAGGATAAATAAATAAATAAATCGTGCCAAACATCTCTTGCTAGAATCCACTTGTCAATTAAGCACCTAAAATTGGTCGTATTTTTCATACCCTACACCATAAGATCCCACGCCCTGATATATTCTTCCGAGGACCCACCAAGTATATACAGGGTAAGAAGAAAAAACTGCAACCAACTTCAGACTGTTGTCATTTCTAAGCCACTCGTCCGACAGCTGTTAAAATTATTCCAGTGTCCAGTATTAATCGACCGTGGCATCAGAATAAATGCCGAATACACGGTTGCCCATATTCGACGGACCCATGTTTTTTTGGGCCCATTCCAATCGAAGAGGCTTGTCCGCAGGCAACATTCTTTGCGTCAATTGAATTTTGTACGGGAACAAATTTGGGATGTTCTTGGGGACCTCTCAACACTGGCTCGTACGGCAGCGATATTCTCGGCCGATCGCCTTGGTCGACTTTTATTTATTTAATCTATTAGTCTATGGATAATTCCTTTTATATGGCATCTTCGGATTAGAAAGAGCCTTACCAGTCGAAAATGTTTCGTATAAACGCTTAATGGTGTTCTTAGAAGGCGCACTTCTCACATTTTTTAATGTTTTAAAAGCACGTTGAGTTTTCACATTTGACTTCTTCTTTTGAATGTAAATTTCAACTATTTCAGAGCGCGTGTATTGGTTCATGGTAAAAATCAGCTTGGACTGACGCTTCAAACGCGGTATGTCATTAAGCGATGTGACACCTCTGTCAAAAGTTATGGCGTTGCCAGATGGGTCCGTCGAATATGTACAAAATATCGAAAAAATATTCTGGAGGGTGTATTAAAGCCTTGGGCAAGCAAACATTTTGGCCGCAGAACCAACGAACCCAGCACGCGCCACCCAAGAATGGTTACAAAATGAGGTTCCTCGCTTCATTTTCAGCGCACAATGGCCACCGAAATCTCCGCATACTAATCCGTTGGACTATTCTGTCTGGAGTATTTTGGAAAGCAAGGTTGGCACTAAAAAATACCAAAGTGTCGATATATTTGATTGAACCCAATAGCATGAGATATATTTCGCAAAATTTTAGATGAAGCTTTAAAATTTGATACAAATCTTTGGATTACATCCAGAATTATTAATAAAGACAATGGGTCGTATAGGTACACCTTTAGGAATAGCTTTCCATGTTTTCCATTTAATTTTGCCAAATTTTGTGTTCTTATTATGGAAAAACGCTATTTACAAAAAGTATATCAATATAGGTTTAGCTTTTGGCAGAGTCGGTATACAATGATATCCCCTAATTCTAGTTATTGCGAGAGTCTTGACCATATTTCGATTGAGGATTTGGTATCTCTTGTAGGAAAGATACAAAGCAATCGGGTCAAACCTATAGCTTAAACGATCGTGTTTCATTTTTTATTTCAACTTCCTATTAATGTTCCTAGGTACGGACGTATTGGACGCTTGATATTACTACATACAAGCGTAGTTGTTCCCTCGGTTTCTATGGTGCGGACTCAAAATCGCCATTCTACATTGTGGAATAAAACATAACATTTATCCGTTTACAACAATCAAAAGTTGATCTTCTTCATAGATGACTTTCTTAGCCAATTTAGGTCATTTTTAAATATCCTTAGTTTTTCATATTTCCCATAGTGCCGAAAATTTATAGAGTTTTGTTTGTCTATTGTGTAAAATCGGAGATGTAAATTCTCTGATTTGGCTTACATTGGAGATAATTTTTGATTTTTGTAGATGTTTTCGCGCTTCTCGTTAAAAATATTTGCTTCGAATTTCATTCATCATTCAAATGTTATCGATTACGAGTGGCAGCATTTTATAAATAATACCATTTAATAAAAACAGAAAAAACTCGTCCCCAGTCTAAAAATAATCCAAGTTAGTTATGTCGTTTTCTTTTAAAACATTCGAAACTATTTTAAACCCGACTATCAAAAAAATATAATGAGGAACTCATAAATAGTTTATGAATGCTCTGACAATGTCATCTTGGCGATATCAGACATAATATAAAGCTACTCAAGAAGTTTATAGCTTGTCGAATGCTCTTCATTTCTCTTGTTGTTTCCTTTTTTTTTTTGTTTCAAACCAATTCGATCCGAGAGTATCCATCATTTTATTCGTCTTTCCTTGTTGTTTGTTTTGTTGTGTTTTTACATTGCCATTCAATGCCGTCGTTGGACAATGGACGGCAACCCGTTCTTGACTTGTGCTGCCAATCGTATGTGGGCATAAATAAATCTACGTATTCCTGCCGTTCATGGTGGAGTGTGTTCGTTCCATCGGACATGTGTACATTAGGATGTCCCAACATGTGCGAAAGCAAAAAGCTAAAGAGTTGCTTCGCTTAGACGAAAGTGGTGAACTATTTGGTTTTCTTCGGTTGGCCACCAGAACTCAAGCGCAGACCACGGTGATGGTGTGGGCCGCCATAACATGCGATGGTCGCTATCCGCTAGTATTAATCGACCGTGGCATGAGAATAAATGACGAGTATTATTTCGAAAATATTTTGGAGGGTGTATTAAAGCCTTGGCCACGCAAACATTTTGGCTCCAGAACTTGGACTTTCAAACGAGACTCAGCACCATCGCACTCAGCACGCGCCACCCAAGAATGGTTACAAAATGAAGTTCCTCGCTTCATTTCCAGCGCATAATGGCCCGATACCAATCTGTTGGACTATTGTGTCTGGAGTATTTTGGAAAGCAAGGTTGGCACTAAAAAATACCAAAGTGTCGATCACTCAAGCAAGGGCTTCGCCGGGAATGGCCTAAAATACGACAGAGCATCATTCGGGCAGCGTGTGACGGTTTCATTGTCCGTTTGAAGGCCATAAATCGTGCCAAAGGTGACCAATTCGAACAAATCTAAACTTATTCTAAAATTTGATACTATTTCCGACATTTTTTTCAATAAATTTTACATTTCAATAAAATTAAAAAAAACTCTCACCCTGTATGGGAGCTATATCCAAATCTAAACCGTTCACTATAAAAGTTAGCAGAGGTTGGGGTGAGCATTTTACGGATGTGAGAATTTAATGCATTTTCTTCCAGGCTGAATTCGTTCGTATGTGCCTAAGACCATTCAATTCGGGCTTATATTAAAAATTTGGTGCTCAATAAACTTGAAATCGGGTAAATATGTATTTATAGTTGAGCTATACCCAATTTTGAGCCGATCTCGATAAAATTTGGTAAAGGCATTCCTGAGCTGTGTTTGATATATTTCCCCGAACATCATTATTACGGAGTTCATATTGCGGATTTAGAGGACAAAAATAACAAATCGGATATATATGAGAGCTATAGCTATATCAACCACTCTTATTTCTACCATCAATTTGGTCGTATATACCAAATTCCATCCTATTTGGACTAATATTACACATTTTGTGCACAATAAGAGGTAAATCCGATCAATAATAAATCAATAAGGGGAAATGGCTTTACCCCGAACTAATTTTTCAATATTTGCTGAATGGAATATTGCGATATGTTCAGCTCACGAGCCATTTTTCGGCCACTGCGACGCGAATTCCGATCAAGTCGCTCCTTTACTTTTCGAACCATTTCTGCTGATGTTGCTGTTTTCTTCCGTCCACTTCCTTGACGTCGGGCTACGCTACCAGCATCACGGTAACGAGCGATTGTACGAGACACAAAAGATTTATTCTCATTTAAATGCTGGAGTGCTCTAACTATAGCCACTTGTGGTTTTCCAACCAAATATAAAGAAATCACGCTTGAATACCAACATGAATAACTTTTTTTTTCTGGATAATTCTCACCAAAATGCTTTTGTACGCTTGTAAACAATATAATGAGCTGTCCTGGAATAATTTTAACAGCTGTCGGACGAGTGGCTTAGAAATGACAGCAGTCTGAAGTTGTTTGCAGTTTTTTTCATCTCACCCTGCATATATAATTTTTAATATAATCCTTCTCGAAGTCAAGTCATGCACTTTATAGCAACTCTATAATAAGAAGCTTTTTTTGGTAATGAGAATTCTTGCTGGGAGAACGACTGTTTTTTGACATTTTCATTGTCACTTGATGACAGATTCGCAAATAATTACCTTGTATGACAAGCTGTTTTAGAATAAAGGAATGGGAATTATATTTTGTATATAATTTATTGATGCTAAAATGTAATTATTTCATAATGATATTTGTTGCTGGAGAAATTGCATTTGATTAAAGAATTGAAATTTTACTTGGAATTTTTACTCCCTATTTTCATTCAAATAATTGCCCGATCTTATAGAGAAGTGAAATATGAAATGAGAAATTGTATTGTACAATACACTTCATATTTTCCTAAAACAATATTCCCCCATTTTATTGAGGCACTCTAATACATTTTCATAAATTGGTATATGGATATGCGCCAGCATTTTTATTCGGTCTCAGATTACTGGGAAAAAATTAAGATATCTGGGAATTGTTATTTTGTTATAATTTCATGTATGGTTATTTTCGAAAAAAAAATACAAAACAAAAAAAAAAACTGAAAAAACTGCCAAAAGAAAAGGAATAACAATAACGATGATATACGGTTGGCTGCCTAGTTATGTGGTTGGCTAAGTTTGGGAATGATTTGACACATCTTTAAAAATAAATGTCCATATGAATGTACGTATGTATGTATGCTTCTTTGGTGTTTGCACTCCAATAGGCTAGTGTGGAAAGGTCTTGGGGTCTATTCTACACCACAAAAAAACGCAGCCACTATTTCACAGAAGGACTCCATGCATGATTCATTTTGAGGGAATGGTATTTTTCCTCTGCAAATAATTAGCGTTCCCAGGAAATATTAAATAGTTGGCAATTATCAAATCATTTTGTAAGCAATGATAGCAGCTAAAGAGATTTAGATGACATATATTTTAGCATCACCAAATCAACTACATATGTGGATTAAAGAGAGGAATCTACTCTATAAGGGTTTTTCTTAAGAAAAGAGAATATTTTTGTCACCCCTATTCTAATAAAAATGTCTACATTTTCATATAAACCTGGAAAATCGTATATAATTATAAATAAGTGCTGGTGTAAATGAGTCGATTTATGTATGTCAGTCCGTCCATCTGTCCATTTATTCTTGTGAACAAAATACAGGTCGCATTTATTATCCGATTGAGATGAAAGTGGAAAATGTTTGTTTGTAATTTATGGACTCGAAAACCGCTGCACAAATTGTCCTGAAAATTTCCAAGTACACTACAACATTGCCTGAAAGTAACATAGGCCATATAAATTTTTGAAATTTTACTTGGAACTGGAGATATAGCATCAGAATCGGAGGTACCTCTTTTAGATTTTTTGCACATATCTATTGATCGATTACAGATACAGTCACCAAATTCGCTTTTCTCATGGTCAGCTGTTCCTGGCATGTTCACGCGTTGGTAGACGGAGTTTTTTTTTGTTTACGCATAAAAGTATTACAATAATTACGTTTTTATACCCTACACCACATAGTGGTAAGGGTATTATGTCTTTGTGCATTTGTTTGTAACATGGAGAAGGAAACGAGATAGACCCATAGTTACTTTTGACAACCTTCATAGAATCACTTTCTGAGTCGATTTATGCATGTCCGTCCGTCTGTCCGTCCGTCCGTCTGTCCATGTATTCTTGTGAACAAAATGCAGGTCGCATTTATTATCCGATTGAGATGAAATTTTCCAAGCAATATTTTTTTGGCCCAAGGACGAACCCTATTGAAATTGGTGAGAATCGGATCAAATTTAGATATAGCTCCCATATATATCTTCATCCGATTTCGGGTTAAATGTGCACCAAATATCCACTATCAGTCCAAATTACCTGAATTTTGGCACACCCAACCGAGTTCGGCTTTGAAGCAAGTATATCAAATTTGGAGAAAATCGGTTCAGATATAGCTATAGCTCCCATATATATCTTTCATCCGATTTGACCTTTAAGTTCCTCACATTCCTACTATGCACTCCACAACCGTGATATTTGGTACCAGGTATTAGATGGAGCACAGAAATAGCTGTTTTAAATTTTATTGAAATCGGTTCAGATTTGGATATAGCTCCCATATATATCTTCATCCGATTTCGGGTTAATTGTGCACCAAATGGCCGATATAAGTCCAAATGGACTGAATTTTAGTACATCGGACCAAATTCAGCCTAGAAGCAAGTATATCAAATTTAGTGAAAATCGGTTCAGATATAGCTATAGCTCCCATATATATCTTCATCCGATTTCGGGTTAATTGTGCACCAAATGGCCAATATCAGCCCAAATGGCCCGAATTTTGGCACATGTGACCGAGATTAGCCTTAAAGCAAATACAACAAATTTGGAGAAAATCGGTTCAGAAACAGCTATAGCTCCCATATATATCTTCATCCGATTTCGGGTTAAATGTGCACCAAATGTCCACTATCAGTCCAAATTACCTGAATTTTGGCACACCCAACCGAGTTCGGCCTAGAAGAAAGTATATCAAATTTGGAGAAAATCGGTCCAGATATAGCTATAGCTCCCATACATATCTTTCATCCGATTTGGTGTTTAAGCCTCTCACATTCGTAATATGCACTCCACAAGAATGATATTTGGTACCAGATATAAGATACAGCCCAGAAATAGCTGTTTGTAATTTTATCGAAATCGGTTCAGATTTGGATATAGCTCCCATATATATCTTCATCCGATTTCGGGTTAATTGTGCACCAAATGGCCGATATAAGTCCAAATGGACTGAATTTTAGTACATCGGACCAAATTAAGCCTAGAAGCAAGTATATCAAATTTAGTGAAAATCGGTTCAGATATAGATATAGCAATATATATGTTTCATCCGATTTAGAGTTTTAGTCTCATACATTCGTAATATTCACTCCACAACCGTGATATTTGGTACCAGGTATTAGATGGAGCACAGGAATAGCTGTTTTAAATTTTATCGAAATCGGTTCAGATTTGGATATAGCTCTCATATATATCTTCATCCGATTTCGGGTTAAATGTGCACTAAATGGTCAATATCAGCCCAAATCACCAGTCTAGAAGCTAATACGTAAAATTTGGAGAAACCCGGTTCAGAGATAGCTACAGTTCGTAAAATGCACGATAGAATTAGATAGATTTTGATTTTGTACCAAATATCTCATAGAGCTCTGAAATGCCCTGTATAAACCTTTTTACGAGAGCTCTACTAAATATGCATAGTGGTGTAGGGTATTATATAGTCGGCCCCGCCCGACTTTTGAGCTTTCCTTACTGGTTTAAATTTGTTTTATTTATTTATTTTAAGCCAACATATATATATTAAGCCAAGATAAAAATGTCTTCGTCAATTTTAGTGAACATCGATTCAGAATTGGATATGGAATTATCTCCCATCCAAAAAGGCTGAAACTTGACATTTCCTGTTCATAGGAGAAACTGTTCCATACTATAGAATAATGAAGGGTGAATAAAGCTCCGCTCCCGTAGTATTTATGTACATTAAATGTAGATGGTTTCTTTATCGTTAAAATGTTTTTGAGATAAGACTACATATATCAATATAGGTAGTTTTCCCCATGGTACAATGAAGACAAGGCAGGCTAAGTTAGAAAAAGTTGCAAGTAAAGAGGGCCACCTGTATGGATTTTAAATGCCAGAATTACTATCAACGAACGCATTGATTTGGAATAAATAAACAAAACAAGTAAGCAAAGGCTATAGTCGTGCGAGGCCGACCATGTGATACCCTACAACACTACAATATATTCGAAGTCCCTTTACATTCAAATCCATTTTGAAAGATTTCGTTTTTGAAATAATGCCTTAGGTTTTTGACCCGGAGAATTTGGCCAATATTCACGCACTCCATAGTGTTTTGAAGTATTCAAAACAATTGCACGCGAAAGTTGTGGTCCATTTTACAGCTAAATATAACCCAATGGTCATACAAAATGCTAGACTTTTTGTCTGTCCTCAACTCTCTTCCGATGCGAAATTCCTTGTCGATTTGTTTTCAATTGTGGCCTATAGAACGACTACAAAATTAGAAAAATTAAAAATTTCGTGAGGATCGGACGATAATTGCGACATACATATAATACCCTCAAAACGTAGTGTTGGGGGGTGTTAAAATTTAGAAAATTTAAAATTCAAAATTGTAAGTCAAATTGAAAAAATCGCATGCGATAAAAAAATATGACAAACATGAATAAAAATTAAACAAAAGATATAACTTTTTTATTGGTATAAGTCAGTTGGCAACCCTGTTGTGATTAGTGTCAAAAAATTGTGGTGCTCCGTGCTTTTGAAAAAAATTAAGTTATATGTTTTATTAAATTAATTAATCTGGTAAAAAAGTGCATTAAAGTGTTCAATAGTGATTTTTTAACTCAAAGTGATAATTGGTGTAGTGTTTTAAAATTTTGTTTTGTCTTTTAAAGTAATATAAATTTTCAAATTGTGTAGTTGTACATTCTCCTTTTATCCTCTTTCTTTTGTTACATTAGCTAATTAGTTGTTGTAACATATCGTCTTGTTTTGTTTGTCATCTCATAGAGTTGCCAACATTTAAAAAAAGAATTTAAAAAGAATAAAATAAATAAATAAATAAAAAATTCCAGCTACAGATCTAATCTTGAAAAATATAGCTGTAACTTGTGTATTAAAAAAGAAATAATTATAATTAAAATAAATAATAATTAAAATAAAAAATGTCGTGCCCTTTTGCATTATGTAATATTGTTGCAGAGGATGAATTGTGTGTTACCTGTTGGTTTTGTCTTAATCAATGGCATGCAAAGTGTGCTAGGATTAATGCAAAAGTTGTAGACACAATTAGAAATAATGTTGGTGTTCGTTGGTGTTGTGTGCAATGTAGGAAACTCTCTGCAGACTTTTATAATTTTGTAAAGGATTTGCAGTCGGAATTGACATCGATGAAAAAAGATTTTTCCTCACTATCATTCCGATTCGAGAATTTCTCTACATTGTATGAGAAATACCAAGAATTAGATGAGTTTGTGTCGTCACCGTCAGTTTCTGGCCAGAAACGCAAAAGGGCTGCAAAAAAGGCACCAACTAAGGGAATGCCTAGTCGCAAAGCAATAGTTTCTGTGGAGAACACTGTTCCACAACCGGTTTCAGTTAATATCACTGAAACAACTGAGACTGAACGTGAACAGTGCCAGTGTTGTCACACACCCAGTTCCGGTAGATAACAACGGTATAGGTAAAGGGTTAAATAATCCTGAAGTTATGAGTACTGATAGTGAGGTTTCTAAGAAAACCTCCCAATCTACTCGTAAATTTTCGCGTCGATTGGTTAATAATTGTGGCCTATAGAGCAACTGCAAAATCAAGAAAATTTTCCGTTTTTGGTCCATTTCAATCCCTAAATATCGTGCGATCATCTCCAAAAACAATAGGGTTCTATTCTGACCTTGACCCCACCTCCATTTTCATTTTCGTGAGGATCGGTTCATAATTGCGACCTGTAGAGTGATTACAAATTAACATGGACAGACGGACATACATAGCTAGATCGACTCAGCTCGGCGAGCTAGGAAGACCCATATATACTTTCCTATGTGGGAAACCAATATTTCGAGGTGTTACATAATTTTTGGTCCAATCAAACTTATAATACTCCCCAACACATAGTGTTGTAGGGTATAAAAACGCGAACACTAAATGAGTGTTCAAGATTTCTTTTCAAAATCATGTTTTATGTATCTCTAAAGATTTTTCGGTCTCAAACTGATTTTTTTCTTCTTAAACAGGGTACATTTCGTCGCAATATTCATTCTGAATTCGCACTACACAATTCTACACAATTTTCGTACAACTGAACATAATACATACACAAATAAATTTTACATAATAAGTCAGGCAAATTAAAACAATTAAAATCGATTGGTAGCAGTGCCCTACCTTGATTTCATTGTACCATGGTTTTACATTAAAGAGGTATATATGGCCATTCCAAAACTGGAACATTTATAGTCAATTTTCTTCTAAAAGGATTGCTATATATTACCAAATTTGAAACAAGAATTTTAGAGAATCCGATAGAATATCTGGAAAACCAAATATTTCCAAAATCCTCTTCTATTTTTGTGAACAACGTAATAACGGCCATATCTTGTTCATTTTCAAATAAATATAAACAAATATACACAACCATATTCGTTAAGATAGATAAAATTAATTATCTTTCAAATCAGACATGAGCAAAGTGTTACCATTTACTAAATAAGTAATGGTAGAAAAAAACGTTAGATGGCGGACCCAGTACTACAAATGAGTTCATCAACTACTGAAAACATCCGCACCTTTCGAATTCTAATCTCTCAATCATTTTCGTTGTGTCACTGATAATATCATTCGGTGAATGGGTTCGTTGCTACACACCTGTCACAATTAATCAAAAGTCCATAAAACATAAATATGTTTATACCCTTTTCACTAACATATGGTATATTCATATTGTTTTTCCGGCGAATTAATCAATTCCGATCCTATAAGGTATATCTGTTCTCGATCAGAATTAAACTCTAAACGATCTAGCGTTGTTACACATTAGTTATTTTGTTTCGCAGGCAGGTCCGAAATGGGTCAATGTAGTTTTATGGGTGCTAGTAACCACAAGCAATTTTAGCCGCACTGTTCCAGGTTCGGGTGCATTGGCACTATGGGTAAATATCACAATACCATTTGTGTGTAAATACCACAAGGAGTGATCCGAAATTGCCCCTCTTTGAACTTGATGTAAGTTTGAGAAAAATATAACGATGTATCAATTTTTATAGTACCAGGTGGTCTCCAAATGGAATTCGTTAAATGCGACATGTTATATAAAACCGTTATTTCGATAAGGTATATTTTTGCCGCATTATAACATTTGACATCGATATTACTCTGATTTTACATTTAAGATCTGAAACCCCTCACACATTTAGTGTCGAAAATTGGAGCTGATATCGGCAAATGATCGAAATCTAAGTGTGCGATCTGTACTAAATGATACTAAAATTAGAATGGTACTTAATAGTACTATATTTGTTACAATTTGGTATTGATTTATTGTAATTTATTGTAATCTGAAATTTGGTATTAAGGGCGCTGTTCATGTGTAGTCAGGACATATGAAGGTGATTTCGGAAATGTGAACTATAATTGCACGAAAAGTACTAAATAGTACTAAATTTGATATTGGTTGAAGAAATACAGCTGAAATCCTAATAAGATGTCTCTGTTGGTATCTATGGCTAAGATATGGATGTGGTTTTGGAAATGTGTACTATAATTGTTCGAAAAGTACTAAATGGTACTAAAATTGGTATTGGGCGAGGGAATAGAGCTGAAATCCTGAAATTTGATATTGAGGTCACTGTTGGTTTCTTGGGTTCACATATAGAGACGTTCAAATAGTTTTGGACAGAAAAATTGGATGTGGGTCCATTGTGCAATGGTTTAACTAATATCCACCTCGGTAAACTTCGATGATAGATTTTGAAGACTTGTTGATATAAAGGGTAAACATTTTCCAGCCATTCTTTACGAAAAAGAGAAAATTTCGAATAATAATTAAATGTTGAAAGTCTGAAAATTTGGTATGATGTATTAGGTTTTAATTAACAAATGTTGTCTAACCGAACAAATAGTGCATTCTGAGTGCTAAAAAGTCCTAACACGAACTGTCGGGACGAACCTTAAATTTTAAGCTGGACTTGCTAGTGTTAAAATAAAGAAGATTAGGTGATGTAAATAGTTGCTGGTACTAAAATTTGTTTAATAAACTTTTCATTTAATAGTTCGATTTTTTATGGGAGATTTTAGTCGTATTTCTCTGGTAAAGTTATGTTGCTTAAAACCTTGTAATGTTGTCTCAAAATAGTAAGACTTGATTCCTTTGTTGTTTATCGTTTATTTATTGCTGTGGTTGCTCTACCAACTTGCAACCCAATTATTGTGGCTTCATGGAGCCAGCAGCTGAATCTGTTATCTCTTAAATATATATACCAATCATCATCGTGGATCGAAGTTGGCTATTAATTACTCTTCCTAACCTTACCATTTTGCATTCTTTCATTCCCCTCAAAACCCTTAATTATTTACCACGGTTTTCTGAGTTACTCAGACATATCAATTGTCTTAGAATTTGAAACTGATTAAGAACAATTTTTTTCGCACCATTGCATTCCACTTAAGCTTGACCCCCGCTCTGTCTGTCCTTTCGTTTGAGTGTTTGATAATACATTTGTTTTTATTACAATATGTAGGTATTTTGTTTCAAAATCTGTAGCGATTTGTTCAAGCATAGAATCTATGGCCGCGAAGACCAAAACGAAACAGAGGTGTCAAAGCATTTCCGCTGAACTCTCTTCGAATAGCAATCTTGCGATTTTGTGTCGTCGCTTCACATTTAAGGCAGCATTTTCAAACAATTCACAAAAATCCCAATTCGCTCGGGCATCGCGATTTCAAACTGCTCTTTTGTCGTCAAATCTCATCCCGCCGATAGACATTTGTTTGGCTCGACGTCTGCATTTGTGTTTTAAATGGAAGTGGGAGCATTTCATGCGAAATGTGCGTTCGCTCAGTCGGAGGACAGGCGTCTGTTTTTCAGGCCATTGATAATTTCTTGTTATTGGTTGAAAATTGATATTCGTTATTAGTCCATTCGAATGTAAGTGTATGGTTCTACGAATGTATGTATGTATGTTTGTGCGTATGGCGTTAGGTACTGCAGGCATTTTGCGAAATGTTGATATTGGAACAATTGTTGTTGCGTTTATTTCCATGTACCCATACACATATGTACATGCGAATGTCCATCATTTCACGGTTGAAATTTGAAATGACGCACTAAAAACTGATATTGATCTGGAAAATTGTCAGATTCTCAAAATAATAGAAAATTATAAAAATATCAAGAAATTTGTATTTTCATTGAAATGTGATAATAAAAATTCCTTATAATTATTGGTTATTCTCGGTATTCTGGGTATGCAGTTTGCTTCAATCCCTAATCTTTTGTAGCTATAATCTCTGTTAAAAACATCTTAGAATTTGGAATAGGATCATGAACCTGACGTCCAAATGCCTTCGTATTTCATTTCTACTAACAATGTTGCTTACACGACTTTCAGACACTTCGATATATTGCGTTTTTTTATACCCTAAAACACTATGTGTTGGGGGTATTATAAGTTTGATTGGGCCAAAAATTATGTAACGCCTCGAAATATTGGTTTCCCACATAGGAATATATATATATATATATAGATCTTCCTATCTCGCCGAGCTGAGTCGATCTGGCTATGTATGTCCGTCTGTCCATGTTAATTTGTAATCATTCTACAGGTCGCAATTATGGCCCGATCTTTACGAAATTTAGAATGGAGGTGAGTCTAGAATAGAATCTCTATTGCTTTGCTCGGTGAAATAGACCATAACATTTGTGTCAAATAAAAGTCAAATTTTCCATTAAAAGGCGAACATTTTTAATCCCGGCGAATTCCCAAATAGACGACCGTAACGTAGATGTAAATATATCGGATATATATAGCGAAATATATACAATGTATATGTACAAAGGAAGGGGATGTAAGCTAGAATACTTATAATTTAAGAATGGCTGGACCAATTTTGACGAATTTTATCAATTCAGAATGCCCTCATGGCACACAAGTATAAAATCTAAAAAAAACGCATAAGAGATAAGGGTGAGATAAAAAGAACTGCAACAAAGTCAAACGCCATAATTTTTACACATTTTTTTAATTTTATTGAATCAAAACAAAAAATGTCGGAAGTAGCATCAAATTTTAGAATAAGTTTTGATTTGTTCAAACGGCCAATGAAACCGTCACACGCTGCCCGAATTTTACTCTGCCGTATTTTGGCCCATTCCCGGCGGAGCGCTTGCTTGAGGTGATCGACACTTTGGTATTTTTTAGTGCCAACCTAGCTTTCCAAAATACTCCAGCCACAATAGTCCAACGGATGGGTATCCGAAGATTTTGGTGGCCATTGTGTACTGGAAATCAAGCGAGGAACCTCATTTTGTAACCATTCCAACAGTTAAAGAGAATGCGAAATGATTTGTTAATGTTTTGCGTAGCTCAATATCTCCATCAATACTAGATCCAGTGTAAAGACGGGGTACCATCGATCTACGCGGCTACCTCACTCCTTCAAAAACTGTCAAAAAGTTAAAAAATTAAAAAATATAAAGCGAAAACTTGAGACAACATTATATAAGTATCAGTCTTAGATCGGGTACGAAACTTGACAATATCGGTCGATACCATTGGAAGTCCCAACGAAGGTTTTGAGCCTCTTCTAAAAATGAGTTTAGTTCCTTATTGATCTCTATTCTGGATTTTGATCTTACTCAGCATTATTTTTTTTTTTTTTGATACATAGTAGGCAACCAAGTTTTCGTGTACATTTATAAAGGATCACTCTAATATACATACCTCAGCATACATATACATGTACTCATGCACATACCTACATCCATACATTTGAGTATCCCAATTTGTACCCACAAACGTTTGCATGGCCAATGATGATGATTTGTGGAACAGTTTCGCGAGATAAGTTCCTTTCAGAAGAAAAACGCACATTTTAACACACCATTTAACGTGTGATGTCTGTCAATAGCTATGTTGTTTGGCGAAAGGATTCGATTACATTTGACTCTTGGGCCACAGTGGCCTTAGAAATAATTAGAATTCCCGTGGAAACATTTGCATTTTAAATGTATTTCCAATTGAATTTTAACCCAAAACTTACATTGGCATTTGAAAATGTATCTGATCGGATAAAAACTTGTTCACACAACATTAATATTGAAACTTACAACAAATCCGTCGCGATCTCAGGTATATGACTGTTCATCCTTTTTTTCTTGCCACCCAACTTAAATCAAAATTCTAATTAGCTCGAATTGCTATGGAAATTATTTAAAGTATCTGATATGAAATTGTAGCTCAGTTTGTGGTTGATTTGATTTCTATGAAATAATTTCGTATTAATCGTAACAAAAAAAAATAAGAAACAAAAACCCCATTTGGAGCGACTGCACAGAATTTATTTATTTCAAAAACCGTTCAAAAATGCAATGTAAAAATAATTCAAGGCACAACAACCAACTGTAACCATATTCATCTAAAAAAAAAATAGAAAAAGAAAACCGCAGACTTTGGTTTGCGGTCAGCCATCGTAAACAATTAAATTTTGATAGCTCTCACAGCGAAATATTTCAGCATAGAACGTTTGTGTTGAAAATTATAACAAAAAATCGTTATTAATTTATAAGCTCCACAGACCCGTCGTAGGTATGTATGAGTATACAGGGTGAGATGAAAAAAACTTCAACCAACTTCAGAGTGCTGTCATTCAGCTCATTATATTGTTTACAAATATACAAAATCATTTTGGTGAGAATTTTCCAGAAAAAAGGTTATTTGTGATGAACTTCAAGCGTTATAGTGTGATTTATTTATATTTGGCTGGAAACCCACAAGTGGCTATCTTTTGTGTCTCGTACCATCGCTCGTTACCGAGATGCTAGTAGCGTAGCCCGACGTCAAAGAAGCGGACGGAAGAAAACAGCAACATTAGCAGAAATGGTTCGAAAAGTAAAGGAGCGACTTGATCGAAACCCGCTTCACAGTGGCCGAAAAATGACTCCTGAGCTGAACACATCGCAATATTCCATTCGGCAAATATTGAAAAATTTTATGATATTTCCGACATTTTTTGCTTTCATTAAATAACATTTTAAAAAATATATAAAAATTATGGCGTTTGACTTTGTTGCCGTTTTTTATCTCACCCTGGCGTAGTTCATTTCTTCCCGAAAGATGCCACTTCCACGATGAGAAAGCGATATCAACCGCGATGATTTCTTTTACTTTGGTGTGACTTCTAAGTGACTTTGCTTGCAGGGCTCCTAAGGGTTAGATACACACACAAAGTTTTACCCACTACATTCATTGAATTCAGTGGATTTACCCTGCAAGCAAAAATATCCCGAAAGTGACTTAGAAATCACATCTAAGCGGTAGAAATTTTTTTTTTTTTTTTTTTTTTCTGAGTTGATTTATGCATGTCCGTCCGTCCATCCGTCCGTCCGTCCGTCTGTCCATGTATTCTTGTGAACAAAATGCAGGTCGCATTAATTATCCGATTGAGATGAAATTTTTCAAACAACATTTGTTTGGCCCAATTGAAATTGAACCCTATTGAAATTTGAGATAATCGGTAAAAAAATAGATATAGCTCCCATATATATCTTCGTCCGATTTGCGTTTTATTGTGCACCAAACGTGTAATATCAGCCGAATAGTATGTAATTTTGCACATACAACCAAATTAGGCCTGAAAGTAAGTATACTAAATTTCGAAATCGGTTCAGATATAGCTATAGCTCCCATATATATTGTTCATCCGATTTTCTATTTTCCTCCTCCGCAGCCGTAACACACATTCTGTAACAACAATATTTGGGGAAATAAAGCTCAGAAATACCTTTGCTAAATTTTATCGAGATCGGTTCAGATTTGGATATAGCTCCCATATATATCTACGTCCGATTTACTCTTTATTGTACACCAAACGTCTAATATTTACCCAAATTGGATAGAATTTGGCACATGCGACCGAATTGAGTCTAGAAGCTAGTATGCCAAATTTGGTGAAGATCAGTTCAAATATAGCTATAGCTCCCATATATATTGTTCATCCGATTTGTTGTATTTGTTACCCACAGCCGTAATATGCACTCCGTAACAACGATATTCAGGGAAATATATCAAATACAGCTCAGAAATATCTTTGCAAATTTTATCGATATCGGTTTAGCTCCCATAAATATCTTTATCTGATTTCAAATTAATTTTGCACCAAATGGGCAATACATGTCCGTCCTTTGAACTTTAAATTACAATTATAATCATAGTGTGTATGATTAAATGGAGCTCTACAAAATTAGCAAAGTGGTGTAGAGTATCATAAAGTCAGCCCCGCCCGACTTTAAGACGTTCTTTACTGGTTTTCCAATTGTTATTGGTACTTTTTCAATATATGTTTGCATAGAACTTATACCAATCAGATGAAATACTCACGCATTACTTTTTTTTCGTTTTCGTCCGGGTTGGGAATTGAACCCGGGTGTACAGAGATCAAAGCGAGCATGCTTACCACCGAACCACAGTGTCACATAATCCTCAGATAGTATAAAGTCTTATTTTTGTTCAATTCTTAAATACTTGTAAACTATCGATGTTTTATCCGATGAAAGTCACGAAATAGTGTCTGCACACGCGACACCTTATTTTGTCTCCCTTGACGCCAATACATAGTAACTCCGTGAGGATAGAAAGTAGACTACAGTAGTTTTGTGATTGTAAATTTACATACTATTGCATTTATCAGGATTCGAAGCGTCGCAGAAGTTCCATCTTAGAAAGGGATTGAGTAACTCACTTCCAAATGCATGCAGGGCAATAGTATAAACGTGCTATTATTTGTATTTTCCCCCAGATTTGTTTGCAAACTCTTCAAGTTTCCTTTTACACTTCATGCATAAACAGATATTTATTGACATTCGGCGTGTGTCGGTGATCACAAGCCAATCAAATACAGAACAAATTGTCAACAACCTCGGCCACTTCTGCTTAATTAATATGTTTATCTCATATTTTTTCTTTTCAGCTTTTGTTGTTGGCTGATGATATTGCTGACGCTCAATGGATATGCGGGATTGGTATCAGCAGCGACGTCTGTAGATCCTCCTGGAAGTAAGTAAATAGATAAAAAAAGAACTCAGTAATCAATTTGTTGTTTTAAAGGGTTATATGTACATACATATCCAACAAAGGTCAATTGCCTCCATTGCGATACGAAGGTGCGCATGGTACGAAGGTACATAATTACACATTAGAAGGTGTAAACAAAAGAGTAAAGCCACCATTGTGTTCTATTGATAAATCTCTCTAATTGCTCTGGCTCCTATTACTTAGCGATTTCAGTGTAATTACGTGCCGCCAGTGTAGGCGCGTTATCAAACTAATGTGGCAGCTAGAAAATAATCGCAAAAACAAAAACCATCGATTGGATATCCCGTCAAGTATTGTGGTTGTTATTTTTGTTAGCAATGTTACAATTGGAAATTTTAATAATTGCACTTTTTGTTATTTTATTTATTAATAAACATTCAAAAATATGTTGAATAACATTGTCAGCGTTTCAGGCTATTGAACCTGAATGTAATGTTTCGTCGTTGTCGAAATGAATTCCAATTTTTTTCGTAATATATTGAAATGGGATGTGTTGTGTATTTTTGTATCCTTAGCCATGTGGCTACAGAGCCAAAATGTGTCTCATGGAATAACGGTATTAAGCCCTAGGTTTCTTTAGACGAAATTCCTTTCAGGAGTCGATTTGTTTTTTGTTTCACTGCCACACTTCTTCTATAAATTAACCATGAATCTTCGTCTTAAAAACGAACAACGCTTGCAAATCGAAATCGACGAAGGTCATTTTTGTCTCATAAGCAGATTTGGTCGATATTGGACTGAAGATCAGCCATAAGCATTATATCCAGGAATCGTGGATTTGAAATAAAAAAATATCAAAGACTCTTCGGCCCAGAATTTGTATATAAATAATGAAACCAAATTCTTGTTGTAATAGTGGAGGGTATTTCGTTTTGTTTGTACTTTTCGTATAACTTGAAATGTCTGTAATTAGGCAATTTTTTAATTCATTTCCTCCTTTTTCTTTGCCAACATAACAATAGTACTCCACAAATCACACATTCTAACATCATACAATTGTAAACCAAACCCAGTAAGGAAAGCTCAAAAGTCGAACGGGGCCGACTATATGATACCCTGCGCCAATATGCATATTTAGTAAAGCTCTCGTAAAAGAAAGGTTTATATTGCAATTTCTGAGCTCTATGAGATATCTGGTACAAAATATCATTATGGAAGAGTGCATATTCTGAAAGTTGGATATTTAAACACCAAATCGGATTAAACATATATATGGCAGCAAATTTGAAATTTTTGCTTCTATGCTAAACTCGGTTGAATTGCGAAAAATCACTCCATTTGGTGCACAATAAACCTGAAATCAGATAATAATATATATGAGAGCTATATCCAAATCTGAACCGATCTTTATAAAATTGAAAACAGCCATTTCTTGGCTGTATCTGATATCTGGTACCAAATATTATTTTTGTATCGTGCATTTTGCGAATTTGAGGGACTTAAACACCAAATTGGATGAAACATATATATGGGAGCTATAGCTATATCTGAACAAATTTGAAGTACATGTACAGTAGGAAATGCCAAAATTCACTCCATTTGAACTGATATTAGCCATTTGGGTCACAATGAATCTAAAATCGGTTGTAGATATGTATGGGAGCTATATCTAAATTTGTACCGATTTTCACCAATTTCAATACGGTTCGTCCTTGAGCCATACAAATGTTATTTGGAAAATTTCATCTCAATCAAATAATAAATGCTACCTGCATTTTGTTTACAAAAATACACGGACAGACGGACATGCATAAATCGACTCAAAATGTGATTCTATGCTGATCACCAAAAGGAACTATGGTTCTATCTCGTTTCCTCCTCCATGTTACAAACAAATGAAAAAGACATAATACCCTTACCTCTATGTGGTATAAAAAATGCCTTTCACCTTTTTGTACCATCACGCTGAGCATTTAATTTAAACATAAGTCGCGGTTGCTAGGCAACGGCTTTGAATTTATACTCTATAGGCTTAATCGCAAGATAAAGCCGCAAATGAAGATCATTAACAATACATTTTTTTCTTGGATTTATTTTTCAAACAAAGAAAATAAATTTGTAAATTTTGTAATTTTTATTTTGAAATAGTACAGTGCGAAAATTATTAATAGTTTGGTTTTTCTGCGAACTCATTAGAAACACGCTGCTGTCAAATTTCAATGAAATCTCACACTCTGACCAATATGAATGGAAATGAGGACAAGGCACTTTCTAAATAAATATCAGAATCTGAATGTATTTCTACGTGCCAATTGAGTAATTCCACAATCGAATGATCGAATCATTTTCAATTAATAAGTTTTTGAGGCGAACAATTCAAATTCAAATGTTTTTGTGATGCAATGTGAAATGTGATGCAATTTAATTTAGTTCTTGCGTATTCAAACTCGGGTCAACTCGGGAGTGAAACTTGTCCGAGAAGGGATTGCTCGAAGAGTGGGTGTTTTATACGTAGCTTACTTAGTGTCGCATGTACAAACACTTTTTCGTGACTTCTATCGGATAAAATAGCAACAGTTTACATTCATGTAAGAATTGAACAAAAACAAGACATTATTCTGTTTGAGGATTATATGTGATGCAGTGGTAAGCATGCATGCTTCGCTCTCCGAACATCTGCGTTCAATTCCGCAGCCAGACATCCCATTCTTGTTAAATGTGAGATTGTTTATGCGACAACAAATTTTGAGGTTGATAGTGGGAAAATAAAAGTAGTTTTATAATATGAAATTATGTGAGGTTTTTTTTGAATATCGAAAACGAATGTTTCGGTACTTTTACAAACCGAATAGTAAAATTTATATATCCCTATAGAAGAGCGTTAAGTTTAAACTACCCTCAATAGTGAGAGGGACAAAGCTAAATACCTCCAATGATGGTGTTCTAACAATTACGTATTAGAAATTCAAAATAGCATCACAATCAACTGTAAAACTTCAATTAAAAGGTTATCATGATAGAACATGGAAATACGATTTTTGGTCGAGGTGCGTTATATTCAGGGTGAGATAAAAAAAACTACAACAAAGTTAAATGCCATAATTTTGATTTTTTAATTTAATTGAATGAATGCAAAAATTTCGGAAATAGAAATGTTCAAATTTTAGAATAAGTTTAGATTTTTTCGAATTGGTGAACTTTGGCACGAGTTTTGGCCTTTGGCACGAGTTATGGCCAATGAAACCGTCTGACGCTGCCCGAATGTTGCTCTGCGTTATTTTAGCGCTTGCTTGAGGTGATCGACACTTTGGTATTTTTTAGTGCCAACCTTGCTTTCCAAAATACTCCAGACACAATAGTCCATCGGATTGGTATCCGGAGATTTTATGACAATTTTGCGCTGGAAATGAAGCGAGGAACACGATCATTTTGTTTGTTAACAAACTGCTGGACAACGAATGTTTTCTCATCGGAGAAAACCAAGTTCGGCAGTTCACAACTTTCGGCCAAGCGAAGCAATTCTTCAGCTTTTTTGAGTCTATTTTCTTTCTGTTGCGGTGTAAGTTCTTGCACTTTTTGGAATTTCAATGGCTTTAACCCGAGCTCATTTTGCAATATTTGCCGAATGGAATATTGCACGGACCATATACCCTGTATATGGGAACTAAATCCAAATCTGAACCGATTTCAATATAATTTGACGAAATGATTTTTGCTTCAAATTTCGTTACACACTCCAAATATGAACACTGTATCTATAATCGATCAATAGATATGTGCTTACAAAAACTAAATTTTTTGGAGGTACCTCCTATATCTCCCTGTCCAAGTGGAATTCCAAAAATTTATATAGCCTATGTTACCTTCAGGCTATGCTGTAATACATTTGGAAATTTTCAAGAAAATCTGTTCAGCGGTATTTGAGTCTATAAATTAAAAACAAACAATCAAACGTACAATTATTTTACTCTTTTATAGATATTGCGCCTAATTTTTATACCCTCAGCCATATGGCTACAGAGGGTATATATCATTTGATACGGCCAGAACGTGCCTCATTGAAAAAACGGTTTAAGACCCTAGGTCTCTTTGGACCAAATACGTTTCAGGACATTTGGAGTCGATCTAGCAATGTCTATCCATCCACATGTCTGTCTGGCTGGCTGTTGCGCACGATATTCGATTGGATCCAAACTTGGTACATCGTAATATTATTGTCACACATAGATCGAGTTTGGAGATGGTGAATAGCTCCACTCCTTTTAGAACCTCCCCCACAAAATGTCAACTTTTTTAAAGAAAATAATTTATTGCACAGAACGAGAAAGGATACTCCGATTTTGCTTTAACTTTGCTAGGTCAGGTGCGAAAATGGACAATATTGGTTCACTCAATCAGGTACCTCCCCCACAAAGGGTCAAAATTGTAAATAATTACAACGCTTATACATTTCTATTTTGAAATTATCAGTAAAGGTTTATATTCATAATACCTTTAAAGCGATAGATGGAGTAATACAATTATATAGAAGTTATAACAAATACCCATTGAGATCTCAAAATACAAAAAAACTTCGGTGACAAATACATCGAATCGGTCGTTACCACTGTTTGATTAAAACAAAAACCATTATAATTATTTTAGTGAGTCCATGAATATATATCGACATATTCCATCCATTGGAAGCCATAAATACTACACTGTAGCTGAAATGTGTCTTAGGAACTTCACCATGACAAAAATCACTCGGATAACAATTTGTAGCACCTGTGTAAAAACAGGGGACTACATTGACCTCTTTATGATGGAGACAACGACATGGGGAAATTTCAATACTAATCATCATAGGAGTACGACCAATGTCCATTTCATTAGTTTTTCTTAAATATAGGTCTTTAAAACTTAAATATCGTATAAGTAAATAAAAATCAAAAATAATCGTTACAAACTAAAACGACAGCTAGTTGATTCGAATTTCGCAATTTGACCCATAAAGCACTAGAAGCAGATTTAAAGTCTTTTGGGGGTCCTAGTTTCCTAAGGTCATTATGAACTAGGTTTATTTCGATTTTGAACTATTCACAAGCATCTTGTTATTGTGGCATTGACCATGATTGATACCCCAGACCATGTCTATTATTTAATTATCATCGATTCATCAGAAGGATTTGTTTATCAGTAGTATAAGCTTTAATCACAAAAATATTTGGCCGTCCTATCGATAGAACACAAATTTTTAAGAGATTTTTAAAATCAATCAGCGTGTTATTTCATCCAATTTACCTGCAAAGGTAACAAAAGAATATTGAGAAAATATAAATAATTGATAAATGTTTTGATTTCTTTTTTCATTTTAGAAGTGGAACCGAAAACGCTGTCCCTGCTAATTGGATCAAATGGGACGATAACATGTCGTCTGTCCGAACCCAAAAGTTCCGAAATATGGTTTTACAAGGAGAATTCTGAACGTGGAATTTATCAACCTTCTGACGAAATACAGGTAATAATTACTGAAAATATTTTTCAACATTTTAGATGGTATATTTGTAAGGGACTATTTATTCCTGAGATCCACTAGATTTTCCATTAGACAAATAAACTTTTTACACTGTCCCAGTATCCCATATTGGGTTATACAGGGTGAGATGAAAAAACTGCAACCAACATCAGACGGCTGTCATTATTTCAGTGACAGCTCATTATATTGTTTACAAGCGTACTAAAGCATTTTGGTGAGAATTTTCCAGAAAAAAGTTATTCGTAATCGAATTAAAGCGTCATGGTGTGATTTCTTTATCTTTTGTGTCTCGTACCATCGCTCATTACAGTGATACTGGTAGCGTAGTTCGACGTCAAGGAAGTGGACGGAAGAAAACAGCAGCATCAGCAAAAATGGTTCGAAAAGTAAAGAATCGACTTGATCGAAACCTGCGTCGCAGTGGCTAATAACCCCTCGAAATTGGTTTTCTCCGATGAGAAAACATTCGTTGTCCAGCAGTTTGTAAACAAACAAAATTATCGTGTTTACTTGACAAAGAGTTCAGCCGAAAATGTGCACCTTCTGTTGGCCACCAGAACTTAATCGCCGGCCATGGTGATGGTGTGGTATTAATCGACCGTGGTATCAGAATAAATGCCGAATATTATCGTGAAAATATTCTGGAGTGTGTATTAAAGCCTTGGGCATGCAAACATTTTGTCCGCAGACCTTGGACATTCCAAAAGCACTGAGCACCATAGCACTCAGCACGTGCCATTGAAGGAAAAATGATCACCAAAATTTCCGGATACAATCCGTTGAAATATTGTGTCTTGAGTATTTTAGAAAGCAAGGTTGGCACTAAAAAATACCAAAATTAAAAAAAAAAAAAAAAAACAATAATAAAAATATAAATTATGGCGTTTGACTTTGTTGTATTTTTTTACCTCACCCTGTATACTGGTTTTCTTTGTAACACCGAGTTCAAACAAGCAATACAATGAAATCCATACATTCTATTTAACCTTTGCATTGATTAAAGCCATGACAAATAACGCGACTTTGCAGCGATATAAAGTGCTAATCATTTTCTTGATTTCTTAATCATTTTCCCGGATTTTATGGATATTCTATATAGACTGGTGACAATCCCTGCCTTGCAATTCTCAGATAATGTATTTAATGGTAATAAGCCTTAAATACAGCCTTACGGGACAGAACAACAAGTTTTTATTTATATTATTTTTCTTATTTGTTAATAAATTATTGGCGACAAATGACAATTTCACATTCTACCACACGTACTATTTGTTCAATCTAGTTTAAATGTCACTCGAACATGCTGTGACACAACTGAAGATATTAGCGATAAATTCATCTTATCCATCAGAAGATTCGTGAGAACTTGCAGTACAAAATAAGAACTTCGCATTTCAGTTTTCTTTCGCTAAATAATGCATTTCAGCTAAATAATGGGAATCTAAAATGGTTACTACTTTTAAACATAGAGTAGTGCTAACACTACTAGTTAGTATGTATTATTCATGCCTGATCAATTTAAATGGTATCTTTTGCTACAACTGTAGAATAAATGTCCGTGAATAGTAGGTTACAGTCGGGCCAATTAAAAGTATGTACCCAGTAATTTGTTATATGTACATACGCGCATATTGTAGTTGAAATTTTTACATTATTCCAAAAAATCATAGAACTGAAATAAATGTATTAATACGATTTCTCTTCTATGTCCCTTTTTAATTACGCTCACTGTATGCACACAAGTGCCCCCGAAGATGTGCCCATATGCAAATACTGCAGCCAGCTAGCCTTCACAGTTCCCATTAACTTGTTGTCACTTCTTTGATATATTAGAATGGACACAGTTAGAACTCTCAGAACCAATGACTGCACCGCCATCCACACACACAAACAAACAGTGGCCTTAAACGCGGTCACTCACAGAGTAGTTCCACGGCTCGGCGAACACGGTGTATCTTCCATTTCTTTGGCATGTCATTTGTCTGCTGAGAGTTGAGTATTTTACGATGGTTTTGGGACAGTGTTGATTTGAGTGTGACTTGCATCGGCGCGCACATTTCCATGGAATAGCAAAACGCTTGCTGGGGTAGAAAGCGGTATACCTACAAGAGCTACAAGAAAGTAACAATCTTTTCCAATTGTTATCATTACGATGCAAAATGCATTGCAATATTGGCTAGAAAGAACTTTCTCGGAATTCTAAGCAGATAATCAGAACTTCTGCCATATCATTTAATTAATATTAGTATTATCAGATCGTTATCTAAGAATTATTTTATGGTGCCGCTATAAAAAAGAATAATTGTTGTTGAATTTATACAAGGCGGCATGGGCTAAAGAATAACAAGAATGCCAGACAGATCTTACCGTTTGTGTCTCTTCTAAAAACTTTAATAACTGAATGAGATATTGGTCTTGCAGGAAAAAATTTGAAGTTTTTCCATGAAAATGTGGTGAACTTTATCGACCAGTATTACACTTTTGTACCTTCTTCTTTTATATCTATAAAAGAGGAAAACGTTTGTATGTTTGTTTGTAATTTATGGACTCGAAAACCTCGAAAAAAAAATTTTATGAAATTCTACTTGGAACTGGAGATACAGGATCAGAATCGGAGGTACCTCCAAGAATTTAGATTTTATATGCACATATCTATTGATCCATTACAGATACAATCTCCAAATTTGGACTGCGAAACGGAATTTGAAACAAAAATAAATTTGCCAAATTATATTGAAATCGGTTCAGATTTGGATATAGCTCCCACATGCATTTTCGATTTCATGTATTTGATTCATTAAACAGGCTGTGTACGCCACATTTCAATGAAATTTGGAATGTGAAACGGAATTTCAAACGAATGTACATTTGGTTCAGATTTCGTTTATTTGATGCACCAAACACGATATGCCTGTTCGATTCCAAAGAAATTTGGAATGTGCGGCGGGATTTTGATCAGAAAATAAATTTGTCAAATTATATTGAAATCGGTTCAGATTTGGATATAGCTCCCATACATATTTCCAGCCGATTTCACATAGTTGATGCACCAAACACGATACGTATGTCCAATTCCAATGACTAAATCTGGTACAAAAATAAATTTTTCAAATTATATTTAAATCGGTTCAGATTTGGATGCAGCTTCTATATATTTTTTCGGCCGATTTTACATAATATTCATGTATGTTATGTGCACCAAACACGATATATATGATCGATGCCAATTAAATTCAGAATGTGGCTACAATAATAAATTTGACAAATTAATTGGAAATCGGTTAAGATTTGGATATATATTCTCGGCCGCATTCACATATTTGACGCACCAATTTCAATGAAATATGGAAGGTGTGACGGAATTTGGTGTAAAAGTAAATTTTGTCAAATTATATTGAAATTGGTTCAGATTGGGATATGATTTTATTAAGAAGCATTGACCCACAACGCTTTTGCAATGGTATTAGGCTAAAAGTAAAAAACTTCACAACAAGCTAATTGAGGATACGATTATTACGGGGATGTATGTTTCTACCTCGAATTCTCTAATTGCAACAGAAATGCCACTCAACTTCAAAAGATGCAGTTTCCTGCACGCTTGCCATTTGCTTTGAAATAAAAAAATCCAAAGGACAAACTCTTCGTGAATGTGGTCTAAATTTGGCATGTTTCTGTTTTTCTATAGAGCTATAGATATATCTGAACCGGTTTTCATCAAATTTAAAGTACTTGTTTCTATACTAAATTCGGTCGGAAGGGCCAAAATTCACACCATTTGGACTGATATTAGCCATTTGGTGCACAATAAACATAAAATCGGATGAAACACATATATGGGAGCTATAGCTATATCTGAACCGATTTTCACCAAATTTGAAGTACATGCTTGTAAGCTGAATTCGGTAGGAAATGCCAAAATTCACTCTATTTGAACTGATATTAGCCATTTGGGCCAGATATATGTGGGAGCTATTTCTAAATGTGGACAGATTTTCACCATTTTCAATAGGGTTCGTCCTTGAGCCATACACATGTTATTTGGAAAATTTCTTCTCAATCGAATAAAAAATGCGATCTGCATTTTGTTTACAAAAAAAAATGGACAGACGGACATGCATAAATCGAATCAAAATGTGATTCTATGCTGATCACCAAAAGGAACTATGGATCTATGTCGTTTCCTTCTCCTTGTTACAAACAAATGCACTTGTTGTGTAGGGTATAATCATATGACATCATAACCCTACCTTCATTTCATTGTACCAAGTTTTGGAATTAAAAATCTTTAAAGAAAAATTATTCGAATTTGTTAAAGCTGTTGAAAAATACATATCGTGATATCATCTGAATGGCATCGTATAAACATATGAAAATTAAATGATTTCTGAGCAAAACCTTAAAAATTCTTTACATATCAATGTTGCCGAGCGTTGATGCATTTACCTATGTTCTTCTACCAAGTCGTCATATCAAAAAGTAGAAAAAGTCAAGTGACCATTCCCTTTGCCGGTATGAGATCATGATATTGGTAGCGATAAGCAAATATTGCAAGGCTGTCAATTTCGTTTAGCAGGTATTTGTGCAGGACAGTATGGCATTATTTCATATAATCGACTAAAATGTGTTTGGACCTAAGGATAATATATTGTAGTGTTGTAGGGTATCACATGGTCGGCCCGCACAACTAAAGCGTTTGGTTACTAGTTTTATCTTGAAAACTAGAATGATCGTTAACTAGAAAAGTGGAAAATCTCAAAACTTGATCTTGAAAACTAGAATGATCGTTAACTAGAAAAGTGGAAAATCTTAAAACTTTATGCAAGATATGAACTACGCTACTGAAGTAGTTTTTAAGTTACAATCATTGTAATTTTGAGAAGGCTTAATACAAAATCGGTTCCGAACATGATCTCATAAATGGGAGTCTGGAACGGACAAAGACCCTGCGGCCGGGTCCCCTCAAAACTTTGATTTTTCAGAGTTATAAGGAAAATGTAGTTTATTGTTTATTATGTTTATCCTTGAGACATATAAATCAAATGTGCTGTATTTTATCTCTATGGGACAAGCTTCGAATTGACTCTATAAAAATCATCAAAAATAACTATGGGCCTATCTCGCAGCTTTCTTCATGTTGCAAACAAATATACCAAAACAATACCCTATGCCACAGTCCGGATATAATTTAAACTCAACTAGCTGTTATTTTCAAACGACGAACAGCAATTGAAACCAAATAAATCTAAAATAAAAACAGCAATGGAAACCAAAAAATCTAAAATAAAAACATGTCAATTTTCAGATAATAGATCAATATACGGCTGCATTAATAATACAGAATGCTACAGAACAAAAAAGTTGGTATCAGTGCATGGTGGACAAGCAGGGCATTGGATTATCCCAACTTCATGTTGGTAAGTTGTCAAATGTCAAGATTTGCCTCTGAATATTATATTTTAATTTGAGTACATATGTATAGCTAATATGCCTTTCTTTTCCTCTACAACAGGAAAATCGCCACAAAATGTTACAGATTTTTCCTGCATAGTCTATGATTACGAATATATGCAATGCAGTTTTACGAGACCAGAGAACATGCTCATGACCGAGTATGAACTGGAGTACAGATTTGCTAATGATGTAAGTAGCCGTTCGTGACAACCATGAATGCCACAGAGTTAAGCAAAAAAACTTTATTTTTCAGAACTCCAAACACAAATGCAAACTTTCCGAAGACCCGGAACAGTTTCAAAAATTGCACTGCAACATCACAAATTACCTACCAATTAGAGACAAATACCTTTTCACTTTGATTGGCAATAATGCTGGCGGCAGAAAGGCCCAAAAATTTGTTATCAATAATCACAAAATAGGTACTCATGCAATTGTGCTTAGCATAGCTCCTTGAATCTTCCTTAATGTTGTGTTTGTTTTTTTTCTTCTAGTAATACCATCACCACTAGAACTGCGTGTACAGAACATCACGAGTAACAGTGCTACGCTTACATGGGAAAAAATCAAATTCAGCTACTATCGCAAGGGTTTATTATATGAAATTAGAATTCCCGAAGCCAACTGGATACGAACTGGCACAATGGTACACCCCGAAGACTCCGTTATCGTTAATAATTTGTATTCGTACTGGACATACCACGTAGAGATTCGTGTGAAATCTAAGATTGTCGATGCACAGAATGACCGGTTCTGGAGTAAAACATCCACGCGAACTTTTAGCACCAAAACAAAACGGCCCGACAAGGCTCCCGATACACCATGCGGAAGTTTTTACATCGACAGCACTGAGACACAGCTGCGCCTCTACTGGGGTCATCTGCCCGAGTTCGAACATTGCGGCCCTGGCTTTCATTATCTAGTCAATGAAATCGATTCAGATGGTCTTGTAATGTAAATGAAGTTTTTTGCAGAGCGGGAACTTTCTCTAAATGTCCTTTTATCCCTTACAGACAAAGTACAGTTGTTAATGACACCACCTTGTCTTTGCCCTGGAAAAATGTAAGCATGCAGCGTTTCAGCATCAGGTCGGCCAACGATATTGGTCCGAGTGTTGAGGACAACGTCATCAATGTCTATCGCAGCGGCAGCCCTCAGTATGAGCTAAACGAGAACAATATTGCCAAAGTTTATCACAACAGCAGCTATACACTATCCTGGTCTCCGCCGGCAAATCTCAACGAATTGGTCAACTACACAGTATTTTGGTGTTTGCCGAAAATTGAATTACCAAATCAATGCAAGGTAAGTGATGTTTAAAGCCCTAATTTCGAAAATCAAAACTAAGTCATGCAATTATACTCGTCTAGGGTCCCATCTCCTACAAGTATTTGGACAAGTACACAACCAACTTTACCACGGAGCCCAAAGATCGCAGTTTAAATTTGGCCATATCTGCCAATTATCCACACTACAATAAAGGCATGCAGTGGGCTCGCTGTTCAGCCGAAGTATCCAGTGAACTTATGAAAGTCGAACTGGAAGTTACAGCTATTAACGATAGTTCCGTGTTGGTGAAATGGAACTCGGGCAGCGTGTGTTCTTCAATCCTGAAAGGTTACAATTTGACATATTGTCAAGTTTCGGATGAGAGAAAATGTATCAGCCCCCAACACACAATTCAACTTTTCCGTGAATACCGCAACTATACCATACAAAGGCTGTCCCCATATACCACAGTCTGCATCACAATGTTCATGTTCTCGCCGAGCAATCAGGGACCTGTCAGCGAATACACATGCGTGCGCACCAAAGCAAGCGGTAAGCCGAGAGCAAAAAATTATACGTTTTTTTTTTTTAATATTGGTCTAAATCTATACATTTATGTTTATTCTTATCAGCTCCATCGCCACCAAAGAACGTTTTAGTAAATCGGACAACAGTGACAAGTAAATCGGCAAAAATTGAATGGAGTCCACCAGATGTTCTCAATGGCATATTGACTGGTTATAAAGTATATTGGTAAGTTTGGTGTCTTTGTTTACACAATCTCATACATTTGATGTAAAACCAAATTCATGAGTCTATAACTACAGTTTTACATATATAATTATTGTTGGTTACATTACACAATTTAAAATTCGGTATAGATTTAATTTAAAAAAATCAATAGGCGAATTTTTAAAATTAAATGAAAACATGTTTCTTGCAAGTGTTCGGTATAATATATTCAAATAGTCGACATATCCAATTTTGAAATAACAAAAATAAAAAAGACTTGATAAAATTGTATACAGGGTGAGATGAAAAACTGCAACAAAGCCAAACGCCATAATTTTTAAAATTTTATTAAATGAAAGCAAACAATTTTGGAAATAGCATCAAATTTTAGAATAAGTTTAGATTTGTTCGAATTAGTCACCTTTCCACAAATTATGGCCGAATGTTGCTCTGCGGTATTTTGGCCCATTCCCGGCGAAGCGCTTGCTTGAGGTGATCGACACTTTGGTATTTTTTAATGCCAACCTTGCTTTCCAAAATAATCCAGACACAATAGTCCAACAGATTGGTATCCGGAGATTTTGATGGCCATTGTGCACTGGAAATGAAGTGAGGAACCTCATTTTGTAACCATTCTTGGGTGGCGCGTGCTGAGTGCGATGGTGCTGAGTCCTGTTGGAATGTCCAAGGTCTGAAGCCAAAATGTTTGCGTGCCTAAGGCTTCAATACACCACGCTTTAATACATTTTCGCGATAATATTCGGCATTTATACTGATGCCACGGTCGATTATGGCGGACCACACCATCGCCATGAGTTCTGGTGGCCAACCGAAGGTACACATTTTAAGCTGACTTCTTTGGCAAGTAAACACGATCATTTTGTTTGCTTACAAACTGCTGGACAACAAATGTTTTTTCATCGGAGAAAACTAAGTTCGGCAGATCACCACTTTCGGCCAAGCGAAGTAACTCTTTAGCTCTTTTGAGTCTATTTTATTTCTGTTGCGGTGTATGTTCTTGCACTTTTTGAAATTTCAATGGCTTTACCCCGAGCTCATTTTTCAATATTTGCCGAATGGGATATTGCGATATATTCAGCTCACGAGCCATAGCTTTTTTTCTGGAAAATTCGGCGTTTGTACGCTTGTAAACAATATAATGACCTGTCACTGGAATAAATTTAACAGCTGTCGGGCGAGTGGCTTAGAAATGACAGTCTGAAGTTGGTTGCAGTTTTTTTCATCTCGGCGTTATTTTTAAACATATTAATAATAGAATATATGAACAGAAAGAAACTAGCACCATTGTATGGCATGGCTATAACTCAAAAAAAAAAAAAAAACTTAAGGGAAAAATAAGATTTTTGCATTCTTGTTATATATTTTATTCTTATATAAATATTTTATACAAATATATTATAACATGATCATCTTCATTAGTATAGATATGGATTACAACATAATTTCTCTTTAATCTAGGCGAAAAAAGACATACAAACCATTTGAAACCGCTACAATCGACATTAATCAAACCTCTTTCGAGCTGACAGGTCTTAGTAGTTTCTCTGACTATGAAGTCTACGTCACAGCACATACAGTCGAAGAGTCGGAACCCAGCAGATCAGTTTTTATACAAACATTAATCGGAAGTATGCATTGAATTGAAACTTTGTTTGAAATGGATTTATTAGTTTATTGTTTTACAGTTCCATCCAGCCCCCGAAATATCAGTATTTCGGACTACGAGCCCGTTATCCATTGGGAACAGCCCGATGTGCCATCTGGTCAACATGTATTCTATGTTGTGGCGTTGATACATCGCTATACTGAAAATGAGTCTGTTTATGAACGTGTTTCGGTCGTAAGGGGACGCAGTTGCCGGTTCCAAGTGCCAGAGTGCACGTCATCTAAAATGTCTTACGCCCTGGAAGTGCGAGCCGTCAATGTCGGCAAACAAAACGAAATTGATAGGGAAATAAAATCAATGAACAAAGACGTAATATTAGCTGGGGCCAAAATTGATCCAAGCTTTTGTAAGCCAGACAGTGAAAAGGAGAATTACAATTATGAGTTGCTGGTCGAGGGAGACACAAGGTCATACTTTGCGTCTCCCTGGATAGATGCTCGGCACTCGTATTACTGCTCGCCCGACACAAAGGCTTCGCTATATGCAGTAGCCTTTGTTATTTTAATTGCTTTTGCAACTTACCTTTGTTATTGGGTACGCAACAAATACTACAAAATGAAAAATATTAAGGTTATTTTACCAGAGGGTCTAGTGGATCAAGAGTCCAATTACAAATTGGCCGGAAGTACCCTTCCCAAAAACTGCGCTCTGGATCCAGGTGCAAAGAAAGAATTTCACTCGGATATTTCGCGTAGTAATGATTGTCTCGTTGCATTCGAGCACAAGGACAACCTCAACTTAATTTCAAATTTCCATAATCGGTCACCAAATCCCTTGTCATCGCTCTCATCGTCGAGCAGTTCAAAGGATCATCACAACGATGACAACATGGGCGAGCATCCATCCCTTGAAACCACAAACGAAGAACTAAGCTCTAATTCAAGTGCTAGTTCGCATTCCAATTTGAACTATCATAGTCATCATCAAATACCAAAACTGTCAGAGATTGATAGCAAAAATACAACATTGGACGTTGCCTCAGTGGAACAACTGCAAGATGAAATGAATAGCGACGAGATCGAATATAATGACGAAGACATTGAGCCCACCTTAAACAATAGTGGTTATGTAACGCACAACACCCAGCTGTTGGCTTCTCTTCTGAATACAGCGGAAAGACCAGTTCCACCATCATTTCACACACCATTTCCAGCCATGACCACCGACGGTTACATTCAGCCGAGTGCTGCAAAACAATTGGTAAGTTTCATAGTATCATTTGTTTAACACACCACAATTCACATTTTTTGGCTCATAAAAAGCACTGTTTAAGAATTGTATCAATTTCCTTTTTTAAATCGCTACAGCAGCGACTTTGTCTTTTTTATGGTAGCGGTTGTAGCGATTTATACGTATCATTGTTTATTTTCATCACTGTTGGACAACAAGGCTGCTTTGAAAAAATATATGTTAGTTTATCAGAATTGTGATTTGACTTCTTCAAATTTCAAATCACAATTATGTATTTTAATAGCAAACTTATTGAAGAGATTGGCTTACTGGCCGACCTTATATAGGCCTTGAAATGAAATAATATATAGGAATAAAATAAATGAGTTTGGAAATAAACTGAGAAACGTAGGTACATGTGTGGTCTAGATTTGTTCTTTAAGGGAAGAATTTTTGATTAAGTCCTAGTTTGTTTTATGCTAAAGCCGTTTTAAAAAAGATTAAAATATTTCCAAATAAATTAGTTGAATTCTTAAATATTTATGATTTTTTCCTCTTTCTAACGATTGATTATTTCCGTTGTTTATTTTTTTTTTTGCAATTTTCCATAGTGTTTTTGGTTTAAGTCAATAGAGATTTGTGGTGTTTTTTATCAACTTATCTGTAGCGATTTTTACGACGGAACAGTTATGATTTTCAATTTGCAAAAAAAAATTGGTTAAAAAACTTATTTTTTTAAAAAATTCTTTTTACAGTTTCAACCTCAAATACATCATCCACCTCCACCAACATCACAAAATGGTTACACATGCATAGAAGCACTTAGCAAGATGACCACTATGCCTGACAATGGAACGGTACAAAATGTGACGTCGCCCACCAACACTGCATTGCCGCATTCGCAGAATTTTCCAACAAACAGTGGGCCAGCACAAACATCACCAGTCATCACAGATCTGGAGGACATAGACCTTCGTAGCAAAGACATACGCTCGCCAAATGCAGCAACTGCAGGAACAGCGGTTCTCCAACAACCAAATAATAACAACAATACCATTTACGGTTATGTAACACAACAACAATTGGCGAACTTTGGCACCAACGTTGCACTGGCGAAGGAATTAAATACTTAATTTCATTGGACACAATGTCCTACTACGGTCCAAGTCATAGGTCATGCTCCTCGCTAGGATAGGAGCAAGTAATGAATGTGCGTTTTTGCATAGGCAACAACTTATCTAACTTCTCGAATTTGAAATTCATTGTGCTAGTTACCTGTCGATTCAAGACAATTTGTTGTTATTATTAAATTGACTGTTTAAACAATTGTTGTTTCATCCTATTATCCTTAGATATAATATTTAAACAAAAATTCATATTGACTTTTTTAGGTGTTATCCCAGAATAAGAAAAGTCCTTCGACGCATGATACAATCAGTTACAAGGAATGCCTAGTAATCACCTGCTGAATACAAGGTGTACTTCTGTTGGAACACATACGTAGTTTTTGTATGTGAATGTATTGTTTCGAATAATATGGGAATTTAATTTTAATGTTTATACCCTACAACACTATGTGTTGGGGGTATTATAAGTTTGATTGGGCCAGAATTTATGTAACACCTCGAAATATTGGTTTCCCATATAGGAAAGTATATATGGATCTTCCTAGCTCGCCGAGCTGAGTCGATCTAGCTATGTATGTCCGTCCGTCCGTCTGTCCGTCTGTCCATGTTAATTTGTAATCACTCTACAGGTCGCAATTATGGTCCGATCTTCACGAAATTTAGAATGGAGGTGGGGTTAGGGTCAGAATAGAAGCCTATTTCTTTTGGAGATGATCGCTAAATGTTTAGGGGTTGAAATGGACCAAATACTGAAAAAATATCGGATTTTGCAATAGCTATACAGGTCGCAATTATAGACCAATCGACGCTAGAATTTAGGGCGGGTAAGAAGCCTACCAATTTCGGTGGTCATCGGATAATATTTAGCGGGTAAAATAGACCATATCTTTTGTGTTGAAAAAATTCAACATTTTTCATTAAACCGGGAATATTTTAAATCCCGGCGAAATCACGAAGCCATGACAAGGTTACTTCTGACCTTTACATTGATGTTAACATCCATCAAATCGGATATATTGCAAAATATGTGCGATATATATGTCTATCAAAGAAGATATGCTTGAAAGATCTCTTATATGTCGAGAACGGCTGAACTGATTTCGACAGTTCTCATTAATTCAGAATGGCCTCTTGGCAGGAAACATAAAACGTCTAAAAAATCGCATAAAAATATCTTTCTAAAGATGAAAATATTGATTTTGTAAAATTTTCTCATATTTTTTCAATTTTGTCATATTTTTGGCATATTTTCATTTTGAATTAAACATTTGGTAATATTTCTACAGCTAACAAAACTAAGTAGTTAGGATATCAGGATATCATATACAGATCGCATTTATGACCAGATCCTTACGAAATTTTGCGTGGGTATAAGATGAAGGTCAGAATTGAAGCCTATTCTTTTTTGGAGATGATCGCAATATATCTAGGGGTTGAAATGGACCAAAAAACTGCAAAATTGTCAGCAGGTAGTAATTATCTCCCGATCCTCACGCAAATTTGAATTGGGGTTACCGGACATTGCAAAAGCCAAGCAGTTTTGGATGGCCATCCAAAAATATTCAATGTGCGAAATAGTTTGCCAACTTTTGTAGACAAAATACGAAAATGTCCATTCCAGTGTCTTTGTAGAATTCACAAATACAGGAAAGAAGCACTTCTGACTATTTCGTTAACGCTGATTTCGTGGAAGAATATAGTCAAATGTCTGTATCTCATATAGATGCGTTTCAGTCAAAAACCAATAATAAATATTAATCTTTTGCCACTTCTGAGAGATTATAGGTCTTTGGGAAATATTGGTTCCAGATCTAAGAAGACCATTTACGTACAACATCTACCAATAAATTGGAAATGAGGAAATTCGTTTAAGTTGCAATTAATCGAAAATTAGAGGACGAAACCTGATGGTTTCTTTTTTATTTGTCACAATATTTTGTGGAATTCTTTCGAGTATCTCGCCTATATAAACTGTATGGTTTATTATAGTGTTGTAGGGTATTCAACGGTCGGCCCCGCTCGACTGTAGCCTTTGCTTACTTGTTTTAAGATCTATTCAGTTTAAAATTCGTTTTTTTTTTTGGAAATACTTGTTTTAGTTTTGAAATATAACAATATTACGAACCCGTTATTGTGAAAATCCCCTGATGTTCCCTTCGTTTTCGTGATTTTGCCCTAAATTAAAAAAGTGTCATATAAACAAAATAAATTGTTACTTTTGTTGTGAGGATTGTTGGGATTAGCATGACTCTGTTTTCAACCTGTCCTATTTTGTATATGCTTGTATCATGCTTCGATCCATTTGTGGCCAACATATACATATATTTTTTGATTAATAAGTAAATATTGTGTACATAACATAGAAATATATCGTATTAAGGATAGGGCACTATATTTTATATGATGTATTTATTTTTCATTGATTCTCACAAATAAATTTTCGGAGCACACATACACCCACACACACACACCTTAAGCAGTCAATATCTAGTTCGATACTCATCACAACTTTGCCATTAATGTTAATTGTTAAAATATTTTACGACACAATATAATTGTGCTCAATATACAAAAATTATACAAAATACATATATCTATATATACAACCATGAAAATATGCACATAGGATTTATTTATAGTTAGATTTACACACACACGTACAATATTTTAAGACAATTCTTTTAAAAACTCGATATACATGGGTTAGCAGTGACATAGACCATTGGCCAAGGTGGACCTGGGGCAAGAGCAAGTGTGCCGTTTAGAGTCTGCCAGGGGACCATAAAGCCAAGCCCTTGATAGGGTAAATATCGCTGCATAACTTCAGCCTCACGAAAATATAGGCAAATTGAATGCCGCTCGTAATAATGATTTCTAAATTCAAAAAGTTCACATCTTCGAAACTATTGGCGTATATCTCGTCGGTGCAGGTGATTTATCATGACATATTTTGTGCATTTTCACCTATTCCGGATGCTTTGACATGGCATTTTCGTTTCTGCGACATATTTGAAATAAATAAGAAAAAGAGGATCTTTAAAGTCACTATATTAGTACTGATGACAGACAAATGCCTCGGTATCAAAGAAATTACAAAAAAAAAAAAATGGCCAAATTAGTTGTTTTTTTACAATTGATTGAAATATAAACCAATTTAATTCAATGCGTTAAACTAACAACGTAAATAAGGAAATGTGAAGGAGTCGAGATGTTTTCGATGAGAAGTTCAGTTGTTTCAATAAATATGAGAAATTATGACATCACATGGAACCACTTTCATTAAATTTAGCAGGGTCTTTTATAAGTGTTGATCAATGTCTTTTTTGTGCCACTCAACTTAAAATAATAAAGATATAAATATTTTTTTTTAGTTACTGTGAAAGCTATTAAACAAAGTATTTATATACATATAGAAGAGCATGGGGAACAGTTGCCAAATATCTTTTGTTTTAAAAAAATATTGTTGCAGTTTTTAGCATTTAAAAAATTGTTCACCCTGCAAATGTGTAAGATGGAACACAATTCAGTTTTTAAAACTACACTACTTTTACTGATGCTCACAAGGGTGGGCACTGTGAAGTCAAATTACAAGGGCTGGTATGCCGTAATATATTGATCAACCAAAATTTTTAAAGTGCGTTAAGGATTGGCTGGAATATTGATTCTGAAAATGTTCTTTTATGTTTCTCTACCTATTTTTATAGGTGTTCGTGCACAGTTTCTAGCGAAAAATTGCAACTGCAAATTCATTAGAAGAGATTCAAGGCTGAGAGATTGTTATTTTATTAAAAAAGCCAATTACAAGCTCAACGAATGAACATTTCGCTGAAGTTTTGAAAAAGAAATCGATTATTATTATTCCAATAAATACGGCAAATACATAATTTAAGATATAAAAATCTACCATTGTAAATTGCAAAAAGACTTAATATACACATGTATTTTATTTGATACAAAACAAACAATATACTCTTGTAAATAATAATATTATCCTCCAATACCGGCTGACTTTCAAAATGTGTCAAACAAAGTCTGTCTCCGACTGTACAACTAAACAACAATATCTCTAAAACCAACATTTATTTGGTGCTAAAACCGTTCATTGTTTTAAGTTCGTCAACATAAAATACAAAGCTACAAGGACTACGCGATTTATTTCTTAATAGGCGTTTTCAGATGGTATACCTTGCATTTTGTGTAATTCAACATAATGGTCCTGACATTTTGAAATCAGCCACTTACCCATAATTATTTTCCGTGTGCATAATATACGACGCTGAAAAACTTATTTATGGAAATACATACACACCTAAATACCTATTTATGTTATTGAAATTAAAGAATTTTATAAATAAAATTTTAAATTTTACAAATAAACAAAATGGAATTTTAACATACTGTATAATGTTTTTTGACTACATTTTGATTCGAAACGCAGATGTTGCCGACAAGTTTTTCTAGTGGTAAGTACAGGTGTTGTTTACTACCTCAGCGACTGCATAAGTATGAATGCTATAAAGACCCGCTTGATAGGCTTTATGATCTAGGCGCTCTCTTAGATCATACATGATCAAATGAAGACGATTATCGGGAGATGGTCTGAGCCAAGAGAAATGACGGGTTCCCAAATCACGTCATTTATCAGACCGGGTGACACAATGGTTAAATCTGGCGAACTGTGACACTATCTTCTTATTCGGGTGGGGGCATCCTCGTTTACCGTGCAAAATGTGAAGCAGTCAATATGCTCTGTCAACGCTGATCCCTTCTGGTCATTACCTAGGACGGAATGCCACAACTCATGGTGGGCATTGAAATCCCCTAGTACTAGGCGGTAATTGCCTTGCCTCGGCAGTTCCACACTTGACTGCTACCCACATACATTCCATGTATGAGTCACTAGAGACCAGCTCAAGCGAACAGGAACGCTAATCCCCCACTTCCACTTCTGGTGCGATCTTTCCTCAATACGTTGTAACCATTTCAACGTTGTAAGCTACAATTTTCATTGAGCTTGGTTTCCTGCACCGCTGCGATCTTAACATTCCTCCGATTCATAAAATCCACTATCTCATCAATTTTACCTCGGAGTCCCTTGCAATTGAATTGCAAGAATGATGCACTGTCCGGAATTTGAACAGCAACATGTGGCGTTAGGTGCTGCGGTGAAGGTTGCTGTTCTGGAGACTGCGGGGGAGTCCTATACTCCGACGACGACTCAGAAGTTGACGACGAGGTCGTGGGCTCACTGGGAACTATGTTGGTACAGCACGATGCAACATCGCTCTAGTCTCGCAACCGGGTTAAACCGGAACAATTCCTAAAATGCACCCATCCTCCGCATCTATTACATCGCACCGAGACTGGTCTGTGGTGGATGATGTTTTGGCAAGGCGTGCAGAACCATGGTCCGGGGTTTTCCTCAATCCTGGCACGGACCAAAAGAATCCGGAGCAAGCATTCCGGGATGTGCTGCTCCCAATAAAGAAAAATAAACAAACACGAACATGTATACAGCTGAATTAGAGCCTGACTAAGGCAACGGTTTTTAAAATCAATGATTAGAAGAAACGTACACAGCCAGTTTTGCCATTGAATTGAAATACTCAACAGTTTGGATCACATGGAAAATCAGGCATTAAATTTGTTCATTTTTCGCGCTTTTAAACCCTATTAAAAATTTTCAAATAATAAACTTGTTGCATATAATTTTGAATAATTCTGAACCTATGTCCACGGTTTAGGTCTGTAACTCCACCATACTCATGTTAGATCCAACAAAGTATATATATTCTTTATCAGCGTAAAATTCTAGGTCAATTTAGCGATGTCCGTCTGTCTGTTGTAATCATGCTATCTTGGAACGATTTGAGCTGAAAGGCTCAACTTTTGCACACATGTGTATTTTGCCAGTAGGCAAGTTGAGTTCATAAATGGGCCCTGTTGGTTCAAGTATTCGTGCATATAACGGTACCAATATTTTGATGATTTTAGCGACATTATTTAATTTAATTTGTGTCCCCTGCACAACAAGACAAAGACTTATAAATTACAGTACATAGTACATATCCGGCTCAATTCTGATGTATATAGGGTTTGAATTGAAATTGTTAAGTTACGTTTAAATTAAGTTAAAAAGTTTACACCACAAAAGGTTACAAAAAGTTAAAAAAAATGAAAAAACAGTATTTTACTATAATATTATGAAGATGGAAATGCGTTGCTGATGCCCAGTAAGTGATGTGGAAGAGCATTCCAAAGACGTATGGTGTCGATATAAAGCTGTCACTCCGGGACCAGACTACGTCGTCTCAGTGGCATTTTAGTCCTTCCTCTGCTGGATCTAGCAAATTTTAATCTTTGAAAGATGTATTTAGGTTTTTGGTTAATGATGATTTTGTGTAGACATTGTCATGACTTCATGTTAAGAATAGAACTCAAACCACAGAGGGGAATTGTGTATTGTGAGACAAGTTGCGACCTTCGCAAGCTAAAGACGTATCGAATGATGCTGTTAAAAGCTACTTCCAATTTTCGTAAACTCATTGCATCACAATGTGCAAAAAGTTCGCAACCATAAAGCAATCTACGAACCAGAATGGCTTTAGCAAGAAGCAAACGTACATTAAGTGGCATAAGTACGCAACTTTCCAAAAGTCTGAATATTACTATTTTACACTGGAAACTATTTGTACCCTTTCGTTGTTGACAAATATGTTAATGTTTTGCAATCTTTTTTATGGATTATAATACATTTAGATTTTTCGGGGTTTAACAACAAGGCGCTTGCCGTGGCTCATTTGAATTGACTGAATAATATCCGTAAAATGACTACTTAGATAAATGAGTATGATTGAGTAGGCTTGATCACACTTAGTGTAGATACAATCATGGTACAATAAGGAGGTAGAGCAGCTTCATAAAACTACAGAAATACAGCCCTGAGGCTATGCCCGCTTCCTATCAGAATTATTCAAAATTATGGACAACAAGTTGTTTTTATTTATTTGATATTTTTTTGTTAATTTCTAAAGCGAGTCAAATAGCATGAAAAGTGAATAAAATGCCTGGATGTTCTTTCAAGAATATGATCCTAAGTGTTCAATCTTTCAATTTCATGGCAAATCCGGTTGATATCATTAATGCGCGCCCCGCAATCTAAGTTTCTTCCAATCATTGATTTTGAAAATATTTTGTATTTATTTTTCAAAACAACAAATACATACACAAAATTGGCAGAAGTCGGGCACACTTAGAATAAAATTGTAATCAGCTGGGAGTTCTACCTAACCCCCCATCCATTGCAGCTGAAGAACGTCGGCTGCCTAGGCAAACCAGGGTAGTTTTGGCCCAACTACGTTCAGGATGGTGCAGCCGTCTCAATTCGTATTGGACACGAATTGATGAGGATGTGCGGAACGCCTGCCCAGCGTGCGATACAGGCCCGCACAACACGCTGCACTTGTTTAATTGTCCAGCCAAACCTACCCAACTCCGTCCAGAGGATTTATGGCTACAGCCCATAAAGGTAGCAGAATTCCTAAACCTGGACATTGAGGAAGAACCGGGATAGTCAGAAAAACAACGGAACATGTAAAACGGCTACAACAACCTAACCTTTTCATTGTACCATGGATACAATCAATCTCAATGGGTCAGTTAGGTGTAACGTGTTTATTCGAGTTGCTCAAGCGAAATGAAAAAGTTGTGAGCAAACTTGAATTGATCGAAGCTCTGTGTTCCCACGAGTGATTTGTTTACGAACTTACATGTAATAAACAGGCAATTTTTGACGTATTTCTAAAAATCAAAATCGTTATTTTTAATAAAGAAACACGTCAACGATATTATTTAAGTGAGAAGAGAAAGTCAACCGAATGGTTTGGCTGTTGATTTAATTCTTAGTATCCGGCTCGAAGGACCAAATGTTTAACCGAAAAGAGAAAGTCAACCGAATGGTTTAGCTGTTGATTCAATTCTCGATTCGGCTCGAAGAATCAAATGTAGGGGGCGCTTTGCTAGGGTGTTATTTAAATTCTGATTTTATTTCAAAAATATTTTTCTTAAGTGCTACAAAAACTTATCTAACTTAACCTAATCACAGCCACACAATTATTCTTATCTATTATTAGATTTAAAAGGAAACACTACATGGCTGCGAGTCCCTACGTTCAAGTGATCTTGGCTACCACTGGCGCACCGATATCTGTGTGAGTCGGTGTACGTTATGACCTTTATTACCCTACACATTATCGTATGCGACAGCGCACAAGAACACTGAATTGTACACATGTGATGGACCACTTGGAAACTGACAATTTTGAAATATTTATTTTTATAACCTCCACCATACTATGGAGGGTATATTAATTTTGTCATTCCGTTTGTAACTCCTCGAAATACTCGTGTCACGTCTTCGTATAGCCCCCATATAACGGTACCCTCTATATTCGGTATTTTGATGATTTAAGCTACATTATAAACAGATTTTTCTTCAAGTTTCGCATTTAAATATTGTGTTAACTTATGACAAAAGTTGCCAATGCAGGTCCACGTCGTCATATAGGCATTCGGTATTTTTAATATTTTAACAGAATTTTTAAAGGATTTTTTTTTTGGAAATGGCCAAATATGTACCAAATGGTGGAGGGTATTAAAATTTCGGCCCGGTCGAACTTACAGCTTTTTTACTTGTTAATGGTTAGATTTTCCCAGCACCTCAGCCGCACTCAAAAGTATGTACAAAATATTTTGTACAGATATTTAATAAACAAAAACTGTTTAAATATATTTTATTTTACAATATTGGCCAAGACTTTCCACACAAAATTTGGACCTTTTCGTTTGCCAGTTTCTACTTGCAACGCCTTCGGTTGCACTATCACAATATTCTGCCCCAATTGGATTGAATAGTTGAGTAAATAATTACGCTAAGCGAACTCGATGGAAAGAAAACATTAACTCTTGTGATTGTTCATTCCAATTCGCGTGTTCGATCTACTCACGATGCTTGAACACATCATACGCTCGCAAGCACTCATGTTTGATTGTGAGTGAAGTGATTCAAACTGATACGATACGGAGACGATAACGACGAAAACAAACGACTGCATCAACAAAAATCATGTAAGAAACCGAGTATCGTTGCAGCCCTCTGATATGCACTCGACTGTGAACCAATTGTGTAGGATGATCATTGGAATACATGAAAAAAGTAAGGGCCTAATAATGGAACTTTGACGGACTACTTTATCCACTACCAGCGGTCGGAATATTTTTGTTCTGGAATATAGTGATTGTAAACGATTGGTGAGATAAGAAAAAAATAATTTTGTTGATAAGGCAGAAAAACCAAATATTTCCGGAGTTTAAAACACAGATTTTGATGATCTACTGTATCGAAATCTTCCGAGTGGTCAAAGAGAACCAGAAAACAAACCTTGTTGTCATCAACCTCATTTCTAATTGACTCCTAGACATATATTAAAGCAGTAATACAGCTGTGGTCTGTACGGAAACAAGACTATGCGTCAGTTAGCAGAGACTCACGATGGAGATAGTCAGTTATTTGTTTATGAAAAATTTTGGAGAGGTAACACAATATTGCAATGGGGCGATATTCGGGATTTGATTTATCAACAGGAACAATCTTGACATGTTTCCATACTGTTGGAAAAGCATTTGTGGTTATAATGTTATTGAAAAAAAGTTAGGTATGGTATTAAACTAGGAAGAAGAATCTTAAAAAATCTGGGATCTATTCCATTGGGCCAACAACGTTGGATTTAATTTTATCAAAACATTTTAGAATTTCCATCACTTTTAAGAGTTTTTTCACCGAAATTGTTTCATATAACGGTACCTCCCGATATTCGGTATATTGAAACATAATTCAACGGAATTGTTGAATTAAGATCCACAGGTCCACGTCTTCGTATAGCCCCCATACGGGTTTTTTTATTTATTTATTATTTTTTGAAAACTTTCAAGTTCTTTCCAAATGGTGGAGGGTATTAAAAGTTCCCCCCGCCCGAACTTAGCTGATTTTTTACTTGTTTTTTTTTTTCTTGTAATTATTACAATAAAGATTGTACCTATACAGGTATTTTTTTTTTTTGAAAAATTTTCAAATTTATCGTACCTTGTATTCGCCACACCATGATCGAAACAACGCATTGAGTTTTCAAAATCATAATATGCTTTTCTTCGCCTTTAAATTGTGTATATTAAGACCAATCTAATAAGGAATTCAATGTTGCTATGAAATAGTTTTCTCAGCAGAATAAAAAAATATTTTTCTTAAGTGCTACAAAAACGTATCTAACTTAACCTAATCGCAGCCACACAATTATTCTTATCTATTATTAGATTTAAAAGGAAACACTACATGGCTGCGAGTCCCTACGTTCAAGTGATCTTGGCTACCACTGGCGCACCGATATCTGTGTGAGTCGGTGTACGTTATGACCTTTATTACCCTACACATTAATAAGGAATTCAATGTTGCTATGAAATAGTTTTCTCAGCAGAATAAAAACAATGTCAACAAAATTGCGTGATAATCTCTACGCCCTACACCACTAGGAGGAGTGGGTTACGCCTAGATGGTCCTCTTCGAAGGGTCCATGAAACCTTCATTGGTAATGGAATTGGGATTTCGGATCTGTTTAGAACAGTGTTTACTGAATTGCGAACCATCTAACAAAAAATTAAAAAATTGCGACTGACAGTGTCTACAGATGAGTGAACATTTTTTTATAATAAAGAGGATAGAGGAGCAACCTAGGGCAGATGAGACATATTTGTTAAACAGGGATCTTTTTAAAACTTATCATATTTAATAAGGTACGAAAATTTGGTAAGCTAATCTTCGGGACATTAGAAATAAACAATAGATTACGGGATGTAACGGGAGTTAGATTACGGGATGTAATCTTTACTCGGACTAATAAGCAAGTGCAGCATGTTTGCTTGTCACATGCGAGTTTATGACCTCCTCCTAAGATTTATGACGACATGGTGCATAGACATGTGTACAATTAGTATATATCTATATATTTATCAACTAAATTAGTGCAGAACAACCACTCATTAAGGATTGGTGTCTATGAAACTAAGGATGCCCAATTACACTCGTTTTGGCTGCTTAAAAATAACAACTTATTTCAATGGGAGGCATACATTTGTCGTCATTAAGGATTCAGCATTAATTTCCATATTAGTAGCATTCAGTAGCAGGAAATTTCGTACATCCAATTTTTGTCGATACTATATTTTTATATTGAACATAGCCGAAAATCTGGCCTCGCATAGACACGAAGTAGAAACGGGGAGAGAGCTTTGATAGCTTTATGAAACAGGCAAAGATACTTCCCAGCAACCGAGAGCCAGCATTTCGTTTATTGATTGCGATTGAACGTATTTTTCAGTGGTATCTTCTGATATCTTCGCTAGCTTTTTTCGACATATTAGTTGGTAGTTGGTCCAGAAATGAGTTAGATATCGAATTCGACTTTGCGAACTCTTTTTGATTTCTTCCCCGAAATTACTGTCAATGTTACTTCTTAAGAGTGATAAATGCACGGCAATTGCAACTATACCACAAAAGTAGGTTTTCATGAACGCTTGAAATTTGTTCTGAACTGTAATGTACTTAAAAAAATTTGATTCGCTTGAACCTTGCAAATACAAGTTAAGTTCGCTTAACATGAAAATGTTCAATATCTCCGGGGTTTCCTTCTAAGGATATTAAAACTTTGTGCCATAGTTCCACTAACCGCCTTTTCCTGGATAACCAACGTATCTCGGTGTAGAGAACGAGAGATGAAGATGTCTTTTAAATTCATAACAAATTAATTTACACGTGACGCAACCTTCAATTCTTATATATGGAACAGAGTCCAACAAGTAATATAAAATTTATAATATCGAATTTATTTTTCTACATATTTATATTTATTCATGATCTTAATTTAAAAAATAAAAATTAAATTTTGTCACGATCATTTTTGCATCTCTCCACATACAAATTTGGTAATTTTAGGACGAATGTACTTTACAATACATACATATTAAATCAAAGACAGATATTATGGAAGTGTGTTTTTACAAAGACTGTAAAATTGGAGACAATACAAAATTATCTTAAAAGGTAAGAATTGCGTTGAATGACGAGGTTATTCATCTTGTTGTAATTACTTAAAATACCGATACATTATTGTTCGGGTTCCACTTAATAGGGTCGAGATCGGTTGTTTCCAGGGCTATTTCCCCGCATGGGACCTCCACCTCCACTATTTCCGCCAAAGTCTCGTCGACCGCCTCGATCACCCCCAGGTCCGCCGCCGCGACCGCCTCCGAAGCGGTTTCCACCACCGTAACCGCCACCTCCTCCGCCACGGTTATCTCTGTTGTAACCACCGCCTCCGCCGCCGCCACCACCGTATCCACCACCTCCACGACCACCACCAGCGTTGTTACCTCCATCGTCATCGCCTTTGGGTGTTTTACATCTATTACATTCGTTACGCCAGGCGAAATTGGTATTGTTACAGCTGCTACATCTCCAATCGCCTTCGCGGGGAGCAACATTGTTGTTGCCACCGCCGCCGCCACCACCGCCAGGGCCACCCATTCTGGGGCGACCACCTCGATCTCCACCAGGACCGCGGTCGCCACCTCCACCGCCACGACCCGAGTCGTAATCGCCAGAGCCGCCACCACGATCAAAGCGACTGCCTCCACGGTCACGATCACCACCGCCGAAGCCGCCACCACCGCCTCCACGGCCTCGACCTCCACCACCGCCACCTCCGCGGCCTCCACCACCTTTATTCCAATTATTTTGACGCTGTGCTAGTGAAACTTTAATAATGCAGCCGTTAAAATCACGACCATCAAACCAAGCAATGGCCGATTGAGCAGCGTTTATGTCATCGTAAGTAACCGTGGCTTCGCCCTTAGACACGCCAGTTTCTTTGTTACGATACAACCAAATCTTTGGTTTCATGGTACGTTTATCTTTCTGCCAATAATAACGAAAAACAGAAATGAATACCTTTTCAAAAATGTGCATATTTCTGTTCAGTTTACCTTAATGATACCGATTGCCCCAAAGTGAGTTTCAATGTCCAACTCAGTTGCTGACGGGTCCATGCCAGACACAAAGATGGTGTCCTCTTGCGTTATCATGTCACCACCGCCGCTGCCGCCACCGGCGCCGCCTCCATATCCGCCGTTACCACCTGCAATGTTCGTAGTCATTAATATTTGTCTAGCATACAATTACACAAATATATTAAGAAATAATATGTCAATCTACACTCAATGTTACACTCAGTTCAACTGAAGAAAACTATGATACACTCAAGCAGATGCATTTATAGTTCGATGTTCATACATAGATATCCAAAATTTAACATTTTTACTCTGTACCAAATGGATAGAAAAGTTTTGCAATTTACTGACTGGAATTTACAGTTGTACCTGTGACACACTTGCTTTCAGTATATATCCTTTATTTACGATGTTTCGAAAATCAAAAGAATATACTACTATACACTCTTGAAAATATGTATAACCATCAATTGATTGAATTTTATCCCATTTACAGACATTCATATTAAAATGCTTTTTACACACATACACACACACGTTATTGTTTTTTTATTTCCTCTATGAATATATTACGCCTGCAATTTATTGACCTTTTAAACCTTTATTGACCAGTTGTAGTACTCATGTGTTACCGATTTTATTACTTGTTCATATTGTACACAGGAATTTAGAAATAGTTTGTAAATTATTTCTCTTTTGACACTTGAGAAATGTCAGTCCCCACCAACCAAATCGGTCATTTAAACAGTCCAGTATATCTTAAATTATATTTTGTACATATATGGATGAAATAAAAAAGCATTTGCTTAAGTGATTTTCGGTAATCGTTATTTGATTATATAAATGGACAAAATCTGTGTAACTCATTTTCAAATTGGTTCAAATGAATTTGCTGTCAGGAGACACTTTCTTATTTCACCTATATACGTATATGATAGAAAAAGATCTTAGTCGTGTTAAGTAGAAATAAAAAAAAAATAAATTGAATTACAAATTGTTATACATTACTCGTTTTTATTGCATAGCAATTTGCTTTAATGCTTGCAATTTGTTTTTACCTTTATTGTAGCTGTCCTTGTTGCCGCCTCCATTTCTAGAATAGGATTGGTAATAGTTACGCATCATTTAACAGTTTCATCATATTTCAATATTGTTGTAGAATCAAAAATATTAATTAATCGTGGATTCACAATCTGTAATTTTCAGTTTGGGTAAGTCAGACCAAAAACGTAGAACATTTTCACGAAGTAAATTACTTGCTGCACACTTCGTAGTATACAACACAATCAATAGGATTTGTACCACTTTTTTAATAACGCTGGTGTGACACAAGATAATATTGAAAATCAGTCTAAAGTTTTTTCCTGGATAATGTTGTTGATTGTAGTTTGTTGAGACGATATATATTTCATTTTATTCCCATTATTTTCATATTAACCAACCTTCGTTACACTCTTTCACTTTTTCATACCAATTCAGTTTTAAGTGGGAGCGAGCGACACATATAATATTTGACATTCCGAATTTTAGAAATCTTCAAAATACTCGTGAAATTTATTAATATTTAAGAAAATACATGTATGCATTTATTTACACCATCATTAAGACACAACTATTGCTTCTCAACTGTAAGAAAAAAACTTGCATCACCAAATTTGCAGAGCCAAGAAAATAACTATATTCATCAAACTTTTTCCCGGAATTCACTATTTAACCTAGTATTTTTTCGTTTTTGGTAGGACTGCTACAATATTAACCCAAGTTGCATCGAAATCATTAGCACATAACCCAAAATATCAACATCATTTCTTAACACATGATAGAATTTTTACAGTTGAACGTCCTTTTTTTAAGTAAAATAAGAAAAAAAAAACAAACATACCAAGGAACATCAAATTGTTTCTTGTTAAATAAATTTGCTTTCCTATAATAGTTTCGTCCATGATCAAATTATATCATCCAGTTTGAGCTATATGTTTTGAACGTGAAAATACAACATATTTGGTTGGTAAATTTAGCATAATCCCTAAATATTTACATATTTGTATAGGTTATTATATGGTTGAATACGCCGACGACATGCTATTTGAAGTTTGTGATGTAAAGTGATGTTACTAACCTTTCAACCAGTTGTTCATCGAACTTTTACATTAATACAAATTTTGATTGATAATGGGTTTGATGTAAATTTCCATCACTATGCAGAGAAGCTTGGGTGGAGTAGTTTCCTCCCAGATGACCATTTAATTGGGCCATGACATCGTGAAAAGGCAGGCAAATTGGGCTTTGATATAAAATTGTTTTTATTTTGAAAACGTAATATTTTTAATTGCCCATTTGCTCAATTTTTATAAGTTAAACCCCTCATGTAAATTTAAGCGACTTAAAACATGGAATACGTAAACGCCTCTCCAATGCATGTTAGCATTGTCTACTCTGAAAAATTATCGCTAATAAAGAACTACTTTGGTTCAAATTAAAGTATATTTTTTTGTTAAACTTCTTTTAGAGATTCAGAAACATATCTTTACCGTTTGCATACAAATGTGAGGAAATATTAATACCTATGTTGGCTTATTTATAAAAATTCCGTAGAGCCATTTTGCGAAAAATATTATATTAGGACCACTAAATCAATTTGGTAATCGTCTGCAGGAATCGTTATATGCTCAAATGTATGAGTATAAGTTAACGAAATTTATTTTTTTTCTAAGGTTTTTTTTTTTTTTTTTTGGAGATGTGTCAATGCACCTGAAAGCAAATTCAGGTAATTACATAAAGGTTAAAGAAAAGCAACTGAAAATGCAAAAAATATAATGGAAAAATACGAAATGTGTGAGCATCAAACATCGAAACGTCAGCTACCTTTTCTATTTCAATAGGAAGGAAGCACAAGCTTCCTTAAAATTTGAAAATGTTCTAGAAATTTAATTGAATTATAAAGGCCCCTAAAAATTGTATTTTTGAATTTAAAATGTTATTTTTGATAATAAACTCATTATTCAAACAATATATTAAAAATTTCTCGAATTGATGTTGCAAATTTAAGATGATCACATTCAATGCTAGTTTTTGTATAGAATATTGAAACATAAGTCTGTCTCGTATTTGATGTTTCTATAAACCGCAGCTTGGACAAGGAGAAAAAACCAGTTGTTTTTAAACATAACGCATGTATCGACGCTTAAAACTACTATGTCGGTGTTCACACAACAAATTCATTTTAAAATCTGCAAAATATGTCCTCTTAATGGCAAATATGACCGTAAATTGTAAAAGAATGATTTGGACAAAATGGCTACACTCGTCGAGTTGAGAAGCAAAATAGTTTTATAAATACACAACGCAGGTAATACATTCAGGGATTTGCAATTTGTAGCCTGCCTTATTTTAGACTTTCGCCCTGGGATACATTTGTTTATCCACTCTTAATACAATAAAATTAGTTGGAATACATACCCATATCCTCCGCCGCCGCCACTGCGATCTTGCCATCCACCACCTGAATTGCCACCACGATTACCGGAATCGTAACCTAAAATTATAACTTTGTGAGTAAAATTTTTTTCAAGTAATTCAAAATCTATATTTACCTCCCGGTTTATTGTATGATGGAGGAGGTTTGCTATATGGTCCACTGCTGCCACCGCTGTCGGAGCCCATTTGATAATTCGGTGGAGGCACAGAAAAATTATTGTATCCACCACCACCTCCTCCGCCACCCTGACCATAGCCTTGATATCAAAAACAATTTAGGATAAGTTTAACAATAAATTTATTATAAAAACTTACGATCCATATTAAACTGTGTGTATAACTAAATCGAACGTGAGTGAAAAATACTATGTTTGGATCCACGAAAGCCAAACTTCACAAACCAAACTCCGAGCACGAATAGAAGAAACGCGATTAAAAACACCCTCCTCGTTAAAAGTTCTATTACATTTTTCAAAATGGCGACATACACATGCGGTTACCAATTATTCGTTGCGCTTCATCTAAATCAAATGCTCTCAAGCAACGCGTCAAATTGTATTGATTGGCCCAATTCACACGAGAATAATTTTTAGTCCAAACAATTTTTTTTAAAACATACCATAGAGGAACAAAAGAGTTTTAGGTTGACTTATTTCGATTTTGGCCCTAGGCTCCTTTGTTCATTTCCTTTGTTCTTCCACCTTAAGTAGAAGAAGATAGAATAATTTTGTACTCCACCACGAAATATTAATGTGTCGTTTTTAGTCACGTTAATCTTCTGGCTAGCTGATGAATAACTGCTGATTCTATATCGGAGTATGAAAACATAAGCCAATGTCTCACACTGAAGAGTGTTGGATAGTGGACCAGAAAATGTTCGACTGTTTCAGTCTCATCATCGTCTGTAGTAATGTTTGTCCACCACAGGGTAGAAATGGCATAAAGGTGGACGAGTGATTTACTTCACCGATTGACCCGGTTTCGTACCTTTGCAAATTCATCCGCTGCTTCATTGTTAAGAATGTTGGGATGACCAGGAATCCAAAATATCTTGATAAGCGAATTCAACTTTTCTAGTGCATTCCAACTATTTAAAGTGGGAATACATAAAGCGTTTATTTGGCTGGCTTAATCAGTCATCGGCAAGCATCTTCGGAAAAGAACAAAGGAGCGTCGGGCCAAAATCGAACTCAGTCAAGAAAGCGTTTTATGTATTCTCACCTTGACCTTCGCGTACGCGCGTCAAAAATTGTAACACGTATACTAACCCCCGGTCTGTCAGACCGATACTTTCAGAGCCTACTTGTTTAAAAAAAAATATTATAACCCCATTTATTATTAGGAACGTATGTTTTGAGTAATATAAACAAAAGTTTAACAGAAAAAAAAATATTTATGACTAATAGTTTACATTCTTGTATGGTACAATAAGGAGGTAGAACAGATTCGTAAAACTACAGAAATACGGCAATGAGGCTATGCCAGCTTCCTGTCATACCCATTCAAAATTATAAAACAATTTGTTTTCATTTTTTATATTTTTCCTCATTTTTAAAACGAGTTAATACCAAAAATATGATTCAAACTATTCAATCTTTCAACATAGACAAAAGAAAATATAGACAACGAAAAGTTAGTTTGGTCTTTTTTTCCAGGTGGCTCTCATCATGTTTTGCATAGTCAACATGCTCATTTATGCTAGGAACACAATTGGAGCGAACGACGAATTTTTTCGCGGCGTATGTTCGTCGTCAAAAATAAAACACATATGTGTATATGGAAGTGCACACAATCACGGCACCGGCGAAAATTTCGTCGGTCGCCGCGAACTCAATTAGCTTTATTTCTGTTTCATACGCCGGCGACCGGCGAACAAAACAGTACAAGGTGGCCATACTTGTACGAATTTTATGTGTTTTAGTAAATAAAGTTACTTTTTACTTTAAAATTTGTTATGGTCACTCTACTATCTGTTACTCGTATAAAAAAAAAACATAATTAATTTGTTTATTTATTTGTGTACTTGCGCCTGAGTGAAGAAGCAGATAAGCTTTTACTATAATATACATTATGTTAATTATTTTGATAATTTTAATAAACTTTACAATTCTCTGATTCATTGTAGTCAACAAATGAGCAAAAAGTAAACAACTTCATCAGCCGTTTTATAATTTCGTCGGTATTGTGTTCCATACGACGAATTTACGCGGCTCATTTTGTCGCCGCGTAGGGCGAAATTCGTCGTTCGCTCCAATTGTGTTCCTAGCATTACGCGTTCAAGCCACTCGACTTCGAAAAAACATTTTATCGTTTTTTAAGAATTTCACTGGAATATTACCATGTTTTTCGTTGTCATTACGTACTTTTCACATTTCTTTTATTCTGAAATAATTTTCAACTGACAAATATCCTACAGTTTTTGTTATTTTTAACGTTTTAGAATTGAGTGACTTCAATATTCCCACTCAAAACCCTGAAACGATATGAACGACATCTGCTGATTCGATTTTTTTCGAAGATAAACGGTGAGAGCATTTCGTTGTCTATATTTTCATTTGTCTATGCTTTCAATTTCATGACCAAAATGGTTAATACGAGAGTTCGAAAAGTCACTCGATTTGGTAAATGTAAACGTACCAAAGCTTTATTTGACTTGTATCAACATGAGTTGTGTTCCAGTACTTTTTTAGTAGTAAAACTAGCAGAAGAGAGAACAGTTCGAAATGTCATTCTCATTTAGGCTTGCTCAAACAATAAGGGAACGGAAAATTAGTAGAAATGCGATAAAATGTCAAAATTCAAAATTCCAAAAGTAAACAGCCTAAATCGGACTGGTGAAACCTTACTGAAAAGAGCGCCAACATTTAAAAAATGAGTATTGAAGACGATAAGTTAAAATTAATAATCTATAATAATAATTAATAATATGATTCCTCATTCAGCCAGTCCTCTTCACTGCTGGAATCATCCAAAAGTGAATACATCAGTTGCTCCATATTTTCTCTTTTTGTTTTTTGCACGACAAATATTAGTTTTTCCTTTAGTTTTCAAGTTGATCATTTTCTTTATTGAAATGTATCAATACATTTTTCAACCTTGTTAGCCCTGCCAATTAAATGTCAAATTCACAATTTGCACATTTCTGCTCGGCCAAATTCATGTAGCTAAAACAAGCAGAAATGTGCACCACTCAGCGCCATTTTTTTCTCGAGAGAGCTGCAAGTTTTGCTAGTTTTTGGAGTACGGGAACGCGTTGTAGCAGAATTAGTGCTAATTAGTACTAATTTGCAGGTTCTGGAACACAACTATGGAAAATCGGTAATTTCAAGGAAAAAACCGATTACTGAACGTAGATTCTGACATTTTTTAAAGTCGATTAATCAAAACTTGACTTACGAATCCCTAATGTCGTGTCTCTCACTTAAATCCCAACAACAAAAATCAAAACATGTTGTCTCTCATTTAATGATTCTCACTTCAATCCCAAATATTCTCGCAGGTACGATGAGATTTCCTGGACATTTTCTTCTTTAAGAAACCATACATGTTCAATATTGGCATTGTAAAATATTTAGAATCGTCACAGGCAGCATTTTGCATTATAATATTTTGCAATTTCAATCAGAAATTTATTAATTATTTAAAACACAAATATGCCCTACAATGTCAGTTTTGAGCGTGTAATTAATATATTGCTTTCTCTTTTTCTCTAATGCCAATTTTTATGATAAATAACTGAGAGAGAGAGTATAAATAACAAAGTCGTGTGATTTTTTCAGAATTTATTTTAACGTGTGTGCTTATTAAACCGAACTTTTTTGTTCTGCGAACAAAATAAATATAAATAAATACATTTTGTGCTGCCTCAAATTTGTGTAATTGCAAAAGAAACAAATTGCTTAAGATAAAACAAAATCATTGTTTCGACATATGAATCATATTTATCCCTAAAGAAAGTAGATTCCTTTGAGGGTTGATGAGTGGGTCACCGTTCTTTTTTATAACCCTAGAAGCTCTGAGAGTCACTCCTAATTTGTAAAAAAGGTCTATATTTATATATTTGTTTCCTGATAAGCGCGTTTTACATGAAATAACAATTCAGTTTGAAACTTTATAAAAATCGACGTATTTCCAAGTGCAACATAAACCTCCGAAATAAAAACAAAAAACAAGGCTATTTATTTTGCCTACCATTCTTTCTGAAACATTACGTGGAAAATCGATAAAAATAGATTTGATAAAAGAATTTGATAATTTGTCGTGCATTATTTTTCGTTGTGTGTGCCGTAATATATAGACGGGAAGAAGGAAACAACAAGTCTGCGCAAAAAACTGTGCGTCTGTTTGTTTATATATGTAAAAAACTGAACTTGGTCTGGTTTGTGACGAAATTCTTTGATAGTAAAAAATAATCAATACACATATTTGCGCCTCCGGCTTAGAGGAAAAGGAAATAAACGTTATAATTTCCTTTTTTATAGCAAAACAAAAAAATTTCGATAAATAGCAGAGCAAAACAAAAACTCATAATAAAAATTAATTTAGTTGGTGCCAAAGAACTTTTATTTGGATATATCGTTTGTTCTATATAGACTATGGGCACAGAAACCAAGTTAAATTGCTATACAGAGAACACTACATCTGCTGGTATCGTACGTGTTCCAACAAAAGTTGCCACAGATAAAACATGCTCAAACAATAAGACATCGACATCCTTTTCAAATGTACCATTTGTTCCAATACACATTGATGAAAATGACGTTATCGAAGGTGCTAAACAAATTATAACATCGATTCGACCATCATGGAACCTGAGTTTTGTTCAGTTTAAGGTAAAGTAAAGCTCATTTTTTACTAGTTTTCCGAACGTTCCCAGGGAACACTTTTCAAAAACCTCTTTCGAACGATCTTCCTTTTAGTTGTTATCTTGAAGGGATTTTAGAAGAAATTTAAAAAAAAAGTTACAAAATCTATTTAATAAATTAGTTTGTTAATTTCCACATCCTTATATATGTTTTTTCAAGAAAGTTATTCCTGATTTAATAGCAATAGGCACTAACCAGTGCCTGGAATTATCCATGGGTTATCTATTCTCTGTTCTGTGCGTGTAAATTTACTTTGTTGCCAGCTCTTGGTTCTTTCTATTACAACGAACCTTTCATCCTAGTTATCACTAAGAATATTTTGTATACAGTTTTCTTACATTAATAATGAAAACATACGCAGACACATCTAAATTAAAAAAAAAAAATATATTGGTATCTATGGCCTTCTTTGACTTCCATTAAATGCAAAAGCATTAGACTATAAATTTCCACTGAAACACAGTGTAACGAAAAGAAATCATGTATAACGAATATAAATCAGATATTATGCAAATTGAGAATACCAGTCAGTTGAGTTTACACTTCTCAGTTGTAGTTTAACTGGAGTAATTTTTATAATTTTTTTAAATTCGTATTATATGACATACCTATATGTGTCAATAATTAAGACTGGCTAATACTAGTTTTTTCGATTAAGAATAAATATAAAAATACTAATACTACGTTGTATTTTACAGTGGTCATTAAAATGCTATCATAACTTATTTCTAAGTAGGAAAGTCAAAAATCAAAATTTCATTCGGAAAAATCGTTTGCTAGACGGATGATAACTGTTTTTGGAATACATTTAAGACTAGGGATATTTGGAATGTGAGCCCCGAATATCATCGAGCCCATATGAGGAAACCTTCGAATTTTCGGCATTTCGCAAGTTTAATGTTACGTGATAATGGAATGCAATTTTCTTAAACATGAAGTTTAAAATATGTACAGGGTGACATGAAAAAAACTGAATCAAACTTCAGACTGCTTTCATTTTTAAACCACTCGTCCGACAGCTGTTAAAATTATTCCAGTGACAGCTCATTATATTGTTTACAAACGTACATAAGCATTTTGGTGAGAATTTTCCAGAACAAAAGTTATTCGTGATGGAATTCATGCGTGATAGTGTGATTTCTTTACGTTTGGCTAGAAAACCACAAGTGGCTATCGTTAGAGCACTCCAGCATTTAAATGTGAATAATACTTTTGTGTCTCGTACCATCGCTCGTTACAGTGATACTGGTAGCGTAGTCCGACGTCAAGAAAGACGGAAAGGAAGAAAACAGCAACATCAGCAGAAATGGTTCGAAAAGTATAGAAGCGACTTGATCGAAACCCGCGTCGCAGTGGCCGAAAAATGCCTTATGAGCTGAACATATCGCAATATTCCATTCGGCAAATATTGAAAAATGAGCTCGGGGTAAAGCCATTGAAATTCCAAAAAGTGCAAGAACTTACACCGAAAAAATTTGGCGTCAGAATAAATGCCGAATATTATCGCAAAAATATTCTGGAGGGTGTATTAAAGCCTTGGGCACGAAAACATTTTGTGTCTGGAGTATTTGGGAAAGCAAGGTTGGCACTAAAAATTACAAAAGTGTCGCTCAGCTCAAGCAAGGGCTTTGCTGGAAATGGGCCAAAATACCACAGAGCAACATCGAGTAGAAAACGTCTAACTTATTTCGGGGTTTTGCATGATCTATCATGTCGCTTAGGTAACTGTTGCTTAAAATTTTAGAAATTTGGGCGCAAAGTAACGAATTAAATTAACACTGTTTTTAGTTCTTGGTCAATATATTACTCGGGCTTATCATAATTTGCTATGGTTTTAGTCAGAACTTTACAAACACAAGGCGGCTATAGGTTGATATTATTGTCTCTTCAAAAATGCCGCGGGTTTCCAACACACAATATTGTGAATATTATCATCCAGAATTAAAATACTCTGCTTGCCATCAAACCTTATGATTACTACATAATCATTTTGTAGTTTTTGTGGTTGTAGAATATTTACATTTACTACAAATATACATAAATGTTTCAGACCCTGAATTTCCGTAACATATTTTCAGTTTATGTGATAACTTTCTGACCACTGACAATAAGATTCCATTATCGTCAGACTAAAGAAATGAACAAAGATCATCAGAAAACTATTTTCCAGAGATAAGACAAATCGTGTCAAAATGTATATACTATCAAATATTTATAATTCTAATGTTAAAAAACAATATTAAGTAGATCTTGTTCTATTTTGTAGCATGCAGACTTAGGTCCCATATATATGTTTCATTATATTGAAGATTTACGCTGAATTACAATAATATATTCTTTAGTCTCTAAATACTTATGTACATATTCATTCATTCATATTCATGTACATTCAGATTCATATTCATTCAGCGCATTATATTACTGGCTTCTAAATTAACTCTATGAAGGTAGAATACATTTGAGATCTTACACTTTTGCGGCTACGACAGCAATATCTACATAATTTCACAAAGAAAATAGGGAAATAGAGAGTTTTAAAATATGTTTGTGAAATTGATTCATTCTTAAAAATGACTTTTAAACAGTTTATGAAACTTTGTTTTTGCTGTCACATTTAATCTAATCTCGTCAATTACGCCATAATAATGTGTTCATTATTGTCGCTTTGCGGCAGTTATTATTCTTTCAGCGATATTGTTTGAGATCATTCATTGATTTGAGAGCTTCTCGAAAAAACCGATTTGTGGCGCACTTGGCGCAAATATTTTTGCGTATTGTGGGTTCGTCAGACATCTCGACAATCCCATTAAAATGTCAACCCGCTAATAAATCTGTATGTTAAACATTTGGACAGTCATTATTTGCTTGTTACAATGCAAATGAATTTGTAGTTCTTGTTGAATAAATTGTTCACACAACGTAGTAAAGTAGAGCCATTGGCCTCGCAATGGGGGCGTTGTTATTATTTGCCTTGCATTTGAATTATCATATATGATATGTACACTTTTAAATAATAATGCCTCAATAAGAACATACGCTTCCTGGATTGATGCATAAATAAAATAGTGCATACGAAGGTCAAAGATGACATCTTTGAAAGTAAAAGTTTTTTAACTCATTTAAAGACATGTAACCACATTACATCACTTTATAGAATAGAAAGTTTGGTATACTCTTAGTTCAGCTCTTGACTAAATATCTTAACTAATTAACTAGTTCAGCTCTTGACTAAATATCTTAACTAATCAAGTATGTATACCCTAAGGTGATAAGAATCTGTCATATCATCTTTTTCCAAGTACAAGGAGCTGATATTTGCATAAGCTGGGCAATGACAGAGGAACAGTCCCAACTTTTCGTTGTCTTCTCGGCATGCCCGTAGATGTTACTAATTTTTTAATATTAGGTACTTTTTAGTTACTCGAATCTACGCCCTATCAGACCTTACGTTTTTGCAAACGGAAAAATATTTCTTTTCCGAGTTCGTCGTAAGTGTGCCTAAGTTCGGTGTGTCCCAGTAGTCGGCACTTTTCATTTTTAAGCTCAAATAAATGAAAGAATTATAACTAAATGTGAACAGAAATTTCTGTTTGCTTCGAATATAATGTCAGCTATCTTTGTGTACAATTTTGCTTGGATGATTTATTCTAATAAAAATTAAATTTTTATCTGTGAAGGTCATCAGCATGAACGGACAGTCCATATTCTTAAGAAAAGTGCAATAAAGACGTTGAATCAGTTTAACTGAACAAAAATATAATGTTCTAATAAATTAATTTTTTATTATTATTAATTATCCTTACAAAAAATCGATATGCCGACGGTTGGAACATGTCATACCGACAATTGACAAGTGGTAAAAAACTCCATTTGTTAATAAATACGAAATACGAATTTGTACCACAGTTGGAATTGTACCATATTTAATCAGGAACTTTCCTGGAGCCTTAGAGCCCACCCGATGTGTTTAGTATTTTTTCATTAACTGACAATTGGTTTTCAAAAGAGTCTCGATTAATAACGCTAATTAATTTTAAAGCTGTATACTCTACATAGTAGTTTACTAACAATTAATAATTAAAGGTGGCGGCGAAACCATCATCTTTCCCTCACTCTTTTATCACTATATAACCCACAAAAGTTAGCATTCATTCGAACACAACTTTGCAAACTTACACATGATTAAAATAAACCCGTTTTACTGCTGTTGTTTTGTAAACATTTAATTCCACACTTTTCGCTCCCCACAAATAACCATATTTGCCCCTCATATTTACTTAACAATATTGTTGGATTTTCGTTGCATGCTATTTGCACTGAAAGCTGTATATAATTTTATTATTGCAAAAACCCGCATATAGCACAAAAAATTAAACTTTTCGTTCGAGATATAGTTGAATAATTGTCTTTGCTAATGCATTAGGGATCTTGTATAAGGTGGCGCAAAAATAAACCTCCTATCAGAAAATGTTATAAATTTTAGTATTCGCCGTAAATGTCTTAATTACAGCCAAAAAAACATCGGAATGTCTGTTAAGTACTTATGCGTGTACAAGGTGACGCAAAAGTAAACATCCGATGTTTTAGTTTTTTGACTGTAATTAAGACATTAGGGGCCGGTTGTAAAATGTATAGCAATTTCTGATAGGAGGATTACTTTTGCGCCATCTTTTATAAAAAGGAATTCTAAGATTGGCGTTGGGCCCAAAAGACTTTAGATAGGAAGCTAAGATTTGATCCTTAAAGGGAAAATAAAAGATTTATTCGAAGCAAGTTAAAGTTCAAAGATATACTTTATCCGTCTACGATATTGTATAGCCCGGTTATTTCGATTATTCGGGACACTTTTTTTCGTTGTATTTATTTGAAATTTGGTACTTAAAATTGATAGTGAATAATTATCCCTGTGGAAGGAAATTATATTTAGCCCCACACTTTCGTAAAACCTCTTATTTGATATGTTAGCTTTAGTTAGATTTAGTCAAAAAGTATTCAGATCTACAGAAATTTTGGAGCATTTTTTATCTAGTTCGAAAAAAATTAAAATAGCTTCGAATACCTAACATCGTCTACATAGATAAGTCCGAACGAAATCTTAAAAGATTTTTAACATCATATATTTTCGGGGACAGTCTAATATTTATTTTGTTCTTTTCGTTATTAGTTATCAGTGTAATTAAAACAAAAAAAAAATATTTATTTCGTTGAATGGAGCTTAACAAAATATGTTGCTATTATCTACTAAACAATTTAAGCGCATTTTTCAATTTAAATGTATGTTTTGTCGAAGGTTATCAATAGCGCCGCCGGATTTTAGACGTCAAACATAATAAGTACTGGAACATTTTAAGTCCGTAACCAGGAACAAGTAACAATTATTCACTTTGATTATCCTTTGAGATGAAAGTTTACGAACAATATTGCTGATTGTTAACTCTTTTTATTCGGAACGTAATTTCTCTTTATCTTATCTCGACAATTTGTGATTCATTTTGTGTGAACGAACTTGAGGCCACTCTACTTTTTGAGATATCAAACAATCTCAACACATGTGATAGATTTATTTACATATGACAGCCGTAAATTTGCTTATATATTGAGAAACGTTCGATAGTGGACTTTGACATTTCGTCCATAAATGTGGTTGAAGAATACAAGCTACAGTTAATCATGCTTAGTAACGACACTTCTTTTCTCTTTCAGAAATTCACCGATGGGATCACAAATAAACTTGTTGGCTGTTTTTATAATCCACCAGAAGATCATAATGTTGCTTCCCTCGCCAATGGAGTTAATGGTGTACACATATGTTCCGAAGAGATAACTGCACAGAATATTGACAGTCCTGTCGATGAAAGCAACGACTCCGGAAATCTCAGCGATGCCGACACTGATGCGGAGTCACAAAACTATTCAAACACAAATACAAGCAACCAAAAACAGAAAGACGTGATACTTGTCCGCATTTATGGCAATAAAACAGACCTGCTTATAGATCGCAAAGCTGAAACCAGGAATATTATCTTGTTGCATTCGTATGGATTTGCACCCACACTATATGCCACATTTAAGAATGGATTGGTATATGATTTTGTACCTGGCGTTACTCTCAATACAGAGAGTGTTTTACTTCCCGAGATATGGTCGTTAGTGGCTCAACGCATGGCAAATATGCACAGGGTTGTCAAGCCCGATTGGAATCGGAATGAAAAACCCGTGCCAATGCTGTGGAAAAAGACACAAAGTTTCTTTGACCTAGTACCTGAACGTTTCAGTGATGCCGAAAAACAAAAAAGGTAAATTTTGCATAGATTGTTTCGAAGATTTTCTATTTTTTGCAAAGTGCCAAAAACAAATTCATTATTTTGTAGAATTCGTTGATGAGCGGTCGTCCACAGAGGACGAACGGATCGGATTGAGTACGAACGGGCGCATCCAGTAAGGGTGCTGGGTGGTTGTCGTGTTTAGCAACGAGATTTTACGATACTCCGTTGTTATATTCGTCGTTCGTCCTACGTTCGTATTCATTTTGTCTTAAGAAATATCACAATTCAGTTGTCCTACAACACAATGAAAAGCAAAGTAACAAATAGGCGATCATGCATGTTCATGTCTGTTGTATGCCGCCGCGTCATCCACTAAAACCCCTATTAATGCATCTGTCTTCATCTCTTTTTTAATGTTTCATTTGGACATAAGCAGACTTGAGGGCGTATTTTTACCTATTAAACGCATGCGCGATGAATTTGCCGAATTGTATAAGCATTTGGAACGTTTGGACTCGCCGCTAGTATTTGCACATAACGATTTATTGCTGGGCAATGTTGTTTATACCGAATCTCGTAAAACCGTCACATTCATTGACTACGAATATGCTGACTACAATTTCCAGGCTTTTGACATTGGCAATCACTTTGCCGAGTTTGCTGGTGTTGATACAGTGGATTACACGCGTTATCCCAGTCGAGACTTCCAATTGAAATGGCTCAGAGTTTACTTGCAAGCGTATTTGCAAAAGAGCGATGTGACTGATGCTGAAGTGGAACGTCTGTATGTACAGGTAAATCAATTTGCATTGGCAGCACACTTCTTCTGGACAATATGGTGTCTCATACAAGCCGAACATTCCACACTCGATTTTGATTACGTTGAGTAAGTATGTCTGTATTTCAGGCCACGCTTTGTCCATTTAACCTTATATTTATTTGCAGTTATGCTTTCCTACGCTACAATGAGTACTTGGCCCGGAAGGATGAGTTCATGTCCCTGGATGAACGCTTACCAAAGTGCAAAATATAGATGACGAATGGCGGTTCGAAACTTTGTTAGGTTTCCCGCGTTAACTTGTTGGAACTTTTCAACAACATACCCCGCCTAGCTACACAGAAAGGCGGCATTTTTACAAATACTACCTACCCCTTCCTTATTGTAAACCAAAACTTACACAAAATACAACAAACATCAGCATTCCGCCAGCATTACTAATTTTTCTATTGAACGTTCGTTGTGTGTACTTTTTAATATTTTACGTTCTGATTTAGTGTGATGGAGATTCTTCAGCCTAGTGTAACACAAAAATGTTTAAACCGGGAAAACAAAATTCTGTACTTCTAATTTATTGTTAATGTGAATATTATTTTGCCTCGGGCTGTGTATGATTATTTTTTAATCAAATCGTATTGACATCATTAACTGTACACCAAATGAAATGATTAATTGTACAGAGTCAATCAATCTTGTGATTTAGTTTGTTGTATTTAGTTATATATGTTTTTTTATTTTTAATAAGATAGGTACCATTGTTTTCAACTATGTCGTATCATCCATGTTGGTGATGAATGTTTCGCTCAGAACAGACAACAATCGGTTTTTGATTTTTGAATTTATTGTTTTTATTTCCTTCTGCGTCTGCCTAGTAACTTACTGTTTACCCAAATGTGATGAGCTATTTCTTTTTTATACAATTGATTAAATACCTCTCTTGTCCATTGTACCTTTGAGTTGTGTTTGTAGAGTAAGTCAGTCGCCAGAGAATTATAGAATTTATGGTACTATTATTCTCCTAATGTATGTACGTATGTCTACTTCTAAGATTTCCTTCAGCAATTTTGTGCAGCAACAAATAATAATAACAATAATAATTAGGCAAACAAACAAACGATGTTATAATTGTAAAGTTTTTTATCGTTCTCAAATTTATCATATACATTTACAATACGACACATATATTTGTTTTGTTTACTCTATATTTATACATATATTAAATAAATAAAATGAAAAGGTATCATGATTCGATTTATTTTCTTATTAATTAGCATTACACAGATATGTTTTAAGTTGTAGGCGTTCAGCTTAAAAATGTTGATAATTCCATTTTTGTTGTTTTTGTTTATTTCTCTATAATCCAAGCACCTCTTTAAGGCACACATGACGGTGCAATATATAAATTGGCACTCATGTACGATAACTTTTCCAGTAAAAATTACTCAGTATCTCCTACTTTGAAAAATTCAATAAAATCGGTGATGCTCAGAATAGTTCGTACATTTTAATTGGTAAGAAAATTGTTTCTTTTAAAAATTTCGTTAGAAATTTTCATTGAAGCCTGATCAAACATTTTTAACCAAGTTGAAACTGAATACCAAAATCTTTCGTAAAGATCACAGTAGAATTAAGGCTTCACAAGTTATTTCATGTCATGCGACATAGATAAAATAACAACCACGAAGATAATTTCTACCATAACCGATTTTTTACTTTAAGATATTGAAAAAATTGCAAAACTAAAAGATTCTTTCAGGTTCCGGAACATAGCAATTGCATTTGAATGTGTTCATAGAGGCTCAGCTCATACAACGTCAACGTTTTTGCTGGGTGGTTTCCGATCTAATAAAGCAACATTGCTAATTAATTTGGTGATGACGTGATTAGTTTTTTTGCTGCTCCCCTAGTGGTGCATGTGAAATATCCATTTTTACTGAGTAACACGAGATTTTTCTCAAAAATGCTGTTCAGAAGATTCGAAGTAAAATTTTAAAGACAAGAATTCGATATTTTTATGTTGTGGGGGTTATTTTTTACTATAATGTGTGCAAATAACCTAATGCCTTTTTGTAATATATCACAAAAGTAGCGTGATTCTCTAACTCTTTTTTTGATCATCGAAAAAAATCGATAAAATAAAAATGCTTATATTTTCGTACAAAACAAACTCGTCGTTATTTGTCAACTTAGTCTAGTCCTTTTGCCGATATTTGTTACGGATAAGAGAATTCCACTCATGGATTTATTGCTTAACCCATATTTACAATACAAAAACAGATCTTCTCATGGCGGATTTATGTTTACATATTACGGAAAGCAGCACGGGATTTGTATATTGGTACTGCTGTGCACTCTAAGATCGCCATTTTTTTCACATGGTAATACATCGGAAGATGCATTATTTTCCATGCTATGATCAACAATCAATTGTTCCCAAATCAGGTTTTTTTCTTTCGATGGCATGTACATCCTCCCAAGGGGTATCTAAACACACATGATCTATTAAGCCCAGTGCATGGTGGAAAAATACAGGTAGATGCATCAAAGCTTGGGAACAATGATATGTCAAAATTTTTGAAATGTTTTTTTTTTTTTTTTCAAAAAAATTTATGTTTTCTTATACGACGCCAATCGGAGATTGTTATGATATTCGTTTTTCAACAATTTTTACGAATTTGAATAACTTTTCATTCAAAATTTTCAATTTCAAATTTAGTTTGACAGTTCATTGTCCCAGCAGCTGTGTCGATGCGACTACCTGTATTCTTCTACCATGGCCCAGTGCATAAATCTTATGGCCTGTTCCAGAACTGCAAGGATGTAAAAGTTTTTACTACGATAACCGATTTTTCTTAATGATATAAAAAAAATTGCAAAAATGGTAGATTCATGCAGGTTCTGGAACAGAGCATTTGCTAAAACAATATTTTGAAAGACTATTGTTTATGTGTTTCATGGTAGAAGAATATAGGTAGATGCATCAACGCTTGGGAACATGGATATGTCAAAATTGTTAAAATGTTTTGTCAAAAATAAGTAGAGTTTAAACGTTTTATAATACAACACAAATCGGAGCTTGTTATGATATGCATTTTTCAACAATTTTTACAAATATCAACAGTTTTTCATTCAACATTTTTAATTTCAAAGTCGGTTTGACAGTTCATTGTCCCAGCAGCTGCGTCGATGCGTCTACCTGTATTTTTCTACCATGCTCTGTTTGTTCGTTTACTTTTCTTACTAGTAAAAATTGCAAAAGTAGTAGAGTGTAAACATGGCTCTTTAAATTGTGCTGATATTTTGTGTAAAGGATCACGTTAAGTAACAGAGCTTTACAGGGTCGTATAAAATACATATTATTTCATAGCATCGAAGTTCGATCGATGACAGGATTTCTAACATTAAATAGTAATTCCCCCCAGGTTTAAATGTTAATTTTTTTACGAACTGGAATTCATACTTGCAAGATGTGAGATCAGACTCAAGATAACGCCGTCGTGGAAAAATGCAGATCTAGCGTACAGAAAATAAAAGTTGATGTCTTATTGTATGTTTATCCATAATTTGGATTAAACTTATTTTATTAATATATTTGGCGAATTTTTAAATATTTAAACATTTAAACAACATTTATTTTTCCTATAGAAATTAAATTTTTATGTGAAAATTTCTTTATGAAAAATTTAAAGATTTTTTTTTAAATGACTTGTGAACGTAAATTATTCCTAGCATAGGACATTCTTTTTTTAATTTGCAGCGATATAAGTTAGTTAAGGTGTTTTTGTTATTATTATATATCTCAAACATTATTTTATGCAGTGTATAAATTACTTCTTTAATTCTAATCACTTTCAGAATCCGAGTTTTGATCTGAATTAAGGACTTCTCTTCGATGGCTTAGAGATGTACTACGAGATAAACTTGATACTATCGGATCAGAAGAAAATAGCAACCCGTTGAATAGATCCCTGATTTCTTATTCACAACTCATTTTTCTGGTTTACAGTTTCATGTAGTCCCGCTTAGTGCTTATTTCTGAATTGCGTGGCTTCCATAGACAACATACATACTATTGGCAAAGCTGCAAATTTAATTATTTCAGCCCAATGCCCTTAAAATTTTTGTATGCTTGAAGGCATGTATAACCAAACATATAATTCCACAAAAAAATAATTATTTCCACAGTAAATATTTAAATGAACGTTAATAGCCATGGTAGAATAATACAGGCGAGTGTTGTGGTACAACAATCGCAACAACCACATACAAATTTGTTTTTGTACGTAATACAAGTGTCAGAGTCATGGTAGAAGAATATAGGTAGACGCATCGACACAGCTGCTGGGACAATGAACTGTCAAACTAATTTTGGAATTGAAAATATTGAATAAAAATTTATTTAAATTTGTAAAAATTGTCGAAAAACGTGTATTATAATAACCTCCGAATGACGTCATATAAGAAAACATTTAAAAATCTACTTATATTTGAAAAGACATTTAAAATTTTTTGACATATCAATGTTCCCAAATGTTGACGCATCTACCTGTATTTTTCTACCATGTGCCAGAGTTATGTGTCCAAAAAATGTAAACAAAGTAATTAATTTTCAATAAATTATTTTAATTTCAAAAATGTTCATTTTTGGAATTTGGAATATTAAATTTAGAGTACAGCAGAAGAATAGTTATTAAAATATTTAATTTTAGCTAGAAAATCGTGGAAAAGGCAACATCCCTTTCAAGTTGAAACCAAACAGCATACATAAAGTATTCTACATTATTATATATATTATCTAACGTAGTGGCGCTGTTCCTTAACCGCAAAAAACAGTTTCCGAACCATCGCACGGAGATTTATTCAGGGAAGCATTTTATCGCATTAAAATTTTGCTCAGACATTCATATTACCTCTCATATGTTTGGCATTAATAATGGGACGTAACGGTCCACGTTTCGGTAAGGCCCCCCACATAGCGTTATTTCCTGATTTTTGGTATTTTGAAGGTTTCGGCCACAATTTCAAACTCAGTCATGAGTATCTTGACATTTTGAGTTTGTGAAGATAAATCCACTATTAGTATTGACCATATAAAACGGCACTTCCAAATGTTAGGTATTTTGAGAATTTCTCCCTTCATAATATATAATAGTACTTCCTATTAATAGGTATTTTGAGGGTTTTAGACAGAGTTGTTTACAGGCTTATTATTTTGTTTTTGTTTACCAATGGATGGATGGAAAAATTGCTTATATAAATCCAAAATTTGAGTAAAGCCAGAAAAAAATATGTATACAAAATTGGCTGGCAATTAAGCCTTCCTATCTGAAATAGACTAAAACCTTATTAATATATTTAGAAGAAAAAATGTATGTGACTGACATTTAAAAAATCATCCTCCCTTAAATCTATCTCATTGTCTCAAATTGGATAATCAGTCAAAATTGAGGGTGAGGCAAGTAACCTCGCCACTGATTTTTTAAAGAGACTGGAATATTTTTATATATGTTTAGAATTCCAGTTAATAACAGGATAGAAACGCAAGAGAAACTTATTTAATAAAGAGCAACAAAGATAAAAACAAATAAAACAGAGCACTAGATCAAAGTACATTCACCGCAGAATTTTAAGACCTTCTCGATATTATTTTTTTGAAATTTGTCATTCATAGGAAACTGGTGAGTTTGTAAGTATAATGGGTAAAAAAATTCGCATTCCGAAGACATGTTAGTCATTGAAAATATACATTGCGAGCCGCACATTAACGATATTAACCAGTTTTGCAATTGAATTGAAAGATTAAACAATCACATTTCAGGGTTGAATTTCTGTTGATTTATGAAGCTGAAGCTCATTATTGCACCATGAGTTTAGGTATGACATGACAAAATTATATGTGTTAATATTATTCTAACATATGTATATACTTTTCCATAATTTTTCATTTCAATATCTAACTTTCAAAACTAAAATGAAAAATTTGGCACTTCGATATGTACGTTTTTAATAATATATACACATTTCTTTTGTTCAAAGACTTTGGATGGAAATACATAAAGCACATATTTGGCTGGCTTCGTCGGAGTTTTAGGCAGACTTAGTTCGATTGTGGCCCTAGGCTCCTTTGTTTATTTCCGAAGGAGTCAGCCAGATAAGCGCTTTATGTAAAGTGCATATTCATAGATATTTAGATTGTTTTGACTTGTTATTATTTTTTAGCTCTACTTCTATAATCTGCTTGATTTTGATTTTTTTTGGGTTGCACAGTGTAGTTGTAACTGCTTTCGTTTCAGTCGACTAGCCAGCATATATCATTATTTTCAGAACTGCAAGAATGTAAAACTTTTCAAGATAACCGATATTTCCTTTATGATATCGGAAAATATTTCAAAACCAGTATATTATTGCAGGTTCTGGAACAGAGTAATGGAGTGCTAAGTGGGACCTTCTGTTTTTGACTTTTGTTTTTGGGACAGAAATAACAAGAGGTTGCTGTCTTTGCTAATAGTCTCAATATGACAATTCAGCGTCAAGGGTAAATTATGGTTTGTGCTGAGCATTGATTGAGTGGAACATATTAATATTTGTGGCGACTGCCCTCTAGATGGCCTTTGGGTAGGAAAAAGAAAAGGCATTCAAATATTACAACAAACAAGTTATAAGTTATATTTTATTGAGTCTTTTTTATCATTAAGATGGCAATTAAAAACAATATAAAGGAATCATTAAGACTATAATGTATTATCCTAATGTTGAGAAAAGTTATACAGCATCATGCTTCATTTAATGAAAAGACAAATAAATAAAAACTTAAAACTAAAACTTAAATCTAAAAGAAACATATGAAAAGAAACAAAAAAACAATAACAACAATAATAATACAAATAATAAAAAGGTACGCAGTAGCTACCCAGATGAGTCCCGGCGAGCGCCTTTTCATAAAAGCAGGTAATGCCTACCTGATCCTCATTTGAATACCCCAAAGGAGAGAGATACTGTGTGTTTGACAACCCAAAGTTTCTCTGATTGTTAACTGCCTCTATCATATGAGCATTTTCATGAAATTCCAATCTTAAATTAAACTTATCCAAAATATCAAAAGCGTAGGTGGAAAAACGCTTTAACTTTGAGTTGGAATAAATATAGTTATTTGAATATCTTTTGTTTATACTGCTAAAATTTTTCCCTATACACAACCTTAAAATTTTTCTCTCCAGCATCTCAAGTTCCTTCATTATCGTCGGTGATATATTGAACCGAATTGGAAATGCATAACTAATTATTGTTCTTATGCAAGTTTTGTACAAAAGAATTTTGGTGTTGGATGGTAAAAATTGTCTTTGAGCTTTATTTCGAACTTTTCTCGCGTGAGCATTAAATTTAAAAAGTTTATTAAACTAAATATGTCACGGAGTCTTTGAATGGAATTTCTGTACCATTCAAAACAAGTTTTAATGTCTTACTTTCGGGAACAACAAACCGTTTGCATTTCCCAGAAGCATTCCTTATGCAAATGACTTCACATTTTGAAGGGTTTATCTTGATACCCCATTTATCAAAATATTGATTTACTACGCGGAGATGTTGCGAGATATCTGCCAAGGCAACAACAAGCGATTCGTGGTGCGAATATAGCAAGGAATCGTCAGCATACAAAATACTTTTGGAGTGTTCACGATCGTAGGGGAAATCACTCATAAAAATATTGTACAGATGGGGAGCTAAAACCGAACCCTGAGGGACACCACAGTCCACATCTGAAAGCTCTGACAACTTGTGTTTAAACTGCACGCAAAACTGTCTTCTTGTGCAAAAACTTTAAATCAGATTTATGATCTGAGGTTTAAATCCAATGTTTATCATTTTCGTCAATATTCCATAATGAGAAGCATGGTCAAAAGGTTTTTTTACGTCAAGAAAAACAGCGACAGTACATTTTTTATCCCTTAAATTTAGAACAATATCATTATGAAATTTTGTCATTGCATCAACTGTTGAATGGCCCCTCTGAAAACCGAATTGTGAATTTGGAATATATGGCAACGATATTCCGATATCCATTTTTTTCCGAACAAGTTATTATATATTAGCTAACAATGTGTAGAATAAAAAAAGTGCAAAAACCAGAAATCTTATGAAACAAATTGAATAATATGAATTTTCAGAGTGTAAAGTAATATGTGACATTGTGGTGTCTTAAGTGCATAACTCGAGGAATTACAAACGGAATGACTAAATCAATATGCCCTACATAGTATGGAGGAGGGTACAAAGGTTTGACATTAAATTGATATGCATATATTACCTCTATCAGGATTTTAACACTTAAATATTATAGAAAATAAATACATTTTTCATCTTTCGCAGAGTATTTCGAGAAATCCTCACCGGGACTCTTTTTCTACCATAGTTAGACACACCTTCCGAAGAGTTATGTGTCAACATTATCTGCAATTACTAGCGTAATGCTAGGAACACAATTGGAGCGAACGACGAATTTTTTCGCGGCGTATGTTCGTCGTCAAAAATAAAAACCATATGTGTATATGGAAGTGCACACAATCACGGCGCCGGCGAAAATTTCGTCGGTCGCCGCGAACTCAATTAGCTTTATTTCTATTTCATACGCCGGCGAACGGCGACAAAACAGTACAAGGTGGCCATACTTGTACGAATTTTATGTGTTTTAGTAAATAAAGTTACTTTTTACTTAAAAATTTGTTATGGTCACTCTACTATCTGTTATTCGTATAAAAAAAACATAAATAATTTGTTTATTTATTTGTGCACTTGCGCCTGAGTGAAGATGGATATCAGTGAATTTATAATAGAAAAGATGGACATAACTGAAATTATAAAGAATTATGAGTTCTTGTATAATTTTCATTGTAGTCAACAAATGAGCAAAAAGTAAACAACTTCATCAGCTGTTTTATAATTTCGTCGGTATTGTGTTCCATACGACGAATTTTCGCGGCTCATTTTGTCGCCGCGTAGGGCGAAATTCGTCGTTCGCTCCAATTGTGTTCCTAGCATAAGTGTACCAGTCGCCGGCACTTTTAGGATTTTCGCGTTTTTAATCTCTCACCATTCTGAGTGGAACTTTTCAATTATTACAAAGTTAATTTATTCAGATTCGAAATTTTGTATAGTTTTTGCAATAATAAATAAAGGTTTTTTTTTTTTTTTTTGTACTTCAGTAGTTGTCAAGTATGTTGGTGGAACACACAGTGTTCATTCACCATTACTGGTTATTGGTTACTTGCAACCATATAAAGTACTCTCTTTATTGTTGTGAATTTCTATTTACATATGATTACATTAGTGTGTTTTTAAAAGAGTTGTAGAAAAACAGAATTAATTAAAAAAAAAGAAAAACAATTTTCGAAAAAATAAGTTGAAATTACAATTCAATTTTACATTTCTGGATAAAATTTAAGAGATCATTGAAGTGGTCTATATTCATGGACATAAGAACATCAGGTAAGTTGTTGAAATGTTTGAAGACATTGTAGTTATTTCTTTCTCTTCTAAATTTTTTGCAATTGAACAATATATGCTCCTCATCTTCGATGACGTCACAGGTTTCGCAAAGATTGGAGTCGCAAATTCCCACTCTGTGGAAGTATTTTTTGGTATAAGTATGGCCGGTAAACAGTCTATTGATTATTTTTATGCTTTCAGGTTTCATCTGCAAATGTTTGTGCCATGGTTGCTTGGGAGGATTTGGGAAAAACCGGTAAAAGTATGCACCTTTTTCAAGTGATGTCTCCTTGAAGTAATCCACAAATTCGTTCCAGAGAAGTGCGTCAATTTTTTGCGATGCATCAGTAACCGAAAATTCGAAAGGTATGATACATCCAGCTTCCGTTGCCTGCTTGGCATAGTAGTCAGCCGTTTCATTAATTGAAATTCCAACATGGGATGGAACCCAAACGAAAGTGACCTTATTTATGGAGGAACAGGCGATCTTTTGGACAATGTTGGCTGTGGTATGATTATTGGAGGAATTGCAATTCAAAAGTAAACAAGCATTCTTGCTGTCGGTGAATATAGCCGCTGTGCTGATTCCATCCTCGATGATTATGTCGATAGCTTTTTCTATAGCATATAGTTCTCCCGATAAGGAGGAAAGTTTTTCTTCAATTTTGAATAAAAAGTTCTGCTTGGCGGAAATATTACAAACAGCGCATCCTGTGTTATTATTGGATACCGAGGCATCCGTCGCCTAAATGGACACTCCTTCAGACATGAAATCATTTAGAGTGTTGCGGAAAAGTGCTTGTAAAACTTCAGAAGCAACATCTTTTTTTGAAGAATCAAAAATGTCTAGTTTAAATGAAATTTTGAAAGGTTTAACGTTTTGTCCAATTCTGGTTTTGTCAAAAATATTTTGAAATTTGGTATAAACATAGCCAATGCTGGTGTTCCTGGACGGATTGGTTATGAAGTAGTTATATAGAGAGGAATTATAAATTTTTAATCTAATTAACTCCTTGGCCGCAAGATGTTGAGCTCTAAGATCTGTTGGAAGAACACCAGCAAGAGCGCATACGACATGATTGGGTGTTGATGGGACAAGCCCCAAATTTCTTCTTAGCATTTGATTTTGAAAACTAGACAGTTTTTTGTTTATGTATGCTGGCCTATGAGCCATTGATGAAATAGCATATTCTGTTTTGGAAAATACTAAGGACTTACATAAATTTACAGCTTTATCCGGAAGAATTCCTTGCTTTGGGCCAGTTACCATTTTTAATGCATTTAAGGTGTTTTTGCAGGATAGAATAACTTCATCATAATGTTCTTTGAGGGAAAGACTATTTTTAATATGTCTGCCCAAGAATTTAATTGACGTTACGACGTTGACTTGAATTCCATTGATCAAAATACAGGGTTTCTTACGGCCTCCTTTGGCAACATATATCACAGCTGTTTTTTCGGTATTTACGCCAAGATTTAATTTGGAGAGTAATGTTACTAAATTGTTGGTTTTGTGTTGTAGTATCCGGTTTGCAATTTCAAAGTTTGAGTTATGTACTAGGAGTATAAAATCATCGGCATATTGAAAAAGATCTGTGTTGTTGTCTGATATACCATGCAGACCAAGTGTGTATAGATTAAAAAGAGTTGGACTTAAGCAACTTCCTTGCGGAATACCATTGTATATGTTGAGGCGGGAATTTCCTATTATAAGTGTTCTTTTGCATAAGAAATTTATGATCCAAGTCGGAATTTGCTCGGGTATGTTTAATTCATGTAATATGGTTCGCAGGCAGCAAATGTCAACACATTCATACGCCTTGCACACATCCATTGATAGCACTAATACTTTATCATTCCTTTCCTTGCAAATGTTAATTGTGTGGAGAATGTCGTTGATGCAAGTTGAGGTAGACACATGCTTTCTATAGGCATAAGATCTGCTTGGCAGTAAGTTATTTTCTTCTACAAAGTGATTTAAACGCTGTTTTACCATCAGGTTTATAATTTTTGCTAAGACTGATATTAAAGCAATGGGTCTAAAGTTCGTTGGCACATCTAGGTCTTTTCCTTTTTTTGGTATTGGTACAATTTTGATTTCTCTCCACGTATCAAGGAAACTGCAGTTTTTCCATAATTTGTTATAAGCAATTAGGAGGTTTTCCTTTGCTTCTGTTGAAAAATTGCTAATCATTTCATAGGTAACTCCATCCAGTCCAGCTGCAGATGGTTTCTTTTTTTGGTGTAAAACGTGAAATAATTCTTCTGTGGAAAAATCATGGGTTTCATTGATGTATACAACATTGAAAATGGTTTGGTTGTTGTTTGGAACCTGGTCCTTTAGATGTTGGAGATATGTTTCATTATTGTCTGAACACCACTTAGCGCAAGATTGAGTCTCAAAATATGCCTTACAGCCCTTGATGTATCGAAAAAGAGATTTTGAGTTGGATATTGTATTTAAATCATTTAGTTTTGAAGCTTTCGCTAGAGCTTTGGCCCTTTTTATAGCATTTCGGAAATTGTTCCTTGTTACTATGGCATTCAAAGCATTTTCTGCATTCTTGTATCTTTCAAACTTTTTCTCAGCAGCATCTTTAAGACGTAGTAATTTCATAAGGTCATCGTTCCACCACGAGTTTAACTTTGTTTTAGGTCCGATAACAAAGATCGATTTTTTCACCTGATTATTTAGATCGGATTGAATGCTATCCATATCAGTATCAATACGAAGATTGGAGATATTTTTTAGCAAATGTTTTTTTGCAAGAAAGGTTTTTTCTTTTTGTTGTATATTGTCAATATCCAATATAATGGGTTTATGGTGGCTACCGCCAATGGTTATATTTTGCACTTTCCAGGTAATTTGTGAAAATGAGTTGGTAAAAGTGAGATCCAAGACAGAGCCATTAGATATATTTTGCAAATTTTTATTAAAAGTTGCAGAACCATCATTTATGCATCGAAAGACGGAACTATCGAACAAATTTTTTACGGTCAATCCTCGTACAGTGTCAAAAACGTCTCCATATTCTTTGCACCTTGCATTGAAATCTCCAGCAATTATGACATTGGACCTTCCTTCTAATAAAGTAAACAATTTGATCATTTCTGTTTTCAAGTCATTCGATTTGACTGAATGTGCAAAATACAATGATACTATGGTGTAATTTGGATATAAATTTGTTGTTTCACAGATTAAAATGTCTAAGTTCGTATTGAAGCTGATTTTTTTTATATGAATATTCTCCTTATGTAAAATGGCTACGCCACCATAGTTATCACTTCTCTTCTTGGTGATAAGCTTGTAATTTTGTATAAATGTGTTGTTGGTATTTTCATCAACATTAAATATTTCACTAAGTATGCAAATGTCCACAGACCATTTGTGAATGTATATTTCTAGATAGCTTTTATTTTTAGTTAGGCTCTGAATATTGTGCTGTAAAATTCTCATTGTTAGGAGAAACTACTGAATTTTCTTCTGTTGTTGCTTTTATGGCATTTGCAAAACTATTAAGCATATCTAAGCCTTCACTGCAATTTACTTTTGACAAAATAATAGTCATTTGATGTGTAAATGACGACAATATTTTTTCGTAGTCAGAAACTTTTGAGAAATTCTTAAAATCAAAAGTTGGTTTGGTGGGAATTAAATGTTCGACATCTGCTGTATCGTGGGAACGTTTTGGGACTTCAGTTGCAATTTTGCTATATTTAGTTCTGGTTATTTTTCGATTGAACTCTTCATCTAGAGTCCTGTGCGTTGGTTTGGATACCTTTGAGATGGTTGGGAACTCATTCTCGTATTGTGGATCATCTAAAATGGCGTAATAGTTTGGGGAGTTTTTTTGCACGACCTCCTTTCTAGAGAGATTTGAAATAGCCATAGCCTCATACAGATTTTTTTCTTCCGAATATTTAGGACATTTTTTCGCATCCATGGCATTGTGTTTAATATCATTGCATAAGATACAACGAGGAAAGGAACAGAATGTATTACATTTGATAGTTGAGAGACAAAAGTCGCATTTTGACTCTCCGCATTGATTTGGGCAGATTATTTTATTTCCACAGAGAAGACATCGTTTATGGGATCTACATCTGACAGCAATATGTCCTAATCGACCACAATTTTTGCAAAGGCGTATTGGCGGAATATAAAGCTCAGCTTCAACTAATGAGTTGAACATTCTGATTTCTTTCACAACGAAGTCGGCGACAAGACCAATTTTAATAGTTTGTGAGGGGACAAACTGTCCTTTATCGTTTTTGTAATTAAAGCGAAAGATTGAGACAGCTTTAAAATCATTATCACTGTTGTTTATTTGTTCGATAATCATTTTACCACTGAACACGGTAGGCATTGATTTCACCACATAAATTTTTTGCAAAAATCTATCTGGTATGAAAGCATTAAGACCAATATTTTTTAACCTTGGATCCAAAACAAAGTTATTCGCAGACTCGCTGTTGTTAAAAGTCAAACGGAAGGTTTTGTATGATACGTTTTTGGATACAAAATGATATTTGATATTTGCATTGGCAAGTTTTGCGTACAAATGAAGCTCTGAGTTTTTTCTCCTTAAGCTAATTGGCTCATCAGTAGTGACCAGTACAAAATAAGGACCAGGATGAAGTTTTTGATAAAGAATCTTTGTATTTTCATAAATGTTAAAATTATGGAAATTTGATTCATTGGTGTTAGCAGATTGAGGTATATTGGGTTGAGGTATGTTGGGGTGCGTAGGAGAGGTGCTATTGGTGTTGGAAAAATTGTTATTTGAGCTGATGGTGATGGAGTTGGTGGTATTGGCAAAGGTTGTGTTGGCAGTGGAATTATCATTAGTGTTAGTAGTTGTTTTGCATATTTTTTCATTTGACATATTTTTGTTCTGAGTGTTTTGTACATCCATAAAAGTTGTTGGTGCTGCTGAAGTTTCTGCGACAATATTTTGCTGGGTGTTTTGTATGGCTGTTGTAGTTGTTGGTATAACTGTTGGAAAAGACACCATTTTGTCCTCTGCTGCATCTAGAATTTGAACATTCTTAAATTTTTTCCTATCCGGGTTATTTACTGGTAGAAATTTCCTCCGCGTTACAGAACGAGGAGGTGGGTCCTCGTCCTCCATCCTGTGAGTTTTGAGAAACCTTTTTTTGGCACAAAGTGTTTATTTCCCAATAAATTAAAAAGGAAACAAAATACACAAAGTTCTTTGTTTATGTGTTATGTGCGTGTGTTGAATATCAAAACAAAAAAAGAACAAAAGAGAGAAGAAGATAAAAAGTTGCGGCCCGCGCGTGTAGTCTAACGTCAACAAGAGTTGAAAAGCGACTGAAATAAAGGTTTTGTATCTTTTTATTAAATTTCATAAAGTTGTAGATTTATTAAAACAATGCTTTTTTGCCAGTAGTCGGTACCACTTGCCAATTGTCGGTATGGCATGTTCCAACAGTCGGCATACCAATTTTTTTGTAAGAATAATTAATAATAATAATAATAAATTAATTCATTAAAATATAATATTTTTGTTTAGTTAAACTGATTCGACGTCTTTATTGTACTTTTCTTAAGAATAGGGATTGTTGAGGACCTTCACAGACAAAAATTTAATTTTTATTAGAATAAATCATCTTTTCTTAGCGAAATTGTACACAAAGATAGCTGACAATATATTTGAAGTAAACAAAATACATTTAGTTATAATAGTTTCATTTATTTGGGCTTAAAAATAAAGGTGCCGACTACTGGGACATGCCGAACTTTGGCACACTTACCCTACCTGATTTAAAAATATTTTGATGAATAGTCAATTTGATATTAATGTAAGACTATACACATGGTAGAATGAAGAAGGTAAAGTCATGCAATCATATGTTTACAATTTTTTTTTTCAAAATTGTCCATTTGACAACATCTCATTGTCAAAATGATTTTGACAAACATAAATTCAAATTCAAAATAAAAACTTAAATTTTGAATTTGAAAATATGAACAAAACGTTTTCTTTGCAAAAAATCAATTCAAATCCGAAGAAGACCATAAATTATGGCGGTCAAGCATGTGACTATTATAATTTTTGTGACAGGCATAGTAAAATTTTCCAAACGGAGGTGCATCCCATCTTTACATCAGATTTTAAATATGCAGGCCTACTTTTTGTGATGGAGGTACCAGAAGAAGTGACCATACCAGATCTCGTGTTGGCAGAAATATTGGGATGTATGAAATTTGAAGACAACACTCTCTCCACATTTTAGGGAGGGAGGAATCAGAAGGACCGATGTATCCCATTTCCACACTAGATTCTTTATTGATGGCAATTTAAGGGTGTGCCGTTCAATTTGCCTTTTATGGGCGCCATTGTTATTCAAAATTTTGACCCGTGGGGAAGGTACCATCAGGAGTGGTCCGTTCTATCTGTTCTTCATACCCGATCTTTTGTTAGAAGAAATATTGTGTTCTACGAAATTTAAATCCAATTGGAGGCACTGGAAGAACTGGGTCGATATTGTCCCTTTTCACATCTGACCGAGAATTGGTGCAAATATTATAATTTATTTTGAATCAGTTAATCAATATATCTATCTATGCACGCAATATGTGCTTTGGTTTTTAAAATTTGATACTCTCTTTAAGTAGCCGGCCTTTGAATGGGACTTGAAAGGGAATGCTTTTTTGAAATGACTTTTCCTTCTTTGATTCTACCATGACTATACATTTCCTGTTATTTTATCATAACTTTTAAAGCGATTCCGATGTTTTGAAATTTGGGTTAATGGGTTTAATAGATCCAGTGGGTTAACCTTGTGTGACATAAATGCCTCTCAGAAGAAGTTTATTTGTTTTTGTGTTTTTTTAAATTATATTTAAATGATTATTTTTTTGTATTTTATTTTTCCGACTTCAAGAATGCAAGACTTTTTACTAATATAACCCATTTTTCCTTTAAGATATCGATAAGATTGTTAAATTGATAGATTCTTGCAGACTTTAAAACATAGGATACATTGGGTCATTTGCATGCCCTCCGCCATTCTATGGAAGGTATATTAGCTTTGTCATTCCGTTTGTAGCTCCCCGAAATATTCATAATAGACCCTAAAAAGCATATATATTCTAGATCAGCGTAAAATTCTAAGACGATCTAGCGATGTCCGTATGCTGTTGTAATCACTCTATCTTTCGAACGAATTGATATAGAAGGCTGAAATTTTGCATACATGCATAGTTTACCAGTAGGCAAGTTAAATTCGTAAATGGGCCATCTCGGTCCACGTCTTCGTATAGACCCCATATAACGGTAACTCCAGATATTCAGTATTTTCATGACTAGCGACATTATTTACCGGAATCGTTTCAAATTTCAAATGCCGTATTTGAAATACGTAATGGGTACTACTACCAATGACAAACATTTTTGTATGCAGGTCCACGTCTTCGTATAGCGGTACCTCCCGATATTCCGTGTTTTGATGATTTCAGCAACATTATTCACCGGAATCGTTTCAAATTTCGTATTGGAAGATCTTAGTAGGTACTACAACGTCCTCGTATAGCACTCATATAACCGTTTTCATAAAGGTGGCAGTTTTCGGATTTTTTTTGTAAAAAATTCAAGTTCCTTCCAAAGTTCCTTATGCCATGTTTACGTTAGAACTTTTTGTAGGGTTAACCTACTTTGAGAGGATTTATTTTAAGTAAAAGTAATGGATATGACAATTTAAATCCAAATCCAGTGGGTTAAACCTCATATATATAAACGTACTGTTAGTTATGATTAGTTACAAGAATGCTGATTTGAAATGAGGTTACCTCATCCATCATGGCCACATCGGTGAAAAGTATATATGGAGATACATCTAAAACTGAACTGATCTTAACCAAACTGTGTGTTTTTATTCTTTGGGAGCACCTACTATTTGTATAAAGTTTTATTAATTTTGGACAGATTTTATCATACAAAGACACGGCATCACCGAGCGCCGCTTTTCACTTAACCAGGGTAAAGCTCATTGGCCAGAATTTAGAGAGTTCACTAAACCTCGCTTCAGAGAACATACCTTCGATGTTCGGGTAGCACATAACATTTTCCGAGATATCATCAATATTGGAACCGATATGGATATGCTGTGAGTAATGGTTAAATCGTTCACGAACCCTCGAAAAGGATGATCGGGTCTTTGTCATGTTCCACGACGTAACGGCGACTGATCCACCGAGCGCACCGGGAGTGCTATGTCCAGGCAAAGAATACTACGTCGTATTAGATATCTTCCGAGGAGGTACCACAGTGTACGATGGGTGAAGTCTGAGCAGAGTATCAGTATTTTAATCAATGTTGAAACTATAGTACAACAAAAAAGTAAGGTAGAGCTACAAGCTGTTTTCAATTTTTTTCGCCAATTTTGTGTATGTATCAATTGTTTTGAAAAATAAAAACAAAATACTTTGAAAATCAATGGTTGATACAAAGGCAAATCGAGGAAAATTAAATAAGGATAGATATTTAATAAATTAAAACAAACAAGAAAATAATTTGAAATTATTTTAATTCAGTTGAAACAGAAATGCATATTAAAAAAATTGTTCTTCCGTAGAAAAGCTTTCCGCTTCCTGTCAGACTCATTCAAAATTATTTACAACAAGTTGTTTTCATTTTTATCATATTTTTCCGCATGAAAAGTGAGCTAAATAGCGCGAAAAATGAATAAAATGCCTAGATTTTCACTCGAAAATATGATCCAAACTGTTCAACCTTCAATTTCATCGCTAAACTGGTTAATAGCTTTAATGGGCGAGCCGCAATTTACGTGTCTTCCAATCGATGGTTTTGAAAATATTTTGTTTTCATTTTTCAAAACAATAAATACATACACAAAATTGGCAGAAGTCGGGGCACACTTAGAAAAAAATTGTAATCAGCTGGTAGCTTTACCTTACCTTTTTATTGTACCATGCTTCCAATCGATTTTATTTATTTTTTTTTTTTCAAAATGCTTATTAAAAAGTATAAATAATGTCAGAATTGCAATCCATTCAGGTAGACCTCTTTACGTGCAAAATTTTCCAACTAAGCCCTAGCTCTAGCCGGCACTTGTCGCGTGGGCAATGTCTTTGATGACATTTCAATTCAATTCAAATTTATTGAGTCTTTGTTTTTTTTTTTTTTTTTGACACGAAAATTTTCAATGTTAATTTGTGTTTATTAAAACTAAGTGTGTATCTCGTGCTTGCTCTCGACACTACAATGTTTGAGAGCCTTTGATGACTCCTTATACGCGATATGTCGGCCCGTGGTCAGCTATGTGGTCCCAGTGTGATCTGCGAATAAAAGTGCTACGCAGTGAAAGAATGTCCAGACCTGCAAGAGTGGTGCCTTGAGAACCGCAACAACATCGGCTGCCTGCGAAACATCTTCCCAACTTGTAATACAGGACCGCAAAACACTCATTTTAGGACTGAATTAGCTGAAACCGGAAAGTGCTTGTATTGTTAAATCCGGTCCGGAATCTACATAATAACGGAAAGCATCACAGCATTAGTATTGCGGTACACTGCAAAGTCGCAAATGTTTCCGCAAAGGCGTTCTTTATAGTTTGCATTTGAACAATAAGAAAACAATTAAAAGAATTTCATGTCAATTTGGATTATATTACATTATTTTCCTTTTAGTAGGTCTCCAATGTGTATAAACACTTATTTTTCAACATTAATTATCCATGGTAGAATCAGAGATGGGAACCTGTTTTTTATTCAGTAAAATTTTGCTAAATAAATTACAGAAAATACAGAGATGGATAGTCTTTTTTGAAATGACTTTACCTCCTTAATTGTATCATGTAATTTTCTCAATATTAGCATTGATGCGTCAAAAATATAAAAAAATGTTTGTAAAAATTTATTTTTAATTGTTTTCTTAATCTATGTTGTTCAGAAGATGTGTTAATAATTATTATCATTTTTTCGTTTCGTTTCGTATGAGAAAACATATAAAATTTTTAAAATAGTCGACATTTCAATGTTATCAAGAGTTGGTGCATCTACCTGTATTCTTCTACCATGCCACTATGTTTTATTCCATGGTAGAAAAATACAGGTAACAGCAAATGTTGTTGTACAAAACAACAACAACCTCATACAAATTTGTTTTTGTACGTAATACAAGTGTCAGAGTTATATGTCCCAAAATGTAAACAAAATTATTAATTTTCAATAAATTATTTTAATTTCAAAAATGCACATGTTGGAATTTGGGTTATTAAATTTAAAATGCAGAAGAATTGTTCCTCAATTATTCAGTTTGAATGCTTTCATATCATTCCACTGAATGTATAGTTGTAAGCTGTATGTCCTAATCTCTCAACACTTCTAGCAATTGCTAGAAAATCGTGGAAAAGGCAACATCTTTTTCAAATTGAAACCAAACTGCATACACACATAAAGTATTCTACATTCTGCAGTTTTAGGAAACATGAAATATACGACTATGTTGCTTAATGTGGTGTCACTCCTTTTTAACCGCGAAAAACGTTGTCGCTTCATCGTAATAGACGTTTTGTTAAGTACGACGGTGATTACTCTATTATTATAAGCCAAAAGTTCACATTGCCCTGCAGTGAAATTATATTTTTAAAAATGGTATACCTATTGTATATCAAGAAGTGGAATTAAATCGCAAAATGTCATATCGAGTTTGACACTTGCTGTTACCTGTAATTATTATACCATGTTTTTTTCGAACAATTTGATGTGACCATGGCACAGTGGTCGCTGCCATTGGCCAAAATTAAAAAAATGAAAATTAGATATTTATTGTCAAATGTGTACAAATTAACTCTTAAAGGGTTAAGCTTTTTAGAAGCATAATAATCTTGGCTTCATTTTAATGGCCCACTTCAAAAATAGCATCAAAAAAGAGAAAATGTAGTTAGTTGCTTTTTTTTTTCAGTGGGATCAGAGAAAAAGTGAAGTAAAAACAGAACTGTATTACAAAATTAAATACATTTTAAAATGACAAATCTTGGCATTATTATTGAAAAGCAAGGTATTGACTTATTTTTAGTTTAGTAATTTGTGTGATTAGTATATGTGTATGATATAGAAGATGTGAGTGTTCTGAGTTGCCTTTAAGATTAATTTTGAAAATAAAATTACATTTCAGTTAAAGTTTTAATTATTTTCCCCCCTGAATCCTCCAATGTGATTTTTTTCACGCCATTAGTAATGGCCCTAAGATTCTAAAAGTGCTAATTTAACTTTCAGATTTTGTCAGATGTGTACGTTATGCCCAATATACTGAAGTGACTTCGCTGCAATTTTGTCAGTTAGATGGTGATAGTGACATAGAATATACATCCATGGCACTATCTTTCACCTACAGTTCATAAAATTTTAATACATACATTATATCGATTAGATAATTTTAGGAGGAGGCCGTGGAGTCTAGAAACAAAGATATAAAAAGTTTCGACTAAATCATACCCGAAAAAATCTCGTGTTTCAACAAACACAGACCTTATTAACCGTCTTCTTCTGAGCTCTGACCCTTTTATAACGGGACAGCGAACGTTACCAAACAATAACCAGTAAAGAAAGTCTTAAAGTCGGGCGGGGCCGACTTCATGATACCCTACACCATTTTGCATATTTAGTAGAGCATCACATAACAAATAAAGGTTTTTATGGGGAATTTGTGAGAATTAAATCATACCAACTATGATTATAGTAATAATTAAATGTCCAAAGGAACTAATATATGGAAGGAATATCCTCCTCTGAATGGATTTCTACTAAATTTGTCGAGGCATTTGAGCCTTTTCAATTCGGGTTTGTATTATCCATTTGGTGCACAATCAACTTGAAATTAGATATATATATATATATATATATATATATATATATATATATATATATATATATATATATATATATATATATATATATATTTGATTTGGGCTAATATTACACGTTTGGTGCACAATAAAAGGCAAATCGGACGAAGATATATATTTGAGCCATATCCAAATATTAACAGATCTCGATAAAATTTAGAAAGGGTATTTCTGAGTTATATTTGATATATTTCCCCAAATATTGTTGTTACAGAGTGCATATTACGGCTGCGGAGGACAAAAATAACAAATCGGATGAACAATATATATTTCGATCAAATTTGGCATACTTATTTTCAGGTCCAAAAATCATACTATTGGGCTGATATTACAAGTTTAGTGCGCAATATAAGGCAAATTGGATGAATATATATGGGAGCTATACCTAAATTTTGACCGATTATCTCCATTTTCAATAGGGCCTTAAGTCAAACAAATTATTTGTGCAAAATGTAACTTTGATTTAATTTTACATTAAATTGTTATTTTATTTTGTTTACAAAAAATAATCACATTTGGACTTGATTTGTATAAAAAATGCTTCTATTTTTGGAGGTACCTTTACAGGGGACTCTACCTGAAGGCGGGCTGTTCCAAATAATTTTCAGTAAGATTATTTTTTAACTCCATAGAACGTAAAATGTCAAATAATATTACAATCTAGTGTAAAAATGTGACAAGAATTGGTCAAATAACTCTTATTCGGGAGGTACGTCGTAAGGGGACAATGCCAAAACATGCATCGACTATATCCATTTTGTCACATTTTTTATTTTTAACCCATCAAGGTACCATAACCAAAGATTCATATTGATATCTGCACTGAAAGTATTTTTGGCCGCTGTTCCCATACGACCTCGACCACTGTGCATGGTAGAAGAACACACGTGAACTGTCAACCGATTTTGGAATTGATAATGTTGAATGATCAACATTATCAAGTTTTTCCAGTGATAGGTATTTTTACCCCGGGAAACTATCTTTTTCTTGGAGACGGACCCGGGACCCCAGATTTTTGACCACAAAGTCCGGGTTCAAGACCCCGACTAGACCCGGATCCACTTATAGGTAAGAAAAGGAAAGCTTATGAAAATAGCTATCCAACAAGTGGTCACATGTTGGAGTAAGTGGCCACGGTTCGGAAGTTATAGTCAAATTATCAATTTTTTGGACCCAGATTTTTTATAAAACCCTCAGAAAGTCAAACGACACCTATATTGTATATATCGGTTAAGTGGATCCGGGTCTAGTCGGTATCTTGAACCCGGAGTTTGGGGTCAAAAATCTGGTGTTCTTAATCCGTCCCCCAAGAAATAAATAGTTTCCCGGAATCAGGGTAAAAATACCTACCTCCGGAAAAAATTTCGAAAACATCGAAGAGTTCTTACTAAACTAAAGTTGCTCCTTTTATTTTTAAATAATAACAAAGTGCAGGGCATTTATTGCCCGATCCACATCAAATTTTGCACAAGTCATATGTTTGACCCAAAGACGAACCCTATTGAAATTGGAGATACTCGGTCAAAATTTAGATATAGCTGCCATATATATCTTCGTCCGATTTGCCTTTTAATGTGCACCAAACGTGTATCTCCATCCCAAATAGCATGGAATTTGGCACATACGGAATTTGGCACATACACATACATATAGCTTCCATATATATTGTTCATTCGATTTGATATGATTGTCCTCCGCAGTTTGGGGAAATATATCAAATACAGCACATAAATGTCTTTTCCAAATTTGGATATAGCTCTCATGTATATCTCCGTCCAATTTGCCTTTTATTGTGCGCCAAACGTGTAATATTAACCCAAATGGGATGGAATTTGGCATTTACGACTAAATTCTGCTTAGAAACAAGTATGTCAAACTTGGGGAAATTTGTTCAGATGTAGCTATAGCTCCCATATATATTAATCATCCAATTTGTTATATATATTTTCTACTAAATATACAAAGTGGTATAAGGCATCATAAAGTCTGCCCGCACGACTTTTAGTCTTTCTTAACTAGTTTTGTTTCGATTTTGTGAAAGTCCTCCTCTTTCGACTCATTTTGGGTCCTTTTCAAGTAATATGTACTTAGTAAACTCTTTTTACTCATTATCAAAACCATGGCAAGATAAATTACAGAAAATGGTTCTTTCAAATAACTTTAAAATCTTTATTTTACTATGAACAAAACATTATAAAAAGCATGGTACAATGAAGAGAAGGTAGGTCAACTTTGAAAAAATTGCAAGTATAGAAGTCTACCTGTTTGGCTTGTAATGTCAGAATTACTATCAAACCAATAAAAAAGCAAACAACTTGTTGCATTGTTTTTGAATAAATAATTTAAAACCGCGAAAACTGAATGAATGGTCAAAATTTCTTTTCAATATCATGTTCTATATATCCCTTATGGTTTAATTCGCGACAAAAACTGTAGATTTTGTCTATGCATTCGTTGCAATAAGCATTTTGAAAACACCCGAATTTGAATATTTTCGGAACAATTTTTTATTATTGAAAAGAAGACACATACATAAGCAAATGAAGTTGACATATTAAGCCAGAAAAATAAAAAAATTTAAATCATATGGTAGTTCTGCCCTACCTTGAATTCATTGTACCATGATAAAAAGGTAATAATATAGTAATTAAAATACGGTTCCAAGAATATTTCGTACAAATTAATATTATTAAATTAATGTTATTGTTTGTAATTTACAAAATGTCATAAAAATAAATTGAACAGTGGTGGCATGTTTGTTAGGGATACCGTAATATTTTGTTGTTGCAAATTAGTATTGCAAAAAACTTTACTGTTGCAAAAAACAAAAGTTGAACTCATAATAGAAGAATATAGATGTTATGCTTCTTTGCTTACGAAAATTGATATGTAAAAAGAATTTAAAATTTTCTGAAAAAATAAAGGGATTGTCAAATGTTTTCTTTCACGATGCCGTTCAGAGGTTGGTATGATATGTGATTTTCAAATTGAATAGTTTTTCATTCAAAATTTTAGGTGAGAATACATAAAACGCATTTTTGACTGGCTTAAGTCATAGGTTGGCTATGTAAATGAACAAAGGAGTTTTAGGCTGTCTTAGTTCAATTTTGGCCCATAATTTATACTTCTTCACTCTACTCTCCTTTGTTATTTCTTTTCATAGAACCAATTAAAAAGCATTTTATGTATTTTCACCATTTCACAATAAATCTAATAAATCTTTGGGTGAAAAATAATAATTTCTTCTATTCATATTAGTGAGAATTTCATATATTTTCGTATAAATTCCCCTTAAGACCAACAAACAAAAAATTTTTGAAAAAGGAATTAGTATGCAACAACGTGATTGAAGGTGCAATGAGAACATGGCATAACTGCAAAATTATTAACAGTCGACTATGAATAGTCGAGTACTCGGTTTTTACCCAAGTCCATAGTCGAGTTTGATAGCATTTGGAAAAACGATAGTAGCAGCTAGTTCCGCGCTCTTTAGTGAAGATGTTCAATTTTCTCATGTCTCATTCGTAAACAACAGAGTACCCCGAGTCTTTGCTTTCTGTTTATTTTTTATCAAGTATTGCTTTTTGGCCTTTATATTCGCTTCGTTGGGACGTTTTTCATTTTTGTTTCCCACGCTCGCACTTTTCGAAACTAGTCTACTGTCTACTGCCATACTGCCATCGATTGGTTCGATTGGTTGTCATTTCTAGTTTGTCGTCGGAGTGTCAAAAAGGTCGGTGGTCGTTCTGAATCTGAAAATTGAAAGTTTGTAAATTATCGGTAAAATATTGTGATTCATTGGGTAAAGGTGTTAAAGTGTTCAAAAACGACCTGTAGGCTACATAAAATCTGAGTGTACGTACCTTCTTTTATGATAACGTTAAATAAACATCTATTATCTATACTTTATATTTTTAGTTAGCCCGATTTCTGATTTCAAAATATACGTCCTTGTAACAATTTCCTAATATTATTTTTTTCTGTTTACATATGTAACATGTGTGCACATAAAATCATATGTGTATGTATGTATATATGTATATGTTCTTTCTGCTTTCGTTGCTTTGCACAGTATTTGCGGGACTAGATATATCTTTGTGCATAAAGTTGTGCAAGCAGTTTCAATTTTTTTTTGTTAATTTTCAAATTAAAAAATCAGATTTAAAGATCTATAGGAAATATTTATCAGATGTTGTTTTAAAAGTTATAAATTGATTGTTCCATTGGTTTTATAATACATTCATTAATTTGTAAAATATTTTACTTTTCCAGATTTTACATGGGTATTTTCTTTGTTTAAGGAACAAAGAACGACTCTTCATTACTGTTGCCATTACTCACGTTTCAAATAAAGAAGTTGAAATTTCCGCTTTTGGTAAATCAACATTTGGTAATAATTGCATTTAGTGAGGAAGTAATTACTTGTTGACTGGAAGACGCGAATTAAAACAAACGACGCAAAACAAAAGATGCCAGCTGATTCAATTTCAAGGTAATGACAAAGAGTGAAAGGGGTTTTTGTAAACTCATGTACAAGTTAACTTCACCACCTCTTCGCAAGCTCCCTGTATCGCATATGCATGTACATATTTTTTGTTTGAAGAGGAGTATATTTTCAAATCAATAAAGCATGTAGGTATTATATGCATATGTGTGTGCATTTTCATTGTTTGAAAGACGCAAAGCCGCGACGGTTGTGTTAATAAAGAAAAAGTTGAACGCAGTTATACTACGTAATTTGAATATCACTCTATTTGTTTTTTTCAGAATGGATTCTAATGGCTCTAATGACAATGAAAAAAATATTCCACCACAAAACATTTTGGGTACATCGCCAGGAACATCAAGTTTACGCTCCCGCACGGACAGCGAATGCTCTGACAAGTAAGTACTTATTTTATTTCACGTTGTCCACCAATATTTTGCATTTTTTTCGTGGTGTAGACTAGCCAGATTCGTATTGCCCAGCATGGATGGCAGCCCACCAAAGGTGATGACGCTTGATGAAGTAACTAATGTAGTTAAAAACATACAAAATATGGAACTTGCCCATGAAATTGCATTAAATCCTGAGTTTAAATTGCAACCCTATGAACCACCTGAAAACAGGTTTGCTAAATTATCAATCATCAGTTACAATGAATCTATATGAGTTATTCCCATGTTTTATAGCCTTGAAAAACGTATAAAGGATTGCATGCACAAAGCGTTCTGGGACTTACTAAGGGAGCAGCTGAACTCTGACCCTCCTTCCTATGATTACGCTATACAATTGTTAAGTGAAATTAAGGAATGTTTTCCCCAGATTCTAACCCAAAATAATAAACTCATTCTGGATCAAATCAACGATATCTTAGACGAGTCGGTTATTCGCCAACAAGCTGAAAAAGGAGTTCTCGACTTTCAATCTTATGCAAATTTTATTATTAAAATTATGGGAAAATCGTGTGCACCAGCTAGAGATGACGACATTAAGAAACTCACACAAATCGAAGATGTTGTTGACATGTTCAAAGGTATTTTGGATACAATGGCTCTTATGAAATTGGACATGGCGAATTTCTTATTAGATTTTTCTCGTAACGCCATCATGGCAAACTCAGTCGAGTATGAGAAACAGAAATTTAATGAATATTTGGAATATTATAAATGTATGTATACAATTTATATTTTTTGGGAAATTTCTATAATCAATGAAAAATTAAATTTGGCTCATTTTAGTTGGTTTTCCCGCAACAGAAAATTGGCTTCAACGTAATCTCACCCAAACATCAAATGGCACGCTAATTACTGCAGATCAGGCTATGTCGAATGCTTATATGGAACTCATGGATTGGAAGGAAGATGTTGATTTCCCTGAAATTCTTTCCACAGACAAGGAGCGTATTCTCAAATTGGGCCAAAGAGCTAAGCGTTTGTGTGTCGGAGCATCTCTAATAGCCATTTGTTCCGCAGTACCTGTTATATCGCAACGTTCTGAAAATCGAATTGAGTTAGCAAAACAAATTGAAATACTGCTACACAGTATAACGAACGAAAAGTAAGGAACTATGCAAGAATATTTTTTATGGAAATAATGCTATTCTCATTGCAGAGAGATATCAGAGGCTATAGATAATATTTGGGAACAAATAAAAACTGTAATCAATAAGTATTTGAAAAAGGAAAGTCAATCAACAATGGACACAGATGCACTGGACATGCTCCAAACGCAAATAAAGCAAATTGCTAATAGGGATGCTCCAGTTAGGCAACTTATGTGTAAGTAAATAAACCGACTCTTTAGAGCATTCGCATACCTAAAATGTTAATTTTTTAGGGAAACGATTGCAGACATATTTTCGACTAGCACTCCGTTCAAAAGGGGGGCTACCGCCTCCACCACCAGGATACGTTGATTTCAAAGATGAATTAGAATTCTACACCACTGCCCTTAAACGTGTGATAGCCTATAATCATTCTGTATTTGGAGAATATTTTTTGCAGATACTCACCCAACGTCAAACTGAACCAAATAACGAGACCGTTTGTGCAAGTGAAGGTGCCTCCTCCGAAGCTGAAATGTTACCCTCGCAGCAATGAATTTCTATATCGGTGTAGTAATTAATTAAGGAATTCACCCAGCAAACCAGACCCGCAGTTAAGGAAAGCCCATATACAAAACTGTGTTGTATTAGCATTGGCTAACATGAATGGAAATTTATGTAAGAGTATTACCGTATAAGTGATTGGAATATGAAGCACATGTGTAATTCTCAGAAAACTATTGTAAAGAACTTTCTAGACAAAATGTATCCAACTAAAGCACCTTTGTCGTCATTGCAGTACTGTTCAATTTTCAGTGAAAAACTTTTCTTGATGGTGCGAGTTTATGAACTTTCTAACTTTACCAAGGTGCGAAACTTATTAAGCATCATTATTATTACATAAATAAAAATTACCGATGAATATATGATTACTAAACCTTAAAACTAAGCTTAACATCATAACATATGGTGCTTACAAACAATAAACAAATTGAACAAATTATACTGGAAAAAGCTTCTTGATTGTATACAAGGACAAAAGGTGGAAGTCTATGTCATTCACAATTTAACGAGTTCAAAAAAATCATGAAACATTCCTTCTCTTCCTTAACATTCATACTAAAGGGCTGCAAATGTGACAATTTTCTCTATTTATGCCATGGAGAGAAAATGCTCGTCATGTTGTGCCCTGTTTGATCAAACGCATAACAGTACGTGACATCCAACCAATGGTTGGATGTCTCGTCATGTCGGTCACACTCAAACCCATCGTCATAACATGTAATGACCAATAAAAGGGAATGTTGAATAGTGTGTCATACAAAAATGTTCTATCAAAAAAACAACAACAATTATGAAACAATTGCCAATGAAAAAGCCAAACACGTGATGAAGGCAAAGCGCAATCGCTACCTGCTTTTCCGATATGTGAAAAATAAATTTTTTGTAATAAAGAATTTCTTGGCGAATGCTTAAATATTAAAGGCACTTCCACACAAAACTTTCACATTTTGTGGTTATTGACGAAACAATCTAAAATGTTAATTCTTGTTACAAAACAAAAATGCCTTGAAAAATTTTATTTTGATTATAATTTCATAAATGTTTGCCTACATTATTGAGGTGTAAATAAGAATGAGTGCTACTGTAGTTCACGTAACAACACTATATACTTCCATTGTTCAATTCTGTGCATATTCTGTTATTGAATGAGAGTCAAATCTCTGCCCACAAACTTTAATTTTAAAAGAACACTATATGTAGATAGAAAATAGGCAAACAATATTAACCTCTTTTTTATGACCAAAATTTTATGATAATCACCAATAAATTGGGATTGTTCAGTATATATTTCATTTTTTTCTATTCATTTGTTGATGTCTATGCACATTTTGTTATTGAACTCAATTTTCTATTTACGCGGTGTTTGTTACTTCAAAATTACAGCACACACAAAAACACATTCACACTAAAGGGCTGCAAGTGTGACATATTTCTCTATTTATGCCACGTCATGTTGTGCCCTGTTTGATCAAACGCACAACAGTACGTGACAGCCAACCAAATGCTCGATGTCTCGTCATGTCGGTCAGACTCAAACCCATCGTCATAACATGTAATGACTAATAAAAGGGAATGTTGAATAGTGTGTCATACAAAAATGTTCTACCGCAAAAATTACAACAATAATGAAACAATTGCCAACGAAAAAGACACACACGTAATGAAGGCAAAGCGCAATCGCTACCTGTTTTTCCGATATGTGAAAAAAATACATTTTTTATAATAAAGTATTTCTTGGCAATAATAATAACATATTTCAGGTACTTATAATTGGTCTACACAAAATTTTTACATTTCGGTTATAGACGAAACAACCCAAAATGTCAATCCTTATTAAAAAAAAACTGATAAATTTTCTTAATATCTCATAAATAATATTTTTTAATTGTTGATTTCGTACTCACTTTTATGTATGCCGTGTTTGTTACTTCAAAAAAATTACAGCACACACAAAAACACACCCTCACCGTCGAAAGTAAGACACACACACTCTCTCAATATGTAAGCACACGTACACAAATGACACTCAATTTGACGATGACACGGTTCGATGTCATCGTTGACACCCTGCATTTATGGAGAACACCATGCAAATATTCGAGTCAGCCATGCCACGATCGAACCTTAGACAATGGCACACATGAATCAAAATGGGGGATGTTGTTGGTTGTCATTATTGCCTATCAAATACATAGCGCATGATTGAGTAGACAAAGTCAGTGTGTCGGAAAAAGCATAATTCATACAATTCGTCTTGTGCAGACCTTTAATTCATACCCATGATAGATCATTTCAAGGTAATGCAGGTTGATTAAATTAACTTCAAATTTACTATTAACAAATGCAATAAATTGTTCTGTTTATTTGACGCTTTTCTTGCAATATTCACCTTTATTCTACTCCTCGAAGCCGTCGTCACTTTTAGGATAGCATCACTTGTTGTCGACGGCGAACTAATATGGAGGATATAGCATTTTCAGATTAAATGAAACCTTTTGCAATTCAAATGAAACTTTTTGCTGCGGAAATGAAACCTTTTGCAGTGGAAATGAAACCTTTTGCAGTGGAAATGAAACCTTTTGCAGCGGAAATGAAACCTTTTGCAACCGAAATGAAACCATTTGCTACCGAAATGAAACTTTTTGCAAATCAAATGAAACTTTTAAATTTATAGAAGGAAAAATAACAAAACATTTTTATTTTTAGTAGTTTTCAAATTAAATCAATTAATTATAACTAATATATTGACAAAGAGGATTTTTTATTGATTATAAATATCTATATTTATTTTATTATTTCTTAAATTTTTAATAATTGTAATAACAAATGGTTCTTTATTAATTTGATATAAAATGCTTCCATATTATTAAATTCCAAATGCTTAACGCTAGAAAGAGAAATTTAAACAAATTTTGGCCTTTATAGGTATGGCCAGGACTGAAATGTGAAATTAAGCTTTACCACAATTTTTTATAGTTATAGTATCTTATTAATCTTATCTAATAAAGGATTCCCGCTTCGCAGCTTTGTTGATTATGGAGATAGAGCAGTCGTGATTTCAATAGACAGATAAGTGGAAATCATTAAATCAACTATGATCATGATTGTATATACTTTATGGGGTCTACGACGAATATTTAGAGGTGTTACAAACCGAATGACAAATTTAATATATTCTCCTTTCCATGGAGGAGATTATAAAAAGTACCTAATTCGGGTCCTTTGAAAAAAAAAATACCTTGAAAAACTTTTTTCAATCTTTCTGAATCTACACTTGTGTTTTATGGAAGCTTTAAGAAAAAAATTTATAAAAACATAGATATTAATAATCAATAAAAATTCCTCTTTAACTATATATTAGCTATAATTAGTTGATTTAATTTTAAACCTACTAAAAATAAAAATGTTTTGTTATTTTTCCTTCTATAAATTTAAAAGTTTCATTTGATTTGCAAAAAGTTTCTTTTCGGTTGCAAATGGTTTCATTTCGGTTGCAAAAGGTTTCATTTCAGCTGCAAAAGGTTTCATTTCCACTGCAAAAGGTTTCATTTCCACTGCAAAAGGTTTCAATTCCACTGCAAAAGGTTTCATTCCCGCTGCAAAAAGTTTCATTTGAATTGCAAAAGGTTTCATTTAATCTGAAAATGCTATATATTAAATTAGCATTTTAGTCCTCACAAAGTGCATGTTCTTGGTTAGCATAGGATTCTATGTCGGTTTAGTCATGTCGGCCCGTTGGTGAAAATCATTATAGTTTCTGAACGATATGAAGTGGTTTAAATTTTGTTGAGATGCATTTTAGGTTCGTAGAATTTGGTTTTGAAAATCGGTCATATAGGTCCACATTTTGATATATCCCCGTCAGATTTATGATGTTTTAGTCGCCTTTTTGAACACTGTAAATTGGCAGTTTGCGTTCCCTATATGTGGGAAACATCTTTGCAAAGAACCATGGTTAGGTTAAAGGACGCACAGTTGCCTTTCGGTAACCGCTCCACTCGGAGACCTGCTGGTCAATTGTGTTCATCCTAATGAAGAAATTGGAAGAAAGAAGGATAGTGAAAAAAGTGAATGTATTACTGATGGGATATGTAGTTATACGGGTGACCCACGGCTAGAAATCTTGCCGTGTCGTCTTTAGCCACTTAAGTCTTCTGGCTAATTGAAGAATTACTGTATGGTCTGTGTTAGAGAACGAAGACAAATCATGTGACACTTTTTCCCCTACAAACCTGTGTCTCACGTTAATGAGTGCTGGACAGTGGCAAAGCAAAAATTCGATCGTCTCATTTTCGGATTGACAGATTCTACAGTAGTCAATATCATCGCTTTTTCATTTCGAGGTCATTGCCTCACCTTGTAGTAACCTGTGAATATCCCACCACAAGTTTTGAGTCGGGCTTCGACAAGGACAGTATCGGCTTTTGCTCTTCTCCGAGAGTGTGGGCCAGAGGATTTTGGAGATGTTGCATCTCCTTTCGTCCAGCGATTTATGTTGAATTCTCTCAGAGTAGTGTCTATGAATTACCTGTAGGAAGTGGCACAGGGTTGGTATGGCCGAGTTCTCAATTTAAATGGTAGTTGATTCGGACCCTAGCCTAGCCAATTCGTCTGCAGTCTCGTTAATTGGAATATTGTAATGACCAGGAACCCAACAGAGCTTGATGGACAACCCATGCAGTCCAAAACAACCTTAGACTTAATGGTAGATGAGTTTAGGGCCTTCAGCGCCGCTTGAATATCGATGCATATAGTCACCGAACTGCTAACCTCGTTGTTCCCTGTGACCAACAGGGGTATGGCTTTCTTGACCGCGAAGATTTCCATATGGAATACGCTACTGTCGTTTCTAAGCTTGTAGGATTCGCGAACGTTAAGAGTGTCACAGAAGACACCAGGGCCTCATTTCTTGTTCTATCAAAATGTGAAATGAAAACTTTTATAAAGGAAAGAAATGTCAAATGAAAAAATTTATAAAGGAAATTGTTTTCATTTCATATTTTCATAGAACAAGAATCCAGCCCCAGCTCTCGTTCCCGTTCCGCATTCCATCTTTGAACCATCGGTATAGACAGCTATGCTGCAGAAAGGTGGATTGTTACGAGACCAGGTGTTCCTATGGAGTTCTTGCAGAAGTAGAGTGCAATCAAACCTCTCTTTGCTCGCTCCTCGGTGTTCCTCTTCCAGCTTAGTTGGCGATCGAGAATAGTGCCGAGGTATTTAGCTTCAGAGGAAAGGTTTAGCGTGACCCCATCTGGCATCGGTGGTATAAATGAATGGCATTTAAGTTTCTTCGTAAAGAGGACGAGCTCTGCCTTTGATGGGTTCACACCTAGTCCATTGCGGCGTGCCCACCTTAATAAGGTAACTAGATCTCCCTGCATCAGATCAGAGATTGTTTGTAGGAATTCCTTAGCAATCAATAGGACAACATCATCAGCATAAGCGACTACCTTTGTCCCGTTTTGCCCCAGATCTATGAGCATGTTGTTGATAACCAAAAGCCAGAGCAATGGTAATAGAACGCCCCTAGTGACGATTTCCTGACAGATATTTCCCCAATGGTTGAGTTGATAATTCTGCTACTAAGCATTGTATTAATCCAATTTATGAGGAGTTGGGGTACTCAATGAACCCTATAACATCGTGTTGCGCCTCTTCAACAGATTTACCTGACACAGATTTACGTGCTGATGACTGTCATGGGAAGTAGAGATCTGATTTCTATGTCTATCAGCCTGAGAGACTGATTGGTCTCTAGACCTTAGGAAGGGAGTGACTTGGTTCCCCAGCTTTTATTGTATGATGGTAGAAGAATGGTAAAAACAAGTGTTTTTGTACTACAAACCTAACATACAAATTTGTTTTTGTACGGATCAAATTTTTTCTCTCAAAGATTTTCATTTTTGGAATTTGGATTATCAAATTTAAAATGATGAAAATAAAAATGATAGTTCTTAAAATATCTCATTTTAAACTATCATCTTCCCCTGAATGTACAGTTGCTAGCTGTATATTCAAAGCTATCAACACATCAAACAATCGCTAGAACAGCGTGGAAAAAACAACATCCCTCTCAAATTGAAACCAAACTGCATATACAAATAAAGTATTCTACATTTTACAATTTTAGGAAACTTTTGGAAACATGAAACATACGACTTTATTACTTAATGTCATGTCGATGTTCCTTAACCTCGTAAAAAGTTTCTGCATTATCACCATTGGGGGTTTGTTAATATAACAGGGATTTCTCTATTTCTAGGTAAAAATACATTCACACTGTCATGCAGTGAAATTTTGTATCAAAAAAGTGAAAAGAAATGGAATTGAGTCACAAAACGTCATGTAGAATTTGACACTAATATTGCTGCTACCTGTAATAATTATACCGTGGGTTGTTTGATTATTCTCACTTTAGAGAAAAACTGAAACATTGGCAACCCAGCAATGCAAAAACAAAGGGTGTGGCAACTCTAAATGATTGACATTTTAAACCGCACACAAACGAAGTTGTCAGCACTGATAATGTTTATAAATTTGAAATTTTAATTTGAAGAATTGTGGTGTCAATTTATTATTTACTTGATTGAACTTTAAATGCTGCCTGTTTTAAATATTTAAAAGTGTGTAGAAGGCAAAATGTCTAACGCCAGTGATAATTGTGCTGTAAAAATAGCTGTGAGGGAAAGGCCTGTTCGGCAATCCTTAATAAACAGCAAGGAGTCCAGCGTCATTGGATACCACCCAAATCCAAACGTACGTAAAAAGTATATGAAAAAAGAGTGGTATAATAATAGATTCCTTTGTAGATTTTAATCGTTGAAGAGAGGCCCTTTACTTTCGACTATGTTTTGAGTCCTGAAGTAACCCAGGCGCAAGTGTTTGAAGATTTAATAAAGCCCCTGGTGAAAAAATTGAAGCTGGGCTTCAACTGTACTGCGTTGGCATATGGGCAAACAGGTACAGGGAAATCGTATACGATGGGATTAGATTCGACGGTAAGTACAAAATAAAATATTAAATAAATGCTGGAATATTTCTAATGGAGTCTCACTATGACATTTCAGAATATTGAGGGCGAACATATCGGTGTTGTACCTCGCGTTTTAAAGGAAATATTTTCTGCCGAGACTCAAGATAAAGATAACACTGAGAACGAACCCGTGTTCAAAAGAGAAATATCAGCCTCGTTTATTGAGATTTACAATGAAAAGGTCTATGATTTATTGGCGGAAAATTCTAGCGAGCCAATTATTGCAAAAGGTAAGAAGTGAAATAAAATTATTTTTCTTATTTGTCAATCAATATTAAGGATTTTGGTTTAGCTGACACGCTGTGTTTGCAGCCATTTACGTGCTCGCTACCTTGGTTCTATACTTGCTACCATATTGCTTTTAGGCACATAGAAAAACATTTCATTCATGCAAAATGAGGAACAACTTTTACAAAATTTTCATAAGAAATAGTCTTAAAGAAAATATCTCTTTATTTTTTAATGCTCTGTGTTTATTATTAACCGTGAATATAAATTAAAATTCCAAAACAAATATTTCTACCGCATTCATATTAAGTAATTACTAAAATACATTCTTAAGACATATATTTATAATAAGAAATAATATATTTTACAATTAATGTAGGTTTCAGGTACACTGGCGGGTCCCGCAAACCTTTAACCGACATAAATGAGTGTCACGCCATACTCACACAAGGTAGTAAAAATCGTCATGTTAGACCTACAAAAATGAATTCTCAAAGTTCCCGTTCTCATGCCATTTTTACTATACATCTACGTTGCATTTTGAGGAACACGAATGGCGAAGAGTCCATTATATCGTCTTGTATGAATCTTGTTGATCTAGCTGGATCTGAAGGCGTGAGACGAACCGGTCACCAGGGTGTAGCCATGTCAGAGGGTGTCAACATAAACCAGGGCTTACTATCCATAGGAAAAGTTTTACAAGCAATGACAATGGGAAGTAAGGTTATACCATACCGTGATAGTGTTCTAAGTTCCGTATTACAAGGTAAGATGATAATAAGCTTGGATATATAGTTGCTAGGACATACAATTGCATATAGGATCACTTTTATTTATTTTATTAAAACAAAAAAAAAATGTATCGTTTTCAATATGTGTGCAAAATTGTGCTTTCGAATTTTATCTATTAGCGCTCCTAAAAAATAATATAATAATTGTATTTATCGTAGATTCACTAAATTTGAACTCGTACTTAACATTGTTGGCGTGTATAAGTCCACACAGGGAGGATTTGAGCGAAACTCTCTCCACCCTAAGGTTCGCTCAAAATGCCAAGCAATTGAAAAATACTCCTCAAATCAATAGCATAATTGCAGATATAAAGGTAAGTATAGAGAATAAGCAAGTATATATGTATGTTGTATTGAGTTTGAATGAAATTAAATGAGACCCCAATCGATGGTGTCGCAAACAACGCCCTTCATTCTTGCATGGAATATATCCGATTTAGCTCCTATAAATCCGGCTTCCATAGCATCAGTTGAATGTCCCAGAGTAACTTTTTCACTAAGTATTTCCAAATCGGGCACATCTTCCCCTTTCGTCGTTAAAATAGGCAACACAATCATTGCTAGAAGTAATCCTATAGCTCCTTTGGCTTTAAATTCTTTCTGAAAAGCCTTCTTCGAAAATATATTTTCAGGTTTCGAACCCAACCTGCAACAATGTTTTTCTTAGTATATGTGATAAGAACCAACCTATTGTCTTACTACATGCCTTTTTAAATGTTCACATGCCGATTCATGGTAAATGTCTAGCATTTCGTAAAAATACTGCGCTCGAAATTCTTTGGTAGTGGACGACATTAAGAAATACATAAGGTCAATAATGGGTGAAGCATATCTCATGATTTGCCAGTCAAGCAAACGAGCATCCGCAATCCCCGCATTCTGTAAAATAATATATTTTTAATTTCGTTTGAAAACTATTTCAATGGCGTACCTCCGTTTTATACATTATATTGTTTATCCAACAATCGCCATGGCATATTACAGAGAGCGGCTCGCTGCTTCTGGGCTCCAGTAACATAAGCATTAAGTTATAAAATGATCCTCGGCTGAAGTACGCATTTAGCTTTTCCCAGTAAAAGCTTTCTCGCTCTCTATCGAAGCAATCCAGAGCCGTCTTCTTAAGACTTTCAAAATAATCATTTAATTGGGGGTCGTCCTTTCGTTGTTCAAAAATGTCAACTATACATTTAAGATCCTGAATCTTTTCGGGCGATTGATCCTTTATGGCAAGTGATGTTGCGTGCAATTTGCCATAAATACGCATTGTTAGTGCTACATGCTCACGAGTCAAGGGTTTAAAACGGTCATGCATGTAGAAACCTTCTTCTTGTATGTCGCTCATACAGATTGCTTCGTGAAATTCTTCACGTAAGCTGAAGTAAAAACGAGGATATTCAATAAACATTTCATTGGGTTTAATGCATTTAGATTTTTGAAAGTCATGAACTAGAGGAAGAAACTAATATAAAATGTAATATATATGTGGCAAGTTTCTTAGATAAATGGTACGTACAATTCGATAGGCTAGTATCTCTCTTTGAAATCCAGGACCAGCAAAAAATTGTTGACGTCTTTGAGGATTTTGCGGTGGGACCTTCATTATAAGTTTAAGGTCATTTTTATTGTCACTGATAGCATCACTATGTACTGATACCGTAATACGGTACACAACACCCATGTAGTTATCTCCCTTTTTTGTAGCCAAATCAATATTATAGTTATACTTATGTTGACCGAATGTCTCATCCAAAAATGTTTTTAGTGCTGCAAGAGCACCTGATGATATTTCAGTGTCCTTTATTTCTAAATCCGACATATTTCTACAAAAGTACCAAAAATGCTTTACTTAATCGTTTTAGAAAAATGCAAAAATCAAACAAACCCCTTACAAAATAAAACCACTGCAAAATAATATTGCCAATAGAGCTACACCCCTAAAGAGGACATACTCGGCCATAAACGGAATGCCTGTAAAGTCAGTCATTAAAAGTAATACCTTTTGCACGCCAAAGAAGCAGCGTGCTGAGGTGAATAGATGCAATCAAACAGAAATTACAAGCAGCAAAAGGTAAGCACGTGAGATGAATTTTTGTGGACTATACTTACATATACATTAAATAACTTCAGGCCAAAATTGTCAAATGTTGCCATGAATCTGCCCAACATGGCACAGCTGGAATCTACTCACAATCGAGAATCTCTCTTCAATCGCAGTTCAGATTCTAATGGATCGCTTTTAAGCTTAAACATATCTTCTTCCACAGCCGTTGATGGACTAGTTAACAACAACCACAACAAAGGAAATACGAAGTAGGAACAATTCGATATGTCGAAGTTAAAAACTGTCTGTAATTATGTATTTTAGTTTCAGTCCGGTTATTCGCAAATATATGACAGAGTTAGAATCCGGTTTGGAGAAAAAATTCATTGACATCCTACAACGCAATTTACATGTCCTAATGCCACCACAAACTCCGGCTGCCGCCACGATGGCTCCACACCAAACACCATTGACGCAGAGCATGCGCCAGGAAATTAAAAGCATAATGAAGGAAGTTCTTCAGGACAGTCCAATAAAAGCAAATGCCAAATGTCAGCTGGTAAGATATGTTATGTCCTTATCTTAGCTTTATTTAATATCTGGAGTTTGTCAATTTTGCAATTTAGTTCAATACGAGTGAAGATATGTTCAAAGTTCCTGAAGTACCACAAGGTGTATTGCATCCACCCAAAACCTCTAGCCCTAACATGAAAAGTGATGAAAGAGTCTCTTTCACGGAGACATTTTTCGCCGGTGTCAACACATCCGATAAAAAAGATTTGAATAAATCTATAAGACGCTCGAGACGTATTTCTGAACGCTTTGGCATTGCGCATTCTGTTATTGAAAATGAATTCCAGATTCCAAGTGAACCAATAAACGAAAGCAGCAACAACACTTCATACCTACGCAGAAGCTCGCGTCGTTCTGTTCTTCAAAGGTATGCGGAAAAACGGAATAATGGACGCCTGACAACACATAAAGAGCTCGATGAAATACCCGCCAAATCAGAAACATCAACAAAAACTCCGAATAACAAGAAAGCCAATAAGAGGCTAAAAGACAATAATAACAGTTTAATATCACAGATTTGCAACAGTTCCTCGACATCGACCAACGCCAAGTCAAGACTGAGTAAACACAGGAAAGGAGTTTTGGAACTACTCAACAAAGGTTCACTTAAAGAAATACAGATCTTACCAATGATCGGTCAAAAGAAAGCTTTTCAAATAATAACACAAAGGTGCGTAAATAGCGATACTTGTAATCGATGTTGTTATCTCGTCTTTAACCAAATTACTACTGTTTTCCACTGGTTGAATTGAGACCACAATAACTATTGCCAGTTATCTAAAAAACCTCTAAACGATATTCTATTTCAGTTGCAAGTCATTTGTTGTGGTTTTCTTTTTTGAGACCGCTTTGATTTTACTTTTTGCTATTTAAAACTTAAATGAACAGTATATTCGACAATTGAAAACACATTTAATAGCAAATGCAAAAATCTGATTGTTTCTTTGTTTTTAATCCGAAATACGAATTCTGGCGATATCATTATGACATAAGACGTGTTTGCTCCTGACAGTGATTTGCGACTCGTTACAAGTCGACATAAAACAGTATTATTAATTTATTCAAAGAAAATATAGAATATTTTTGCATGATTTTTTGGATCTACATATGCATAGCAATATAATGAGGTCTAATTATTTTCTTACTCATAGAACTCTTCACGGCAAATTCAAAACGTGGCATCAAGTCGAGAAACTCCCGGTATGGCGTGGCAATGAATGGCAGCGATTTTCAGAGGTATTCTTCTAGACGTTTTCAAAAGAATCTAAATAACATTAATTCTCTTTTTAGGCAAATTGTTTGGTGTGATTCTTAATAAAATTGAAAAGGCAATAAATATTTCCATTACATTTAATTTCTTTTTAATTCATTTGCTATATTTGCTATAGTGTGATATGTTAAGGTTTATAAAATTACTATAATTAAGAAATATTGTCTATATTAAAATCGTTTTGATTCATTTGTTAAAACATAATTTTTTCGACATAATTTAAATGTTAACTATCAATTTTATCAAATTCAAAATGTAGTGTAGTAAACAATTGCGTCAGAAATAATAAACGTAACTTACATATCAGCATTGGAAAAATTTCTTGAATTTCCTTTGCACATACCTATGAAAACTTATTGCTTTTTAAGTAAAAATGGAGGAAGAAACGTACTTTTAAACACACTGACGAATACCTCTTGTATGAACTGTATAGTAAGAATGTGTGAACCAATTCAAAACAAGCAAGACATTATCTCTTCAATTCATATTCATAACATGGTTGAATTTTATGGCAGTAGATAGTTGTTGTTGGAGAATACAACGAATATTGGGAACAAAACAAAAAATCAAAAACAATAACAAATATAAAAAACATACCAGAATAATAAAATATTTGTTGTGTGTATATATCACTCACACTACTTTGAAAAAAAAAACATACGATCGACCGGCTTTTTCCACAATACAACAACACTGTGTTAAATCATCGCCAAGCTATTTGCATTGTTAAATGGATTGCATGTATTTGGTGGAGTGCTGAAGAAAGATGTGTGTAACCACGCCATGTGGTAGTGTTGGTTAGCTATACCTGCCGCCAATTCAACGGTCGCGTATTAATTGATCTTCAAAAGCAAATCAAGCTCAGTTCAACATTGACTGTTTGACTGTGGTCTGTGGCTGGTGAAGTACATTTTTAACGGTGAAACCAATTTACTTTTAAAAGTTAGTGAAACGGAACTGGATATTTAAAACTGAAGAGTTAAAGAAATACTTAACCGGCGGAAAAAAGTCATCATGCCTATGCAACCTATTAAATTTTATTATGATGTTCTGAACCAATCTAGTCGTGCTTTATATATATTATTGGAAGCCTCGAAAATTCCCTTCGAACCTGTGCAAATTTCGCTTTTAAAAGGTATGTGATACGTAATATACATGTTCTTTGGTTTTTTTAAATCTATACTTTGCAAAATACAAAGAAATTTACAGCAAATATTTTGTCTAAACAACAACAAACTTCTTATTTTATAAAAATGTATTTACTTGTAGACGGTTGTGATTAAGAATTTTTACGGTTCTAAAACATTGATGTTTCTAACATTTCTAAAAATCTTACTTTGAGTGCAAACATTCGATTGAACAAAATTTGATATAAATAATTTTTCAAATTATTTGGTTTTAGTAGAAAATACCAGAGACATTGGGGTCTCGCAATGTTGTTAGGAAAGTATATATATTTGTGAAACGTCGTACACATATAACGAATTCGATAGTCGATTTCATTTGACGTATAGGCAATGGAATTGACAGTTGAAATCCACTCCACTAACCCGAAAATACATAATCAATTATTGCTTAGGAAAATTAGTATTATTTATTAGCCGTTAAATTATATCAAAATGATCCATCAATTCTCACAGTTTCCCCCAACTTTTTGGTTTTGTTCAATCTTAAGGAATGTTTTAAAACAACTCGGAAAAGACATAGTCATTTATTGCTGAGGAAAAAAATGAGTGTTATTTATTAACTGTTAAATTGTAGCAGAAAGGTTTGTCACTCTATTTTTTGTTTTTTTTTTTCTTTTGTTTTCATACCCTCCACCATAGTATAGAGGGTATATTAAGTTTGTCATTCCGTTTGTAACACCTCGAAATATACATTTTAGACCCCACAAAGTACATATATCCTTGATCAGTATAAAATTCTATGTCGATTTAGCGATGTCCGTCCGTCTATCCGTCTGTGGAAATTACTTTAGCTTCCGAACAAAATGAAGTAGATTGATAAAATTTTACTTTTGGTATTGAAAATGGGCCATGTAGGTCCACGTTTTGGAATAGCCCCCATATAACGGTACCTCGCGATATTTGGTATTTTGATGATTTTAGCGACATTATTCACCTCACCGGAATTGTTTCAAATTTGGTATTTGAAGTTCGTAATGAAAAAGCCTAAGACAAAAATTGTCTGTGCAGGTCCACGTCTTCGTATAGCCGCCATATAACGGTACCTCCCGATATTCGGTATTTTGATGATTTAAGCTACATTATTCACCGATTTTTTTTTTAAGTTTCGCATTAGAATATTGTAATTTCTTTTGACAAAAGTTACCTATGCAGGTCCATGTCGTCGTATAGACCCTAATATAACAGCTTCATTCTATGTTTTTAAGATTTTAACAGAATTTTTAACGAAGTTTATTGTTTTTTAGAATTGTCAAATTCGTTCTAAATGGTGGAGGGTATTCAAAGTTCGCCTGGCCGAACTTACAGCTTTTTTACTTGTTTTCATTATTTTTAACTCCAACTCTTTTTAATACGTATTCACTCGAAGAAGAGTAAGCAAAAGCATTTTACAAACTACGATTATAATTGCCATGTAGATTTAAGATTTTTAATAGTTATTCGTCTCCGTACTTTTAATGTTTCGCTCTTTTGCGAAGATTTTCACAAAAATTAAGGGAGCGCAGCAAATGTTTGTTACAGCCTACAAGCGAAACTGAGGCTTTCTCTTTTCTAGTTTGATTAGGCCCTTGAAGCAATTATTTTTTTGAAGTATTGTGTTATATCCCAAATCTGAAGTGTGATCCTGTAACTCATTTTTTGAATTACCGACAAAAATCGGTAACTTTAAAATCCAAAAATTTGATTTGAGGTTAAAGTTGAAAACATTGGTATCTAACGGTAGGTCTTAGCGACTACTTTGATTTCGTCGCTAATTTATGGAAAAAATTCATTAATTATAAAAAAAATTCGTTAAAATATAATCGGTTATAGAATTCCACTACTAATTTGACATATGCATTGGATTTGAACATTGAATGTAAATGAATTTACAAAGGAATTTATGACGATATAGATATTTTAATATACTTACAAAAAAAACTTTTCTGATATTTGCTCTGTTCCGGAAACTACAAGAAGCTACTTGTATTGAAATTGTTTGTGATACCATTAAAGTAAAATCGGCTATCGTAGTAAAAATTTTCACATTCTTGCAGTTCTAAAACAAACCAATGTATTGAATAATGTTATAAATAAGACACTACAAAAAGATGATAATGCGTAAGAAAATGACAGCTGTTTTTAAATGTCTTTATGTTCGAAAAGAATTAAGAGCAGCCCAAGAAGAATGCTTCATTTTTTTAACAACGGTTTCCTAGCTTGCTTTATCAATTTCCATAAAACAGATACGACCTAGTTTTGGCACTTGTTTCATGAATCGTACAATATTTGATAATTTATGTATTTAGTTGTCGATTTAAAGTCGCTTAAACTTATACATTTTATTGTAATAAAAACTTTTAGCACTACACTGCTAATTTATGGATGTGTGATATATTAAGACACGCGTATTTTCAAATGGTAAACAAGTCCATTATTTATTTAATGCAAATTGCAATTATCAAAGTGTAAAAATTAGTTCAAAAATAGATTCGATTGAAAATTCACAAATGATTGTGAAAAACGAAGCTTTTTTCTTCAACAACATACAACACAGTTAATATTATAGAAATTTAATTAGGAAAAAAATCTGTTCTTCAACATTTTTAACGTAAAATATATTGAACATTGGTATTAACAATGCGTCGCCAGCTCTTCAAATGCACTTTGTCCCTAGTCCCCGTTCTGTTGCAACGGGTACAACTGATCGTCTTGTTTACTTTTTACAGTCCAAACTTGTTTTTACTGCATATTTTATTTTTCTTTCTTGTTTATTTATTATTATTATTTTTTATTCCTATTTTTATCTTGTTTATGGTATTTCGAAATTCAACACACACCCCTTTGAATTTGCGTAGGCAACAACAATATAAATATAGCTTGCTGATCGAACTCTGTTTACATGTGAAACCGGCTTATCTTAAATACATACATACTTTCCACATATCAAAGACAAAGCAAGCAAACACACAAATAAAGACGAAGATAAAATCATATTTAATTTATACAGTTTCTAATGTCCTGTCAATCATCCTGTAGAACCAACTGAGAGTGAACTATATAATGCAGTTATAGTTAAAAAGAAATGTCGATTACGAACAATTTGGCCCAATTAAATAAGTTTCAATATAAAAGGGTAAATAAAGGATATATCTGGTCTAAGTCAAACACAAATATCTACAACCACTAGGTATCAATTTGTTTTCAAAGCAAGCATATTTTGGTTTTATAAATGCAAATCACTAGCTATTATAAATGCATACACATATCGTAGTAAATGTAACTGACATGTTTAATATGACTGCATTTACCTTTTGCACATTTTATCACAAATCCAAACGTATTAGATAGAAATACCACGATATTATCTCCAACACAGTAACAAAGTCATACTTATGAAAAATGTAAATGTTTAAAAAAAAAAAAAAAATAAGCAGAATGTAAATGTTGGCGCCTGTAGTAATGTGTGTTCACGTTCACCTTCAAGGCGTATATTGACATTAATGTTCAAAAGCAAAAAGTTCTTTGAACTTGCATAAATCAAATGTGTTTGCAACCAAATAACCGAATAGAAACTATGATTTCACTTACAGTTGCATGATTGTATGTATGTAAAGTGCGTTGATATTATGTACATTAGAGGGTAACGGTTCCCTCCTAGCCAAACAGAATTAATTGATCAAACAAACGTACATATATTTTTGATAGCTTCTTATTTGCAAAAGCTAGCAGACATCTCACAATGTAAATTCGGTACGAAAGTGATTCTAATTTCGTATTTAGCTTCTTCAGAAAATGAAAATCGCAACATTTTTTGGATTTGAAACCACTTTTGTTTTCGCAAGTAAAATTGTATTTTTATGAAAACTTGTAACTTTAAACCAGTCTCAAAATACTTTTAAGTAATAACAAGTAAAAAAGCTGTAAGTTCGGCCGGGCCGAACTTTTAATACCCTCCACCATTTGGTAAAAATTTGGCAATTTCCAAAAAAAAAAAAATAAAAATAAATAATAATAATTAAATCCGTTAAGAATTCTGTAAAACCTTAAAAATACCGAATGCTTATACGACGACGTGGACCAGCATAGGCAACTTTTTTCATAAGTTATTACAATATTTACATGCGAAACTTGAAGAAAAATCTGTTTATAATGTAGCTAAAATCATCAAAATTCCGAATATGGGGGGTACCGTTATATGGGGCTACACGAAGACGTAGACCTGCACAGATAATTTTCTGTCTTACGCTATAGTATCCCTTAAGAACTTCAAATGCCAAATTTGAAACAATTCCGGTGAATAATGTCGCTAAAATCATCAAAATACCGAATATCGGGAGGTACCATTATATGGGGGCTATATGATAACTTGGACCTACATGGCCCATTTACGAACTTAACCTGCCTACTGGCAAAATATACATGTGTGCAAAATTTTAACCTTCTATCTCAATTTGTTCGAAAGATAGCGTGATTACAACAGACAGACAGACGGACATGGCTAAATCGTCTTAGAATTTTACGCTGATCAAGAATATATATACTTTGTTGGGTCTGACATGAGTATTTCGAGGAGTTACAAACGGAATGACAAAATTAATATACCTTCCATAGTATGGTGGAGGGTATAAAAATGTTGTCTTAATGACAAATACACATTTTTAATATTTTTATTCAAAATAATTAGCAAATTTTAATGGTTTCTCAATTGACGAAGGCAATTGTTAACAAAGTGTTGCCACACCACTTTTTTCTTGAAAATCACTTTTTTCGTCAAACAAAAATTATTCATCTGCGAAAACCAAACAATGTGGAATTTTGAATAATAAACTGAAGCAAAGATAAAAAACAAAACAAAAAGAACACACAAAATATGTGAAATATGTATTGTGAAATCCTTTTTAATCAATTAATCATTAATTAATATTTTAGGGGCAGGCACAGGAATTTGGTCCGAAGCATCTCTTAAACTCCTCCGGCGTATTTTTTCAGTATTGTGTTCATTACTTTGCGCCTCAATCACAGAAACAACCGAAACTCCCGGCATTGCATAAAAATTAATGAAATGAACTTTCTTTTTGCACAAAAAAACTCCCATTAACAGAATACTTTTCACAAGTTACACATCTACAATGTTTTCTAATCATGTGTCTTGTTTTGATTCCTCATTCATTCGTTCTTTCATTCATCTAATGTTACCATATTGAATATATAATGATGCCATATTTACACTGAATTCGTAGTTCACCAAATCGTACGAAATCCGAAGAAGGTAAAACAAAATCGTACGATTTTAAATTGCGAAATTCAAACTATTTCGATACGATTTTGTGACATGGCTGTATATTTAATAGTTCCACATTACATGCAATTAAAATCATAGAATTAAATATATTTTTACTATAAATATGTGGAAAATTGCTTGGAGGCTAGCCGTAGTGACTAATTTAATGAATTTTGTCAAGCAGATTGTGTGCAGAACTGAATACATATAATACTGAACCGTACCGAACCGAAGCAATCCAAAACCACAGTTCGAGCCGTCTGAAAAACCATTTCGCTTTTTGAACCAAATCTTAATTGGACAATCGTAGTTACAATGAATTATTGGAAATATATGGGAGCTGAACAGATTTAGCCAGCATTTTGATATCTTGTGGCGAATGTAATTGTTATGCGGTTTTGTTTGTATTGCGGCTTTGGTGTAATGGAATATCAAATTGAATAAAACATTTATGTAGGAGCTATTGCTATGTCTGTCTCTCACTAAATGTCATTAGCTTGATTCGATTGTATGTGCCAATATACATCCATTTGGTCGAAAATATTTATATGGAGGTATAGCCAATTCTGAACATTGTTTTATTAGTGCCATTTATTTGCATGGGTTTCGTTCTGGGGTCAAAGAAATGAACAGGGCAAAATTTCGCTTCAATCGAACAATAAATAGGATATGCAAATAACTTACAAAATTAGATCAATAGATACCGAAAGTAATTAGTTTATTTGCATGGTACAAACAAATGCCCAAAGAAATATTACCCTGCAGCACAGTGTGGCGTAGGGTATGAAATATATTCTCGATCGAGTAAAAAATCAGTTTAAAAAAATTATTATGTGAGTACTTATGGATAGATGTTATAATTGATAGTTCTATAAATTTTATCGCCAAGTTGTTTTTTTGCTAACAGGAATACATTAGTCATGCAAAAGGTTTGCTATAATAAATTATTGATAGGTGGATGACTAAAAAGAATACGTTTTTAAACAATATGTATTATTTTTTTTCTTTTAAGATAAACAAAAAGTAGTATGCGCACACAAAATTCATATAACGTTAAGTACATGTATTATAATAATGGACATTGATGAAATTATCGACGTTATACATGTGTAATAGAAAAAGAATTTGCAAATAAATTAGCTGTTAAAGATGTAGAAACACGTATTTTCCAAAGGTATTGTTAGTTTTGAGAAATTCTGTATGGGGAATTATTACCCAATATAAATACAGTACAGACGTGTATCAATTTGCACAATAACAAAAGACAACCAGCGAGAAAATGGTAAAATGTAGGCGGGGCCGACTATATGATACCCTACACCACTCCGCATATTTTGCAGAACTGACTGTGGGGGATTCATGTAAAGTAAATCATACCAATTATGGTTGTTGCCGAATGCGTTATACGGCTTCAGTTCGTTTTAAATTTGAAATCGGATGAAATATATATGTTTATGAGAGTCATATCTTGATAACTAGCATTGTCTTACAATGTTGGAGGTCCCTATTAAATACCGACATATGATTTCACATTGATATATACAGGACTGCAAACCACTTGTATAGCATTTAACTTCTATTTTCAAAAAAATTTTGGAAACTATACACAAGTGCCTTCATTATTTTTTTTTGTATTTATAAACTTTCCTTGTACCAATATTAGTATTGTCGACCCTTTTTTAAATTCCCTGTTAAAATCTGTTGAGAAGTGGTGTAGGGTACGCATATAACGACATGCACATAAACATATATGTTTGTTTGTATGTATGATTTTATTTTCTTTCCAATGATTAGAAATTCCCGTTTTTGTGTGTCAACAACTTTTGACCAAAGTCTTCGGTACAAAAAGACGTTTGTAAGCGATTAAAACACATAAACAAAGAAATCAGTAATTAGTATTATTTTTCAGTTCTTATCAAATGCTGTGTTTTTTATTTTTTTTTTAATTAAAAATAAAACAAAATTATCACAATTTTAAATACCCAGTACGACTAAGAAAACATGCTATATAAAATACATACATACATACACATGTGTACGTAAATTAAGAAATTTAAAATCTCTCCGTCCATTGTAACGCCTCAAAGCATGATTTTGATTCGAGTGAAGTTTAGAAACGATCAATGAAAGTATGGAATCATTCGAACACTTTTTTTCAATGAAAAACAAAGTGTATACATACACTCATATTTTATTGAACTTTTTTAAAACTAGGTTATTGTCCACTAGGTTAATAACCACTTTTCTTAAATTTAATTATTTGTATGGTACCAAAATACAATAATCACAAGGTCTGGCAGACTGATTAATTGTGAAGAATATTACTTTGAACTGCATTTTGAATTTAATAATCCAAGTTCTAAAAATGTATATTTTTCAAATTTAAATAATATATTAAACATTTATTGTTTTGTTTACGTTTTTGGCATATATGGTCTGTTGAAGAACTACCAGAATGCCAAAAAATGTAACTACGATTTCCCTTTATGATATTGAAAGAAATTGCAATAGTAGATTCATGCAGGCTCTGGAGCTAGAGCCATAGCCATTATTACTTACTAACATTATTTACAATAATATATACCTATATTGTTGTTGTTGAATTGTATTTGTGGTAGTGTTGCTTCTACCTTTTAATGAGTTTCAGTTAAAACTTGTTAAAAAGTATCTGTCGGCACTGCCGACAGGTGTTTACCCTGAACCAGTGTTCAATTATTTAAATATATTTTAACTTCTGTTATAATTATTACTAGCTGAACCCGGTGCGCTTCGCTACCCCTTTTGATTTTATATGCATTCAAAATTTTATTTACGATCATATGTTGGATAAAGAAAAACAAATTTAAAAATTAAAAAAAAAAATATTGCACTAATTTAATGCGTTTTTAAACAAAATCATTACAAAAGCAGTAACATGACATACATACACGAAGGATTTATTTATTTCATAGCAAATACCAAGCGTGCAGGAAACTGCAATTTTTTTAAGTAGAGTGGTTTTTCTATTGCAATTAGTGAATTCGAGATAGCAACATACTTCGCCGTAATAAGCGTATTTCAAATAAATTGTTGTGTTGTTTTTTAGTGTTAGCCTAAGGCGTTGTGGGTCAATGGTTCTTATTAAAATCATATCCCAATCTGATCCGATTTAAATATAATTTTAAAAAAATTACTTTTACACAAAACTCCGCCACACCTTTCATAATTCATTGAAATTGGTGCGTCAAATATGTGAAATCGGCTGAGAATATATATATGGGAGCTATATCCAAATCTTAACTAATTGCAATTAATTTATCACATTTATTATTATAACCAAATTCCACCACACATTCTGAATTTCATTGGAATCGGTCATATATATCGTGTTTGGTGCATAATATGTATGAAATCGGCCGAAATATATATGTTAGCTATATCCAAACCTCAACTTATTTCAATATAATTTGGCAATATTTTCTGGTGCCAGATTTTGTCTCTCTCGCTTTGGGTGCATCAAATATGTGAAATCGGCTGAGTATATATTTGTGAGCTATAATCACATCTGAGCGTATTTGAATATAATTTGTCAAATTTATTTTTGTACCAAATTTAGCCACTCATGCCGAATTTCGTTGGAATCGGAAATACGTGTCGTGTTTTGTGCATCAAATATGTGAAATCGGCGGAAAATATATATGGGAGCTATATCCTAATCTGAACCGATTTTAATATAATTTGACTAATTTATTTTCTAATCAAAATCCCGTTACATATTCCAAATTTCTTTGGAATCGAACATACATATCGTGTATGGTGCATAAAATACATGAAATCGGTCGAAAATATATATGAGAGCTATATCCAAATCTGAACCGATTTTAATATAATTTGACAAATGTATATTTGTTTTAATTTCCGCTACACATTCCAAATTTCATTGAAATTAGAGATACATAGCGTGTTTGGTGCATCAAATACATGAAATCGGTCGAAAATATATATGGGAGCTATATCCAAATCTGAACCGATTTCAATTTAATTTGACAAATTCATTTTGGCTCCCAATTCCGTTACTTATTTTAAATTTCATTACAATTGGAAATACATGTCGTGTTAGGTCCACCAAATACATGAAATCGGCCGAAAATGTATATGGGAGCTATATCCAAATCTGAACCGATTTCAATATAATTTGGGAAATCAATTTTTTAGATACAATCTATCACACGTTTCAAATTTCATTGAAATTGGGGATACATAGCGTGTTTGGTGCATCAAATGCTTGAAATCGGCCGAAAATATATATGGGAGCTATATCCAAATCTGAACCGATTTCAATATAATTTGTCAAATTTATTTTCGGATTAAATCCCGTCACACATTCCAAAATTTCATTGGAATCGAACATTCATATTGTGTTTGAGGCATCAAATGAACGAAATCGGTCGAAAATATATATGGGAGCTATATCCAAATCTGAACCGATTATGTGTGAAATTTTTAGAGAGTTGAATGCTTATTTGGCTTACTTTGAGCGTTTGGTTTCTCAAAATCTTGAACCCAATGTGGGGGAGGTACCAGAAGAAATTGTCAGATCTCTACAATCTTTTTAACAGATCTTGTGTTGATGGAAATATTGGCATGTGCCAAGTCGGATGTTAATTTCGCGTTTTATGAGCTCCATGGATATTCAAAATGTTGACCCTTTGTGGGGGAGGTACTAGAAGGAGAGGACCGATATATCCAACAGATCTTGTGTTAGTAAAAATAATAGAATGTGTGAAATATAAAAGGAAACTGATTTATGTGGGAGGTACCAGAAGGAATGGTTCGATCTCTACCATCTTTATAACAGATCCTGTGTTGATAGAAATATGCAGATGTGTCAAGTCTAAATGGAATTGGATATTCGTTTCGCGTTTTATGAGCTTAATGAATATTAAAAATTTCGACCTTTTATGGGGGAGGTACCAGAAGGAGTGGGCCGATCTATTCCATCTTAATTTCAAATCTTGGATTAATATAATTATTGGGATGTGTGAAATTAGAAGACAATCGGACTCTTACATCATATTTTATGAGAGTTGTAATTATTCAAAGTTTTGACCATTTGTGGGGCGGTACTTGACGGAGTGGGCCGATATTGTCCATTTTTTACATCTGACCTAGCACTGACACAAATATTACTATTTTCAAAGTTAGAGCAAAATTGGAGTATCCTTTCTTTTTCTGTGCAAGAAAATATATTTTTTGAAAATTTCGACATTTTGTGGGGGAGATACCAGAAGGAGTGGACCGATATTGTCCATTTTCGAACTCGATCTAAGTTTGACAAAAATATTACGATGTATCAAGTTTGGATCAAATCGGATACTCCCTTCGGGAGTTATCGTGCGCACCAGCCAGCCAGACAGGAGGACGGATGGACATCGCTAGAACGACTCAAAATGTTCTGAAACGGATTTGGTCCAAAGAGACCTAAGGTCTAAAACCGTTATTTATATATACCCTCTGTAGTAATATGGCTGAGGGTATAAAAAGGACAGTTTGACAAATGAAATTGTCACTCTAATTCGACTATATACTTTCCATTTATTTTAATTTACTTTTAGAATTGTAGGGCGAGATCATTAAGAAAATATGTATTTTGTAAACGTGATTTTTAGGTGGTACACTGTCAGCCGTTTAAACTGACCACCAAATAAACCAACAACATTTCGTCGCATGACAAGTTTACTCATCATATCAAAATAAACAATAACATAATTAATAATTTGTTGCTTGCCAACTCTTTTATACCCTCAGCATTCTGCTTTTATAGAACATCCTTTGATACGACAGAATTGTTCATAGTTGAAATAATGGTTTCTGATCCGAAGTTCTTTCTTTTCAGTATAGTGATTATATCGGCACACCCCTTTTCGCACCTCCCCGCCAGAGGTCAACACTTGTTGCTGTTCCAGACTCTGCAAGAATCTACTATTTTTGCAGTTTTTTTTTCGCTAGAAAAAAGTAACATTTTTTCAGTTCTGGAACTGACCAACTATAAATAATAACTGGGATGAGTGTAAGATTAGAGTGCGACATTTAACAAACATCACAGATATCAATGTTTCTGTCAAAATTAGATATAGTGTGAAAATTGACTCCCTCTGGCACACACTCCGTAAAGAGTCCTTCTAACAAAATGATAAACGACTGACTGTTTTTCTTTAAACTTAGATCAACTGCAAAAATTAAAAAATATTGTTTCTCCGATGTTCTTTAAACTTCACACTTCCCAAGCAATATCGATGAAGAGCCGATAAAAAAAATGTAAAAAGTGTGATTTCAATAACGTGCATTATTAAAATGTTGAAATTTAATACTGTACTTCCAACCACAAAATCGAAGGAGAAATTTGCATTAGCACTGGACTTATGTTATTGCTTAACGTAACCTACATTTGCAGTGGTGCATGTTGAAATTTGAATTCGAAAATTATTACACAAACAATGTGATTATTTAAAATAATATTAAATTACTATGTTACTAAGTGCCTTTTGCTTTACAAATCTGTCGATAAAAGCCATAACATAATTTATTTGTTATATTTTAGGTGAACATCTGACTGGCGAATACAGAGATAAAGTTACCCGCTTCAAACGGATTCCCGCCATTAACGACCATGGATTTCAATTATCTGAAAGTGTAGCCATATTCCGCCACTTGGTTAGGGAAAAAATTGTTCCAGAGCACTGGTATCCACGTAAAAATCTGGGTCGCAGTCGCATAGATGAATATTTAGAATGGCGCCAGCGTAACCTGGGCGTAGCCAGTACGGATTACTTCCAGCAAAAATGGCTCGTACCGTATTTACAGAAAACTCGAGCCAACGAGAATTCAGTAAGTTATGAAATCCAGCCAAAAACAAAAAAGGCCATTATAGAATTGAAAACAAATGCAATAGTGTGCTCCACTAATGCATGCAAATTTAATAACGGAAGTGCCTTGACAGTGACATCGTTTTCAACTTTGGCCAAACCTCCAAGTTTTTTTTTTAAAAACGAGTTTTTGATTATCACTTTGTTTTGGTTCGTCTTTAACTGTTTTTTTCACGTATTTTTTGCTTTTGTTTGTAGGTAAACGGAGCTGCTAAACAACTTGAACGCAATTTGAACGATTTCGAAAATCTCTTTCTACAGTCGAACAAATTCATAATTGGAGATACTATTTCGTATGCAGATTTATTGGCCATATGTGAGGTGGACCAACCAAGTAAGTGCTAATAAAGCAAACGTTTTGATTATTAATTTTTATATATTATATTAAATACATACATGTTGTGCTGTTTGAATGACATCCTTTCGTACGGACACAGGGCATTTAGTAAATATTTACAGCCTCATTTTATCCAAAAAAAAAATACTCTCGCTCGAATCTTTCGTATTTAAAGAGGTATATCCATCGTACAGTTAAAGCAAGGTAACATCATTTTAAATACCAACCCATATCCAGATCTTTATTTTCTGTAATTTACCTTGTCAAACTTAACTTGATTTAAAACAGGTTGCCATATCTGATTTGGGTACATACTATGGACTTATGAATATACATTTTGTCAATTTGGAAAAAAAAAACTTGAAACTTATGATTATACAAAGTTGCAAGTTTCAAATTTGACTTACATAAAACATTTGGGAGGCTAACGTGTCATCCCAAAAATCTTTGGCAGTCTTGCAATATGTTTAATTCTTTACATTCGATACTAGTTTGTTCCAATTTATTCTCATTTGAAACACAAAAAAAAAAAAAAAAAAAAAAAAACAACATTGACTTCATGGGTATCATGGCATCTTATTTTTAATAACTCTGGCAGTAGGCGGGCCTTTCTCCCGGACTGTATTTCAGTAGTTTTACGAACCTGATTTACCTTCTTTTTTATCATGGGGCGAAACTTTAACTCATTTGTAAACCAAAATTAAAATTTGTTTCACATTCTATTTTTTATTTTTTTCAGAATATATTGGTTATAATCCATTCATTAAACGCAACAAGCTCTCAAAATGGTACGATGCTGTTCGAGAGGAATTGGGACCATTCTACAAGGATGTTTCTGGAGAATTTGAAAGCAAATTACGAACGGCTGAGAAAGGTCATAACGAGGTCATTTCGATGAAGCAATAATTATTTTATCTATAATGGGCATATGCCCTCTATCTTTGATTTGTTATATGATTTCCCTCAAATTAAAATCTTAGTTTATAGAATGTAAAACCACATATCACACATTACACCCGTATATAAGGTGCCGAATTAGATATTAATGTTGTACTTAATTAATAAGAAATGTTTAACATATTTATATTAGTGTATATATATGTAAATAGAACCGAATAAATTATAAGAAGATCTATGTGTCCATAGTAAATCTTGGGCATTTTGCAATGGTTAATGAACTTGAAGGTAGAACCATGGTACAAGACTATCTAATAATAATTATTTGTTTCTTTTTATCCATACTCAAAGAGCTGCATTGAGTGTGGCTGAGTATGCTTAATAAAACCAAAGAAAAATTATAGATATTGATTAAAAAAACTAATCCTCAGCAATTTTCGATAATCAACAATATCCCTATAAAAAAATAAGGGGGTTACTATGTAATTCGATTCAAAAGTTAAATATTACGGATGCGAATTTTTTACCACCTAACTCGAATTCGCAATTACATTTCCTAGTTTCGAGTTGCCAGATATTGATAATCTCCTTTCGGATTTGCATTACTATGTATTTCGAATGTAGATGTCAAAGTCGCTCGAAAGAAGACATTTGTATTCGTTTGATTTTTACCTAACGGATAGAGAAAAACAAAACAAAAAAGAATTACTACAATTCAAAAAAGGATAAAAAGCTCTGAAAAATGTGAATATTTCATTAATTCATACGCATTTTTAGGTAAATATGACTTAAAGTAATTCTTATAGGGAATATAATACAAGAAATATCAAAAAGCCAATTTAAAATAATGGTTACTTAAAAGCTTTAGACGCCAAACAAGCCACCAATGATTCCTGGGTAAAAAAATAAATGCAGCCTCCTTTTAAGTTTTGGGTAGATCATAAGACACAATATCATAAGTTTGTTGTGCCAATCCAGCAATGCTGTCGTGACCGATTTGGTGTTGGTACACACCTTGCCCAAGAAACTTAAGTGTAGCACCCAATTTGACTATTGAAGTTACACTAATAGACCTCAGCGATGTCGGCTGCTGTTGTCCAGCACGTAATTCATGGCAGAAGAATACAGGTAGATGCATCAACGCTTGGGAGCATTGATATGTCAAAAAACAATTAAATGTTTTTTAAAATAAAAGTAGATTTGTACATGTTTCCTTATACTACGTCATTCGGAGGCTATTATAATTCGCGTTTTTCAACAATTTTTACAAATTTAGTTAATTTTTCATACAACATTTTCAATTCCAAAATTGGTTTGACAGTTCATTGTCCCAGCAGCTGTGTCGACGCGTCTACCTATATTCTTCTACCATGACGTAATTAAATGCTTCCTTGTTAATCCCAAAAAAGAAACTCATTGCAATATGTAGAAATTTACACCATATTTATATAATTGTTACTTACGTTGCATCTAAATTAAGTCTACACCATCGCGATTGATTTACGCTCCAATCGCTCATTTTCATTTTGCAACCAAAGAGCAACCGAATCCATTTTATTTGAACACCGATGTAAAAATCCTTTATGCGGCGCGAAAAAATAAATATTTTTTGCTTACCTTTATTGGTATTGTTTTGACGTTTTACGAAATAAATGCTGCCAACTTTAAATAATACACTCGAAAGTACTGCCAAAAGAAATCCTATTAGTAGCAACACTTTTTAGTCGATCGAAACTGTTACATAGTTGTAAACATAATAGTAAATTATTTGTCTATTCTACACGTATTGGGTAGTTTCTACTTTCAGAATGGAAGTAAAAATGAATTAAATTCACTTTATGATACCGGCATTTGCATCTTTATGTGGTTTGGAATTGTCATTCTCCAGTAATAAGCTTGCATGACAACCAGGGTGAGATAAAAAACTGCAATAAAGTCAAACGCCATAATTTGTTCAAATTTGTCACCCTTGGCACGAATTATGGCCTTCAAACACCCAATGAAACCGGCACATGCTGCCCGAATGTTGCTCTGTGGTATTTTGCTTGAGGTGATCGACACTTTGGTATTTTTTATATTTATTTTAATACTCCAGACGCAACAGTCCAACGGATTGGTATCCGGAGACTTTGGTGGCCATTGTGCTTTGGAAATGAAGCGAGGAACCTTATTTTGCAACCATTCTTGGCTGGCGCGTGCTGAGTGCGATGATGCTGAGTCCTGTTGGGATGTCAAAGGTCTGCGGCCAAAATATTTGCCTGCCCAAGGCTTTAAATCGCCCTCCAGAATATTTTTGCGAAAATATTCGGCATTTATTCTGATGCCACGGTCTATTAATACGAGCGGAGAGCGGCCATCGGCTTTTACTTTTGACTTTGTTGCAGTTTTTTTATCTCACCCTGTATACTATATATATTTTATACAACGTATACATGACTTCTTTAATATTAATCGCTTTCAGAATCCCAGTTGTATCTGAATTGGCAATAAAAGGACTTCTTCAGACATTTTCAAACCAGAAGAAAATAGCATACTGTTGATAATATCGATCATTGTTCCTTCACGACTCAGATCTCAGATCAGCCGATGACTTAAGCCAGTCAAAACAGCGTTTTATGTATTCTAAAATTAACAGCACCCTGAACTAATTCTTGCTCTGTCCAGAACTTTCAAGAATCGACCAGTTTTGCATTTTTTCCGATATCATAAAGGAAATATTGTTTATCGTAGTAAAAAGTTTCACATTCATGCAGTTTAAGTGAAGTTGGCTAAACAAAAACAATAAAAAAACGCCTAGCAACTCCATCGTTTATAGTTCGGCGCGATTTAGGCTTGTCAACAATAGTGTCCACTTTTTCCCTCTAAGCATGAATATTCTACTTTCGACCATTTCACAGGAACCAAGGACTGGCATTATTATATAAAAATTCCACCAACAACTGCATTTTATTTCAGCTAAGCCCTAACAAAGAATCCTACGCCAAATTAATATATTTTCTAAAAATTGTTATAAATCCAAAAGTCGTCAGAAGTCGTAGCTTAAAATTGTCAACGGTATTCTTGACAAGTTATATTGAACAAATAAAAATTAAAGCTCAACTCGACTACATTCCGTGCTAAACCCCCACTTCAATTAAATGTTCCGTTATTTAAGTTCGTTTCAAAGTTTTTTCAAGTTAATTTTTTTTATATGAGAACTTCTAGCAGAGATCGTATCATCAGTAGATGACAGCGCCATCTGTCGATGTTTTTGGATATGCAATTTCGTATATATCCAGCCTAAAAGTATACTAACAAACACAGCATAATATTACTCTTCTTGGAGATGTTTAATGCAAAAGATGAAAGTAATGGCACGATTGGCGTACGGCAAATATGGGTTGCTCCCGTGGTACTGTGGTGTTAGTTTTGTAGAAAAAATGTAATCAAGGTGAACATAGATAACAATAGATAATAAGTATATTTTTACCAATCTTACCGAAATATATCGAAAAGCCTCCTCGTACCATAATAATTGTATTAGGTGTGTCTGGTTACCCTAAAAATTTGTTACAATTGATGCAAATTGTAACTGGAAGAGCACTTCGAGAGAGATATTCTTTCACTCAGGATTTCAAATTCTAGCCGGACAAATTTCTTGCAGTCACTTCCCTCTTTTCTTCTACCCCTTCCGGTGATTTTCATTTTCGCAAGCAATGGAAATCGCAAGCCTAATTATATGTTTTCAGCTCATTTTAATTTTTATGTGTTCCATTTCTTTTTATGGCGGCCAAATTGTTTTGACAAACCTGTTGATTGCTAACAAGTTTTTGTTTTTTTCCGTCGTTTTACTTTTAGATTTTTCTTGCAAAAAAGAATACAACTGCCTTAGTCTCCAAGAAAGAAGCTGTTAGACAATTCATGTTGGAAAAATAACCAGAAAACACCTATTGCGTCCAAAAGTCCCATCTTCCCACCATATTCAAGCAATTTATACGGCCATATTACCTAAATACGTCAGGACTATCTCCTTACCTGAGGGTGTTTGTCAGTTCACCTACCAGGCGCGTCCCCACTGGCGGATAGGGGGGTGGATGATCGCACTGTTTTGCTCGTAACAGGGCTCCTAGTGGCGAAATGGTATAGAGCGGAGCAGTGCGATCACCCGTTCCAGGGATTTTTTCCCGCGGACAAAAAACTGACTACGGGGATGTTCCCCTAAAACAAAAAACAAACATGGAGGAAGTTTTAGAAGAAGAAAAAGTTACGGTGCTGGGCCTAAATAACCCAGTACCGGCGGGTGTTTGTGATCCAGCCACGAGTCACACCCTGTCGTCATCCAACGATCGTGAGCAAAACTCTCCCGTAGATGTGGGTGCCTTGGCATCTGCGGTCGAAGGTACTGCTACAAGCACACATCCCTCGGGCAACAAGATAGACGAAGAGGCTGAGGAACTCAGGGGAAGCGTACCCTCAACCCAACCTTCAACGACAGACTCTGAGTCCGACAACAGCAGCGAATCCCAAATGAGGAGGAGGCCACAGAACGAAAGAAGAAGTGAGCGACAGCCTAGCGAAGCTCACAACTAAGGCTAAAATGCTGTCTGGGGCTCAGCGGCGAAAGCTCAAGAGGCAACGGAACAGCAAAAACGCAAAGTAGCAGGACGCTCCGAAGGGAACCAAAAATACTCCCCCCACTCCGTTGGAGACAGGGAAGAGGATCAGGTCCCCTGAGGAACAGAATACTGCGAAGCCGGCGAAAAAGAGCTTCCCACCTACGGATGCTTCGGGTAAATCAAGGCAAGGAACCCCCAAGGGAGACTGTAACAGGAATCCTTTGTCCGAGGGTGACAAGGCCAGCCCCAGCACTGTAAAGGTGAGCCCGACCGTGAAATCGACTGTCAAGCCTGGGGTTTCTGAAAAGAAATCCCTCGCTCATCAGAAGAGAAAACGGGCCGGGGAAACGGATACGAAGCCGCCATCGTATGCTAAAGTCGCCAGGAAACACAACAGGGACGAAATGCAATACGCATTAATCGACACCAACAAAGGTTCAGGCAACCTATCAAAAGACCATATAGAAGAGATAGAGGAAATGGTCAACAGCAAAATCCTGGATCTCATCTTGGAAGGTGGAGATCCAATCCCTATCATGATCAGTGAGATTAAGAATAATAAAATGTTCTTTAATCTCGCTTCTCCTGCTAACACCGCCGCCTTAGAGGGGATTATCGAGAAGATAAAACCCCCTTGGGAAAACGGCAGCCTTAAGTTGGTGAGGTGGAGCGAGATTCCTCGCCTAACTAACTAAAACGACGGTGTACGTCAGAGGATACGGCAGCAGACTCGGGACGGAACGCATGCTCGAGATCTTTGGTAACTAAAATAAGACTTTGGACGTGAAGAGATGGGAAGTCTTTCACAGGGAAGAGAAGGAGGATAGGGATTGACGATCTCTCCATGGCTAGTCTGACAAAGACCAAGGGCATAGCTTTCTTCGTCTCGAACGCGGTCCGTTTCAAAAATAACAAGGTCAGCATCGGAGACGAAGGACCCAAGGGAGACAGCGAGGAGGAGAAAGAAAACCCCCCTAGCAACACAATACAGGGAGCCGACGATAAAATCACCGACTCTCAGGAAGCCCGCCTACTGGAGGACCAATGATTGAGGTCATCTAGATCAATCTTCATCGGAGCGAGACGGCAACAATAGCTCTGATGAAATTACTAAATACAAGTAAGATACACATTGGTTTAATTCAGGAACCCTGGACAGTTCAGAACGAGGTCTCTGGACTAAACCATATTAACTATCAACTGTTTTATGCTAACACAGGGTCTCGACCGAGAACTTGTATAATATGTCACAAAAATTTATGCTTTCTTTTCTCCCCAGAGATGTCATCATCGGACGCAACAGTACTGAGGCAGGGGAATGGCAACATATACCTGGCGTCGGTAAACCTACCGTTCGACGCGCCGACATTACCCCCCACGTCGGAACTGCAGCGGCTGGTGAGTAAAACAAAACAAACATGTAACGAAGTACTAGTAGGTAGCGATGCTAACTCACATCACATTGCGTGGGGTAGTACTAACACTAACAAAAGGGGCCAGTCCCTACTAAATTATCTAAATACTAATGACCTAACAATTCTTAACATTGGGAATAAAGCGACCTTCGTAAACAAAATTAGGGAGGAGGTTTTAGACATCACTTTTTGTTCAGAGAATCTTATGAACGAGATCCAGAATTGGAGAGTCTCGGAAGAGCACTCTTTCTCGGATCACAGGTATATACGATTTGAACTAACACGGCCGCCGCCGAACCCAATACGTTTCCGGAACAAATCCAAGACTGACTGGATGAAGTATGGGAGACTAGTTAGATAAAGGCTAGGGCAGAGTAAAAATGAATGCCTAAGCATAGATGACATAGACAGAGATGTTAATAGCTTAACTGAGACCCTAGTAAAGTCTTTCGAGGAATTCTGTCCACTTCGAGAGAGGAAATCCGCCTATGAAAACCCCTGGATGACAGGGGATATTCGTAACAAAGGAAAGGAGGTCCGTAGGCTTTACAACAGAGGTCGACGTAAAAAATTGGCAGTATTCTGGGACAGCTACCATAATAAACTTAAAGAATACAACAAAGTAGTCAGAACAGCTAAACGAAATTCCTGGAAGCTTTTCTGTGAACAGGTTGAAAGCGTGAATGATGTCTCAAAAATAAAAAAGTTTCTTTCAAAAACCCATACACAAGCCGAGACAATAGTGGATGATATGGGTAACAAGATGGAAACAATAGAAGAAACCCTAGGGCTATTGATGAAAACACACTTCCCACCGAGCGTCACGACAAACGTGGATACATCGGAAGATAGAAGGAATGTGACGGAGGAAGCACCAAAAATTGACGAATCGATGGTAAAAGAAGCCATCAAAAGTTTCAAACCGTTTAAGACAGCGGGACCAGATATGGTCTTCCCGGCTCTGCTCCAAAAGGAAGTGGACGTTATTTCAACGCGTGCCTAAAGTTTGCGTCGAAGCGCTTTCAACAACGTCAGCACGGAGACACTAATCCAATCCTTAGATAGTTTTCAGGTCGACAAGGGCCTAAGGGACTAGATAAACTATATGCTAAGGAATAGATGGATAAGTTGTGGGCTATTACACGTTATCATAAGGGACAAAGTTGGTCAAGGGACTCCACAGGGAGGGATATTATCACCCCTCCTAAGGATTTTAACCAACGAAGGTTTTGAACCAGTCTGCTATGCAGACGATGTTATAATACTTCTGAGGGGAAAGAACCCTAACTTACTGTGCAGAAGGGCCGAGTCGGCTCTGAAACTTGCATACAACTGGGCTAGACCGAGAGGTCTCAACGTCTACCCGAAAAAAACTGAGATATATCTATTTACCAGATCCTTTTTCTGGGTCTTCTCGAGGAACCGGTTTTCCTGAACAGGACAATCAATATTTCCAATAAGGTTAAATATCTGGGTGTGATTCTAGATAGAAAACTTAATTGGAGGGACCACATCCAGGAAAGAGCAAACAAAGCTCATAGATGTTGGGCAACGTGTAAAAGAGCTATAGGCTCTAAACGGGGCTTCAATCCAAACATGATACACTGACTATTCAAAAGCGTGATTAGACCTATTCTAACTTACGCTTCAATAGTCTGGTGGACAGCCATGGATAGAAAGTGTAATACTAAAATACTACTGAAAGTCCAAGGAATGTGCTGCTTAAGCATCTGCGGGGCAATGAGGACAACACCAACTAGGGCACAAGAGACATTACTATTTCTTCACCCGATAGACATTCAGATTCGGTATGAAGCAACCGTCGCGGCCTTAAGGCTTAGGGCGACGGACGAGTGAATAAGCAAAGGCCACGCTACATACCATCAAAGAATCTTACAGGTAACAACGGGAGAATCAATAGAAAACTTTGTATCGAACCGGATATCTGAATCTATTGTATCTGCCTATTGTGAAACATTAATCCCAAACAGAAACTTGTGGATCGATGGATTCCCATCACAGATGCCGACTGGTAATTGTTGTTACACAGATGGTTCAGTGTTGGGGGAGAGAGTAGGACTGGGTCTTTTTATCGAAGAAACGAATACCAAAATCTCTTTCCGCCTGACCGATCACAATACGATCCTACAAGCGAAGGTCCGGGCGATTACAGAGTGTCTGAACTGGTTAAATGCAAACACGAGACCGGCTATCGTAAACGTCCTAACGGACAGTAAGATAGCCATTAACGCTATAACATCCAAAACAGTAACTTCAAGAACTGTATTGGAATGTATAAACTCAATCAACAACTACTCTCAACACGGCTTAGTTCGCATTATATGGGTACCAGGTCATAACGGAGTTAGAGGTAACGAAATAGCAAACTCTCTCGCTAGAACAGGCAGGGAATTGGCAGCAGTAAGCTTAGACAATCCACTACAGCTAAAAGCGTCACGTCTAATGTTAAAGACATGGGCAAAAAACGCCCATATATCCTCATGGAACGAAGAGGGCGTAGGGAAAACCACCAAAATCCTGTGGGTTGACTCAAATGAGATAAAAACGAAGAATCTTTTATTGGTAGGCAAGAAGGAGATCAGTGAGGTGACAGGCATCCTTACGGGGCACCTGGGCCTACAAACTCATCTATACAAGATAGGTTGCACAGATAACAGCATATGCAGGGCGTGCAGGGAAGATGACGAAACATTGGAACATTTTCTCTGTATATGCCCAGCGTTTGCAAATATCAGGGCCCAATTCTTAGGGAGCGACACTATACCAGACCTAAGTCGGATCATGGTAAATGATATAAAACAGTTAAAGAATTTCATAAAGGCAACAGAATTTCAATTATAACAGACTGTTTAACTGCACGTCTTCCTCGGTAAAACCCCTCTGACTAGAGTGCACAACAGGCCTATACTGGCTTAAGTGTATGCCCAACAGGGCTTGCGGCGAATTGGTTCGCCCCTCTTTTTCGACCTAATCTAACCTTACCATATCTCCTTAAATCAATCATAGTAGAAAATGTTAAGGTGAGAACACATAAAACTTAGCATTGCTTATTCGTAAAAAAAAACAAGGGAGCGTATGGTCAAAATCGAAGTAAGTCAAACTAAAACTCCTTTGTTCTTTTACGAAGACGCTAGCCGATGACTTAAGCCAGTCGAAAAACCCTTTCATGCATGGAAAACGTAGGCTAGGTTGTAAAATTTTGTAACTAAAAACGCCTATCTGAATGGATCGTAATGTCAGAATTACTATCAAAACAAATGCAACAACTTGGTTTTATTATCAAATAAACAAAACAACTTGTTGCATTGAATTTGAATACACAGGGTGAGATGAAAAAACTGCAACCACACTTCAGACTGTTGTCCACACTTCAGACTCGTCCGACAGATGTTAAAATTATTCCAGTGACAGTTCATTATATTGTTTACAAGCGTACAAAAACATTTTGGCGAGAATAGTCCAGAAAAAAAGTTATTCGTGATGGAATTCAAGCGTGATAGTGTGATTTCTTTATATTTGTCTGGAAAACCACAAGTGGCTATCGTTAGAGCAATCCAGCATTTAAACGTGAATAAATCTTTTGTGTCTCGTACCATCGCTCGTTACCACGATACTGGTAGCGTAGTTCGTAAAGGAAGTGGACGGAAGAAAACAGCAACATAAGCAGAAATGGTTCGAAAAGTAAAGAAGCGACTTGGTGGAAACCCATGTTGCAGTGGCCGAAAACTAGCTCGTGAGCTGGGTTAAAGCAATTGAAATTCCAAAAAGATCAAGAATTTACACCGCAACAGAAAGAAAATAGACTCAAAAGAGCTAAAGATTTGCTTCGCTTGGCCGAAAGTGGTGAACTGCTGAATTTGGTTTTCTCCGATGGAAAAAATTCGTTGTCCAGCAGTTTGTAAACAAACAAAGAAGTCAGCTGAAAATGTGCACCTTCGGTTGGCCACTAGAACTCAAGCGCCGGCCAAGATGATGGTGTGGGCCGCCATAACAGCCGATGGCCGCTCTCCGCTCGTACTAATAGACCGTACCATCAGAATAACACATGCATTGGACATTCCGATACGACTCAGCACGCGGAAGCCAAGAGTGTTTACAAAATGAGGATCCTCGCTTCATTTCCAGCGCACAATGGCCACCAAAGTCTCCGGATACCAATCCGTTGGACTATTGTGTCTGGATTATTTTGGAAAGCAAGGTTGGCACTAAAAAATACCAAAATGTCGATCACCTCAAGCAAGCACTTCGCCGGAAATGGGCCAAAATACCACAGAGCAACATTCGGGCAGCATGTGACGGTTTCATTGGCCGTTTGAAGGCCATAATTCGTGCCAAAGGTGACCAATTCGAACAAATCTAAACTTATTCTAAAATTCGATGCTACTTCCGAAGATGTTTGCTTTCATTCAATCAAATTTAAAAAAAAAAAAAAGTCAAATTATGGCGTTTGACTTTGTTGCAGTTTTTCATCTCACCCTGTATATTTTAAATACTTGTTTTAGAACCATAAAAACGTTTAGCAATTGTACGTCTTTTTTATCTTTATTGAACGAAAGAAATAAAATATGTCAGTTATTACGGCTTTTTTTATTCATTTAAATAGAAAATTAAGATCGTATCATTGCATTAGAGTTTTTTTTTTTTTGGATTGACAATATTTATAAAGATTTATTTGACGTATATGCATTTGAAATCCATTGGCTTTACCAAATTTGATGAACTTTAAACGTTCCATAAGATTGTTTCGATTCCAACAACAACAGAAAACACACATTTGATCATTTTATTTCATATATTAGCATTTATTTATTGTTTGATTTCTTATTTCTTAATTAAAACCTTAATGGAATTAAATTATTTTGGTTATTTATTATCTAGCTAGAATAATTTATAATTTCGCAATAAAATTATAACTCTAATTTAAAAATTCGAGAAATTTGACGAAAGAATCTTAATACACACAATGAACATTTAAATAATTTCTATTTTGTTTTGTTTAATATTTGCTTCACAGGAAATCGGGCACATGATTACAGTAAGTGGTTTGCATCGTAATAGATCAACCAACTATTGAAACGCGCAAGTTTCAGTTTTTTTGTATTATTGTATTAAAAAAATGTGATTTGATTACAGATTTGCTTATATATTTAAAGTTATTATTTAAAGCGTTACCTAAAATTCGACGTACCCAGTTGATGTTTTTCACCACACAAGTAAAAAACATGTACTCATATAAGTGCTTCCAAAATACGACGGGCGTACAAAATTTCAAAGTTGAACATTTTCAACACTGACAATTGATTTTTTTTTTGTTTTTGTATTGGAATCAATTTTTACAACGTTAATTGGTGGTAGGTTTTAAGATATGGACCTGGAGTATTTGGGACGTACAAAACATTTTTTAGGTTACGCTGTTACAAATAAAATCGGGTAACAACAAAATAATATTAATAAAAATTAACGGTTTTGTTAGCAAATTCTTTAAAGTAGAATTCAAGAATTGAAGCTTTTGAAAATGAGTTGTGTTTGTTTTTGTTTCAGAGGGTCTCTGAATTAACTGCTCGGAAAAATACTTAATTATCACTTCCTACTCAACCACTTCGTTTAAATCTTTTGCTGGGTAATTAAATATCGACAAATGGGCTTGGCAACATATGATTCAATTACCTTGCATAAGCGACAACACAATAAAAAGAAAATGGCGCCCAATTAAATATGGGGAAGATCGTGTTGTGAAGAGCTTGCTGTGCTTTCTGTCTGTTTTTCTGGCTCATGTCACAAGGTTTTTAGCCCAGTGTTTTGAAAATGACTATATTTTTAAAAGCCCTTCTGCAGAATATTGGCATCTTTTTGCTTTGAAGCTTTGAACTGGGATCTATTTTGATGATTGCACTTGATATTACTCTTTAATATATGTTTGTATATGCAATATTTATATTGTAATCGATGTAGCTTACATTTTAATTCTAACAGCAATAAAATGAACTTTCCTTATTTTGCTAATTTATGGCTCAATTAAATCTTTCCAATTACAATCTAGAATGTGAACTTGAATGGCTTCTGTATTTTGGTGTTGGCATATACATATGTACCTGTGTATAGTCAATGTATTACTTCGAAAAATATTATCATGTGCATATGTACTATCTATCAGAATGTCTGTGTACATTTGTGTATTCTAACAATTCCTTAATTATTCACAAGCGATTTGCATCTCAATTTGTTTTTGTCGTTTATCAAACATGTACATATTAACCATTCGTTCTTTGACCCGTCGGATCTATTCTTACTTTAGTGTAAACTATATAGAAAGTGTTTGTTTTGTTGTCATTTTTTCATTCTATTGTGATGAAGGCACTGTTGTTTTACATTGTTTATGTGTTTTCTTGGTTTATCTCAATTTATATCATATGACATTTAATATTGACTAATTCTAACAAGGAATCAGTTGGCAAAGGCTGTAGTCGACCTACACCACAATGTTCCGTAAATGTGTTTTTTTCTTTTGCTAACATATCTGTATTCTAATTTAATTAATCAATTTACAGATTCAAAAAATCTGGAGGTATTAGGAACCAATATTTTCCAAAAACATTGAATCCAACAAATTCAATTCATTTCCAAGCTCGTCAGTGAAAATAATCGGTTTTGTTTCCTAAAACACACATTTTGAAGCGAACTTTGTAGAGTTGAATATAGAAATTGAAATCACATTAAATGATACAAACTGAGTTAATCCATTTCAGTAGTGAAGCGTGTATTGTATTGTGTCGATAACATGGTAGAAGAATACAGGTAGTCGCATCGACACAGCTGCTGGGAAAATGAACTGTTAAACTGATTTTGGAATTGAAAATCTTGAATGAAAAATTATTGAAATTTGTAAAAATTGTTGAAAAATACATATCATTACAACCTCCGATTTGCATCGTATTAGAAAACATATAAAAATCTACTAATTTTTGACAAAACACTTTAAAAATTTTGATATTTCAATGTTCCCAAGCGTTGATGCATCTACCTATATTCTTCTACCATGGTCGGTAATGTTTATAAGTATTGCGTGTGTTTGTGTGTCTTCATTTAAATCGTTTTTTTTTCAATATTGAATATCGTTTAATACTTGTTTAATACTGTAATGAAGAAAAGAACTGCTACACTAATGTATAAATTCATACATGCATACAAGTATGTATATGATACAAAGAATTATGCTATCATGTTTGAAAACATAAATGATGTGGCTTCAAAACAAAAAAAAAAAAAAAAAAAAAACTATCACTATTTACACTAACAGTTAAAGCATTCTCTTGTGTGAGATACGAAATGAGATTGAATCGATTGGTTCTACTATGCCACAGGTAAAGGTGGGAATACATAAAGCGCTTATCTGGCTGGCTTAAGTCATCGGCTGACTTCTTCTGAAATGAACGAAGAAGCCTAGGGCCAAAATTGAACTAAGTCAACCTAAAACTTATTTGTTCATCTACGAAGAAGCCAGCCGATTACTTAAGCCGGCCAAATATGCGATTTATTTATTTCCACCCTAATTTCATCAGGCTATGCTCAAACAAATCTTGTTTTGCAATAATCTAAAATAAATTTGAAACTTGGCATATTCACATAGCATAAAAGTGTTTCCGTACTTACGACACGGATCTTAACTGCCAATTCCTAAAATGGATTTCATTTGACGTATACGTTTATAGATTGACATTCAGAATCCACTGGATGTCGTATAAGTACATGTAACTAATATACATGCAACTATATACATGACTTTACATTAATACTGGGAATTGGCAATAGTCTAATTTATAGATAAAGATGACTTTTCCAGTGGGAGATTTTAGTATAAAAGGTTATGTGATACCCAATTTTAATTTACTTAGAATGCCATACATTATCCATCATCTGTTGGGTAATTTTTAATTAAATCACAACACAATTACTGGATTGCTGGATTTTTTATTGGACCGAAATTGGTATACGTCCTGGTAAAGAATTACACAATTGCTTAAATAAATTTTCATTGTAGTGTGGTACAGTAAAAAGTATTGCAAATATACCTGCGGAATATAATTATTTGCCAATTTTTCAATTTAGTTTTAATTAATTAATTAATTTTTTAATTAATTCAATTAAGAAGAAATGGTTGGGGTCGGAATTATGAATTATAAATTTATGTCGCAATGTAAACAACGCATTTTTTAGTAGTTCCATGGTAGAAGAATGCACACAGCTGCTGGGACAATGAACTGTCAAACCAATTTTGAAATAGAACATTTTGAATGAAAAATTATTCAAATTTGTAAAAAATGTTTAAAAATGGATATCTTAACAACCTCTGATAGGCGTTGTATAAGAAACATATATAAACCTACATATTTTTTTAAAATCATTCAAAATTTTAGAAATATGAATGTTCCCAAGAGTTGATGTCTGTATTCTTATACCATGATTAGTTCCTTATAGCATACAAATTTAGATACAACAGAAATGCATATTTTCCATGCTCCACAAAATGTTTAATTCTGAGATAAAACAACATTGTCCCCCTATCTGGTACAGACTTGCATTTTTCCTAGAGTCTTTGAATTTTAGCAACCTTTCTTATTGAGCCAAGAATACACACACAATCTATGTAAATATTTTGACCAAAGGAATAAAATTGTACTTAGAAGATATCTTTGTCCTACTTTCTGTAATTATGCCATGGTATGAACCACTGAACCGATTTGTTTACAGCACTGCTTTACATTCGTGCTTTAGAAATCGGGATGAGTAAATCCATTATTTCTGCACTTATGACCTCCAAAAAGAATATAAAGAGCGGCAAAAATTTCGTCCTGCTATTTTGGGGTTTATGTGGACGTTAAATGAAAATTAAGTTTGTTTATCATATTTTTAAAATAACAATATACATTGTTTATTGCAGTGACATTGGGAAAAGTTAATATTGGAATTATTATTGACCAACTACGTGGTCAAAAAATCTGCTTACAAATTTTAAAATCCTACCTGCCATTCGCAAATTCTGTATCAACATATTTGGCTTTTTTTCATTAATAATATAATTTTTTTAATGTTTCTTTTTTGTTTTAGTCTCTTATGGGGTTCCCAACACAATAAGTTGGCAAACATTTCGGCAAATTCTTGAATAAATAATCAGTTTATAACAATGTAGTACTAGTCTGAACAATTACGATTTCTTTCTTCGATTAAAAAAAAGTCGATACATCTCTTCATATCGTTTAAAAACGTTGATCGTCGTAATAGCAAATTTTAAATTAAAGTGAATTCAAAATGGGCAGGAGTTTTTCAAATGGTATACCAATTCTATTCTTGTACGAACGAAAACTCCAAATCAGAGGTGGGAGGATAATACAGTCGTTACAAGGCGCACCAGTAGTGTAATTCTTTAACTAATTTTTTGTGTTATCGGTAAAATTCGGTAACTAACGAAAATTTTCGGCTAATTAGCAACCAAAATAAAGTAGTCGCTAAGTCCTGCCGATAGTGACAGTTCTGTCTCGCTACAGGTAGATTCAATTTTTAAGAATCAATATTGTTGCCACTGAGGTTGAATATATATATTTTTTTTGTAAACAAATTGCATAAAATTTGCCATGCCATGGTAGCTCTGCCTTACCTTGCCCTCATCGATGTAAAGCTTATCTATAATTTCACCCAGGAGGCGAATTTAGACCAAGACGTTATCTTGCTGTCAAAAGCTATATCGCAATAAATCCACCAAAAAATTGAAAAAAACATCGAAAATCGTTCCGTTTCGTTGTCTGCTCCAAATATTACATTAAAGCTAATTTCGTTGAACCAGAAACTATATTTAATCAAATAAAATTTTTATAGACAATAATGCTATGTTCTCATTACACTTTCAATCACGTTGTTCGCTCTCAGAATTAGGTACACGAATTAACCCGCTCATACGGCACGATTCGTAATTCATAGTAAAATAATTCCTTTTTTCACAAATTTTGTTTGTTGATTTGAATGGGAATTTATACAAAAATACATGAAATTCTCACTAATATGAATAGAAGAAATTATTGTTTTTCTTCCAAATAATAATTATATCATTAATTTTACAATTTTTATTCATGTTTTCAAGTTTTTGTGTAAATATTGACATTTTGAACATATTTTTGTATTTTTTAATTTTAAATTCTGCTGGAGAGACACTTGTCAAAAATTTTTTTCTGCCGATACAAACATTTTGAAAATATTGCTCCTTTGTTTGCAGTTTTCTGTGGAAATTTCAACTCGGGGACAAAATGTGTACCTCGAATGAAAGAGAAAACAAAATGTACTTTCGTTTGAATGTACATACGCCATTCAACATTGTAGTTTTCATTCATAATTTTCAGTCTTCCCAAAAAAATTTTAAAATTTCATTAAATTTTTCTAGTTTTAATTTTTAAATGTCATAATTTATTTTTTCGATAAATGCTCTCATTTGTTAGGGATGGCACATATTTCATCGTAGTTCTGATAGCATGTTTCCATTGGAAACCGAACAACGTTGTTCGCTCTCAGAATTAGGTACACGAATTAACCCGTTCATACGGCACGATTCGTAATTCATAGTAAAATAATTCCTTTTTTCAAAAAAATTGTTTGTTGATTTTAAAGGGAATGTATACGAAAATACATGAAATTCTCACTAATATGAATATAAGAAATTATTGTTTTTCTCCCAAAGATTTATTATAACATTAATTTTATAATTTTCATTCACGTCTCTAACTTTTTGTGTAAATGTTGACATTTTGAACATATTTTTGTGTTTTCCCATTTTTAAATTCTGCTGAAGAGACACTTGTCAAACATTTTTTCTGCCGATAGAAACATTTTGAAAATATTGACTATTTTGTTTGCAGTTTTCTGTAGAAATTTTAACTCGTGGACCAAATGCGTACCTCGAATGAGAGAGAAAACAAAATTTACTTTCGTTTGAATGTACATACGCCATTCAACATTGTAGTTTTCATACATAATTTTCAGTCTTCCCAAAAATTTTTAAAATTTCATTAAATTTTTCTATTTATAATTTTTAAGTGTCATAATTTATTTTTTCGATAAATGCTCTCATTTGTTAGGGATGGGACATATTTTTTCGTTGTTCTGAGAGTGATTTGATTTGAACAACGTACAAATATGAGTGTTCGCTCAGGAAATTTTGTGTGAAGAATTAGGTAGTTTTTTTCATAGTTAAGGGTCGAACAAAGAATAGAGAGCGAATCAAGTGTAGTGGAAACGCCACATAAGTCTGTTCCAGAACTGCAAGATAACCGATTTTTGCTTTATGATATCGAAGAAAATTGCAGGTTCTGGAACACACCAAATATGATCACGAGTAAAATTTTTTATGTAAGTCTTTCCCCTAATCCTAAACCAATCAAACCGTTCCATCCTGAAAAGAAATCTTATAGCAGATGAGCTCATTCCAGAGCACGGTCGACAAAGTGCTTCGGCTGTTCACACATATACGTCCCAAATGCACACGACAAGCATAAAACAAATGTTTTGGACTTTGTGTTGAATCGTTTTGAATAACTTTACAAGTCACTCCCCTGCATGCATTTTTATGTGAGCTTTGTCGTATCTCCATTTTAGTATCTAATTTTCTGTAAAAATAACACAGATGGGCATTACGTATAAACAATATAAACAATTAAGCAAAGGCTATTGTCGTACGGGGCCGACCATGTAATACCCTACGACACTACAATATGTCGCAAGCGCCCTTTTTTGGTCCATTTGAACCCCTAAATGTACATCTTCAAATACAATAGGCTCTTGAGGATCGGATGATAATTGCGACCTGTATAATACCCTCAATAACTAGTGTCGCGGAGTGTAGAAAAACTTTAAAAGATGTGTAATTAAAATTGTAAAAATATGACAAAAATTGAAAAAGTGTAAGAAAAATATTCACTTTTTTTTGGCACATTTTTACGCGATTTTCTTAGGTCTTATCCTTTTCTGGCAAGATACCATTCCGAATTTATGAGAATTGTGAAAATCAGTCCAGCGATTCTTGACTTTTAAGCAGAATGACTAATATATTTATTTTACATATACAGGGTAAGATGAAAAAACTGCAACCAACTTTAGACTGCTGTCATTTCTAAGCCACTCGTCCGACATCTGTTATTCCAGTGACAGCTCACTTATTGTTTACAAGCGTATAAAAGCATTTTGGTGAGAATTTTCGAGAAAAAAGTTATTCGTGATGGAATTCAAGCGTGATAGTGTGATTTCTTTATATTTGTCTGGAAAAACACAAGTGGCTATCGCTAAAGCACCAGAATTTAAATGTGAATAAATCTTTTGTGTCTCGTACTATCGCTCGTTACCGTGACACTGGTAGCGTAGCCCGACTTCAAAGAAGTGGACGGAAGAAAACAGCAACATCAGCAGAAATGGTTCGAAAAGTAAAGAAGCGATTTATTTCTTGAGGATCGGGCCACAATTTCGACCTGTAAGGTGATTGCAAATTAACATGTACAGATCTGTGCTAAAATGTTGCACAGATTAATATTTTATCTGCAGGCAGATCAAGCTCGGAGATGGGCTATATCGGTCCAGGATATCGTTAAGCCCACATATAAGGGTACAACCACCCCCCCCCCCCTATTTCGGTATTTTGATGATTGTTGCCTAACTTTTCAATTAAATTGTCTGAAAATCCACAAGAGGATTTCCTTCTGAGTAGTTTACCCCATGGAAGAGCATTGTATATATAGTTCCAAGATATCGTATATTCCCTATATAACGGTACCTTCCTATATTCGGTATTTTGATGATTTTAGCTATATTTTTCAATGGCCCACATACAACGGTATCCCCGACATTCGATATTTTGACAATTTCGTATTTAGAATTTTTATGTGTACTACAGCCTATGAGAAAAAATTGCTTATGCTTCCGTATAGCCTCCATATAACGGTCCCCCCCCCAATATGCAGAACTTCGTATTTAGAGTTCGTAATGGGAACTACAGCTTATGACAGAAAATTGTCTATGCAGGCCCAGGTCTTCGTATATGTCAGTACCTTCCTATATTCGGCATTTCGACGACCGAAATTGTTTGAAATTTCGTATTTGAAGTTCCTAATAGGTACTACAGCTTGTGACAGAAAATTGTCTATACAGGTTCAGGTCTTCGTATATCCTGATATAACGGTACCTCCCTACATTCTGTATTTTGATGATTTTAGCTACATTATTCACCGGATCTTATTTTTCAAGTTTCGTATTTGAATATTTTAATGGCTTATGACAAAAGTTTTCTATGCAGGTCCACGCTTTGGTATAGACCCCAATATAACGGATGTATTAGGTATTTTTAAGATTTATCGGAATTTTTAAGGGATTTTTTTTTTTTTAATTTCCAAATTCTTTCCAAATGTGGAGGGTATTCAAAGTTCAGCCCGGCCGAACTTACTGCTTTTTTTACTTGTTCATTCGTAATCAAGTTACTTTTTGGATACTCATTTGTTCTCTCTCTCTTTTTGGTCGACCGTGATCTGGAGTATTTTGAGTTTGTCGCTCATGTAGCTACGTAGCCAAATGGAGAGCCAATTTGCTCATATTCATAATTCTGCACGTGAAGAGAATCTAAAAACCATGCATCTACAATAATTTATTTTAAAACATAGAAGTGTGACTATTATTATTCATTTTGGACCTTATGGTGTGCTATTATTCAAGAGCCTTATTCGACGTGGTTGACAGACGCATTAATTTCCATTTCCGCATTTTGCTCGGCCTCTTGATCCTCGTCGTGTTCATTCAACAGAGGACTGTCATCGTCCATGTAGCTGGGAGGTAACGGTGTTGCTGGAGTTGTTGGAGCAGATCTTGAGATCCAACCTTTGCGTTGTCGGTTGCCACGGCTCGTAAAGAAGTTCGAATTTACTACGCTGGTCACGGGACTCTTCAGGATGGTACAGCGGCTGCCCGATGGTACCTGATTCGTGGCCATCATAGGAATGTACATGGCCTTGTTGGGCGGTTTCGATGTATAGAAGCGTTTTTTGCTATGTTGGAGCGTTGATGGTCGTTTCGATGACGAAGAAAAGATAAAACTACTGTTAGGGACCGCTGAACTACCGCTGCCATTTAGCGATGTTTTGCTAATCGTGAGTTTGCTGGATGGCTGCGTCCCCACCAGGACTGACGAGGTTGACGGTACTGAGGTGAGTGAGTTAGTGGGAGAGTTATTTGCCACCGACGACTTAACTAAGACGTTTACCTTGGCGGCTTCAGCTAATGATTGTTGTTCGGGCATGGTGGAGATGCGTTGAAGCTTTCCGCCAACATTTGCAGTTTGCGCCGCATTTCTATTTGCCGACGGGGCCGGTGAAGACAAAGTGTGGTGTAGAATTGGTCGACCAACAGCCCGGAAAGCTAAGTCCTCCTCGTATTTTGTAACGCCCTCTTGCAGTTGTCGAATTTGATCGAGAATCTCCTTTACTTCGCCCGTGGGGCTGGTAGCTTGAGGCGGGGAACTTGGCGTGCCTATATTGGCTAGACTACTGACGCCAGAACATGTTCCCGAGGTCACATAGCTACGTAGGAGACCCTCGTCTATGTACTTCTTGGCCAGCTCGTTCATGCGGAGAGGAGATTCGCCCAAAGCGAAATTGCCCGAAGGAAGCTTTTGCTGTTGTTGCAGGAGTTGACAGCAAGTTTCCAAGCTCCTTCTCAAGAGTTGCAAGTCTCTAATTTCGTTGTCATTGCAAAGAACTGACGAATCTTCGATTCCAGTAGGAACTGTTATTGAAATACCACCTATTGAGTTGTTCGACTGATACAGTACTGTCTCCCGGTTCGATGAGGGGTCCACATGAAATTGGGTAGGGTTTGTGCTGGCTCGATGCAGTGGAATGGGTTTTATACATCCATTGCTGTAGATCACAGGTGTCCCGCCTGTCTGGGGATGCACGACCGCACCAGCGCCGGACACGGAGCCCACTATAGACGAATTCTCCGACCTGTTGACTCTACTCGAACCTCCGCCTCCAATTCCCGCTGCACAACTGTTGTTTACAAAAATATCACTAATGCTGCTGTTGCTGTTCGTTATGTATCGGAAATGCTGATCACTTTGCGATTGCGCGAATCCGCTGCTATTGGGCAACACGCGTATGTCGTTGCTACTACTACTACAATTTATCACATTGGCATTAATATTATCGTTTGTGCGTTCGTCGTTCTCAGTCGCATCATCGTAGGACAGGCTGCTCTCAAAACCGTGCTGATTTCCATTGAAATTGGTAGTTCTCTCCCGACTGCGATCGCCAGTCGTACTGTTGGCGGCCATACGGTTCACAGTTGCATTGACCGTAACGGTGGCGTAATGTGTGCTGGTCGAACGGCCACTATACATCTGAGAACTATTGCTCAATTCAAATTGGCCATTCCCACTGGCCGCAGTTGCGGTTGCATTGCCGGGGGCCCCTATAAAATTTCCATTATTGACATTTTGGCACACCAGCTGGGATGCGGAGCGCGGCATCATATACTGCTGCTGAAAGTGTGAACTGAAACCAATCTCAGGACTGGCTGCCCTCGAATACGGCGGCGGTACAAGCGTATTTGCTTCGTTAATGTTGCATATAAAACTAGAGCTAAGCGAATCTACTGTGCTGGCCGCCGACAGGGATCCGGCCGGACGCACTATGTAATTGCGAAAATATTGTACCATTAGATAGCTGGAACCATTTTTACCATTATCACTATTGCAGGTGAACACCAACGGGTAGAGATCTGGTTTCGATGTCACCTGAAATAAAAATAATAAAGAATGTTATTTTATTTTTTTTTTTAATTATGAGTTGTTCATTGTTGGAAAGACATAAAGTTGTTTTGAATAAATGTGCTCAGTTATCGTTATTAATATGAACATTGTCGTGATCAAAACTGGGAATAAGAAAAAAAAAAAAGATTACCACTGTTTTGTGTAGAAGTCAAATTAGTCTCCTTTTTCAGGGCATACTCTGTATACATGTTGTATACATAGGCATGGATTAATGGTATAAATTTATGGAATATACATTTTTAATTAATGTAGAGAGTTTTTTTTACTTTTTTTATACTGAGAACTCGCAAAATGTAGTTGTGTCAAAACAATTTTATGACATTTGGTTAAAACATGTTTCAATTCCCATAAAAAAATGTAATGAATGTTTAACAATCATATGCAGTGTTCTAGAACCTCATTAATGATATAACGGTTATCATTGTAAACTTTTTACATTCTTGTAGGATCTGGAACAGAACATATGTCTCCTTTAATGGCAGAATATAGGGTAATATTGTCAGTTACGTTAATATGGTCACACAGGAGGCGAATTCCGAGTTCAGTATTCTTTTCCTGTCAAAAATTGTTCTGCGTAGAATCCATCAAAATGGAAGAAAACTCAAGACAATATTTTAGCAATTTTAGATCTCAATATTGTACGTGTATATTTTGATCAAAAAAAAAACTTTACATTTTTTTTAAATTTGAAAAATTTGTGTTTTGACTTCAGCTTGCCTTACCGTGTCCTCTTGTAAATACACCTTGGGTAAGAGCATGGTACAATGAAAAAAAGGTAACCACTTTTCAAATAAGCATTCCCAGATCTGCATTTTCTGTAATTTACCTTGCCAAATTTCATTGCATAAAAAAAACATTTCCCCTCTCTAATTTTATGTTTATACAAAGGATTTATGAATATAGATTTTGACAATGAGATGTTGTCAAATGTATAAATTTGGAAAAATTGTAAGCATATGATTGCTTGGCTTTACATTTTTAGTTCTTACATGGGTAACAACATGGCCCAATTATAAGGTCGACAAGTAAGACCAACTGATACCGACATTTGCTGTCAACATAATTCGAATTTGCTTTATTATTTGTTAAATATTTCAAAAATATAAATTTGTAAAATTGCAAATTCAAAACGAAATTAAGGAATTGTGATTTACTCTATTTTGTGGTTTTTCTCGCTCAGTTGCGCAAGAGCTTTATACCATCTCATTGTCTTAATTGTCACTCAATTCCTATCCAAACACCAATCCAATCCAATTATTATATACAAAAAGGTGAAGACGGGTTTCTAATCTGTGGGGTTCTGTAAGACACAAATATAACGATGAAATCAAGACCAAAATCGAAATCGATCCATAAGAGACCTTTAACCTGACTAGTTTTTTTTTTTTTTTTGTTTGTTTATATTTCGCACAAAAATATTTTTTTTTATTGTCAAAAAACATATTCCCCGCTATGTCGAGACGGATTGTAGATTAGATTTTAAATAAATTATTTTCATTTCCAAAAAAAAAAAAAAAATACTTTTAGTTACCAGATGCAGGTACGAATCTCGCAACACTTTTTCCTTTAGGAGTGTAAACATATAAATCGATGGGTCACGTGAACATTCCACGTACAGCTGACCATGAGAACGGCAGGAACATGCTAAATTTAGTCCGCATACACGAAGAGTTTGACTTGGAATTTATAAATTGTCACAGCAATTGTGAATTGTATAGGAAACTGCAATCTTACAAGTTAAACTGCATTTTTGTGGCTATTGGAGGGATTCGCACTACATACTTCCCCATAATATTCGTAGCCTCAATTATGTTGTTATGTAGTTTTTTTACTTTTAGTCTAGTTAGAACTCCATTACAAATTCCAAACTTCTTTGAAATTTGACATACATAGCGTGTTGATGCATCAAATACATAGGCGAAATCTGTTTCAGATTTCAATATAAATTCAAAAATTTATGTTCGGCGCATCAAATTATGTTTGGTGCATCAAATACGTAAAATCAACCAACAAAATATATATAAGAGCTATATCCATACGTCAACCGATTTCAATATATAAAAATTTATATGGTCTAAAGTGTATATTTCGAGGTGTTACAAACGGAATGACAAACTTAATATACAATTGCACAATTACAGAAGGTAGAACAAAGCTACCCCCTAAATACAACTCATTGTACGACTTTGGGATAAAATTGTATTTTCCTACTATTTTAGATTCAATGTTGTGGATTAAATCCAACATTTCATTCTTGTTCGAGGATCTCTCCCAATATACGAATTTTGTTAAAAAAAAAAAATAAAAAATAAACAAAACCAACTTTTATATATTTAAAAGTCTATTTGAAGTTGAGCATCCTTTCTTATTGAACCATGCTCCACACTATGTTGGAGGGTATAATTTGGTATAGAGGATTTTTGTGGATATTAAATCACAAAATCTAAAGGTGAGGATACATAAGCTGCTTAGTTTCATCGCATGGAATAATTTTGACATTAGTATTCCATGCAACTATGCCAAGCTGCTGTATCCTTCATTAGTTTTGATAATTTTAAATTAATCAAGCTAAAATGCATATTTCGAATGATTTTTTTCGATACCTCTATTTATTTCCCAGATCGGTATTGTCGTACATAAACAGTCCTACCAAGGCCTATATAAGATCGGCCAACTACAGAAATGCCCGCTTCCTGTCAGACACATTCAAAATTATATACAACAAGATGTTTTCATTTTTTTCATATTTTCCTCATTTTTAAAATGAGTTAAAATGGCGCGAAAAATGAATGAAATACCCGGATTTTCTCTAAAAAATATGATCCAAACTGTTCAATATTTCAATTTTATGCCTAAACTGGTTAAAAGCTTTAATGTGCGAGCCGTAATGTACGTGTGTTCCAATCATTGGTTTTGAAAATGTTTTTTTTTTTTTTTACACAAAAGTCGGGCACACTTAGAAAAAAATTATAATCAGCTGGTACTTTTTTATTGTACCATGAGATCGGCAAAGAAGACTACATTTGACAACAATTTGATAATAAACTTAGCAGTTTTTGCACAATTGTGAGCCAAATTAAATATTTGAATTTCAAATCACAATATGTCATTTGACAGCAAACTTAGTTGTCAGATTGACTGACTGGCCTTCCAAGCTTATATGCCCTCTCTTTTATTTCACTTTTGATGGGCTCCTCTCAAACAAAACTTTTGACAGCCACAATTTGTGTCATAAGTGACCTGATAAAGTATACATAGCTGTAAACACTTAAGTAATTATACGAAGACGTTCGAATTCGATAAATAACTGAATCCAATTTGTTGTGATTTGGTAAAAATGCAAAATTTTTTCAAACTACCGCCACTTGACAACGCTTTGAAGCGTTGTTAACACAACCACCTCCAATATTTCAACATTCGTTTTGGAAAATGCATCTACGTACATATGTATGAGGGTATGTATGTTATTCAGTTATTTTGTTGTTACGAATGAATAATTTCCCTGCTAATGGCTACACTTGATCTGGTCCTTTGAACTGCAGTGCATTCAGGTGGGCATGCGAGTAACGAGCATTTGTTTGTCTTCCAGCAACACCTTGACTATTTATGAGCACTTACCTCGGTATAGGGTGGCGGGGGATGATGGAACGAATTACAACGGCTGTACTGCGGAGGTGCGTAACACGAGCCAGCCGAGTCTCCTTCAGATTGTGCATGGTGTTCATTGAAGCCCCAGCCGCAAAGTGTTCGACGCTTTTTCCACAGAGAGTAGGCACAGAGGATGGCTAAAATAATTGCTACCACAACACACCTGCAATTATATATGCAATGAATTAGAAACATTGTTTTCGTCTGTACGTAGGAATGTATGTGTATGTTTGTGTTTATGCATCAAGATATGAATATGAGGTTGTGTATCTGTGCGGTCATGCATAAGTAATTAAAATCTAATAAAAATCAATCGCGCATCTATCTGCAATGTAATGTTATCTATTTACTGTTCTCCTTCGAATTTCTGATGCTCAATTAAAAACCCCATCACGGCACGACCAGCCAGCCTGATGGTCGTCTGCACTCGTCCGAATTTCAGCCTAAACTAAATACATGGCAAGAAAGCATTCGCGCCAAGTACCCATGGAATTGTAACAGTATATCTTAGAGCGTTTGCAAATGTGAAGGCAAACGAAAGGATGGCGTACATTGGCGTGGGTTCAAGAGTTGGAATTGCCAAAAACCACAGTGAGAAAGCGCCAATTCTGAGACAACGACGAACCAATACTCATTGGATTCTTTTCGGTTGTTTATTGGATTTTTATTGCACAAAAATGAAATTTGCAAACAGAAATCAATTTTTAAATTATTATTCGTTATTATCTGTTTTTTTTTTTTTTTTTTTCAAATTATTCAGGTTATGGTTTCCTAAAATGTAAGGTATCAGCAAGTCTTGTTATAGAACAATTTGAAAGAAAAACAACATGGTATAATTATTACAGGTAGCAGCAAACCCCAGCAGATTGGACTCTATAGTAATACTAGTGTCAAATTCGATATGACGTTTTGTGATTTAATTTCTTGATAATATTGATAGAATTTTTCAATACAAAATATTACTGCAGGACAACGTGAGAATGTTTTATTGAATAATGAAAAAAAAAAAACACTTTTATAATTGCAGTAGCCCCAATGGCGCTGAAACTATTTTCATGGTAAAGGAAAAGCGACACTACATTATGTATATTGCAAAATGTAGAATACTTTATATATATATATGCAATTTGAAGGGGATGTTGCTTTTTTCCACGATATGGACCTGGATACTTTTCTGTCAATACCTTTCTGTTAGCACTTGCAGTTACCTTGTTATTATTACACAAAGCACAAATTTCAACGGCATATTTATTTATGTCATGAACTGATCTGGGTGTAGATGGTATTTATCGATCCACTCCTTCTGGTACCTCCCCCGCAAAGAGGTTGAAATTTTGAATAACAAAACGCTCATGAAATGCAAAATTAATATTCGAATCTCCTCCAATCCCACACATATTTTTTTAACAGAAAATATGGTGTGTACATGATAGATATCGGCCTACCCCTTCTGGTACCTCCCCCAACAAAGGATCACAATGTTCAATACTTATATCTCTCATAACTAGCGAAACATGTCAGTGAATCTGTTCAAACTTGGAATATCTAATTATATCTCCCAACCATTGAAATGTGCAAAATTTAAGGAAAGTCGAAAATTTTTGTGGAGAAAGTACGAGAAGGACTTTACATGTTAGCCAGTTCTGTTAAAATCTCCCAAGGTAATGTTTATGCAGTATTTGGAAGAAGTGGCATAAAGGTGGCTTCACTGAGGTCTCAATCTCTAGATCTTCTGACGCAGATCCGCGTCTGGCCAATTCATCAGCCGATTCATTGCCAGATATGTTGCAGTGTCCAAGGACCCAAGAGAGTTTGACAAACGTCTTAACCTTTTCCAGAGCATTCCTGCAATCCAGAACTGTCATAGATTTGATTGTAAAAGAATTAAATAAATTTTGCTGTTGTTGTCATATTATCAATAAAAATATGGCAATATGAATTCAGTAAACTTTATGTTAAAAGATAAAGGGAAGATGGTCTGACCTTTTGCTTATCGGACAGTTTAAGCTCAAATGAAACTTGTAATTACGAAAAACGATTTATGTGTCCGACAACATCGCTTTTTTATCTATCCGCAAGATGTAATAACCGGCCATAATGTTCAAGTCAAATTTAAAGCTACTTTAAGGCGCTTCACACAATTTGTTATCCGTAAGAAAAGTCATAGTATAAATTTTATATATGCTTAGTACACAGCATTGTACATCATATGATATAGCGTTTGGAAAAGGTTAAATAATTGTTAGACGCATTGAAAAGTCTCCTACAAATATGTTAAATATAAAATGTTAAAAATCGCTTTACATCGGTTTATGATTATGAAATTCCTCTCCAGTTAAAATTTTACTCAATGTAAGCAATACAGTGTATAAGAGCGATTGCTAGACAATTCTATTGAACAGTTTTAAATTTCAAACTTTTCAAGCTCGCGAATCGGAAGACAAATATTTTAAAAAAACAATGTCAAACTATTTAACTCTAGGGTGTACAGACCGTTCCATGCACCGTTCCTGCTTTAATGTGCCTCAACCTTCTAATCAGCCTGGATCTAATTTATAGCTGAATTCAGTCGAAACAACCGCAAGTTGCCAATACTAGTCAAATGGAATCAAGAGAAGGTATAAACACAATCCTCGTCGCAACCCTGCTCTGTCGAATGCCCCCCCGAACCCACTGACCCATTATGATTTTGAGTACACATTGTTCTGTGTTATTATTTGTTGGCGACATGAAAAGTTTTGACCGGCGCTACTAGATAGGGTCTTTAATGAGTGATGTTTCGCCATGTGATTGGTCGATTTTTTCCATGGTCCATATCTTGCGGCAACAAGATCTTGCTGAACTGAGCATTGTCATTGGCACATCCAAAATGTTATTAGTATTTTAAAGTCTATGTACACTTTTAAATTATAAAATATGGCAGTAAATTATCGCAAAACATAATTAAGGTTGTCCGAGAAGCCATAGAAATATGAACTCAAGCAGTAAGCATTACCTAAAATTCGACCTCGGTCTGATACACCACACAATTTAAACAACAGTTTTTATATGAATGTTACCGAAATACGTTCAGCTAATATGATGAGGGTAATTAAAATTTATAAATTATAATGATTTTTTTATCGATGATATTCCAAAACACGTCAACAAGCGGCTAAGTGTGTCCGGCCCAAACTTTCAATATCCATCATTTGGAAAAAAACTTGCACAATATAAAAATTCTTCCGTTAAAAATTTCGGATTGTCTTTTCGGAATGTATCTAAAATCATCAAAATACCGTCGTCATATGAGAGTTATACGAAGGCGTGGATCTGTACAGGAAATGGTCTATCATAGGAGGTAGTACCTATTATGGACTCCAAATACCAAATTTGAAAAATTGCGATGAAAAATATGTCACCAATGATCAAAATACTGAATATCTGGAGGTACGGTTATATGGGGACTATATCAAAACTTGGACCTATATGGACAGTTATATGCAAGGATGTTTCCTCATACAGGGAAGTCATAACAACACTTTATCTTATATTATCGATAATGTTAACAAGTAGAAACACGTTAAGTTCGACCGGGGCGAACACTCAATACCCATCCCAATGGATGAAGAAAAGCTTTAAATTAAGCTTCATTTTAAACGGAAAATCCCAGCGAACTCGGTTGGAAAATTTGCTACAAATTCAAGGGCAATGTTAAATGAAGATATATAGACAATTTGTAGCAGAACAGGGGTTGGTATAGATTGTGAGTTTCAAGAAGCGAATTTGAAACAATTATATTGAAAATGTGGCAAAAATCATGAATATTCCCGATATCGCGAAGTACCGTTACCATATCGGGAAGTACCGTATTTTGAACAAATCCCTTACAAAAATTGTTTAAAATCCTGAAAATACCGCATATTGGGAGGTGCTGTTATATGGGGGCTATAGGTTGATATCTATTGCGAACATCAACAATCAAATTTGAAACAGTGCCGTTGAACATGTGGCTTATATCTTTGAAATACTGAACACCATGAGGTACGGTGATATGGAGGCTATATAAAAACGTGGATCTATATAGACAATATTCTATCACAGGATGTAGAATGTATTACCATCTCTCGAACATCGGGAGGTATCTTCCTAATGTTTGGTCCTAGATATGATATGCCAACCAGCGAACGAAAACTAACGAAACGATGCAATCTAAAATATATATTTGAAGGTGCTACAAACGGATTAACAAACTTAATGTACCCTTGATACTTTGGTGGAGGGTATAAAAATGTGTAACTGTATGCAAAAAGTTTTTAGGGTTTTTTCCACGAGTCATAAGTATTGAAACCATTTTAATGTCCACAGATGTATGTGTCACTATATTTACATGCACATACTTGGCTTGATACACATATTTATAAATACAATTGTTGTTCGTTAAAGCCCCCTCTATGAAATTGTGGACATATTCATTTTGTAATTTTGTTTGTAACTCCTTGAGATGTTCACTGAAGACAGAATGAAAACAAATATTTTTATTAGGGTGAATACATGGGCAAAAGTCAGTATGCTATGTGTGTTGTTATACCCAATTCCAATTAGTTGCATTCCAACATCTTGACAAATGTCAAAATGGGTATAAGTCAATTGTGTGTGACTACAACAGAATTGGTGTGTACATTTTTATTGCAGAACTTGTAGTCATCCGCTTGCCTCTCAAGAATAATATGATTTTGCTATGATTACCAATTTCAGTTTTCTGATATCGAAAAAAATGCAAAAATAGTGGACTCTTGCAGGTTCTGGAACAGAGAATCGAAAATTGTTTTCTTTCTCATTCTACTCTCTTGTAAATTGCTTCGCTTAATCTCAAGAAATGTAAAAAACTGTCTTTGTTTAGTTAATTTTTAATAGTTATTACCTCATTGGCTCTTACAAATTGGACAATGTAGATTCATTCGTTGATCTTGGCGTAATTTTAGACAACAAATTGCGTTCTTGTTTACATACTGCTTCATGTGTAAATAAAGCCAGGACACTGCTGGGTTATATAAAACTATAGTCTAAAGAATTTGACGATCCTTATATGACTAAGCGTTTATTTATTAGTCTGGTTCGGCTCCCTCTAGAATACGGTTGTGTATTGTGGAATATTTTTATAAAACATATTCTACTAAAGTGGAATCAGTACAAACCCAATTCCTTTTATTCGATCTCAGAGTATTAGGATGGGATGTAAATGAAACACTTCCACCATACGAAGTGTTTATGAGAATAGAATCCATCTCCCTCTTGGATTGTCAATTCTATGTGTTGGGGGTATTATAAGTTTGATTGGGCCAGAATTTATGTAACACCTCGAAATATTGGTTTCCCATATAGGAAAGTATATATGGATCCTCCTAGCTCGCCGAGCTGAGTCGATCTAGCTATGTATGTCCGTCCGTCCGTCAGTCTGTCCATGTTAATTTGTAATCACGCTACAGGTCGCAATTATGGCCCGATCCTAACGAAATTTTGCAAGAAGGTGGGGTTAGGGTCAGAATAGAAGCCTATTTCTTTTGGAGATGATTGCCAAATGTTAAGGGTTTGAAATGGACCAAATACTGAAAAAATGTCGGAATTTGCAGTAGCTATACAGGTCGCAATTATAGACCAATCGACACGGAATTTCGCATGTAGTTAGAGTTTAGGGCCTAGGGAGGAAGCCTACCAATTTGGGTGGTCATCGGATAATATTTAGCGGATAAAATAGACCATATCTTTTTTGTTGATAAAATTAACAATTTTTCATTAAACCGCGAATATTTTAAATCCCGGCGAACTCACAAAGCCATGACAAGGTTACTTCTGATCTTTACATTGATGTTAACATCCAACAAATCGGATATATAGCAAAATATGTGCGATATATACGTCTATCGAAGAAGATATGCTTGAAAGATCTCTTATATGTCGAGAACGGCTGATGATTCTCATTAATTCAGAATGGCCTCTTGGCAGGAAAGAAAAAACGTCTAAAAAAATCGCATAAAAATGTCTCTCTAAAGATGAAAATATTGGTTTTGTAACATTTTCTCATATGTTTTCAATTTTGTCATATTTTTGGCATATTTTCATTTTGAATTAAATATTTCGTAATATTTCTACAGCTAACAAAACTAAGTAGTGAAGATATCAGCATATCATATACAGATCGCATTTATGACCCGATCCTTACGAAATTTTGCATGGGGATAAGATGAGGGTCAGAATAGAAGCCTACTCTTTTTGGAGATGATCGCCATATATTTAGGGGTTGAAATGGACCAAAAAACTGCAAAATTGTCAGCAGTTCGATCCTCACGCACATTTGAATGGGGGTTACCGGACATTGCAAAAGCCAAGCAGTTTTGGGTGGCCATCCAAAAATATTCAATGTGTGAAGGAGTTTACCAACTTTTGTAGACAAAATACGAAAATGTCCATTCCAGTGACTTTTTGGAGAATTCACAAATACAGGAAAGACGCACTTCTGACTATTTCGGTAACGCTTATTTCGTTGAAGAATATAGTCAAATGTCTGTATCTCATATAGATGCGTTTCAGTCAAACACCAATAATAAATGTTAATCGTTTATTATAGTGTTGTAGGGTATTCAACGGTCGGCCCCGCTCGGCTGTAGCCTTTGCTTACTTGTTAATGATGTGAATAGAGTCCAATCTCCCTCTTCGATTGTCAACTCTATTTTCTATTCGATTCGACTGGAGCAATGTAGAGTGAGAAAAGAAACACGGCCGAATAGTTTAGCTGTTGAATCAGTTCTCGATCCAGCTCAAAGCACCAAATGTTTAAACGAGAAGAGAAATACAACCGAATAATTTGGCTGTTGATTCAATTCTAGTTTTTTAATATACTACTGAATGTATGTACTACTGAAACTAATCTAACTTAACATAATCGCAACCACACAATTATTCTTATCTATATATCTAAAAATCAATTATTGTTCGTTGGTAATGGAATCAGTTGAGAACGGTTGGACCGATTTGCATTTTTTTTTTATACAAACGTTCGTCATACCCCGAGTTAGGTTTTTAAAGAAAAAAATATTGACCACACCTACTTTTACGCCAACTATTTCCATTTATCGCTAAAAAATGAAGATATGAGTTTGAAAATTGTAACACGATATACTGTTGACTTTTCCTCCAACCCTAATTATTTATTTGGGGGCTGAGGAACTGACCACGCCTACTTTTTAATCTGTATATATATAAACCGATTGTTGTTCGTTGGCGATTGAATCTGTTGAGAACTGCTGGAATAATTTGGATAATATTGTTTTAATATCCGTTAGGTTTTTATGCAAAAAAAGTGACACCGCCCAATATTATTCCAATTGTTTTCGAAGATATATGTTCTACAGTTAGTATACGACGTAATCTATTTGGGGTCAGGGGAACTGGCCACACCAACTTCTTTAAATCTATGTGTAAAAAAATTGAAAAAGTTAATTAAAAAGTTAAGTTAATTAATGTAATCGGTTGATTTTGTAATTACAGTGGAAACGTTTTCATGAAAGAAATTTTTGAGAAAAGACTCCAAAAAATCGCGGAACTAAAAATTTGATTGTTTTATTTTGATATGAAATATTGTGTAGAATTGTTCCAGAATGCCTTTTGGATATTTTCCACATTGCCGTTATATGGTTGCCATACCAAAATTTTCAATTTTGTTTAAAAAATACTTCTCGAAGCATCAAAACACTTAAAATCTCAACGTACTTTTAAATTAAGGCTTTGCCTAATGGAGAACCAATAGTAAACAGTTATAGTCGATATTGATTTCACAATACTGAAAAATTTTATTGCCAAATTTCAGTTCATTCGGTAGAAATTTTAACAAAAACATGCAAAAGGACGAATTTTCAGTGGTATTATTATACCTAAACGAAACGGATATATTTTTCTTTATAATGCTGATAACTGAGGTTTGCATTTTTTTAAATACGATGATAAAACGAATATAAAGAGGTACTGGGGAATAGAAAATACATCATAACACTTTTGTTTTATTTATTTTGTCAAATACCTCAAATCGGCCAAATTAGAGCACATTTGATCGGCGAATTTTTAGGAGATAATACTATATGAGGGATATATGTAAATGTATACCTTTTGTAACATCAATCATGCTAAGATAATATAAAAGTCTGTGCAAAGTTTGAAAGACGCATATTAAATTTGGTGATCTCTATCGTAATTGCAAATTGTGACGGAGAGGCTCACAGACTTAACTTTTATAAACGATGAAACGTTAGTTATGATAGTTAAATTAATGTCATATTGCCAGGATTTCAATCGATTCTGTAGTCCAAAACTCCAACAAATTGACTAGATATGGAAATAATCAATCCAATGAGAGCTCAAAATGCAAAATTCATTGGGACTGAAATCAGTGAAATACCGAATATGAAGAGGCACTGTAATATGCGGACTGTACTAAATGGTGAAGCGAATTGAAAATTTGGTAAGAAAAGGATTCGAATTTTCTTAAGAACCCTTAAATGTAACCTTAAATTACAGGTAACGTTATACGGGGACTATGAGCTATCGTCAGTAATTACACTGGGGATGGGAAATTTTTCGGTTAGTAGATAAAAATCCCAAAAGGGGGATTTCCGGGTCAAACTTTTTAGGATCCATTTTATTTAGCTTAACCATACAAAAAGGGCCTTAAATATTTTGCTCTATGCTCCTCAAAAGTTATGATAGTTTTAAATTTGAAACAGTCCTAGGGATTACATGAAGAATCATTTGTACAAAATATGTATCAGGTCGGTCTACATTGTGTTATGATAGCCCCTTTCAAATTCCTCAAATGTTGGTAATTAGAGATTTTATATTGTATAGGACCATGCTTTGGTATAACCCTTATATGAAGGTCTTGGTCACACTTTTCAATTGATTTTGCCCTTGTTTGGCATCTTAGCTTTTTCAATGCCAATGTCTCGGAGCGTCCATAGAAAAGTACCTCCTGATTTTACCTATTTCGAGGGTTTTGAATATATTTTCGAATCGATTTGACTTAAAATGTGTGCCTAAACACACTAGACCATCTTACATGGAGCTATTGTAAACATTTGATGTATACTTTTTAATATATGTGCTATATTATTTAGGATTTTCAACTCTCAAATTAAAACCTCGGGCTGAAAAATAGGATCAGGTTTTTTGAAACAATATAAATCGCCCGGTACATAAACGTGTATTGATACGCGATGCGTATTTATATCTATTTAGTCGAGTCATCATTAATACTAAAAATTGTGCCACTTATGTAAGCCAGATCTGAGAATTGTTATGATTTAAAAACTATGCATTAAAAACTATACTGCCGGCAACGAGGACTGGGACAGCTAGTCTATTCTAAAATTGAATGGAGAACATTGCAGGACTGCTTGTCATTTCATTCAAGTGGTCAGAAGCTAGATTTCCCCAACGCCTCGACCGCACTCAAAAGTATGTACAAAGTATTTTGTACACGAAGATCGCCTAAAACTTATTGATCTAGCGACACTGGAAAAGAGACGTTTAATGTTTAGAGCTCAGTTTCTAACCGGTGAATTGAATTTTAATATTCCTTCTCATAACACTCGAAATTACATACCACTTATACTTTCTTAGGCTAAATCGAATGGTAAAAGAATACAGGTAGATGCATCAACGCTTGGTAACATTGAAATGTCAAAACATTTCAAACGTTTTTTTTTGCAAATATAAGAACATTTTAATATGTTTTCTTATACCACGTCATTTGGAGGTTATTGTAATTCGCGTTTTGAGCAATTTTTACAAATTTATATAATGTTCCATTCAACATTTTCAATTCCAAAATTAGTTTGACAGTTCATTGTCCAAGCATCCGTGGCGATGCGACTACCTATATTTTTCTACCATGTATGAATCGCATTTGTGCAAAAATTATATTTTTCCAGATTTGGTTTGTTTTTCGAAATACAGTGTAGATCTAGATATAGTATGTTACTAGCCCTTGATGTAAAAGAAGACTATGTCGAAAAATGTTTAGTTTGGACATATTACGCATAAAATGTTACGAATTTTAAGGACAGCCTTCTTATAACATCTGTTGTTAACTCAATGTCGTCCAGACTGATTCCTCTCAATGTATAGTCGTTAGCCGTAGGTCCAAATCTCTCAACATTTCAAGCATTCGCTAGAAAATAGTGTAAAATACAACACCCCTTTAAAACTGGAGCCAAACTGCATGTATACATTAAGTTTTCTACATATAATATATAATTTTATTTTTTTTTTACTTTTTGGCCTAATATGTCAACTTTATTTGTTTATGTGTATATTCATTCCAACCATAAAAAAGTCTTCAGAAAATATTCAAATTCCGGTGTTTTCAAAATGCTTATTGCAACGTATGCATCGACAAAATCTATTGTTTTTGTAGCGAAATAAACCTTTAAAGATATAAAGAACATGATTTTGAAATTTTGACCTTTCATTCAGTTTTTGCGGTTTTTAATTATTTATTCAAAATCAGTGCAACAAGTAGTTTGGTTTTGGGGGAGGTACCAGAAGGAGTGGAACATATCCCATCCAGTGTGGCCATTTTTTAGCATTTTTGCAGCTAAATTTAGCATTTTCTTAGCTTTTTGAAATTATTAGTTTAGTGTTCTTCTATTTTAGTACTTTCTTATAAATCCATTTTTTTTTAAATTTAATAAATTAAATTACATGAACATTTTGAACGAAATTACTATTTTAGAAAGCAATGGCAAAATCTAAGTACATATGAATGGACAAACATAAACTCAACGATATAGTTTTGAATATGTATATAAGAATTTAAAAATGCTTTAAATGAGAACCCGTTCAAGGAATTGTCTTCTTTTGTTATGAAGTGTATAGTTTTACATTTTAGTAACGCAGAAGTTGGAAGGGGTTTCAGTGGCATGAACCTTATAAAAGAAGAAATTAGAAATAGAATGTTATTATACACTATGAATTCTAATTATCATTCGGTTAATTCTAATTTTCAAGTAGCAGGACTTAAAACATTTTAATAAAAGCATATTAAATTTAAAAACAGATGTTTTTAAACATTTTTTTCAAAAACCTGTCATCTCTATAAAATTTCATGGTTTGGAAGGAAATAATGCATATTCTTATAGAATTTGCCCTAATTTAAAGCTAAGGAAAAGAGAGTCATGTCAATGGCTATTCAGAACAATAAATTAAGTTTTCTCTATATGAATTGTTTTAAAAATATCAGAAGTGGAAGCCTGGAATTCACTTTCAAAATTTAGGTGGAATAGACATTTTGGTATTTTTCCCACAAAAATTGCGACCCACTTTTCCGCTAACTGTTATGCCATCCAAAATGCTTGGCAGGGCCAATACCGAACCCCCACATAAAATTTCCTGAGGATCGGGCGATAATTATGACGTATCATAAAACTTTCAGTTTTTGGTCCATTTGAACCCCAAATATTTTGCGATCATCTCCAAACACATCAGACTTCTATTCTGACATTACCCCACCTCCATCCAACATTTCGTGAGGATCGGCACATAAATGTGCCCTGTATGTAATATCCTAACTATATAGTGTTGTAAGGAGGAAAAATATTACAAAATGTTAAATTCAATATTGTAAGTAAAAACCAGTAAAGAAAGCCTTAAAGTCGGGCGGGGCCGACTTTATGATACCCTACACCACTTTGCTAATTAAGTAGAGCTCCACATAACAATTAAAAGTTTTTATGGGAGAATTCAATAATACACGCTATGATTATAATTACAATTTAAAGTTCAAAGGACTAAATATGCCGAAGCATTTGTATCTTTTAAATTCGGAATTGTATTGCCCATTTGGTGCACAATATTTCCCTGAATATCGTTGTTACGGAGTGCATATTACGGCTGTGGGCAACAAATATAACAAATCGGATGAATAATTTATATGGAAGCTATAGCTATATCTGAACCGATCTTCACCAAATTTGGCATACAGATTTTCAGGCCTAATTTGGGTGTATATGCAAAATTCCATACTATTCGGGCTGGTATTACACGATTGGTGCACAATAAAAGGCAAATCGGACGAAGATATATATGGGAGCTATCTAAATTTTGACCGATTATCTCCAATTTCAATAGGGTTCGTCCTTATGCCAAACAAAAGATCTTTGCAAAATGTCATCTGGATCGGGCAATAAATGCGACCTGTACTTTGTTTACAAAAATACATGGACAGACGGACGGACAGACAGACGGACTGGCGGACATGCATAAATCGACTCAGAATGTGATTCTATGCAGATCATCAAAAGGAACTATGGGTCTATCTCGTTTCCTTCTGCCTGTTACAAACAAATGCACAAATGCACAAAGACATAATACCCTGACCACCTTGTGGTGTAGGGTATAATGAAAATATCGCATGCGACAAAAATGTGACAAAATGGAAAAAAAGAAAGTATCACAAAATCAATATTATCATCTTTATTGGAATATTTTCATGCGTTTTTGTCTAGATTTTTTTCTTTCCTGTCAAGAGGGCATTCTGAATTGACAAGATTTGGCAAAATCAGTCCAGCTTTTTTTGAGATGTATGCATTCTAGCCAATATATGTCGCTATATATATCCGTATATATATCTTCACTATCGGCATCTGCCAAACGGTCAGAATTGACCTTTTCGTCTATTTGTAATTTCACCGGGTTTAAGAATATTTGCGGTTGATTGAGAAATTTGTTTTTTTTTTTTTTTAACACAATACTTATGGTCTATTTCACCCGATATTATTCGATGACCATCCAAATTGGAAAGCTTCTACCCAGTCCTAAGATCTAGCCCCATGCTAAATTCCGCGTCGATTGGTCTATAATTGTGACCTGTAGCGTGATTGCAAATTAACATAGGCTCAGCTTAGTGAGAGTGGAAGATCAATATATACTTTCCTATGTGGGAAGCCAAAATTTCGAAGAGTTACATTATTTTTGGCTCAATCAAACTTATAATACCCCCAGCACATAGTGTTGCAGGGTTTACAAAAAGGTATTTATATTTTGCATTATTTTTGGCATTTTAATTTTTTTTGTTTGGCATTTTTTAGCATTATTTTTATGCTGTTTTAGCTGCAACACTATTTTAGATCTGGTCACACTAGTTCCACCTTAACACCAGACCTTGGGTTAACATAAATATTGGGATGTGTGAAATTTGAAGACAATCGCACTCTTACATCTCATTTTATAGGAGTTGTAATTATTCAAAATGTTAACCCTTTGTGGGGGAGGTACTTTATGGAGTCGACCGATATTGTCCATTTTCTCGACTGACATAGCACTGACACAAATATTAGGATTTGCAAAGTTGGAGTAAATTCGGATCATCCTTTCTCTTTCTGTGCAAAAAATATATTTTTTGAAAATTTCGACCTTTTGTGGGGGAGGTACCAGAAAGAGTGGACCGATAATTCCATCTCCGAACTCGTTTGACAAAAATATTACGATATACCAAGTTTGAACCAAATAAGATAACCCCTTCGGCAGACAGACAGACAGACGGACGAACGGACAGACATACCGACAGACGAATACTGTTAGGTCGACCGTTAAATCGATAAATAACATATTATGCTAGTCATGGCGTTGGATATGAAATTGAAAGGTGATGAAACTGAGCACAAACGCACAAACTCAAGTGTTTTAAAAATAGAATTATTATTTTTCGAAATTGGGGCCAATTTCGTAAGTTATTATTTCCTACGACATGTTCATATTAAAATAAGGAGCTTGTAGGCAGTTTTATAAGTAATGGCATAATTTACTTAATAAGTTCAATGTTTGGAAATGAGTGTTTTCAACAATATGAAGAAATTACAATATTTTTCTAGTCCGCGGCCCTTAAAATTTAACAACTTTTAATTAATGATATCCACTAGTTTTGGACTTCACCAGATGCTCAATATGCCTTATATGAGATATAGGTTTTTCTTTGCAGAAATTAAAATGATGCACTGTAATTTAAATTAAAGAAGTTAACTCACCAGAAGAACCAGTGGCTGATGAAAAACAGGTTAAGCACATGTTCCGATGGTGGTGGCAATTGACGAGGTCCACTTTGATACGGCGGGCAACAACCTTGTGTACAGCATTCTCTAGGTAAGGAACAAATGTGTCCGCCTTCACAGAAACGAGCGGCAACCTTAAATGAGAAATATTACATCTTTAAAATGGAATCTAAATACGCATACATAACTATAACTACGAGGATTTTTGTATAGAAGGGGTTGGATGATTTTCGTCACCGGGGAAGTGAATGTAATGCATGTTAATTATTGCTCTGTTACAGAAAATTTTAGATCTGCAGAAATCTACGAGTTTTGAAATTTTCTTCGATCTCATAGAGGAAAAAAACGATTATCGTGGCAAAAACTTTTACCTTCTGCATTCAAGCAGTTCTGGAACAGAGCTTATATAAATGTTTACGTATAACGAATAAAAGAACAAAGAAGTTGAGTTCACTCAGTTCAAAGTCTTTTGTTATTTTATGAAAATGCCAACGATGACTCATGTCATTACTTAAAGGTAGTATGGATATCAATTTGAAGCTCTTACAGACCTGTAGTGCGATTCTCTAACTCTTTTTTTGAGTGACCTACAAAAATCGGTAACTTTGAAACTTAAAATTTTGACATAAAAAAGAAGTTAAAATTGACATCATTGGTATCTATAGGTGGTCTTACAGACTACTTTGATTTCGCCGCTAACTTACCGGTAACTCAAAAAATGGCTTAGAGAATTCCACTACTGATTACATGTGAAAGTTCTTAATGCCCGGCCGAAAGCCACCTCCCAACGATAACTAAAATTTTTAAAAAGTTATTTTGTTGACCTCCTTTGTAAAAAAACATAACGGGTGAGATGATGAAACTGCAACCAACTTCAGACTGCTGTCATATCCAAGCCACTCGTTCGAAAGCTGTTAAAATTATTCCAGTGACAGCTCATTATATTGTTTACAGGAGTACAACAGAATTTTCCAGAAAAAAAGTTATTCGTGATGGAATTAAAGCGTGATAGTGTGATTTCTTTATATTTGGCTGGAAAACCACAAGTGACTATCGTTAAAGCACTCAGCATTTAAATGTGAATAAATCTTTTGTGTCTCGTACCATCGCTCGTTACCACCATACTGGTAGCGTAGCCCGGCGCCAGGAAGTGGACGGAAGAAAAGAGCAAAATCAGCAGAAATGGTTTGAAAGTAAAGAGCTGAACATAACGTAATATTCCATTCGGCAAATATTGAAAGCTCAGCGTAAAGCCATTGAAATTCCAAAAAGTGCAAGAACTTAACTTAGATTAAAAAGAGCTAAAGAGTTGCTATTTTTGTCCCTTTTATTTCATTTATTCTTCCCGGCTGCCACTGCCCCCTGTTGTCTTGAGACCAAATCGCTTTTACACTTATTTGAGCTTCTGCTTCGCCTCATCGAAAATTATACTTCAGGTTGATGAACTTCGGTTGAATTCTTACATTTTAATGATAATGAATGATAATGAAATGCTATTGAAATAATACATATCACCGATTTCCCTAATGAATTCATCATTACCTTAAGAGTTCGGTCTGGAAATTTGTCCTTAATTCACGTGATTTCTATTTTTTCTGAAAGAAAACAATTTCTTTTTGACAATTTCTACAAAAAATCAAAGCAAAGACTTGAAATAAAATTCTCCAGCAGTGTTAAAAAGTTGTTGTAACAAACTATTTTTATAGCCTCAGCCATATGACTACAAGGGATAGATATAATTTGCTACGGCCAAAATGTGTCTCATCGAAATAACGGTTTTAGACCTTCCGTTGGCTGGTGCGCACGACAACTCTCGAAGGGAGTTTCCGATATAGTCCGAACTGGGTACATAGTAATATGTTTTTATGAACCTAACAAAATTAAAAATGATTTTCCTCATAGAACAAAAAAGGATCATTCGATTTTGTACTAACATTGAAAAATCCTAATACTTGGTTTGTTCCAGAACTGCAGGAATGTAAAACTTTATACTACGATAACCGATTTTCGCTTTATGATATCCAAAACAATTACAAAACTAGTAGCAAGCAATTATTATCAATGCAAGGTCATGTAAAAAAATTGACCATATCGGCCCACTTAATCATCTCCCACAAAGGGTCATCATTTTGAAGAACGAACCACTCCTTCTGATAAACTTGGGTTATTTAAATATTTCTGATGTGAATATGGAATTTATCGGCCTACTCTTTCTGGTGCCTCCCCCCAAATGTTAACATTTTGATTAACAATTATTCGCTACAATTGGAAATAGATTTTTGATATTCTTTAAAATTTGCACATCGCAATACTTTTAGGGTTATATATAGGTATAAATAAGCCAAAATTGACCTAAGTCAATCTTTACTCCTTCCATGACCAATATGGTATCCCTTTTCTGACTAATTCGACCTTTTCCTTTTTTTTATAGCTGAAATATCTACGTATGACATGTGACAGATTTTACAAAAATAAAAAATAATTTTATATTTTTGTTTTTTATTTTTTTTTTTCTGGCGTTCCTTGAAACATAAAATCAGTTTTATGTTCCATATCTTAGAAACAGTTTATTTATCTTTTCTTGGGCTTTAGTATATAAAGATAGAGATTTAGTTTAGATAGATACATGCAAAGTTTCTCCATCAGAGATACAGGAAGAGTTTGTCCTTCGACTTATTAATTTTATAGAAACTGCAATCTTTTGAAGTTGAGTGCCATTTCTATTGCTATTAGAGAATTCGGGGTAGCAACATACTTCCCCGTTATAAAATTGTTGTGTTGTGTACTGTTAGCCAATACCAATGAAAACGCGTTGTGGGACAAATCATATCACCTATAATTTGGCTAAATATATTTTTGGACCAAATTCCGTCACTCCTTCCACATTTAATTGAAATTGGAGATACATAGTGTATTTGGTGTATCAAATATACGAAATTGGTTCAATACAATTTATCTGAACCGATTTCAATATAATTTAGAAAATTAAGTTTTACACAAAATTGCACTACACATATATAAATGCATGGAATCAGACGAAATATATATGTGGAAAGTATATCCAAATATCTACTGATTTTAATATATATATATATATATATATATATATATATATATATATATATATATATATATATATATATATATATATATATATATATATATATATATATATATATATATATATATATATATACATATATCGCCAGATGTGTTTAACACCATGGAAAATCAATAGGACTTAAATTAAATTTTGGATTAAACCTGATAACTCACCGACCACAATACCACCACAATAAGTGTGCCTACTGAGCACAGTGTTTGAATTTGCTGCCAACACTCTTATGGAAAGACCATAATAAAAGCCGCTACTGTGTTGTGAAATCTTTGAGTTGGCAGTCGCAATTATCAAATCCAAAAACTAAAACTCTCACTGCCTGCTTTGCTCTGACGATTCACAGCCAATTCAATTTGGGTGGCGATTTCACGCAAGACATTCCCAAACGTTACACCCCAATAAATGCATTTGTTTGTAAACAACATATTGTTACATATACATACATACCCACATATAGCGTACATTTCTCTTATATACTTACAAATTTAGACATTTGTATTGAAATGCCAAATATGAGAGCTACAAACAATAGCATTTTCAATGCAGCAATGCTGTGACAATAAAAATAATGTCCTTTATGTTTTTGGTCGTTTGTATTCGTTTGTATTTTTATTGCTTTGTTTGATAGCTGGTGTTTTCTTTATGTGTGGATGTTGTTATTGCTGCAACGGCTGCTGCTGCTGCTGCTGCTACTACTACTGTTATGGCTACATACATACGTCTTCCATAATGGCTGATGTGCGTTCCAATGTCCGCCTTTCACGAATTTGCACTCACTCGGCTCTGAGGCATGCAACGTTGTTTGCTTGGATGGATGATGATTAGCAGCGGAACGACTTCATTCAGATATCTGACACTGACATAGAGCAATGCTGCCTTCGCCGTAGCAATAGCAGTACGACGATGGTCCGTTCGCTGTCCTTGGAATTGAAACACAATGCAATTGCGAACATTTATCCCTATGCACACAAACACATCAAACGCACACACACATCTAGTGTTTTCACATTTCTCACTTTTATTTGTTTATTTTTATTGTGTTTTCTTTGCTTTCGAATGGTGCTTTATGTGCACAACGAGCGAGCACATACAACGCAGCTTTTAGTCAATTTATATTTTGTGTGTATGTATGCCTGTAGTACAGGTCTTGTCCACGTGCAAACGCGCGTGTATGTGTATATGTGGAGGCGAGAGTGTGGGACAATTTGTTTGTGTTTTTAATTATTTTATGCACTACGTATGTACGTATGTATACGGCTGTGTTACCCGAGAGTTCTTATTTTCTTGTTTTAATTTTAATAAATGCCCCTCAGTCGCTTGGTTGGCTCTTTAATTGTAATTTACTGCAACCGTTTGTTTAACTCAAGAAAGGACCTTCTCTTACACTTTGTAACAATTGTAGGAATTTAAATGCGCAAAAAACTGCTGTCAGTCCAAGAGACGCCTGGTGTGTGTGTATGTTTTGTATAGGAAAGGTATGAGCAAATTCTCTTAAGAGGGCAATGATGTGCTGTTTTCCTCTCGCCTGCGTGTATTTGTGGCTGAGTAACGACGCCCAAAAGTATGCAAACTATTTCGAATTGTCTTTGTTGCAAATGTTTACGAATTAAATTAGATTTTATGCGTCTTTTTAACAGGATTTATTGTTGAACTTCTAATCAGATACCGAGACGTTCTTTAAGTTTTTTCTGCACATTCAACAAAGAGATGTCATCATCTTTGAAAACAAACATTTTTTGATATATAGATATATTAATGTCCATCGAAGGCACAACCACCACCTTGTCGCAAAATTGCAAGCATACGCAATTGTATTGTCGATATAGTGAATAACGAATTTCAATTTTGCTATTTTCACATTTTTTTATTTCAGTCGTTATTGTTCGCAAATCTAATAACACGAATTTTGAGTTAGGATATTTTTATTGAATAATCGTAAAAAAGTTTTTCTTCGTTGTCTCACACACAATGACTAAAGCAATATTTGATTTCTCTCCTTTCTTTCTTTGTTCTTTTCATTTTCAGAGAAAGGAGATGAAATTACAGCGATGGCATTGCCATGTCAAAGGCTAGAGACAGCACTGCAAGAAGAGAAAAACAATGCTACGCAGTGTTGACAACGCTAAGGAATATAATCGTGTTGTGGACATGAACGTTAATCAACTCACAAACGTGCACTAAAAAAAGTTAAGTCCATATTACAAGTTTAGTGAGAATCGTGGAAGAATTAAAAAATTGGTCTCATATAACAAATTAGTAATGGCAACATTTTTTTAATAAGAAATCGTCTATCATTTTTAATTAATATTTAAAATTAGTTCTGTAACTATTGACTCTAAACGAGTGGCATATTTTTTGTATAATTTAAAAATAAATCGGTTGAAGGAAACATTCTTAGTTTTTAACATATGCATGTGTCTATTGATGCAAGTCTTTAACACCTTCGATAGTAACCAACACAAATCTGCAAAAAATGTCGGAAAAAGCATCAAATTTTAGAATAAGTTTAAATTTGTTCGAATTGGTCACCTTTGGCACGAATTATGGCCTTTAAACGGCCAATGAAACCGTCACACGTTTCCCGAAAGTTGCTCTGCGGTATTTTGGCCCATTCCCGGCGAAGCATTTCCTTGAGGTGATCGATACTTTGGTACTTTTTAGTGCCAACCTTGCTTTCCAAAATTCACACAATAGTACAACGGATTGGTATCCGGAGATTTTGGTGGCCATTGTGCACTGGAAATAAAGCGAAGAACCTCATTTTGTGACCATTCTTGGGTGGTGCGTGCTGAGTGCCATGGTACTGAGTCTTGTTGGAATGTCCAAGTTCTGCGGCCAAAATTTTTGCGTGCCCAAGGCTTTAATACACCCTCCAGACTGTTACGGTGGCCCACACCATCACCATGACCGGCGCTTGAGTTCTGGTGACCAACCGAAGGTGCACATTTTCAGCTGACCTCTTTGGAAAGTAAACACGATCATTTTGTTTGCTTTCAAACTGCTGGACAACTGATGTTTTCTCATTAGAGAAAACCAAATTAGCCAGTTCACCACTTTCGGCCAAGCGAAGCAACTCTATAGATCTTTTGAGTCTGTTTTCTTTCTTTGCCGAATGGAATATTCAGCTTTTCGGCCACTGCGACGCGAGTTTTGATCAAGTCGTTTCTTTACTTTTCGAACCATTTCTGCTGATGTTGCTGTTTTCTTCCGTTCACTTCCTTGACGTCGGGCTACGCTACCAGTATCACGGTAACGAGCGATGGTAGGAGACACAAAAGATTTATTCACGATGGTGGTTTTCCAGCAAAATATAAAGAAATCACACTATCACGCTTTAAATCCATCACGAATAACTTTTAAAAAACCTTTTGATTTTAGTACAGTGTTAGTACTTCAATTCGAAACCTCCATTCTTATAGCATGGGTATCCCCATGGGTGCCGAATTAACCGTGATAATTGACCAATAAAAACATTCGTAGTCTTTTGTCATGTGGTTTCAATCACAATAGTGCATTTTGACATTTAATTTGGTAGTAATCGGGACCCATGGAAAAAGAATACATATAGATGCAACGATTTGATTTTTGTTTAAAAATAAAAAAATATATAAGTTTATTTTTATACGACACCAATCGGAGGTTGTTACTCACAATTTTTACAAAATTGAATAATTTTTCATTCAAAATTTTCAATTTTGGTATTGGTCGAGTACTCGGTGAATAGTCGAGTACTCGGTTTTCACCCAAGTCCATAGTCGAGTACGAGTTTCAGAACTTTGAGTACTAAAAGTCGATTATTTTATTAATCGGAAGTCGCCTTACCTGTCCCTATGACGTTGCACTCGGTTTCGGTTCTTTGAGACACAATGAAGGCACATTCTACCGTTTTTCTTCTGAGCCTCCTGTGCCTAACTGGTGTCCTTGGATGGGATACCGAGGAGCTGGAAATATTTGATTTAGTTGAGGAAATAAAAACAAACTTCTACGAGTTTATGGGTATCGGTCAAGTAGGTAAATTTAATGTCCATAGATATGAACACTTGCTTATTTCTTTAAATTTTAGAATGCGTCCAGCCAAGAAATCAAGAGGGCTTTCCGTGGTCTTTCAATACAGCTACATCCTGACAAAAACCCTTCTGAAGATGCGAATATTCAATTCCGAAATTTGGTTTCGATATACGAAGTCTTAAAGGAGCCAACAAAGCGTGAAAAATATGACAAGGTGTTAAAGGATGGATTACCCAACTGGAAGTCCGCCCTATATTATTACCGTCGTATGCGCAAAATTGGTCTTTACGAGGGAGCCGGAATTCTATTCCTCATCATTACAATTGGCCAATATCTTTTTGCATGGGCTGCTTACTTGGAAAAGAGATATACGGCAGAACAGGTACTAGGTTCAAAACTTAAAAAGCTGCAAAAAAAGAACAAAAGCATTGATATGGATACAATATTGAACGAGATTCCAGCGCCTTCTTTAAAGGTGAGTCTTTCATTAGTAGTAAAAAGCGTTTGTCATTCATCCTTTTACATTTCAGAACACATTACCGGTACAAATACCTTTGTTTGTATGGAATTTGCCCAAGACAATAAAGGGAGCCTTTAATAAAGCTAATGAATTAAAGGAGATGGCGCTAGAGAAAAGAAGACAGTGAGATGAATGGATTATACTTCAATCATTTACATTTTAATAGCATTCTTCACTTAAAGGGAAATAGAGGAGGCGAAGCGATTGGAGGATCAGGAAAGGGAAGCTGAAGAGTTAGTCCGTCTGCGAAAGGAGCAAAAAGAAAATTTACGAAAACGCAAACAAAATATGAAGGCTCCTGAGAAAACTGACGAAGAATTAAAGGGTTACTCGCAAATACAGGCAAGAGAGTTGACAGAAAATGATGCAGTGAAACCAGTCACACAAAAAGTACGTGAGTTGCCCTTATGTTAGGTAGTCGACAAACTGATAAAATATTGTGTAAAACACGATAAGGTTTCTTGTTCTGCAATATGTATTCACACCGGCATTAATTGTTAATGTTTTGTAATCCAGGAATACTACCGGTTGTAAGGAATTAATTTTATATAACAGCCAAGCGGATTTGTTGACATTAAGGGTCAAAAATGTTTAATATCTACCCTATTCCAGAACCACCAAAAATCTGATAGTTTAAACAATCTAACCGAATTGGATATGTTAGACAAAAAAGAGAGGAGTTTTTCGCTGTTTTTTTATTGTTAGAATAATTGTTACTATGGACAACATAACTACGACATACATATCATATAATTTAGTTTAGTAATTTCGTCCTTGTAATTTGTGCTCTATTCATTATTTTTAGACAACACTGAGTGGCGGCTTTTGGACTGATGAAGATTTGACGGAACTCATACGTTTGGTGAAAAAATACCCAGCCGGTATGAGCAATCGATGGGTTGTTATTAGTGAAGCAATGAATAGAACTGTGCAGGAAGTTACATTTATGGCAGCGAAAATGAAAGAGAATGGGTATCGATTGCCCGGCCAGACTGAAAGTGTCGCTGAAACCATTATCCAGGAAACACAACAAATAGTCAAAAAAGAAAAAACCAAACAAGACAAAAGCATTGTGATACCAGAAACAAATTGGACACAGGATCAGCAAAAAGCTTTGGAGGCAGCTATTGTAAAATATAGAAAAACTGTGGGTAGTGACAGATGGCAAAAAATTGCCAATAGTGTTCCCGGCAAAACAAAGGAGGAATGTTTGGTTCGCTACAAATACCTGTGTGAGTTGGTTAAGTCACAGAAAAAATCCGAGGAGTCTGAAACAGGAATAGAAAATGATGTAGCTGACGGAGAAAAAGAACAGACTAAACCGAAAGCTGAGGAAAGGCTCGAAGAAATATCATCACCCGTCACTGCCGAGGATTTAGCTGAAGAGTTTTCGGGGAAAGGCAAAAAGAGAAATAAACGTAAAGAACGAAGAAGGCGAGATTTATCAAGCGACGAAGACTCGGACGACGCATACATGTATGAACAAAATTAAGTTACTTCTTTGTTTTACTTAAGTACTAGTTTAAGCAACTGTCGCCACCATAACACTTCAGTTATTTCCACTAGCTTAATTTCTCACTGCTGAGACGGATGAATAGACCATTTCAATCTATAATACAACTGCGACAACATTTATAATAAAAAAAAACAGGTGTACGGATTTGGTGCTGCATTGGATTACATGCTCAACGTAATGTTTTTATTTTTATCAAAAGGAAAATAAATATTGGACAAATTATTACGAAACAGCTGATTCTTTACTAATATCCAGCATCGAGTTTTGTGACATTTCAATTTCATCATCATCATCTTCAATCTCCATTTCGAATATTATCATTTTCTTTCGATTATCCGATAGAAGTGAAGCCACCTATGGAAAAAATTAAGACTTTTTTGATTAAACATTTTTACTAGGATGCTTAACGAACCTTTCGACAGCCGGAAACTGAGAGATGCGTGCAAAGGCTATCCATTCCCTTGAAACAACTACTGTCAATTGTATCAAAAATACTATGTACTGCCGAAAAGTCACTAATGTTCAAATGTTCTTGAGGCAACGTATGTAATGAACTGTTTGATTTGACTTGGTCCAATGGGAATTGTACAAAATAACTTTGTGACTTTTCTTCACTTCGGCTAACAAGCAACAGGGAGATAACATCATCGTTGTAAAACTGTAAATCAGCAAATGATAAACTGTCCAAACCATTCGACAATCCTTTTGTAAAAGGTCCGGGTAGACTTTGTAAACGGAACATTTGCATTTGTGTAAAATTGTTATCGAATCCCAAAATTAAACACTCTTGCCTGCCAACGGTAATTGCTACGAGGTCAAGTTTTTTGGTTTCACATGCAATATATGACATTTTTACAAATTCGTAGTTATCTTCCGGAGTGCCACTCAATTGTCGACATACAAAAGTTCCGTCCAGTTTAAATCCTAAACTTATGCTCTCGTTTGGCTTTTCGAAGACTTTATCAATAGAAGCGAACAGTTTGTCTCTCTGTTGGATTAATGATAAATTCTTTTCGTGCGGATAGACTAAAATGGAATCACTCAGACATTCATGTTCATCGAGTAGTTTTTGCCACATGTGATGGATATCTGTCTTTAAAACCTGTTGCAAAGGTTTATCCTCTAAATATTGACCCACTTTTTCCAGGTTAAATTTGCGCTTTGTTACGGTACCATCACCTGAAAAAAAACTTAATTGCAATTGTTTCAACGCTGACATTTCAAATCGACTTACTGTTTTCGACAACACTATCTTCAAAACTATTTAAGTACTCGGCTAAATATATTGTATCCTCCATTGATAACTGGGCCATATCTTCTGCAACGTCCTGTTGATGCAGACGCACGATAACCACACAGAGCCAGGAGAAGAAAAGTTTCATGTCACTAACAGATTGATCAATTACTTGTTGTGTTTCCAAAATTTTCATTATGAATGCACCACACTGACGAACGGCAGATTCAGTAGATGTTTGAACCAACAGAGGCTGTTCCAAAGAAAATTAAGACTTAAGAATTATTCTTCTATAGTGTATTTCAAATATGTTTAAAATATACTTCAAAAAAATGAGATATCCTCGCTAAACCTTTAATTGTATTCAAAAAATAAAACATATTTATCGAGGCCATTTGTAATGGTTTAGAGACCAGACTTTGTATAGTAGAGTAACTAAGTTCCACAGAATTTTGAAGTTTTTTTACCCCCTTCTCCGTCAGGTCTCTAAAAATGAATGAAGAATAATAACTGTTATAGCTTCTGGCAACTCATGAAATGCTTACTGTGTTAGGAATTCTTCTATTTCATTGGTAGCATAACCAAACACTAGTAGTTCCATAAAATCGGCAGACAGAAATCCCTCCATTTGTTTGTTGGCATAATTTGTAAGTTTATTATCCATTTCCAAGAGAACAGTCTCCCATGCTTCAAGCATGCATTGCAGGCTATTATTTAGGTAGCTATGGACAAGCCAATTTCAACCTTAGTCAAAAATTTAACCTATTTTTATTCCGTATGCTTACTTCTTCGTTTCCAATATGTTAGCACAGTACTGGGCTAGTTTCATCATTGGTGACATATATTCCTTAAAAACAGGATTCTGGAAGTGTAACACATTTAACTCCTGTCCATGACGCACCAAAGCGTAAATCGCATCGAAATTTCCACTGAGTCGAACATCATAGACTTCTAGTTCTTCAGGAAAAAGGACATGCTTCGATAAATCAATACAACCCGCCTTTAATGCGCCTAAAAGCAACAGATGAACTTGACCATTTTTCAAAAGTACAACCAAGAAACTGGGTGTTCCTTTAGAAAAAGATTTGTGTTCTTGAACTTTTGATGACACTCCCAGGCTGTTTAGATGTGGTAAGGCCGGTAGGAAGAAATCGTGCGTTACCTGTAAACATTAAAGTGCATTCATTACTTCCTAAAAAAGGGAAGCCATCACAGTTCATACTTCTGTACTGTTTCGATAAGGTTGACGGTAGTCTGATGCATTAATAGGTTTGCTAAAGTAAATATTTTTTATTTCATCGTCGTAGCGCAGGTTCGAAACACATTCTTCCCGTTCAACATCTAATAATGAAACTTGGCCATTGCTGTACCCTTTTCAAAATAAAATAAAACTGAATATTGCAATTTAAACTGAATGAGCCAAGTTGCGAACCTACCTACTGCGACTATTGTTTCATCATGTTGCCAACTTAGTCCCTTAACTTTTATGTCATCACCAGGTGAAGGAAACGTTACTATCTTTTGCCAGTTCAGTCTCTGGATAATTACTTCTCCTACAAAGGGTGGACAATGAAATATGAAATTTTGTTTGAATGGAATATACCTTTTTCAGTCCCGTAAGCAATTAAATCCATTTTATTGCTCCATTCCATTATGTCCACGGCACAACTCATGTGCCGCGCTCCAATTTGCTTCATTGACATAGACTGTGCCATCTCATCAAGGATTAACACAACAGAACTTTAAACAAATATAGAACTTTTTTATAAATTAGGAGTGACCCTAAGAGCTTCAAGGATTTATAAAAAAGAAATTTTTTCTAGCTTAGCAATACGTTTCTTGGAGCACGTCGTTTGAAGGAGCACGTCCCAACGAAGAGAATATAAAGAATATAAAGGCCAAAAAGCAATACTGATAAAAAATAAACAGAAAGCAAAGACTCGGGGTACTCTGTTGTTTACGAATGAGTGTAATGCATAACGCCCGGGTACTCTGTCGTTTACGAATGAGACATGAGAAAATTGAACATCTTCACTAAAATAGCCCGGAACTAGTTCGTTGCGAGCGTTGGAAACAAAAATGAAAAACGTCCCAACGAAGCGAATATAAAGACCAAAAAGCAATACTTGATAAAAAAATAAACTGAAAGCAAAGACTCGGGGTACTCTGTTGTTTATGAATGAGACATGAGAAAATTGAACATCTTCACTAAAAGAGCCCGGAACTAGTTCGTTGCGAGCGTTGGAAACAAAAATGAAAAACGTCCCAACGAAGCGAATATGAAGGCCACAAAGGAATACCTGATAAAAAAATAAACAGAAAGCAAAGACTCGGGGTACTCTGTTGTTTACGAATGAGACATGAGAAAATTGAACATCTTCACTAAAGAGCGCGGAACTAGCTGCTACTATCGTTTTTCCAAATGCTATCAAACTCGACTATGGACTTGGGTGAAAACCGAGTACTCCACTATTTATAGTCGATTGTTCGACTTACGCTATGTTCTCATTGCAATTTCAATCACGTTGTCCGCTCTCATAATTAGGTACACGAATTAACCCGTTCATACGGCACGTTTCGTAATTCATAGTAAAATAATTCTTTTTTTTCAAAAATTTGTTTGTTGATTTTAATAGGAATTTATACGAAAATACATGAAATTTTCACTAATATGAATAGAAGAAATTATTGTTTTTCTCCCAAAGATTTATTATATCATTAATTTTACAATCTTCATTCACGTTTGTGGAAATGTGGACATTTTGAACATATTTTTGTGTTTTTTCCATTTTTAAATTCTGCTGGAGAGACACTTGTCAAACATTTTTTCTGCCGATAGAAATATTTTGAAAATATTGCCGTTTTTGTTTGTAGTTTTCTGTAGAAATTTTAACTCGTGGACCAAATGCGTACCTCGAATGAGAGAGAAAACAAAATTTACTTTCGTTTGAATGTACATACGCCATTCAACATTGTAGTTTTCATTCATACTTTTCAGCCTTCCCAAAAATTTTTAAAATTTCATCAAATTTTTCTATTTTTAATTTTTAAATGTCATAATTTATTTTTTCGATAAATGCTCTCATTTGTTAGGGATGGGACTTATTTTTTCGTTGTTCTGAGAGTGATCGTATGATTACAAATTTTTTCCAAATTATTCAAATCAGAGATGGGAAACTGTTTTTATGCAGTTAAATTTGACAAGGTAAGTTACAGAAAATGCAGAGATGGGAATGCTTATTTGAAATGACTTTAGCTTCTTAGTTTTACCATGGTTTACCCATAGACTAGTTAAAATATAGACAACAAAATGTTAGTTTTATCGTTTTATCCAGGTGACTCTCATCATGTTTTGCATAGTCAACACGCTGATTAACGCGGTCGACCCACTCCACTTCGAAAACACATTTCATCGTTTTTCAAGAATTTCTCTTGATTACTCCCGTATTTTTCGATGTCATTACTTAATTTTCATTTATTTTTAAAAATTCATCCGAATTTTTTCGAAGATAAACACAGAGCATTTTTTCGTCCATAGTTTCATGAGTCTATGCTTATATATTCACCGGACAATTTATTTCACTATTTCTGATAGTCAACAGATATATGGCCAATAAAAAGGTAAGGTAGAACTCCCAGCTGATTAAAATTTTTTTCTAAGTGTGCCCGACTTCTGCCAATTTTGTGTATGTATTTGTTGTTTTGAAAAATAAAAACAAAATATTTTCAAAATCAATGATTGGAAGAAACTATGTATATATATATATATATATATATATATATTTAGTGGTTCTAAAAAACTAATTCAAGAATTAAAAAAAAACGTATTTATTGTAATCTGAAAAATGTAAGATAAAAATACTAACGTCCTTAATTTAGTCCGTGTTCACGGGATTTATTAATTGCCATAAGTACAGGAATCTCCAATCTTTTGAAGTTGAACCGCATTTTTTACTATTAATGGGATTCGGGGTAGCAATACATATAAACCTTCCCAGTAATAATCGTAGTACCAATTAAATTGTCTTGTACTTTTTTCCTGTTACAATTTTAGACCAACTTCCGTCACACATTCAAAACTTCATTGAAATTTAATATGCATCCATGTACACCAAATCGGCAGAAAAATGTATATAGGAACTATATCCAAATATGGACCGATATCAACATGGTAGAAGAATACAGGTAGTCGCATCGACAAAGCTGCTAGGACAATGAACTATCAAACCAATTTTGGAATTGAAAATTTTGAATGAAAAAATATTCTTTTTTTTAAATTGTTGAAAAATGCATATCATTACAACCTCCTATTTGAGTCGTATAAGAAAACAGAAAATTCTACTTATTTTTGAAAAAACATTTTAAAAATTCTGACATATCTATGTTCCCAAGCGATGATGCTTCTACCTGTGTTCTTTTACCATGGATATCAATATAATTTCACAAATTTATTTGTAGACCAAATTCCGTCTCACATTCCAATTCCAAATTGCATTGAAATCAGAGATTCATATCGTGTTTGGCATCAAAAAATGAAATCGGCAGAAAAATATATGGGAACTATATCAAAATCGGAACCGATTTTAATATAATTAGGTAAATTTAATTTTGTAACAAATTCCATGACATATTCCAAGTTAGAAGACTGTATCTATAACCAATCTAAAGATATTTGCATACAAAATCAAAAATTTTTGTATTACACTTTCAATCACGTTGTTCGCTATCAGAATTAGGCACACGAATTAATCCGTTCTTACGGCACGATTCGTAATTCATAGTAAAATAATTCCATTTTTCACAAATTTTGTTTGTTGATTTGAATGGGAATTTATACAAAAATACATAAAATTCTCACTAATATGAATAGAAGAAATAATTGTTTTTCTTCCAAAGAATAATGATATCATTAATTTTACAATTTTCATTCATGTTTTCAACTTTTTGTGTAAATACTGAAATTTTGAACATATTTTTGTATTTTTCTATTTTTAAATTCTGCTGGAGAGACACTTGTCAAATTTTTTTTCTGCTGATACAAATATTTTGAAAATATTGCCTCTTTTGTTTGCAGTTTTTGTGGAAATTTTAACTCGTGGATTAAATGCGTACCTCGAATGAGAGAGAAAACAAAATTTACTTTCGTTTGAATGTACATACGCCATTCAACATTGTAGTTTTCATTCATAATTTTCAGTCATCCCAAAAATTTTTAAAATTTTATAAAATTTTTCTATTTTCAATTTTTAAATGTCATAATTTATTTTTTCGATAAATGCTCTCATTTGTTAGGGATGGCACATATTTCATCGTAGTTCTGATAGCATGTTTCCATTGGAAACCGAACAACGTTGTTCGCTCTCAGAATTAGGTACACGAATTAACCCGTTCATACGGCACGATTCGTAATTCATAGTAAAATAATTCCTTTTTTCAAAAAAATTGTTTGTTGATTTTAAAGGGAATGTATACGAAAATACATGAAATTCTCACTAATATGAATATAAGAAATTATTGTTTTTCTCCCAAAGATTTATTATAACATTAATTTTATAATTTTCATTCACGTCTCTAACTTTTTGTGTAAATGTTGACATTTTGAACATATTTTTGTGTTTTCCCATTTTTAAATTCTGCTGAAGAGACACTTGTCAAACATTTTTTCTGCCGATAGAAACATTTTGAAAATGGACCAAATGCGTACCTCGAATGAGAGAGAAAACAAAATTTACTTTCGTTTGAATGTACATACGCCATTCAACATTGTAGTTTTCATACATAATTTTCAGTCTTCCCAAAAATTTTTAAAATTTCATTAAATTTTTCTATTTATAATTTTTAAGTGTCATAATTTATTTTTTCGATAAATGCTCTCATTTGTTAGGGATGGGACATATTTTTTCGTTGTTCTGAGAGTGATTTGATTTGAACAACGTACAAATATGAGTGTTCGCTCAGGAAATTTTGTGTGAAGAATTAGGTAGTTTTTTCATAGTTAAGGGTCAAACAACGAATAGAGAGCGAATCAAGTGCAGTGGAAACGCCACATGAGAGTGATTTGAATGGAATAAAGAAAGAAATCTTTGTTCGCTCAGCAAATTTTGTGTGGGGAATTAAGTGATATTTCTTAATTATTTTTTTATTGTTTAATTTATTGAATCTTTCATATATTTAATGAAAATAACAATAAGGTTTCATATCTTATATACTAATATTTTTATAGGGAGGTTGTCAATACAATCACCCCATATTTTTTTCATGCTTTAATTATTATTGTTTTTTTTTATGATATAGATGTGTGTTATTTTGTGGGCTTGTGGATACAGTTATATCCGTGAATTGATTGAGTAGGTAGTTAAGATTAGTTTAGATACAGATATATCTAAGTGAATAGCGGACTACAGAAATAGTCTTACGGATATAATGTTGCTTTGTTTAGATACAGTTATATCTAATCATCCCGCGGACTACAGTAATAGTCTTTTCGATTTCTTCACAGAAGCAGCTTTAGCATACTACCTGTAGAAGTATAACAGTGGGCGACGTTCAATTGGCCAGACAAGAGCTGAAAATAATGAGAGCGTAAGACAAAAAAAAAATAAATAAACTATATGATAGAAAGAGTGTCACGTCTGCGCAGTCAATCGTGTCCTCCGAATAGTAGAAGTTGGCGGGCCAAGTTATTTGGGTGCTCGGATAGTTTGTTTAAGTACTTGCGGCAAAGCTTCTTTATTTCTTCTTCAACAGTAAGTATATTTAGGTCCTTGTGGATGTTTGCGTTCCTTATGTACCATGTTGCACCTGTAATAGATCGAAGAATATTCGACTGTCTTCTTTGTAGTTTACTTACGTTAGAGGCACTAGCTGTGCCCCAGAGCTGTATGCCATACGTCCAAATTGGCTTTATTATAGTCTTATATAATAGGACTTTATATTCTAATTTAATAGAAGAACGTATACCAATTAACCACTCAAGATTGGCCTTTTTAGTTTAATTTGTGTGATTTTTGCATCGATGTGTTGCTTCCATGTAAGTCTTCGGTCCAGGTGCATTCCGAAATATTTTACGGTATCTTTTTGTGGAACTTGAGTATTAAAGATTTTTATCGTGGGGCAAAGTTCAAGTCTTAGAGCAAAAGTAACATGTATGCACTTGCTTGCATTTACCGATATTCTCCATTTTGTCAGCCAATTTTCGAGAAGATATAAGTTGTGTTCTAGTACTTTTTTAGTAGTAAAACTAGCAGAAGAGAGAACAGTTCGAAATGTCATTCTCATTTAGGTTTGCTCAAAAAATAAGGGAACGGAAAATTAGCAGAAATGCGATAAAATGTCAAAATTCAAAATTCCAAAAGTAAACAGCCTAAATCGGACTGGTGAAACCTTACTGAAAATAGCGCCAACATTTAAAAAATGAGTATTGAAGACGATAAGTTAAAATTAATAATTTATAATAATAATTAATAATCTGATTCCTCATTCAGCCAGTCCTCTTCACTGCTGGAATCATCCAAAAGTGAATACATCAGTTGCTCCATATTTTCTCTTTTTGTTTTTTGCACGACAAATATTAGTTTTTCCTTTAGTTTTCAAGTTGATCATTTTCTTTATTGAAATGTATCAATACATTTTTCAACCTTGTTAGCCCTGCCAATTAAATGTCAAATTTACAATATGCACATTTCTCGGCCAAATTCATGTAGCTAAAACAAGCAGAAATGTGCAACACTCAGCGCCATTTTTTCGAGAGAGAGCTGCAAGTTTTGCTAGTTTTTGGAGTACGGGAACGCGTTGTAGCAGAATTAGTGCTAATTAGTACTAATTTGCAGGTTCTGGAACACAACTATACATGGTATTGTAGTTTTTCCGACGCAATCAGAGGATCCTTGTGTATGCTAATGAAAGCAGTATCATCAGCAAACGTTGAGGTTAGAGTTTCATTGGTTGTGGGCATATCGGCAGTAAATAACACGTACAGAATTGGTCCTAAGATACTACCCTGTGGGACGCCAGCCAATATTTTTCTCGAATTTGAAAGTATGTCTTTCGATTTAACAACAAACGTACGATTTGACAAATAACTACAAAAAAGTTTATGAGTGTTTTTAGGTAGAGTTTCACAAATTTTGTATAGAATTCCAAGATGCCAGGCTCTGTCAAACGCTTGGGAAATGTCTATAAATAGCGCCGAGCAGTACTCCTTCCTTTCGAATGCCATTCTAATGTTTGTGACTATGCGGTGCACTTGCTCAATAGTACTGTGGTTCTTACGGAAGCCGAATTGGTGGTCGGGGATAACATTGCTATTTGTAATATGGGGAGTTAACTTCCTTAGTAATGTTGTTTCGAACAACTTTGAGAGTATAGATTAATTAATGGTCGAACAACGAATAGAGAGCGAATCACATGCCATGTGAACTTAGCATAAGTGTGCCCGACTTCTCCCAATTTTGCGTATGTATTTATTGTTTGGAAAAATGAAAACAAAATATTTCCGCGCATTTAAGCTATTAACCAGTTTAGCAATGAAATTGAAACATTGAACAGATTGGAACATATTTTTAAGAGAAAATCAAGGCATTTCGTTCATTTGTCGCGCCATTTTAACTCATTAAAAAAAAAAAACAACAAAAACAACTAGTTGTATATAATTTTGAATGAGTCTTACAGGAAGCGAGTATAGTCTCAGGGCTGTATTTTTGTTGTTTGACGAAGCTATTCTACCATGGTACAATAAAAAGGTAAGGTAGAGCTCCCAGCTGATTACATTTTTTTTCTAAGTGTGCCCGACTTCTGCCAATTTTGTGTATGTATTTTTATTTTTTGTTTTGAAAAATAAAAACAGAATATTTTCAAAATCAATGATTGGAAGAAACTTAAATTGCGGGGCGCGCATTAATAATATTAACCAGATTTGCCATGGGATTGAAAGATTGAATACTTAGGATCATATTTTTGAGAGAACATTCAGACATTTCATTCATCTTTCGCGCTATTTGACTCATTTTAGAAATTAACAAAAAATATCAAATAAATGAAAACAACTTTTTGGATATAATTTAGAATATTTCTGACAGGAAGCGGGCATAGCCTCAGAGCTGTATTTTTGTAGTTTTACGAAGCTGTTCTACCTCCTTATTGTACCATGTATTCTACCTACTTATTGTACCATGGTGATGCTACTTTCAGGTGATGCTATAACATATCAGGAAAATTTCAATATTCAAGATAAAATTATTTTATGCCCCGCAAGAGTTTTTAATATATATTTTTTTTCATCCGAAAAACAACAGAATTTAAAATCTTGGCATAAACACAATTTTTTTTCTATTGGTGCCCTTATTCTGTCAAAATATATACACATTTTGTGAATGTGTTTGTATTGTTTTGAATAAAAAATACAATAATTTGAAATTATTTCAAATTTGTTTGCAAAATAAATAAATAACAGAACATTAAAGAATAAGAAGTAGGCACAGTTAGAAAAAATAATTAAACAGCTGGTGGAGCAACCACATTTTACCTTTTTATTGTACCGTATTATCCAAATATGCCAGATCTTTATCTTCAAATTTTCCTAATAATAATGTTGTTAAAATTTATATTTTTCAATTGTTCTATTTTCCACTCATAAACATCAAACACACAAAAAATAACAGTTCTGTGGTGTAGAAATTGTTCAACTTTTGTAGGAATTTCGGTAACATTCATATAAATTCATGTGTTTCGACCGAGTACATCGAATTTTAGGTAACAATGATAATTGATTGGTACCTGTGACCTACCATGATTTCGTTAAACCCTGCGGTGTACACCTTCTCATACGACTAGCGATGTTCCGCTTTTATCCTAACGTACAAGTCGATCTACATATCCCTGGACTGGAAGACATTTGGACCGGCGCAATTTTCCAACGCCAACTACAATTTGTTGCAATTCTATCAACTCCAGTGTTGTACCTTGTCGTACTTTGGGCAAAAGTTTAAAATAAATATATTTGTTTTTTATTAAAACAATAATACAATCGGCTGGCAGTGGTCTTTTCGGCACATCCAATCGTCCCGCGTCGATTACCACATGTAGTTAAACACTTATACAAGCGTGCAAATTTATTTCCACAACACAGCAACACTGCCTGGAAAGTGGAGGCAACTCTGAACATAGTGTAGAAAAAATACTAGCAGCAAAGAAAAAATTTTTTCACACACTACGGACTGAATTGATTTTTGTCTGCGATTAACTCTGGTGGAAAAAATCTTATAATGGCAAAGGTGAGTGTATAATTTTATTAAATATTGAAAGAATAGCCAATTTGCAATTAGCTCGTGAAGCAGATGTCCGTTTTTGCCGAAATTTCTAAAATTCTTGATTGCAAAAGTTGTGTAAAGAAAAATTCTCGACCACCACGAGCTTAGTTCGCAATGTAGTTGTGAGACCAAAATGTGTGTGTGAGTTTGTTGAAAAGTACGATCTTTGCCTTCCACTAGGGGCAATGTAAAAATAATTGTCGTAAAGTAAAATTTTGTGAAGTTTGCATTTTTATTTGTTCAATAAATCTTTGAGCAAAAAGGTAATCATTTACACGAAAAAGTATGCATCGAAGGGCATGAAGAAGCATCGTTGCATGGGAGAAGGTGGAAAATTGTGTTCAAGGACACAACGGGCCCCAGCAAAGGGAGCAAGTTGAGTTTAGGGGCTATGCTCGGATCATTTTGAAATTTTTACCGCAGGTAGGTATTTGTAACCTGATTACGGCAATGTAATTTTTTTGTGGGGGAAATACCCGGTTACCCGGTTATTCGACCCAAAAGTTCGAATACAACATCCGGTTTGTATCCGGTTCTACGTAACCGATATCAATAAAATGGGTATCATTTGAAAGCTTATGAAAATACCTATCCAACAAGTGGTCATATGACGGGGTTGCTGGAACCGGTTTCGGAGAAATTTAGGAAAATTTGCATTTTTGTATGAGTACTTTTTGAAAAACCTATAAAAACTCGAAAATGGACCCATTATAGGGTCTTAAAATCTATACACTATATTATAGCTAACACTATTGCCTTTCCAAAATGGTGTCATATGTGTTGATATCTTTTGTGGTTCCGTGGATATAAGAGATAGAATTCATTAAATTATATTTTTCTCCAGTCTAGATGCATTTGACTTTGACCTTTATAGCTTTTTTAAGCAACCGGCCTTCGGCCGGGGCTTAAGATTTTCTCCTCTGGGGTATGTCCAACACCGGCTACGCGATCCATAGTTTTTCTAAAAATTGTACATTTTGTAAGTAGCCGGCCTTCGGCCGGGGCTTAAGATTTTCTCCTCTAGGGTATGTCCAACACCGGCTACGCGATCCATAGTTTTTCTAAAAATTGTAATTTTTGTAAGTAGCCGGCCTTCGGCTACTAGCCGGCCTTCGGCCTTCGGAGAAAATCTTAAGCCCCGGCCGAAGGCCGGTTGCTTAAAAAAGCTATAAAGGTCAAAGTCAAATGCATCTAGACTGGAGAAAAATATAATTTAATGAATTCTATCTCTTATATCCACGGAACCACAAAAGATATCAACACATATGACACCATTTTGGAAAGGCAATAGTGTTAGCTATAATATAGTGTATAGATTTTAAGACCCTATAATGGGTCCATTTTCGAGTTTTTATAGGTTTTTCAAAAAGTACTCATACAAAAATGCAAATTTTCCTAAATTTCTCCGAAACCGGTTCCAGCAACCCCGTCATATGACCACTTGTTGGATAGGTATTTTCATAAGCTTTCAAATGATACTCATTTTATTGATATCGGTTACGTAGAACCGGATATAAACCGGATGTTGTATCCGAACTTTTGGGTCGAATAACCGGGTAACCGGGTATTTCCCCCACAAAAAAATTATATTGCCGTAATCAGGTTACAAATACCTACCTGCGGTAAAAATTTCAGGTCAATCCAAGCATAGCCCCTAAACTCAACTTATGCCCAGCAAAGTGTGTGCGTACGTTTGTGTGCGCCCCTTTTCGTTCTCAGCCGTTTCATTCGTTTGCATTTCACTCGAGAGATTATAATAATATACTACGAATGTTCTGTCTGTCTGGTGGCTCTCTGTCCATGCATCACTCGTGTCAAACAAAAATGATAATTGTTACGGGAGTAGGGCACATAGAGGTAATGGGGTCGTAAGAGGATTTAAGCCCGTTTCCCCGTTTGTATAGCAGTAGCAAATCTGGTGTGTGTTCTTATTTTTGTTCTTCGTTGGTAGATTACAGACATTGTCGTGTGCATCTGCATGGTATATTCTACATGATGTTTTTACGATTTCAAACAAAAAGTTGTCAATTGCATTGGCCATGACAAGGTAGAATCTGTTTCCCTAGCTGACAAATTAAAAAAAAAAAAATGAACTATTTATTAAAGATATTTAAGGATTTGCCCTACCCACTATATAAAGCGAATTATCGACAGAGCGGACTTCTGAGTAGTGTATCGGTAATTGGTTGGCTTGAGTATTCTATATATTCCACTGGATATGCGGCTTTTACGTTCCGAAAAACATAGGCAGTCGCAGACATAAGACAACCTACGAGAAGTTTTTGTAAACATAAACTCAAGCATGTGCACAAAATCTTACGGCGTTCAACTATGCGCTTCTATGAGCCTTCATTCTCTGGGAATTATGATTATTTCCATTTCAAAATAGGTTTGCTCGAAGATACGAATTGGAATGGAGGAAATTAACCTATGGATCAAAGAAAGGCAATGTCGTAATTACTCTTTGATGATTATATAATTTATGGGGAAATTAGAGTGCAGCCTTTTAGGCATTACGATTGAATATTTAAAATGTTCGTTGGACGTCAAATGTCTCTTTTCATTGTTGAAATTCGTTATCATATATTACACATTACATCCTGCTAAATGATAAATTTCTATACAGCAACAGCTATACAGCTAATGTTCACCTAGAGGCTGATTTTCAAATTGCATCATGTTGCACCTAGATACTGATTTTAAAAACGCATAAAGGCGTTAAATGAACCATATTAACACCATATTTCGCTTTATATATCGAAACATATCTTATTGCTTGAAAAAGAAATTTCGTTTACCAATTTATCATGTATTCAATTCCTTTCCGTTGTTCGAATGGGTAATGTTGGACAATGTAGCCATGTGGCCATATGGAGAAATGGCAGTATAATGTGGTATTCTGGCTACTTTTTATTCAGAGTTCACTTATTGTTATAGAATGGACTGGGGTCTAGGACTAGGGTGTTTTTAGAACTTCGGTTCTTTTTCCGAATTTTACATTTATACGATGTTTTACATAGAACTTCCAGAAATACTAAACAAAGTATGAAATATGGGACATCCGAAGCCTATCGTAATAAAAAAGTTTTGGTATTAAAAAATATTAGGCAGAACATTCTGTGTCGCAATACGATGCTAAATCAGGGTTTAAAGCTAGGTTTCAACAATTTGCAAGCAAAGCTAAAGGAAAGGTTAGTGAATTTGTGGAATTTGAAGGCTAAAAATCCATTTTGATTTTTTTTTTCTAGGGAATAAACTATAAAAAATGCCATACCGTTAAAAAAGTATAATAATAGCGAATTTCATTTTTTCCTATCCCTTATAATCTCGAGTTTCAACCTTTGGCTTAGCTATAACATTCCATATATTCGCCAAAGAATTACTTCAGTTTACCTGTACTTTATAATATGAAACCTAGTTCGCATATATATGAAATATCATAAAAATAAAATATCGAATGTTCCCAGCACTAATCTTTCCTAAACCAATCGGTTTGAGTTTAGGACAGGGCAAGTACTACCAATTTGGATGGTAATCGAATAATAGTAAGCAGATAAAAGAAAATTAAAAAAAATTGCTGAAAGTCACTTCCCACCTACATGAAAGGTAACTTCTGACCTACGCTTGCATGGCTATATGAATTAATTTCAAGAATGAAACAAACTAACATAGACATGCACAAATTCAGAAAGGTTTCCCGATCTACAGAAACGTTATCGCAAATTATAGTGGTGTAGAACATCACATGTTCGGTCCAGCTCGACTAACCGGTTCTAAACCGAGCAATCATGTGATAAATCAAGAATAATAAAACATATAGAGCTGTAAATTGCTGTGGTTGAGATAACTCAGTGAATTGTCATTTTCTCATTTTGCTGTCATTGACATAGCCTCTATGGTTGTACAATTCTAATAATTTTGTAATATTAATCCTTTATATTTTTCTTGCAGAGTCTGTAAAAAGGGGACGGAATAAAAAGTGATATATGCTTTTCAAAAGAGTGTGGAGAACAAAATCTTTCGATAAGATCAGAAGACGTGTCTTTCAGCAAGTCAAAAGTAATCATCAAGCATAAATAACAGCACAGTTTAGTCAACATATTTGCGAGTAGGAATAAGTTTATCCTCCAGTGAAGTGGACTGCGCTAAGCGAGAGGCTTAATTGTTTTGCAAGACCTAAAGCAACGATAACGAACAGAAGAAAACGGGTCTTACTTGATTATCAGTCAATACAATAAATAATTGTTTAATGAACTATAAAGTTATTCAACCAAAAAGTATATTTGCCTTTTAACAACTTTGGTACAACTAATAATTAACATTTTGGCAATTCTTGAAACGCTTTTCATCAAAGGCTATAAAGGCGAAGTTAAATTAAAGAAGTACAAACATCTACCGAAAACTAGTAAAAGTTCTCCGCATAATATAAAAACACAGAATATTTTGGCGTTCGACTAATTGTTGCTAAACTTCATCATCTCTTTAACATCAAAGATTTGTAACTTCAACTCAAATACTAGGCGGCGTCATCTTTGTTCCAAATCACGATCAAGACCAGCACTAAACTCAGTTTAGACATACAAAAATAAAACGTCTACGATCTCTTGTACCTATCTGATTGAATTATTCTGTGTCACGTTTTAAAGAGGCTTCATATATGGCAACTATAGAGGATTTTGTGCCACATATCTTAAAAAGCACCACCGTCACTCCCAATCCTTCGTCTGTGGCACCAATCATTGCCAACACCGCCGACGCTAATAACTGCACTTTTACCTCTGTCTTGGAATCGTCTTCTATAACGGCTGTTGCTAAAGCGTTGGAGGCATCAAGCTTTATCACCTCCTCTTCTAGTGCTTCCACTGTGGATTCTATCGTTGACAAACTTGTCAATTCGTTGGATTTGAACGACTCTTTAATATCCAACAGTTGTAACCCAATAGCAAAGGATTTGAAGAGCATTTCGTCCCGTTCGTCCTCAGTTGCCGGCAGCTTGTCGTTAGGCGGGCTGGGCGGTGGCAATATGTTTAGTGAGGTCTTCGAAAGTAACGTGGGCTCTGAGCTGGAATCGGGCTCGTTAGAGGACTCGTCAGGCTCCTTAGGTGACGGCGATGTCGACAAGAATTGTAAGATTTGCAGGTACAGTATTTTTTGTTGAGTTTTATAAAGCCTTAAATTAAACGTGTGTATTTGTTTTTGTTATTTCTTCAGTTCCCGTTTGCAATCACCTCGTGTTCTCTCTTGCCTTCATGTCTTTTGCGAGTCTTGCCTGAACAAGTTGTTGAATGAAGACTCGTCGGGAGGAAACCTTTCATCATCATCTTCGACATCTTCGGTTGGGGGCGATCTTGTACCACTTCATAACTGTTCTGGAAAATCGCAAATTAGATGTCCAATATGCAAGCAGATAACTATGGTAAGTAAGATTATGTGTGATATTTTTGGCATTAGAAATTGCTAATTTACTCAATACATTGTTAGCTATGAAAAAATAATGTTCTATTACAAAACATTGTTGTAATGATGATTAAACTTATGCATATGCCTTTGTTTAAATTTATGATTTTTAAAAATTCGTTCTAAGAAATCTTAGTTTTTAGACATTTTCTGTTTTTTAGTCTGAATCGGTGTTTAATAAACACTGTTTATTAGCGATGAAAAAATCATAGCAGGTTACAAAAACAAACGATTCATATCTCGAAGAATTTTTAAAGCCTCAAACTTTTATTAACTTGTTTCTTGGTCTAAACAAGACAAAGCCTTTAATGTGCTTGCGTAAATGTTCTTCGGCCACACTTTGTCGATATCACGAACCGCTATATAAAGTATATTATACACAATAATGGAAACTCTCTATTGTCCCCAGTGTAATGAAGACTAAAAATATTATTTTTTAGAGAAGACATTATTAAATTTTGCTGAAACAAACAAATCAATTCATGCGGATTATTTACGTATAAAGATCTAGGCCAAATAATATGAAGACATAAAATAAAAGTTAAATTTTATTTGACGGCCCTTTTATACACTAAAATACTTGTGAGTGTTATTACTAAATATGTCTTCTTTTCGATTCCATTATAGGTTGGACCTAATGGCGTGCAATCTTTGACATGTGATTACATACTTACCAATATTTTGGACTTGGCCACTATTGAGTCGGAACAATTGTATTGTACTTCTTGTAAGAGCAAGGAGAATGCAATTTCCCGTTGCAATGATTGTGCCAATTTCTTGTGCAGTGGTTGTGACAACGCTCACAAATATATGCGTTGTTTTGAAAACCACGAAGTTGTCAAGTTGGAGGACTTGCAAAAGACTTCGGACGGCGACAAACCATTGATTATACACAAACCCTTGTACTGCAATGTACATACATCGGAGAATCTCAAGTATTATTGCTTTAATTGTCAAATACCGGTATGCAATGACTGTTTGATTGCCGACCACAAAGGCAGCGAGCATCACTATGATATTATTGCGTTGGCTGAGAAATCGGTGCGCGGTGATGTTGAGAACCTAATAAAGGAGGCCAAATCAAAGGTATGTCTTAGAACCTTTCAAACCAATGCTTTTGTTTCTTCGGATTTATGTGTGTGTTTTCGTTATCGTTTTCTCGCAGGTGCAATATTGCGATGACGCAGACGCAAATTTATGTAGCGCTCTCAATGAGCTACAATCTCAACATGATTCGGCACGCGACCTCATCCAAGAAACTTATGAGAATTACAAGAAAATCATTGAGAAATGTCGCGACCAAGCTTTGGTGGAACTGAAAAAACTGCATTCCGAACGAGTTTTGAAGATAATGGATTTAATGCAGAATATACAGAATACTATGGGCAAGATTGACAACACTTGTAAATTTACCAACCGCGTTCTGGAGCAAGCAAATGCAGCAGAATTTCTGTCGATGAAAAAACTAATTGCAACTCAATTTATCAATATGATTAATACAACTCCAAAATGCGATATAAATTATTCCTTGACATTCGATACTAAACCGGAAAAGTTTGAACAACTAGCTCAAGAAACGTTTGGCAAATTTCGTACCGAGTCGACACCCCCATCGCCAAAGGAAAGCACACCTCCACCTACCTTACCTGGTATGCCACCGAACATGATGAATGGTCGTGTTGGTAGTGGTGGAAACGGTAGCATGAATTGCTCCAACAGCTCACAGAGTCAGTTGACAAGCTCCGTTACAGCTAGCAGCCCCATTTCTTTGCCGACTTCCATGCAAAGTTCATTTGATGGCGATATCTATGCCAATGCCTTGGGCAATGGTTTTATGATGTCCAATGTACTTACACCAGACTCTCCACCACAAGGTCAATCCGCATTATCTCATCATCATCATCAACTGCAACACCAGAATAGCACTTCCTCTCACCACAGCAGTGTTAATGGGTTTAATAGTATGGGATCCATTGGGCCTGGTAATGGAAATAGTCTAAACAACAATTTAGCTAATTCCTCACCCGGCTTCAATGGATCTCTTGGCAACAGTCAGTTGGGCGCAGGACCAGGAGCTTCGCTGATCGGCCCTCAAGGACTCAACGGCTTAAATAACACTGTTCCTTCAAACGGACTAAGTGCTCTAAACAATCCTCTCAACAATAGTCTTTCAGCTGCTGTTGGTGGTCCTTTGGGTGGAAATACTGGAGTCGCCGCAGTCCCACCACCAGGGGGTTACAACAGTATTCTCGAATACAATTTATCACGTCTTGCCAGCCTCACTGAAAATACGCCGGATTCTCTAACGGATGCCCTGGTTGGCTCTCCAAGTGGACCTACTGCCCAATCAGTAGTGCCAGCAGCTAATGCACAGAATCAACCAATTACCCTAGCCGATATTCTCTCTGGCGATCAGCGCGCTTTCAATAATTTGCAAGCTCTTGCGAAACTGGGCTTAAATAACAACGGTAAGTATTGACAAAAATACATTAGATCATCTATGCCATTCCCAGTCAGTAATCCTTATGTCGTGTATCTTCTTTTTTTATTATTTTTTATTTATGAGACTTATATTAAATAAGTTTATAATCAATGTTTAAAGTATGATATTCTTCAGTGGGCATGCCTTAGCTCTCCTAAATTAAATACATATCTTTATTTTTATATGCATCGATGATGTTAGAATTCTAGTTTGTCTCTTATATATACCTTCCAGTTACAAGGAATTCTGGGGCTAAATCCACATATGATTTAGTTTTTGGTGTTTTTGTTTTACCTCAATTCTTCCTTTGAGGGTGTTTTCATAGTTGAAACAAATCGCAAAAGTGGCAGCTATGTTGCGTATGAATGCTCGGTAGAAAAAATTTAATAGGTTTTGAATTGATTCCATTTACCTATAGTGCTATACCGTAAATAGCTAACGACGTAATTGCCGATAGCTAAACATTGAAATTTTATCTAATTAACCGCAATTGTGGGAACTATAAATTCAAGAATTAACTAATTTTGCAATAGTTTTCGAAATCATTTAGGGAAAATCATTTTTCGTAGTAAACATTTTTTTACATTCTTGCAGTTCTGAAACAGAACACATGTCTATAATAAAAAAAAAAACAAGGGGGTAAGGCCTTTATAACTAGTTTCCCATTTTTTAACATTTTGTATTATTTTATTTAATTTAATTTTTATTTTAATCCTTTCTTTCTTTCGTTCTTTTTTATTTTCTATTTTTTAACCATACAAAAACCAATATACCCCACCAACATCCATGATCCACCACCACCATCACTACCGTTCCAAATACTTGCTGTCGTTATAAAAACGTACAATTTCAACATATTTTCTTCTACACGTTTGCACTAATATCGTGTGGCGGATAAATACTTATTTCCCACCAAAATGCCACTGGCTAACAATATACTACATACAAACTTATTGTACACAACAATTATATTGTGATAAATATAAAACGTATAACTGATTGTTTGTTATTGTTGTTGCTGATGGCACGCGTGTTAATCAATAATTGCTATTTTGTTATGAATAAATGAATATTGTTGTTGGCATATTACAAGTAGATTTTCACACAGACATGACAAGCAATCAGCTATTAACGAGTGGACCCTCACCAACTGGATTTGATTGTTTATTACCAGATTACTGCCTACCCACAGCACCGTCGCCAAGTTTGCCAAATTTGCCTCCATTGTGTCCAGGCGCTGGGGCTGGTGGTTCCGTCGATGATATGAGCATAACTAGCTTCCATGCCCCGCAACAACCTCAACCAACGGCTACAAGTATAATAACGGGTCGCAACAAGGCAACCCCAATGCAGATACGTTGCAAGTTTGGCTCATTGGGAACGTCCAAAGGACAATTTAATTCTCCACACGGTTTTTGCTTGGGCGTTGATGAGGAAATTATTGTAGCCGATACCAACAATCATCGCATCGAGATCTTTGATAAATCTGGCAATTTGAAGTTTTACTTCGGAGTGCCCGGTAAAGAGGAGGGGCAGTTATGGTATCCCCGAAAAGTTGCTGTTATGCATACTAACGGCAAATTTGTGGTGTGCGACCGTGGCAATGAGCGATCTCGGATGCAGATATTTTCGAAAAGTGGTCATTTCATGAGGAAAATTGCCATAAGGTATGTCGTTTGCACAGTTAACAAATTATGCACATGCAAATATGTTTTGGTTTTTCCCCATTAGATACATCGATATTGTTGCCGGTCTGGCCGTCACTTCTAAAGGCCACATTGTCGCCGTTGACAGTGTTTCCCCCACGGTGTTCGTAATTTCGGAGGATGGAGAATTGGTACGCTGGTTTGATTGTAGCGATTATATGCGCGAACCTTCAGATATCGCAATCAGAGGTAATTATATCTGCCCATTCATTTAGGAATCTACAGCAAGACGGAATTCTAATCGTGTACATTTTGTTCCAGACAATGACTTTTACGTGTGTGACTTCAAGGGCCATTGTGTTGCGGTCTTCCATGAAGATGGTACATTCCAGTATCGTATAGGCAATGAAAAAGTTACCTGTTTTCCGAACGGAATTGATATTTCTAATGCTGGCGATATTTTGATTGGCGATTCTCATGGAAATCGATTCCATGTTGCTTGTTATTCACGTGATGGTGTTCTTCAGTCAGAATTCGAGTGTCCACATGTTAAGGTAATTACAAAATTATATATCTATGTAACAATACAAACAATATTTTATCGTGTACAAAAGGTTTTTTTTCATTTTGATTAACATCATTTAATTGACTCGATTTCTTGAGAACTGAAATTGCAGGCGGGTTACAATGAAGTGTAGTACCGAATTATGTGGCGGCGAAACTGAATAGATGATGTCGAAATAATTTAAAGCGGTCACACCAAACTTAAAGGATAATTACTTTTTTAAAATCCCTAAAAAACACGAAAAAATTAAAATTGCAAAAATTATAAAATCGGGAAAAAATCGAGAACATTTTTTTCAATGGAAACGAATTTCAAAATAGTAGTACATTCTATTGACAAACTTCGTAACGACCTTGAAACATTTGCTGTAGAAAATCAGCGAACAAGTTGAAGTTTTTTTCTTTTTTCCTTTTGTTTTTCTTCTTTTGTCAATTTTATATAATACACGATTTTTTTTTCAATTTGGCTTATGTTGAATACAATATTTTTTGTGAACAAAACAAAGAATTATTTTCACCATATAAAATAAAGTTATGTTAGTTACTATGCTTATAACTCAAGAACGGCTTGCCGGATTTTAACAAATTCGTATGAAATGAAAATATGCCATTAAAAATGTGAATGAAAACAATTTTTTGGCTTGAAATTTTTTCTATTTGACATACTATATTGAAGTGTACATTTTTTATTGTTTTGAATTGTGAATAAATAAAAAAATGGCATCTAGCTTTAAACTCCAGTACCTACATCGTGCTTCAGCTGGAAGATGCGAACACATTTAAACAAACAAAAGTGACCGACAAAGCGTTATGGGGCTCATTTCAAAACGTAGACCTACTTCTCTCATATGACAATAATCCGTCCAATGAGAACTCAAAATGCAAACAAAAATGCAAATTTAGTAAGAAAAGGATTTCTATCTCTCCAGAAATTCTTCCTAAACTTTCAAGATACCTTAACTCGCATTTTCAGGTCATGATATGGGTCATAACCCCCGAATTCGTTTTCTTGCACGTTTCACATTTTAACCATATTTTTCATACTAATTTCCGGAAATGTTGGCAATTTGAGAAGAAACCATCCTTACAAAATTTTTTAACGTTTTGTACAACCATCATATGATTTAAGTTATTTTCGGACTCTTGAAGATTTTTTTTTTATTTTTTGATCCCTTATTTGACAACTTGGTTTCTCAGGGGGTAGAAAACCTCTTCGCATACAATATGACATAAACTCCGCAACTCATTTAGTTGGAAATTGTGACAGAAACATGAAAAAATTGGGAATATTTGAAAGTAGCACGGGACCGAACATTTGTTTAATCATCGTTGAATTATTCTATGATGAAATATGAACTTCAGGGGTCTCCTACGCATAAGACAGAAAAATGAATTCCCATCTTACGGTAATGGGTGTAAAAGAGTAATTATCTTTGACTATTCTGAAATCATTTTGCCTTAATTATGAGGTGGACAAAACTAATTACCACGCAGTACGGTGTTCTAAACATTGGAAAAAACAAATTCCAAATTACAGCTCATTTGAATGAAAAATGTTGCTAAGCTCTTTGCAATAAAAAACATTGAGCTGTGTTTTGACATAGGGCTATTATATGTGTTCTATATCATATAGGCTTTTAACACTCAAAGCCTATGGCTGAAAAATAAGGTCAGGCTATTCAAAATATCTAAAACCGACGGTTTTATAATTTTTGCATTGAATATTTATTTCTATTTAGAAATTACTATGGAGTCATTATTTATAATAAAAATTGTGTCAGCTAGTAGAATATATATAAGAGTACTACCTTAATATAGTGTACAACCTAAGATATACAATGGAAGATCAGAACGCGAAAACTGTTCCGTTACGAAGATATAAGAAGTGTGTGTTTTTTAATCACATATTTTTAGCATATTTTGGCATATTTAAAAAAAAATGGCTACAGACCTTCTTTTCATTATACCGATCGACTCGTTCTCTGGGGCCCGAATAGACGGTTGTTATTGAATTTTCATCGGAAACATACAAATGATAAAAATCAGGAATACCTGGATTCACATTTACGATGACATGGGATATTTGAAGTCAAACGATATAATTTTTAAATTTTTTGTAATTCTATTGAATGAAAGCAGAAAATGTCGGAAATAGCTTCAAATTTTGGAATAAGTTTAGATTTGTTCGAATTGGTCACTTTTGGCACGAATTATGGCCTTCAAACGGCCAATGAAACTGCGGTATTTTGGCCCGTTCCCGGCGAAGCGCTTGCTTGAGGTGATCGACAATTTTGTATTTTTTAGTGCCAACCTGCTTTTCAAAATACTCTAGACCCAATTGTACAACGGATTGGTATCCGGAGATTTTGGTGGCCATTGTGCGCTGGAAATGAAGCGAGGAACCTCATTTTGTAACCATTCTTGGGTGGCGCGTGTTGAGTGCGATGGTGCTGAGTCCTGTTGGAATGTCCAAGGTCTGCGGCTAAAAGGCTTTAATACAGCCTCCAGAGTATTTTCGCGATAATATTCGGCATTTATTCTAATGTCACGGTCGATTAATACGAGCGGAGAGCGACCATCATCTATTATGGCGGCTCACACCATCACCATGGCCGGCGCTTGAGTTCTGGTGGCCAACGGAAGTTGCACATTTTCAGCTGACCTCTTTGGTCTCATTGACCTCATTTTGTTTGTCTACAAACTAATGTTTTCTCATCGGAGAAAACCAAATTCGGCAGTTCACCACTTTCGGTCAAGTGAAGCAAAACTTTGGCTCTTTTAAGTCTATTTTATTTCTGTTGCGGTGTAAGTTCTTGCACTTCTTGGAATTTCAATGGCTTAATACCGATCTTATTTTTCAAAATTTACCGAATGGAATATTGCGATATGTTCAGCTCACAAGCCATTTTTCGGACACTGCGACGCGGGTTATGCTATGTCAAGTTGCTTCTTTACTTTTCGAACCATTTCTGCTGATGTTGCTGTTTTCTTCCGTCCACTTCCTTGACGTCGGGCTACGCTATCACATTTCCACCCAAATATAAAGAAATCACACTATCACGCTTGAATTCCATCACGAATAACTTTTTTCTGGAGAATTTTTACCAAAAGGCTTTTGTACGCTTGTAAACAATATATTGAACTGTCACAGGAATAATTTCAACAGCAAATGACAGCAGTCTGAAGTTGGTTGCAGCTTTTTCATCTCACCCTGTGTAGCTGAGTGCTACCGGACGCGTCCACATGTTACGAATTAAATAAGCAGTATCGGGCACCTCAGCGGTTTCCGGGGAGAGTCTGGGATTTAATTCCTGAGTGCCCATGATCCCAGGAATCGATGAGGCGAAGCCACTGGCGCCGCCTAACTAACCAGTGAACAGAATGGTCCACCGCAAACCGAATCCCAAACGCTGGGGTGTGCCCTTCAGTGTTCCAAGGTTTGCAGTAAGGGTACCCACTATTTTTAATTAGAATTCCATCAAAAGCCAAAAAGCAAAAGACTACTTAGATCGCTCTACATCTGGCCCAAAATGACTTTTTTGGGGAACACCAGATTGAAAGACATTGATCGATTTAGATTGACAAGTTTCAAATATAGCATTTTCAGATTAAATGAAACCTTTTGCAATTCAAATGAAACTTTTTGCAGCGGGAATGAAACCTTTTGCAGTGGAATTGAAACCTTTTGCAGTGGAAATGAAACCTTTTGCAGTGGAAATGAAACCGTTTGCAGCGGAAATGAAACCTTTTGCAACCGAAATGAAACCATTTGCAACCGAAATGAAACTTTTTGCAAATCAAATGAAACTTTTAAATTTATAGAAGGAAAAATAACAAAATATTTTTATTTTTAGTAGTTTTTAAATGAAATCAATTAATAATTAATAATAATATAACTAATATATTGACAAGGAGGATTTTTTATTGATTATAAATATATACATTTATTTATATTATTTCTTAAATTTTCAATTATTGTAATAACAAATGGTTCTTTATTGATTTGATATAAAATGCTTCCATATTATTAAATTCCAAATGCTTAATGCTAAAAAGAGAAATTTAAACAAATTTTGCCCTTTATAGGTATGGCCAGGACTGAAATGTGAAATTATTAATCTTACCTAATAAAGGTAAGTCGTGATTTCAAAAGATAGATAAGTGGAAATCATTAAATCAACTATGATCATAATTGTATATACTTTATGGGGTCTACGACGAATATTTAGAGGTGTTACAAACCGAATGACAAATTTAATATATCCTCTTTTCCATGGAGGAGATTATAAAAAGATACCTAATTCGGGTCCTTTGAAAAAAATACCTTGAAAAACTTTTTTCAATCTTTCTGCATCTACTCTTGTGTATTATGGAAGCTTTAAGAAAAAATTTTATAAAAACATAAATATTAATAATCAATAAAAACTCCTCTTTAACTATATATTAGTTATAATTAGTTAATTTAATTTTAAACGTACTGAAAATAAAAATGTTTTGTTATTTTTCCTTCTAAAAATCTAAAAGTTTCATTTGATTTGCAAAAAGTTTCATTTCGGTTGTAAAAGGTTTCATTTCGGTTGCAAAAGGTTTCATTCCCGCTGCAAACGGTTTCATTTCCACTGCAAAAGGTTTCATTTCCACTGCAAAAGGTTTCAATTCCACTGCAAAAGGTTTCATTCCCGCTGCAAAAAGTTTCATTTGAATTGCAAAAGGTTTCATTTAATCTGAAAATGCTATATATCTTTCAGGGATCAAAAGGGTGAGCTCCATAAAACCCGAGTTCTATTGAAGTCTATGTCTTAAAATCTTTTACGAAAAATTAATTCTCGAATAACTTTGGAATGACACTCAAATTGGGTAAATCCTCTATAATTGAAAACATGCTAAGCTATCATATTTTTAGGGACTCCATTCAAATGAAAATTAATACATGTAGGGGAATAATTATACAAAAGTGTTTAAAGGCCTGACCGGGAAAACCATCCGGACCCGAACTTTTTTTAATGCTTTTCAACCACGCAAACTAAAAACTAATTCAGGGTTTTTATTGTCGAAATATGTATTACATATTTTCAACTTGAAATACACATGGTTTAGAGAATGTTATCCCTTTGAACTAGATTTAAACTGATGTACTGATTTTGCAGAACAATTGATAGTTGTTAATATTCGCGATATTAATTTTCTTTTAACCGGATGAATATTTGATATTTTGGACATAAAAATCTGTTCAGTATTTCTTTTTTATTTTAATATATTCACTTGTTTATCGCATCTGCCATATAGGTGTATGACAATAACAAATCTGCCGGAACAGACTATTTGGAGGTGCATTGATGGTATATTAAGGTCGCAGAAGATGTTTTATGTACCAAGGTCCAGCTATAATAGATCGAAATCGTCTTTACGTTAGAGGCATTAGGCGTGATGTAGCATTAGAGAGATGTATGCAAAATCTTAAGTAAATATATACCCAAACGAAATTAAAACACGTAGCTTCAATTGTCGACTTAAAAATAAAAAAAAACAAAAGTTTCAGGTCTGGATATGGTACGTTCTTGAGTCTCGTATGCCTTATAATGATAATCTAGACAAAGTGAGCATAAACTTCAGCCAAGTTCTTTTCGTTAACTTATTCAAAAATCATTTCACGCATATGAGATAACTCAGTCAAAACAAGTACTTATCCCACAACCATGATGATGAAGCTTGGAAATGTACCATATATTGGTTTCCTCTGGTGCCTTTTTCTCCTGAAAATGTAATGTTGAAAATGTAAATAAAATATATGCATCTAAATTAAAAATTAAAACTTGCACATCGTAATATGTATAATTCATATTTGGTAAAATGTACAGGGTGAGATAAAAAAAACTGCAACAAAGTCAAACGCCATCATTTTTAAATTTTTTTTAATTTAATTGAATAAAAGCAAAACATGTCGGAAATAGCATCAAATTTTAGAATAAGTTTAGATTTGTTCGAATTGGTCACCTTTGGCACGAATTATGGCGATCATTTTGTTTGTTTAAAAACTGCTGGACAGCGAAAGTTTTCTCATCGGAGAAAACCAAATTCGGCAGTTCACCACTTTCGGCCAAGCGAAGCAACTCTTTAGCTCTTTTGAGTCTATTTTATTTCATTTGCGGTGTAAGTTCTTGCACTTCTTTTGTGAATTTCAATGGCTTTACCCCGAGCTCATTTTTTAATATTTGCCGAATGGAATATTGCGATATGTTCAGCTCACGAGCCATTTTTCGGCCACTGCGACGCGGGTTTCGATCGAGTCGCTTCCGTACTTTTGTATCAGTATCACGGTAACGAGCGATGGTACGCGTCACATAAGATTTATGCACATTTAACGAAAGTTTTCTCTTCGGAGAAAACCAAATTCGGCAGTTCACCACTTTCGGCCAAGCGAAGCAACTCTTTAACTCTTTTGAGTCTATTTTCTTTCATTTGCCGTGTAAGTTCTTGCACTTCTTTTGTGAATTTCAATGGCTTTACCCCGAGCTCATTTTTTTGCCGAATGGAATATTGCGATATGTTCAGCTCACGAGCCATTTTTCGGCCACTGAGACGCGGGTTTCGATCAAGTCGCTTCTGTACTTTGGTATCAGTATCACGGTAACGAGCGATGGTACGCGTCACATAAGATTTATTCACATTTAAATGCTGAAATGCCCCAAAGATAACCACTTGTGGTTTTCCAGCCCAAAATAAAGAAATCACACTATCACGCTTGAATTCCAATACGAATAACTTTTTTTCTGGAAAATTCTCACCAAAATGCTTTTGTACGCTTGTAAACAATATAATGAACTCTCACTGGAATAATTTTAACAGCTGTCGGACGAGTGGCTTAGAAATGACAGCAGTCTGAAGTTGATTGGTTTCTTCATCTCACCCTGTATTTGTGATATTATTGTTAGATTCCATAACAGCTTGCCAAGTTAAAGATCGATCCGTATTTTTATAAGTTATTACAGATATAACAAATTTTATATATTGTCCCCAATAAAGCAAACGTATGGACGTCATCGCCTCAAACCCATTGTCATAACATGCAATGGCAAACAAATGTGGATGTTGAAATTTTATCAACCTACTTCATTTCGTCCGGAAGTAAGAGTGATTTTCACAGACGGGTGGACATCGAATTTTGTGCCGACCAAGAATATATGTGGTTGTGGTCTCTAAAGTTTATGTCCATCTACGAGCTGTTTCTTCAAAATTAGGAATTTGTGATAGTAATAGTGTGAACCACTGAACCGAACCAACCCAAACCGACAAGTGGTTCACAATGCCAAGATCTTCCCCAAAGTTTATGCAGTTGTAAGTCTATTAAAAGTCCACTTTCCGATGTTATACCTTACATAATTTTTAGTCATTTTTTCAAAACATCTGCATTCTCTGGAGAAGAAAAAAATACTTTTTACAATTCCGTCGTTTAATTATATAGGAATAATCAGGGATTATTCCGTGGTTGTTTTCTAACCTTCAGCTCATTATTGTTTTGTTTTTCATAGGTATCACGTTGCTGTGGCCTAAAAATAACTTCTGAAGGATATGTTGTGACACTCGCTAAAAATAATCATCATGTTTTGGTGCTTAACACCCTGTACGTTCAGTGATTGCAAAAAAAGAAAACTCTCAATACGAGATCTGATTTGTTAAACTTTGGAAAAACTGCAACTGTAAGTAGACCACACCAGCAGCATCAACATCAAAATCCGCAGTCGCAGTCGCAGTCGCAGACGCAACCACAACATCATCATCATCAACAGCAACAGCAGTTGCGTTCCGTTTTTCCTACAATGCATGGCAATCATGGCATTAGTAACACATCATCAGCGGTCACAGTCCCAACGGATCCGAAAGTACCAACAACAGCAGCATCAGTATCAACAAACGCAGCACTAAATTTCAATATGCCTTTAATTAGCAAGCATCAGCTTTATAAAATTAATACTGAAAATAGTGATAATGGTGAACAAAAAAAATTACAACTTATAGATTATGATGAAATTTAAGGCAATAATATTTTTGTATTATTTTCATTTTCATGAAAACCAACAAAGAAAGAATAACTAAAACAAAATTACACCCACATAAAAATATTTAATGATAAAACAACGCCTCCAAAGATACGACGAAATTCTGAATTTACGCCGCCAAAAGCCAAAAAGAATCGTAAAATCAATATAATTTATTTTTTTTACACCTCTTCGTACCACTTACTACTACTATTACTACTACTTCTAATATTTTATTATAAATTATTATATTCTACATCGTTTTACACTTTACAATTTTTAATGTAGTTAAACAAACAAACAACAAACAAACAAATTAAAACAAAACAAAAGGCCGTTTTTATATACAAAACAAATATTTTAGCTTATATGAGAGATTTTTTAAATATATATGTAATATTTTAAATAGTTTCCTTCCTTTTTCTACAACACTTAAGAGACTTTCTAATGAGGAGGAGTGAAAAGGCTAATTTTTCTAGAGTATACATAAAGATTTATTTTTGTATACATAGAAAATTGCCCTTTTGAACATGAAAAACATGAATTTATAACTCCCAATGAATTAATGAAGGAAAACATGTCTGATTTAAAAAAAGTTGATTCTTTTCGAAACAAATCTCAAATCCACATACATACAAATATAATATTTTGATCTCTTTCTATTCAATTTTATGTTTTTTAATTGCCAAAAACCAAACATGAATCATAATTACAATGTAGAAAAATGAATGAAATTTTGAAAAGTAAATAACATATTTTTATTTCACCTTTGCAAAATAAAAAAAAAAAAAAAACAAAACGGAAATAGAAAACAAGTTGCAATGGTTTACAAAAAAAAAAACTAATCACAATTTATACAAAAGAACTATTACAACCATAACAACTTAAATGAATATTGTTACATAAATTACATTATTTTTATTATTTTTGTTACGTTTTCTTTTTATTTTAAATCAACTACAAAACAATAAAATGTATTTACAAAACGTCGATGGGAGCATAAGTATATAAGGCATACTTTTGTTTCCATTGAAATTGTATTTCACGTTTTTATTTACAAACAAAACAAAAAGAAAAGAAAAAACATATTCCTTTTTACATACAATTAAATTAATTTCCCCACGTTATTTTTTTTTAATAAGGCTGGTTTTCCAAGACATTATTTTACATAATTTACTCAATCACCTTTGTGTGTTATATATATATATCTATAAATATATTTTTTTTTAATAACATTGTTAACTCTTTTAAATTATTAATTAATTACATATACAAACTATTTACATTTACAAGAACAAAAACAAATATGTTTTAGTATATATGTTATATTAAATACACTGTAACACGAAACAAATTTTAAACTTGAAACAAAAGAAAAATAATCCTATAATTTTTATTATAAAATGTTTAATTTAATTTTGATTTAACTTTGTGTTTCAAATACTTTCTTGTCATTTTTTGTATTTAATTTTATTTTACTTTTTATATTTATTTTTTTGTTTTCTTTTTTATTAGAGAGAAAAAATATATGATTTTCAAATGTATTTTTTATATATTGTTTTCAAGATTTCTAGCTGTTCTTATGTAAAACATAAAAGTTAAAAAACGAAGAAAGATAACAAAAAAGATTGGAATAAGAAAAAAAAAACAAAAAAAAAAAAAGAAAAAGAAATTATCATATATTGTGCGTGAGGCTGTAGTTTTAATTGAAAAAAAAAAAAAAAAAACAATACCAATCATACCTTTATACTACTATATAAGCATTAACAACGATTACAAGAATTACCCAAAAGCAATCCTTTATAAAAATACATATTTAATTTTAAGTAGTACCAAATGTAGAGTTTCTCTTCGAAAACACTCACACATCAGACTTATTCAAATTTCAAACCGTCATTGACAAAAACCAAACTGTATAAGATATTTTTGTAAACATATTTTTTAAGTATACACACATATGTATTTTGTTGTCGTTTTTCAGTGCAAAAACAGTCCCACAAGAAAGTGTTTAGTCTCTCTCCGCAAAAGGCAATTTGAATACACATACATATGTAATGTTTGGCTGTTTAGAGGATTTAGCGTTCTTTTATAACTTTATTTTCTTAATGTAACATCGTTTTTCGTTCGTTCGTTTTTTTTTCTCTTTTATTTTTTGATCGAAAGTCCGGATGAGCCTGTGTGCTCTCGTCCCGATTTCCGCTAATTTCGTCTTGTTTGTGTTTTCCTTAAGAGCATTTTTCTAGCTATAATAACACATTTATTGTATACAAAAATTGAATTGATGCAATTTTTTTGTCGAGTTTAATTAGAAAGTATATACATACAATACGTTTTACATGCTCATTATTTTATAAACAAATATTTTTTTGTTTTAAAGTAACGAAATATATTGCAAAAAAAAAAAGATAATACCCACAAAAAAAAAATTAAAAAAAAAAAACAAATGTAATTCCATAAGCTTTTACTTTTTATTGAAATATTTTTTGTTGTAAGTTTTTTAAATCTATTTACAAGGTTTTGTTAAACAAAACTTAAAAAGTCTACAAAAGATTATTTTTCTTTTTTTTTAATTAAAGTTTTTTTTTTTAATTATTATTACTTTTATACACACACAGACATATGTAGGCATAGTAGGTGTTACAACATGTTGTGGAACTAGTTATAGGGCTATGTTTCCTGCATCATAGAGGTTTTACAACTGATTGCCAACACATCCCCATTTCAACGCATATACAAACAACTGACATTTGATATTATTAATAGAGTGTTTTAGATTAGAAAATGAATTTATGTTGTATTTTTTCTTGTTATAGTTTATTTCCAATAATCCGCTTAAATTAATGATATTAAAAAAAGAATATAATTGTTTAAGTCAGTTATTTTATTTTTTTTTTGTATTTGTAACTAAGACGCCCTCTTAGCGTTTTCCTTACATTTTAACTTTAAGTCAAGACGTACAGTAGTGCAGAAAGACTAAATACATTTTCGCTATATTATAATTGTTTAAAAAAAAACACGCAGGTTGTATTAAATTAAAACCAAATGCATTTTACGAAGTACTCCAATATTTTTTATTATTATTTTATAAGTATTTGTTTACAATATTTTAGTAGAGAAAACCTTCAAATTGCCTTTTTTAGACTTTTGTTTTCAAAAATATGTCGTCTACCAAATTATTTTTATTGGCCATATAAATGTTTTATAACAACTATGTATTTTTATACATACACTCCATTAATACATGATATGATGCAACACTAGTCATATACATATGTCTATTAACATGTGTATATTTTTAAACTATATAATTTTATTGACCCACTACTATTGTTTACCTCTATCTTTTTATTAATAAATCTACACTACTGTACGCTTCTGTTTTACACGCTTAAAAAATTAACTAGATAAAGATAGAGAGAGAAAGAGAGAATATGTTGTTATTGTTAACGTTTTCCACCTTCTTTTATGTTTCTTATTTAATTTAATTTTATTTTAATTTTATTTCTTTAGTTTTTTTTTTTATTATTATTATCTTCGAATTATTAATTCAAAGCATTATTTTTAATTATTATTTTTGTGATTTTTAAACTATACACCTATAAATTTTCAATAAAACTTAATTAAAGCGTTTTTATCTATATATTTATATGTGTATGTATATGGTTTTTGAAAGTGAAAAAGAAAAAAAAACTGCACAGAAATCAACTACTAAAAATATTTCAGCAATAATATAGAAAAATATTTCAGCAACGTTATTCCGGTTCCGGTAAAATGCACGATGCGATTCAAAAACGGTTTGAACAACTAAAAAATAGTATAATTCAAAATCTACTTGGTGGTGAAAAAGAAATATTTTTATTGCATTCGCACTTTTCCGATTTCGTACTTTCAAAATGGAAATCGCATTGTTTTTGTTTTTTCACGTGGAGTATTTGGGTACACAAATATTTTTAGTTCGACGGCAAATGAATTGAAGACGTTCAACTGAAGTATGTTAATTTTGTTCATAATTTGGTTTGTTTATCCCTTTACACGAATAAGCAAATCAACAATCTCGGTACAATAACATGAATGGTAGTGATTCTGTTTTTTTTTAATTTTCTTTTTAATAAAAATAGGGCTCAATTTGTAAAACGATAAAGTAATTTCAACACGTACACACACATATAAAGGTAATACTAATCTCCCCTTGACTTGCTTATGAAGAAATGTGAGGTTAGAAAAGTATATGTATTTCACGAATCCAAAGTTTTTTTATGTTGTATTGTATTTAACATATTTTAAATTAATATAAATAAATTTACCTACATTTTACATATATATTTATGTATAAAACAAATATATACATATATGTATGAGAAATATACATATGTTTATAAACGACCTTTAAATGTACATCATGTATATGGGTAAAACAAAATGAAATAACAATCTAGTATATGTCAATTTTTGATGATATTTTACGCCTTATGAAAATTATTAAAACATATATATTAAATAAAATAAAAAAACAAAAGATAAACAAACAAACCAAATTCCCCCCAATATTTGCAATAACGTTTTAGGAACACTTATACAAATCCAGTTATAAACCATTAATGTAATATTAGTAATGATTAAGAATGATTTAAGCTAAACACTTTTATTTTTTATATTCAGCTAAAAATTGAACATGAAACGAAATATGAAAATCAAAAACAACATTGGTAAATGCATTCACAACAAGAACCATAAAGGATAATATATATATATGTATGAGTGATGAATTTTCAATTAATAAATAGCAGGCCGAATCAAAAATAAAATGAAACAAACAACATCCTAATACATCAAACATTCAGAATTAAAGTTTTAAAACAACACAATAGTTGACGAAGTCGTTAAAATAATCGTAATGTTCATAAAACCAATTGATAAATAAATATATACAAAAAAAAAAAAACAATTTCAAATTAAAAAAAAAAAACAACAAAAAATGCGTATATAAAGACACCAACAACACACGTACGTATTTTGTATTTATATGGCGCCTAAAATGTTTGAATATAAATTGTATTCTCTATCTCTATTCTCTTAGCATATACATATATACAAATGTAAACTTAATTATAACAACACAGCAAATTGCTTTACCTGGTGGTGTATAAGTTCCTCAAATACAAAATTTTATAATTAATTTGTTATGATTTGAATTTATTTTTCACTGTTGTGTTCGAACTGTTTTTTTTTTAATTTTATTTGGGCTCGAAACCTAATATTTTATCTAATTTGTATTTATTTACTTTCTTTATTTCAATAAAGTTTTTATTCAAATGTATACACAATATGATTTTCTTTGTTTTGTTTACCATTACCATTTTAACCCTGTGCAAGACGCAAAGAAATGACTAAATTTTATTGAAGTTACCATATTCCACATACGAATGTTGTGTACATAAATGTAACACAGTATGATTAAAAAGGAATAATGTATTCCCAAAGGAATATATTCTTTCCAGATTTTATTCTTTAAAGCTTGTAATGCATTGCACAGGGTAATTAAACGATTTTCGCACTACTGGACGGTAGAGAAACCATTTCTCACTTTTTTTGTCATCAATGGCTTAAATGATCGATAGTGACATGTTTCACTTTGTGTTTCAAAAACTAACCAATTAACGGAAGGGATATGTCAAAGGATAAAAAGTAAACAACATATCAAACATAAAACAGCGAATATTTTTTAGTCATGTCATACTATGGTTCTCTTTATGTTGTGTTTCATTCAACAAAAAAACAAAAAAAAAAAAGAAGAAGAAATCCAGTAATAATAAAAACTGTAGCAGTGCCATTAAAGACAACTACTCATATAATTAATTCGACATTCCTAAGAAACAAAAAAACAAACTAAATATACATTTTATATAACATAAACTACACCCATGGAAATGAGACAGTTTATTTTTTTAAATCATTTAACGTTAAGAGGACAAACAAAAACAATAACAATAATAATAATTTTAAACTTACACTACTCGAAATCATGAAGTATTGTAAATCTGAAACAACAGCAACAAATGAAAGAACAACCAAACCACATTCTTCCTATATTTTCTCAGTGTCCACAATATACATACATACATAAATACTTAATAAATAATAATAAATTATAATTAGTTATATGAATGCGGTATGTATGTAGTGTAGTCTGCAAACGGAAACATGTATAACTATATTGTGTTTTGTTTCCTCTCTACATATAAAAAAAAATAAAATAAAATAAATTCTGCAACATGAAATGAAAAAGTAAAAATCACAAACGTTGGACAGGCTCTAATCTTGTTCGGCTTCGGTATGCTATCCCTAACATATAGCTCAGTGAATTTGACGAGAAAAAAAATAATTAGCTGTACTCTCTGAAAACAATTCTAAGCTGGGTTAATTCTGGGTATATATGTATACTTAAAGTCAAATATCGAAGACGACCTACATTCAAGCCTACCTGACAAACTTTATAGGTTGTTACTATATGTATATTTCAAAAAAAAAAAAAGACAAAATCTTGTATCGAAACTATTTTTTTGTTTATATAGAATTTTAATATTATCCATAAGTAAAGGCAAACAAAAAATGCAATTCTTGATAGATGGGTCTGGTATCAGAAAATATCTATATCAATGCCCGTTAATTCAATATTAGATATGGGAGAACGCAACGAACAACAAGCAAGAGACGACAACCATTGTCTATTAGCCTGCTATATGTATATTGTTCGATACAGATCTTGGCCGCTATCGTCATATAACACAAATAAAAAGTGATGCTGTCCGTTTTCTTTGACAATGTGTACAAAACATCCTAAAAAATATCGTAACTAGATCTATATTTTTGTTTGTTTTTTTCTAAGCCACAAAAAAAAAAAATAAAAAAAATGAGGCCTGTCTATTTCTTATATAATGATGCTAAACAAAAAGAAGGAAAACAAAAACAAGAAACAATTTACAATAGCATATACGACCTAATACATATTTATTAGTATATATATACATAGATAATAATTAGAATAAAATAATATTATCTACATTTGTTCCAAGACAAAAAAAAAAAAACGACAACAAGAAAACCCAAAGACCAATATTAAATGTATTTTATTTATTTTCACAATGAATGAAAAATTGTAATAATCAAAAATATACACACACATAAAAATGATAACACATACATAAACAATTAATAACATATTAAATGAGGTGTAAGAAAAATATCCTTATCCACGAAAATATGCAATTTACGAATGTATATGAAATGTATTACAAAGAAAAAGACGAATGTATATGAATTATCTCTGAATACTCAGCTTCAGAGCTAAGTAGACGAGAAGAATCTAGTAGTAATAAGTAAATCCAACAACAATTTCATGACAGGGCCTAACAAAAAAAAAATCGTTTTGAAAAAGCAATAACACTTGATACGGTTTTTAAAACATTTATTTAAACACAAGACAATGTTAATATAATTTCAATGCAATTGTTTATTATTTACAAATACATATACATATATACATAAATTTATATATATACACACACATATTTATATCCATTAACTTCTTATATACAAACTATTTAAGCAAAATGAGAGAGTTAAGTAAGAGAAGACATGTTGTGACATTGTATTGTAAAAATTGCCAACTTTATTTTAACAAAAATCAAAGACATATTTTTTTTGAAAATCAACAAATCGACTACTATTTATTATTAAAATTATGAAATATTAAAACTAAAATCACAAAAAAAAAATGTTTATATACAAATACAAATATATACACACTCTGATCTTTGAAAGGACTCTACTTCCATGATAAAAGAAACAAAACAAAAAAAAAACTTTCAATGATATATGTTAAAAAAATAACTAGAAAATAATGCCGCATAAGTCTATGCGTTTATAGAAAAAATGCTTTAAACCAACCTAAAAATGCAGATACCGAGAGAGACCAAGACCTCGTTGCATTATCAAAAAATAGTAATAATAATCGAATTATGCTAAAAATTATTACTACTGTTAAACAATCTGGGCCAAAATTCCATGTCAGTTCAATTTCCCAGTCACAAGACACAAGACACAGTTTAATGGACCGACTTTCTTTTTATTTTAAGAAAATTGGATGTTTGCAGTACCCCGTTTCTGATATAATAAAGATTTTATTTCATTTATTTCAAAAATGTCATTCTCATATACGTTCCCATGTGGTAAAATATTATTTTCATTCCAGCTGAATTTCATAGTAGTCAGAGTAATTTTCTATATTATGTAAACAAATGCATTAACATATGATCCTCTAACATTAAAAAAAAAAAACATTGTTTTGATAAAAAAAAATGAATATACAATGAAAAAGTTCGAAATAGGGTACTTCAAACATGTTTCTGTCAATGGCATATCTAAGGCATAATTGTGTTTTGATATTCAAACGCCAGTCAAATCACAATGGTAAAAAAACTACTAAGTTCATTGCCAAGTTGTTGTCAAAGGTAGTTTTCTTGGTCGACCTTATATAGGCCATGGTTCTGTCAAAATGTAACTAAGTGACCAAGTGTAACAATTTGATATTCTATTCTTTGGGTTTTGTAGAGAGCTTAGGATTAATGAAGACTTTATTAGAATAAAAAATTGAAAAATATCAAAATCGTGGACTGCCGTTCTGAAAACTTTTACTTTTACAAAAAACAAAGAATAAAAGAGCTGCCACCAATACCTTGTTAAATATTTTAAATACCCAGCAACATGAACCGAATAGCATATTACACGGCAATGTATGTAAACAAATTAACTTTGGCTTTACTATCAGGTTAAAAATAATGGATTATTACTATAAAAAGTCACACACAGCAAAATACCTTGTTTTCCTCATTACCAAGTAATGTCTAAGGGCAGTACGTGTCCGACCACAAATTTACTTGGAAACTAAAGGTGAGAATACATAAAAGTCTCTTTTGACTGGCTTAAGTCATCGGCTGGCTTTTTCGGAAAAAACGAAGTCAACCTAAAACTCCTTTGTTCCTCTACGAAGAAGCACACCGATGACTTAAGACAGCAGTCAAAAAAAGCCTTTTATGTGCTCTCACCTTAAGTAGTATGGGCATTAGCTTCAGATTCAAATATGAGGGATGAACATATCCAAAAAATTGCTATCTTATTCAAACTGAAAATCATTTGCTGTTTTTTGTCTACTGGGTGTTCAGCTAACTATATCCCAAAAACCGAGTGTAAATTAAACTGACCGAGTGTAAATTAAACTATTCATGTGGGAGATAGTTTCTTGCATAAATTCGATAATTTTATCTATAAAAATTACCAATAAAGAAAATGAATTAAGTAGAAATGTCCAATCAAAATTGAATATAAAATGAAGAAAACCATAAACTTAAGATAGAGTTCCGTGTGTTAGTTTTGTGTTGTGTTAAATGTTTAATGTTTCATATTAATAAGAGTAAAATTAAAATCCCAACACATTTCTAATTAATTCATTTTTGTGAAAAAAAAAATTATAATGAATAAAAGCTGCCTCAATTTAAATAAAAAACAAACAAAAAAAGAAAAACCAATATAAACAAAAAATTATAATAGACACATATACATACATATATTTAGCCATTTTTTGGCATCATATATAATATATATAAAGAAAAAAATGAACAGTTTTTTCGAAAACATTAAACAAACACCAATAACATACAACTTTATTCTCCAATTCTTAAATTTTAACAAACCAAAAACTATTTACAGAACAAAGTAAGAACATTTGTGTAGTTAATTAAAAAAAAAAAAACAAAAAATACAAACTAAAAAGAATAATGATAATATTACCACTAAAAACATTTTGCTGACTGTATTCCTTAGGCTTTTTACACCATTTATTGTAATACATATGCGTATATATACGATCTATACATATACTTATATGTATATTTGTATCTGTATATACTATATATGTACATGTAAGTCAAATCTGAATTTTACATATTTATAAGTCAACAAATCCTGCAAATTTATACATATTTTATTATGATTATTACTATACCAAGTGACAAACCAACAAATAAAAGACAAATATTATCGAATTGAATTACAAATATTTAAACAAAACGAAACAAAGCAAGATTGATTATCCCGTATTTTATAATTTGACGTTTTTATTTTATTTTTTGGTTGAGATATTTGGTTATTCCCACCTGTGATAGAGAATTTGATTTTTTGGTTAAAATTTGTAGATTTTTTGTACAAGGCTAAAACTATACAACATTTATTATTATTAGTTATACTCATTTTATTGCCCAGTTGACAATATTGCGCTGTTGTTTTTTGATGTAAAACCGACCATTGAAATCATCAGAACTCATATGCCTTTACATATCTAATTTTTGGATTTATTTATTAAAAAACAATATATTGTTCTTTATTTTGCTCTATTGCCAAAGTTTTGAGAGAAAAGCAAAACATTTACAATTCATTGAAATTGCTTACTTTTTTATGAGAAGTGGTTCGGTATATTTTGAAATTTGTAAAGCTTTAGTTTTATTAATTAAAATCGATTAAAATTACGGTTAAAACCTATTTGTTTACTAATCGGTCCCGTGATTTATTTTTAAAATAATTCCCCCTGAAATGTAATGGATAAGTAAGTTCCATATTAAAAGTTTTTATTAATAAAGATAACCTCAGTAACATACAGGGTGAGATAAGAAAAACTGCAACAAAATCAAACGCCATAATTTTTATTTTTTTTTTTAAATTTTATTTAATCAAAGCAAAAAATGTCGAAAATAGCATCAAATTTTAGAATAAGTTTAGATTTGTTCGAATCGGTCACTTTTGGCACCAATTATGGCCTTCAAACGCTGCCCGAATTTTGCTCTGCGGTATTTTGGCGAAGCGCTTCCTTGAGGTGATCGACACTTTGGTGCTTTTAGTGCCAACCTTGCTTTCTAAAATACTTCAGACACCATAGTCCATCGGATTGGTATTCGGAGATTTTGGTGGCCATTTGGCGCTGGAAATGAAGCGAGGAACCTCATTTTGTAACCATTCTTGGGTGGCGCGTGCTGAGTGAGATGGCGCTGAGTCCTGTTGGAATGTACAAGGTCTGCGGCCAAAAAGTTTGCGTGCCCAAGGCTTTAATACACCCTCCAGAATATTTTCGCGATAATATTCGGAATTTATTCTGATGCCACGGTCGATTAATATGAGCGGAGAGCGACCATTGCCTGTTACAGCTGCCCATACCATCACCGTGGCCGGCGCTTGATTTCTGGTGGCCAACAGAAGGTGCTTATTTTCAGCTGACCTCTTTGGCAGGTAAACACGATCATTTTGTTTGTTTACAAACTGCTGGAAAACGAAAGTTTTATCTTTATTGCCTATATAGTTTCGTGTTTCATAGTGAAACGACTTTTTCTTTTTTGACACATCACGCTGGTAACTGAACACTTCTTGTAAATTTTAAGCTATTCAAAATTCAGAACATTGTGAATAAAAAACAACCTTTGTGCCCCAATTGGCCTGTGGTATTCTAAGTTAAGGCAGGATCATAAAGACAAATATTATCGAAAAAGTAGCATAGAAAGCAATGTAGACATTGACCGAATGTTTAATAAATTAGGTTTACACAATCCATCCAATACAATTTTTTTTGAAATTTTTTATGATTCTTATTTACTTAGCAAAATATAAACGAGACAAAAAAAAAAAAAAACAAATTTAGCCACTATTTCTACCAAAAACAAAATTGCCAGAAATTTATTTAAAAAAAGAGCTACCAGCTCGAATTTCTATGACAAAGAAATCCACAACTAAAATCAATAGAACAATAAATAACAACAGAAAGATAAAGAATTGAAACCCCCAAAATTAAGAAAAATATATCCATATATATACATGAAATACATTTTCAAATTAAAATAAATACAAACTGTAGAAAGCAAAAATAAGATTAAACATTTTAAATAATAATCAATAATATTTATACGTATATAATACATATATAGTTAATATTGTATACACAGCATATATTATACATGTTTGATTCTTACTGTTTTAAGGAAATAACAAATAAAGCAAAAACAAACATATTACAAAAAAAGAAGCACCAGTTAAGAAAATAATTTTACGAATATTGATATATATGAGAACTATTGAAATCCGACAATGCTTTAATTTTACTTTTTTTGTAAAATGTTTATCAAATATTAACATTTACACACATCAAATACGTCTCTCACAAATTTTATGTCTTCCCAAAACTTAATGAAAATTTACAAAAATTTCCAGAACGAAACACAGAAATGCTCTGTTCACGACACCACACATACTCTACATACACACTATGTACAAGGAATGCCTTAATTTTTCAATTGGAACCCATTGGAATTAATGAATACTCCTTTGAATTTCGCAAACAAAGCTTACAGTACGTTTATATATATGAGGGTTAACCCACCGGATTTGGGTTTAAATTGTCATATCCATTACTTTTACTTCAAATAACTCCTCTCAAAGTAGGTTAACCCTACAAAAAGTTCTAACGTAAACATGGCATTAGACGCTTTCCAACGTTGATGAGCGATTTTAATGTTTTTCATATACCTACTTGCAAAAGAGAGAGAGACAGAGAGAGAGAACGTATGAAAACGTAGATAATGTTATCAAGATGAGGGGTTTTTGTGATTGAAAATCATCCGTCAAACCTCTATGCATATAAAAATGAGAATGTTTCAAACGACTTTTTGTTATGCTCACACCTCCATATGCATTTGGCAAATCCTTTGGGAAAAGTCGCGCTAGAATCGAAAATGTTCGTATGGTTCGCACGAATGACAATTTATCAATCACAATAAAATAGGCGTATTGTGATTGGTCAATAATCAGGATTGAGTCGGAAAAATATTTTATTAAAACGTTTACAGTATTAAAGTTAAACCCAGCGGTTTAATATTTCTGGAGGTTTGAGCTTATGTGGCTACATACAGGATGAGATGAAAAACTGCAACAAAATCAAACGCCATAATTTTTACATTTTTCGGAAATAGCATCAAATGTTAGAATAATTTTAGATTTGTTCGAATTGGTCACCTTTGGCACGAATTATTGCCCTCAAACGGCGAATGAAACCGTCACACGCTATCCGAATGTTGCTGTGCGGTATTTTGGCCCATTCCCGGCGAAGCGTTTGCTTGAGGTGATCGACACTTTGGTATTTTTTAGTGCCAACATTGCTTTCCAAAATACTCCAGACACAATAGTCCAACAGATTGGTATCCGGAACCATTTCTACTGATGTTGGTGTTTTCTTCCGTCCACTTCCTTGACGTCGGGCTACGCTACTAGTATCACGGTAACGAGCGATGGTACGAGACACAAAAGATTTATTCACATTTAAATGCTGGAGTGTTCTAACGATAGCCACTTGAATTCCATCACGAATAGAGACAATTGATGCCGAAAAATGACTGTTCTTGCTGTAATTTGTAGAAAGAGTAAAACTCGTTCGAATTCGAGCTGGAGTACCCTGGGAGCAAAAAAAAAAAAACGAACAAATTAAATTTTTGATGTCGCTCGAATGGAGCGAGCATGTTTTCCTCGTTTTTGAGTGCGAGCAAATTTTGTTCAAAATTGAGCAGATTCTACTCTTGCTGTTCACTTTTTTAGTCATTGTCATATCGTTGTTATATTTCTATGGGGTTTTTTTCCTTGCATGATCACCCCCCATCTTCCACCTTTGTTTTCACTCATTTACACTCTTAGAGCAAACTCTTGTTCTATTTTGAGCGATTCTGCTCCCATTCTAATTTTTTTAAACATTTGTGACTCGGGAGCGCTGCCGCACAAAACAAGAGCATAGACTCCGAAAAAACTCCCACTCTTCTAGCAATCCCGCTGGTGAACAATTTTCACTCCCGAGTGAAAATGATCAAATCTGTGCTATGAATTGTACCATATAATTTTTATGCCCTACCTTGAAAATTAATGTAAAATGTTTCGAAATTTAAAATTAGCTTTTTAAGAGCTCCTATGAGGTGAGGGCCATCTGCTGGCCTTTTGTGGATAAACGGGTTTTATGAATATGAATGAATGAATTCCATACACAAAAAATAGTGTTTTTTGATGCCACAACACAACAAGTTTGTTTCGAAATTCAAAGGAATTGGCGCAAACAATTGCCGTCTAATTATGGCCAATGAAACAAAAGTATTTTACGTGTATGTGTACATGTGTACATGGTTTCTTGTAACAAAATTATTTTTTTATTTGGAAAGTTTTAATTTTAAGTAAATATATATATAATATGGTTGTGATGTATTCCCGCTTTAATTTCGGAATCTATTTTAGTTGCTTTGTTTTTATAATTAATAACAACAATTTTAACACAATACATTGAAAACTCATACATACGAATACTATTTAAAAATAAGATCAATAAGAAAGAAAAATAAAAAAATATATATAATGAACTTAACAAAACTAAAAACCAAAGCTTTTCGAAATGAAATTGCACAATGTTTTATTGAACAATGTTTAAAGGACAATTCCAAAGTCACCTTTACCATTAAACAATGAACAACTAACTTTGTGTACATACAAACTGACATATGTGTGCCCTCCTAATAATTAAAACAAATAAAACACGAAATTATTAATCAATTTATTTATAATGTTCCGATTTTTTTGAAAAATACAAAAAAAAAAAAACAGAAAAAAGGAAGAAAACAAAGGAACAAAATATATTGCTCATTGTAAGTAAATAATAACTAAGTGGTGTTGGTAGTAGTTCATACCGTTATTTACAATTTCAAAACAACAACAAATTCACAAAATAATAAAAAAAAAACAAAGAGCATATATAACAAAAAACCGAAATCGTAAATAGGCAATGGGCAACATTTACAAATTAAAAAAAAACGCAAAATGCAAATACAAACTTTCAAAATTAATTTAAGGACAATTAACAAATGTTGTTGCCTAAAAGAGATTCTTAAATGAATAAAGAATTTTAATAATAACCGAACTACAATAACAAATCATATAATAAAACAAAAAAAAAAAAAAAAACATTTTTGAAAATCACAATTAACTGCAAATGCAATCAGGTATTTAATGACAAAAACAAAATAAACAACAAAAGAAAAACAAAAACAGATAAATCAAAATTTTTTCTTATTCACATTTTTTGATTTTACTTAAACAACAACTACATGATATTTATATTTTATAGAAATTTTCAAATTTTACATACATACAACAAAACCAAAAACCCATTTACTTACTATGTAGATTGAAATACCAAAAACCCAAAACAAAGAAAAATGGTAAAAAACTAAAAAAAAAAAAACAGAACTGTATACATAGTAAATAATATTAAATGAAAAAAGTTAATAAAACAATGAAAGTGGAAATCCAATCAATGCACTCTTTTTAACTGATCTTTATACAATGCTTTAAAGCCGATCCTATACAAAGAAAATGACAACACAAACACCAAGAAAAAACTTACCAATGACAAGATATAAATCAATGCTGATAAATTGTTCGAGATTAGTTGATCACTTACTAAAGACTAGGTACAATGTTAAATATCCTCAAACAGATTATGTATCAGTTTTTTTTTATGTTTTTAATGTTGTTTATAAACAAAGAAAAATCAATCAAATTCAAAACCGGACAAACATGTGCATAAAATTACTTATTTAAGTTCTTCAAAAGCAAAACAAGAATACATATACAGGGTGAGATAAAGGCTCCAGCCTCCAGAATATTTTCGCGATAATATTCGGCATTTATTCTGATGCCACGGTCGATTAATATGAGCGGAGAGCGACCATTGCCTGTTACAGCTGCCCATACCATCACCATGGCTGGCACTTGAGTTCTGGTGGCCAACCGAAGGTGTACATTTTCAGTTGATCTCTTTGGCAAGAAAACGCGATCATTTTGTTTGTTTACGAACTGCCGGACAACGAATGTTTTCTCATCGGAGAAAACCAAATTCGGCAGCTCACCACTTTCGGCCAAGCGAAGCAACTCTTTAGCTCTTTTGAGTCTATTTCCTTTCTGTTGCGGTGTAAGTTCCTGAACTTTTTGGAATATCAATGGCTTTACCCCGAACTCATTTTTCAATATTTGCCGAATGGAATATTGCGATATGTTCAGCTCACGATCCATTTTTCTGCCACTGCGACGCGGGTTTCGATCAAGTCGCTTCTTTGTTTCTCGAATCATTTCTGCTGTTGTTGCTGTTTTCTTCCGTCCACTTCCTTGACGTCGGTTACGCTGCCAGTATCACGGTAACGAGCGATGGTACGAGACACAAAAGATTTATTCACATTCACAGATACTGGAGTGCTCTAACGATAGCCACTTGTGGTTTTCCAGCCAAACATAAAGAAATCACACTATCACGCTTGATTTCCATCACGAATAACTTTTTTCTGGAAAATTCTCATTAAAATGCATTTTTACGCTTGTAAACAATACAATGAGCTGTCACTGGAATAATTTTAACAGATTTCGGGCGAGTGGCTTAGAAATGACAGCAGTCTAAAGTTGGTTGCAGTTTTTTTTCATCTCACTCCGTATGGTATCCACATGTTTCCGGCTTACTGCCATACCAATTAAAAGGGTGAAATAAATCTATTGTCCGGTTTGTCTGGGTCACAAGACAACAACATTCGAAGTATAAATTCGATACCCATACTTTTAAGTTCTGAGATCTTTTCGACCTCAGAGGTGTGACCCAAGTCATTCTGATATGTCTCGTCTAGCAGCTGTTGGAGCACACACGTATGACCTGCCAAAACCATACATTTAGCCACAATATACATAACTATATGGGTTAGAATTATTATGCGATCAGCCAAGGCCATATCAGACGTAACAGCCCGATTTATGTTTCCACCACTTAAATAGCCCACAATGATAATAGCTTTTAAAGAAGCTGAAGTCAAAGAAAAGGCAAATAAGTTCAACATTTTTATATCTTTCTGTTTTGTGATCAACTATTCTAGAAATTTTTTAATACTGTCAAATAATCAGAGTTCCCAATTCAAAGAAAAGAAAAACAGAAAAAAACGAATACAACTAAAATTATATAAATTACTTTAATGAAAAATCGTTAACATACTGACCAAAATATTGCAAAGTGGTATAATAATTTTGAAACCGAATCTATATATAGGACACAATGAAAAAAAAAAAAAATAGTAAAAACTCAATAATAATAATAATAATAATAATAATAATAATAATAATAATAATAATAATAATAATAATAATAATAATAATAATAATAATAATAATAATAATAATAATAATAATAATAATAATAATAATAATAATAATAATAATAATAATAATAATAATAATAATAAACCCACATATAAATAAAAACCGAAACTGTACTGTCGCCTTTTGAATTCCTTTTTTCATGGCATTGTTTTTATTTTTTTGTTTTAATAATTTAGACACTCACGAATTATACACAAATAACAGGTAAAAGGTGTAAGTTTCAATCAAAGTTCATTTTTAAGTTGAAGAAAACAACAAAAACATGAGCAAATAACGAAATAGTGAAATAGTTTAAAGACGCTTCTGACAATAAGCTTTGGCCACTTTTTATTTATTTTTTAAGACAAGAATAAAAAAATGGGAATTAAAATTAAAAAAAAAAAAAATACACAAATCAATTAGACAAAAAAATGAAAGAAATACAAAGAAATAAACAACAACAACAACTAACAAATGAAATGTTGCAATGAACCAATATTTTTAAATTTATTAAACAACAACAAATCTTATTAATATTCTTATAAAAATGGGAAATTTAAACTAAATCATATACACGAATTATTTTAAAATCATATATTTATGGATACGTATTAAAGGAAAAAAATCACAAAAACAAAAACATAATTCAAAACATGCTAATAGAATATTATTTAGGCGAATGTTGACAACAGACAAGCAACTGAAAACCAACAACAATTAAATAATAATAATACCAATACTAATAAATAGAGCATTTGAAGTTTAGAAGTTCTTATAAAAATTAACATATCAACAGTTTTTGAAGTAAAAACCCAAAATAGAGAAATTGTAAAAATATAACGACATCACACGTGTGTAGATTTTTTTCACTTTGCAGCAAAGTTTTCCTATATTCTGCAAAAATAGTAAAATAAACGCATAAAGTGGAAAGCCACAGCATTACCCGAAATAATTTGTATCTCTTGTGCCGGAATGGGTCGTTTTTAAAGTGTAAATTATGTTGCTCTAAGCATCGTTAATTTTCAAATTCCACATCCATCGCTTTGTTGATGTAATGACAGCGGGCTTTTCATTCTTATGCGTGGCGTACGCCTTCAATTTATCTGTTTTCTATCATATCCAAGACAAGAAAATCCAAAAAAAAAAAAACAACAATAATTATTTTCAAATTTTCAAAATTGCCAAAAACAGAAATAACAAATCTAAAGAGTATCGGAAACCCGAGAACAATGAATCCCAGCATAGGAACTATTTCGAATTAGAGTTTTAATGCTTAAAAAATTACAGTTTTGCTGTGTCTTAGTCCATGTTAAAACGAATTTATATATAAAGAAAAAAAAATAATAAATCAACAAAAAAAAATAATAACTTATATATTTGACATTTGTCGTCTTTATTTTAAGGAAATGCCTTTATTTTTTTTGTAATGGATAATTTTCGTTAGTTTGTTTTACAAAAAAAGGGGTTTGACTCAGTTTCTGTTCATTTTTTATTATAATTGTTTTGAAAGGAAAATATAAAAACAAAGGAAAAAATACTAGACACCAAATATTTTAAATAAAAAGAAAATTAAAAAAAAAAAACAAAAACCAAAAAAAAAAACGTTTATTGCAAATTTTTATGAAACATAACATAAATATTTTTTTGAAAGCGAAAGCAAAACTAAAAAAACAATGGTTTTACAAATGAAGTGTATTAAAACCACATAAAGACACAAGAAATATTGTCTTGTCTTTACTAATATTATATACATTAAAAAAAAAAACAAATATATATATTATATCTTTACATATTTTAAAAATTACATAAAAATTTAATTATACAAAAAATAAAAAGGAAAACCAAAAATACAATATACAGCCTCTCCTCCCCTCATATATTATATACATATAAACATACATATAGGAATGTGTATACATACATACACAAATGTATTCTTAACACTTTATGATTAACATTTGTAACCTTTGGAGAAAAAAATGTGTATTTGTTCCATATTTAAATATTAATAAAGTTGTATTCACTTAAAAGAAAAGAAAAAAACATTTGTGTTTCATTAAACTATGTATTCCAATTTATTAGCAAGACCATAAGTCGGATATTTATTAAATGGAGCGTTTGCCAGCAATATCTTTACCAGGGAGTACAACACATTTTTATAGACCAAGAATTGTGCCAAACTAGCATTTTCGCCTGCCAGCAGTTTATATAGAAATTGTAATTAACCAGTCGGAATAAATTTGAGTTTAGAAAAGCTACATTAAATTTCACGGCCAACCCGAATTACAACCTAGTATGTAAGTGGACTTTAGTCTCATCTCTAATATATAAAATATTCTTGTCAAATACTCATCTGAAACGGCTCGTTAACGGAGAAATAATTTGATTTTAAATGCATTTTTTATTTTTTATTTTTTTTTAATTTTTTATATCGCATGGACTTTTTTTCAATTTGGCTTACAAATTACTATTTTTATACTCACACCACTTGTAAGCGATAAGGGTATAATGTCTATGTGCATTTGATTGTAACAGGAGGAAGGAAGCGAGACATACAGTGTGAGATAAAAAAACTACAAAGTCAAAAGCCATAAATTTTACTTTTTTTTAAAATCTATTGAATGAATGCAAAAAATTTCGGAAATAGCATCAAATTTTTGAATAAGTTTAGATTTGTTCGAATTGCTTGAAGTGATCGACACTTCGACACCTGATATTTTTTAGGGCCAACCTTGCTTTCCAAAATACTCCAGACACAATAGTCCAACGGATTGGTATGCGGAGATTTGGTGGCCATTGTGCGCTGGAAATGAAGCGAGGAACATCATTTTGTAACCATTCTTGGTTGGCGCGTGCTGAGTCGTGTTGGAATGTCCCAGGTCTGCGGCCAAATGTTTGCGTGCCCAGGGCTTTAATACACCCTCCAGAATATTTTCACTATAATATACGGCATTTATTCTGATGCCACGGTCGATTAATACGAGCGGAAAGCAACCATCGGCTGTTATGGCGGCCCACACCATCACCATGGCCGGCGCTTGAGTTCTGGTGGCCAACCGAAGGTGCACATTTTCAGCTGACCTCTTTGGCAAGTAAACATGATCATTTTTTTTTTACAAACTGCTGGACAACGAATGTTTTCTCATCGGTGAAAACCAAATTCGGCAGTACATCACTTTCGGCAAAGCTTAGCAACTCTTTAGCTATTTTGAGTCTATTTTCTTTCTGTTGCGGTGTAAGTTCGTGCACTTTTTGGAATTTCAATGGCTTTACCCCGAGCTCATTTTTTAACATTTGCCGAATGGAATATTGCGATATGTTTAGCTCACGAGCCATTTTTGGCCACTGCGACGCGGGTTTCGATCAAGTCGCTTCTTTACTTTTCTAACCATTTCTGCTTATGTTGCTGTATCGCGGTAACGAGCGATGGTACGAGACACAAAAGATTTATTCACATTTAAATGCTGGAGTGCTCTAACGAGAGCCACTTGTGGTTTTCCAGCCAAATATAAAGAAATCACACTATCAGCTTGAATTCCACCACGAATAACTTTTTTCTGGAAAATTCTCACCAAAATGCTTTTGTACGCTTGTAAACAATACAATGAGCTGGAATAATGTTAACAGCTGTCGGACGAGTGGATTAGAAAGTTGGTTGCAGTTTTTTATCTCACCCTTTACCCATAGTTATTTTTGAGGATCTTCATAGAATCACTTTCTGAGGCGATTTATGCATGTCAGTCCCTCTGTCCGTGTATTCTTGTGAACAAAATGCAAGTTGCATTTATTATCCGATTGAGGTGAAATTTTCCAAATAATATTTATTTGGCCCAAGAACGAACCCTATTGATGAGAAACTGTTCAAATTTGGATATAGCTGCCATTTGGATATAGCCGGTTTATTGTGCACTAAATGGCCAATATTAGACCAAATGGCCTGAATTTTGGCTTATCCGACCGAATTCAGTCTTGAACCAAGTAAATCAAATTATAGATATAGCTCCCATATATATCTTCAAACGATTTCGGGTTAATTGTGCGCCAAATTTATAATATCAGATCAAATGTCCTGAATTTTGGTGCATCCTACTTACTTCAGTCTAGAAGTAAGTACATAAAATTTTGTGAAAATCGGTTCAGCACCCATACATATATATTTCATCCGATTTGGCGTTTAAGTCCCTCACATTCGTAATATGCATTCGACAACAATGATATTTGGTACCAGATATATTATAGAGCTCGGAAAAACCTTTGCCAAATTTTATCGAGATCGGCTAAGATTGGGATATAGCTCCCATATATACCTTATTCTGATTTCAGGTTTATTGTGCAAATAATGTCTAATATCAGCCCAAATGTAGTGAATTTCGGGACGTATGTTTCCATTTGGTGGAACTCGGTTCCGATACATATTTTTTTCTAATAATCCTTCTCGAAGTGATATCATGCACTCTATAGCGATGTTATTTGGTATGAAAGATAAAAATGTCTCCGTAAAATTTAGTGAAAATCGATTCAGATATATCTATAGCTCCCATATATATGTTTCCATATATTAGTTCCCTCTGAAACCAAACTATAACTGCTCTGAAGCCAAATGTTGATAGGTGGTATGATCTACTTCAAATAAATTCTTTTGTTACGTGAGCTCTACTAAATATGTATATTGATGTAGGGTATATAGTTTTTTTTTTTTTTTTGAATTCTGATTGAAAGAGTGTAGAAAATCAAGTTAGCCGTGATGGTGCAATTTTCTAATTTGTGACTAGAACTGGACCTACATTGATATTATAAATTTGTAGTAACTCCAGTCGCGAGAAACGACTAAAGGCGAGAATTATGCCATGGGTTGACTTAGTTCGATTTGGCCCTATGCTGCCTTGTTCTTTTCCGAAGAAGCCAGCCGATGACATAGCCAGTCAGAAAATCTTTGTATGTATTATCACCTTAAGACATTCAAAGAAACTAATACTGCCTATACAGCTATATGTGGTTATATCGAAACCTACTACTTTCGAATGGCTTTCATCCAGTTTGGTTGGGTCGAACTTCATCATAAGCTGAAGAAAACAATCATAAACAAGTAAAAAAGCTGTAATCCGTTAAAAATTCTGTTAGAATCTTAAAAATACCGATTGTAGCTGTTATATTAGGGTCTATACGACGACGTGGACCTGCATAGATAACATTTTTATAAGCCTTTACAATATTCAAATGCGAAACTTGAAAAATCGGTGAACAATTTCGCTAAAATCAATACCAAATTTAGGGAAATTATATGGTTGCTATACCAAAACTTGGACCTGCATAGACAATTTTCAGTCTTAGGCTGTAAGTTTCTCATTCTAATTTCTGTACTAGCCCCAAACATACAGGACCCGAGGGTTCTTTGTTCGAAACTCTGTACTTAATGCCTCCGACTCATCAAGAGCTACAATTACGTATCCATCATAGGGACTGGTTTCCGGTCAACACCACTAAAATATACATGAAAATAATGTGGAATGTTGCTGGCATCCGTAGCGGGATCAACCTGTCCGGCATCCTGGTATTGGGAACTATTGACTTTGATCAGGTAATCTCCTCCTGGTCACTAGATGATTCAACATGACAATTAAGATTCTGTAGCGACCAATTTTTTAATTTTTAGCATCATATAGATAAAAATTGAAAAGACATGTTTAAGCTTTAGATAAAAATTGAAAAGACATGTTTAAGCTTCTATGATAAATATCCCAAATATTTCTTCAGTAACTAGAATAGTTTTGAAATTTCGTTCAATAATGTGGCTCGAATCATTTAAATATGAAATATCGAGAGGTAACATTATATGGTAACCGTGGGCAAATAGGACATTGTTCTGACACCGGTAGTAGAACCCATTAGGAGCTACAAATAAAGAATTTTAAACAAATTCGATAGAAAATGCGGCCATATCGTAAAAATATCGAATGTATGGAAGTACCGGGTCTAAAACAAGTCCGTGGGAAAACGTGGCTAAAATCATCAAAGTACCGAATAGAGAGGTACCCATACATGGGGAATATCTGAAAACGTGAAACGATTCATTTTCCATAGCAACCATTCTTGACTCAATACGAACTATTGAGTCAAATTAAAAAGGGTATCTTGTGCAATTTCTGAAAGATGTTATATTTGGTAGAATATAATCATTTTGTACATTTTGTTAGTTATCAAATTCAGACATACGGTATACGATTTACTTATTCAGTAGGATTTTAAAAATTTGAACGGTTAAGTAACTAAGAATTTGTCTTTCATGTGAAAGAAAAATCAAGTACAAGTAAGATTGTTTTCTTGTTTGTAGACCCGAACTTTTGTCTGCGACTGTATTCATACGTCACGTTACCTATTTGAATCTGACTTTACAAGCTAGTTCCGTACTACATGCTATGAATATGCAATAGCAAACGAGCATGTTTTAAATACGAACAAGGCAGAATCACTAATACAATTACAAACAAACAATTAACAGCAACACACAGCAAATAATTGAAGTAAATAGAAAAATAAATTAGAAAATTTTGGAATTTTGATTTAAAATGTCAACATTTTCATGTCAACAAAAATTGAAAATATGAGTAAAATGTTGGGTATGTACGATTACTTTTCCAGTAAAAAATACTCCGTAATCTGTATGAGAGATTTTTCTTCCCCATGTCTAAATTTTGACATTCAAAATGAAATTTTTTATGGTTTAAAATTAGTTCTTTATTGTAATAATGTTTATTGCGAATGTTTATTATATAAAAAAATAATTAAATTATTTTTTAAATAATAATGCATGAAATTTGTACATATTTTTGTAATGGCCACAAAAACAGATGTTTTTCAATCAACTGATGTTACTCGATAATCCTTATTGAGTAATTTTTTTCCAGTAAGATTTTGCAAACTCTCAATACCTCCACTTGCTCTCAATCATCGATTTAAGTTATCGTATTTTAAGTTATCGTATCGTGGTATTGTCGAATGCATTAAATCGATGACATAAGTAACGTTTATTATACCTTCCACCATAGTATGGAGGGTGTATTAAGTTTGTCATTCCGTTTGGAACACCTCGAAATATATATTTAAGACCCCACAAAGTATATATATATATATATATATATATATATATATATATATATATATATATATATATATATATATATATATATATATATATATATATATATATATATATATATTCTTGATCAGCATAAAATTCTATGTCGATTTAGAGAAATCACTCTAGCTTCCGAACGAATTGAAGTAGATTGATAAAATTTTACTCAAATGCATATTATGTATGGACTTTTAATATTGAAAATGGGCCAAGTAGGTAAACGTTTTTGTATATCCGCCAAATAACGCTACCTCCCTATATTCGGTATTTTGATGAATTTAGCGACAACATTCATCAGAATTCTTTCAAATTTGGTATTTGATGTTCGCAATGGGTGCTACAGCTTATGACAGGAGATTGTGTCTGCAGTATGCATATTGATGACTTTAGCTATATTATTCAACGATTTTTATACCCTCCACCAAAAAAGGTATGGAGGGTATATTAACTTCGTCACTCATCGAAATAATCATTTTAGACCCAACAAAGTATATATATTCTTGATCAGCGTTAAATTCTAAGACGATTTAGCCCTGTCCGTCCGTCCGTCTGTCCGTCTGTTGTAATCACGCTACAGTCTAAACAAATTAAGATAGAAAGCTAAAATTTTGCACAGATCTCTCTTTTGTCTGCAGGCAGGTCAAGTTCGAAGATGGGGTATATCGGTCCACGATATCGTATAGCCCCCATATAACGGTACCCCCGATATTCGGTATTTTGATGATTTTAGTCACATTTTTCAACGGAATTGTCTGAAAATCCACACAAGGAGTTCCTGGTGGGTACATTTGGTATTTTGATGATTTTATCCACATTTTTCAACGGAATTATCTGAAAATCCACACAAGTAATTCCTTGTGAGTACTTTACCCCCTGAGAGAGAATTGTCTATACAGGTCCACGATATCGTATATCCCCCATATAACTGTACCCCCCGATATTCGGTATTTTGATGATTTTACCCACATCTTTCAACGGAATTGTCTGAAAATCCACACAAGGAGTTCCTTGTGGGTACTTTATATCTCGGCAGAGAATTATCTATATAGGTCTACTATATCGTATAGCCCCCATATAACGGTACCCCCGATATTTGATATTTTGATGATTTTAGCCACATTTTTCAATGGAATTGTCTAAAATTCCACAAAAGGAGTCCCTTGTGGACATTTTAACCCCTCAAAAAGAATTGTCTATATAGGTCCACGATATCGTATATCCCCCATATAACTGTACCCCCCGATATTCGGTATTTTGATGATTTTACCCACATTTTTCAACGGAATTGTCTGAAAATCCACACAAGGATTTTTTGTGAGCACTTTAACCCCTAAAAGGTATTTGTCTATATAGGTCCACAATATCGTATATCCCCCATATAACGGTACCCCCGATATTCGGGGTTTTGATGATTTTATCCACATTTTTCAACGGAATTATCTGAAAATCCACACAAGGAGTTCCTGGTGAGTACTTTACCCCCAGACATAGATTTGACTATATAGGTCCACAATAGCGTATATACCCCCATACATCGGCACCTTCCGATATTAGGTATTTTAAAGATTTTAACAGAATTTTCAATGGATTTTATGTTTTTGAATATTTTCTAATTCGTTCCAAATGGTGGAGGGTATTCAAAGTTCGGCCCGGTCGAACTTACTGCTTCTTTACTTGTTTTTTGTTTCGCATTTGAATATTTTAATGACTTATGACAAAAGTTACCTATGCAGGTCCATGTCGTCGTGTTGACCCTAATATAAAAGCTACATTCGGTACTTCTAAGATTTGAACAGAATTTTTAACGGATTTTATTGTTTTTCAAAATTGCGTTCGTTCGTTCCAAATGGTGAAGGGTATTCCCAGTTCGGTCCGGCCGAACTTACTACTTTTTTACTTGTTTTCTTTAGTAAAGTTATATTACAGAAAATGCAGAGCTGGATATCATTATTTGAAATGGGGCTACCTTGCTCTCATTTCTTATACTTCCACTAATGTAGCCACGTCTTATACAGGTGAGCATAACTTGAAATCCATAATATTAGCATGGGTTGCTAATTTTTTTCTTATTTCAAAGCAGTTACGCTCGATAACATTCTTATGTTTTTAAAAAGTAATGTTTATTTATTAGTTGTTATCTGGGTATCATTGTGATGATAATGATCAAGACCACATTTTCCCATGACACATTTTTATGGGAGAAAGCATCGAATTGCATCTAAAGGAAAATTTACCCAATACACTTTTGAGTTTTAAGAGTTTAACTTAACGATCTGCTTCACAATAATTTTGTTGACATCACAAAACTTTTTCTGACAAAAATCTTGCAAAAAGGACACAAAAAAAGCAAATAGCGTACATATTGACTATAATTTAAACAAGCTGCATAGCAATATAAAAACAACACACATTTATTATAAAATTTGTTTATAAAATAAGTGTATACACAAAATATATATAGGTATAAAAACAATTAACAATAGGTAGATTGTAAAATGTCCGAAACATTTTTGGGGAAATTAGATACTAACGATCAATTCTGTACAGAGTCATTACAAGAAAAGGTTTTCTTTGTGACTTCATTATTGCAATAAACACATTTGCCATCAATCCACGTTGACAATACATTCAAATCATCATCCAACATTATGAAATCAGCATCTGAATCAAAATCTAAAGTTCCCTTAGACTTTTCAATTTTTAAGCATTTGGCTGGATGCAGTGTGGCAGCTTCGATTGCATATACAGTTGAACAATCTGAAAAACAAAAACAACACAGTTTACTAGTATATTTAGTGTAATATGTTAATTTGGATGGACTTACTTGTTGCTTTCCTAAAGATGCGCACACATTCATCTAGGGGGGCGATACTACCGCAAAGCGTATTTGTACCGGCAACAAATGCCATGGAATCTTTTACCTCAAGTTTGAACTGTCCAATATGATGAATACCTTCTTCCAATCCTAGGGCAGATATGGCATCCGTAACCAAACACAAACCTTGGGGGTGTGTTCGATGAGCAATTCGCAAAGCAGTGGGATGGGTGTGAACGCCGTCGGATATAATTCCAAAATATACCGTCTGGCCCTTAGGTATGTCATCGGAAGCTAAAAGGCCCACTAAACCGGGATCCCGGTGATGAAACTAATATTAAACATTTTAATTATTTTTTTACAGTCAACCCAACTGGCATATCTAAAACGAAGACAAGACGGGTTTTTTGTTAAAAAAATGAGATAGCATTCTTTCGGCTTCACGTCTTGTTTTCGCTTTAAAGTTAAAATGGAAAATTACACTCGACATGGCATTGAATAGATGTGTTATTAACGTTGCACCATTTTGTACAGCTGCTTCGCCATGTTTTAAGCTAGCCATTGAATGACCCACAGCAACCGTTATGCCTTGTTCCGTAAGTTGTTTGATAACATTTTCCGATGATTCTAGTTCTGGGGCGAGAGTTATAATTTTAACATTCTTTAGTGACCCATAGACATCCATTAGGCCTTGAAAACCCTTAAAATAAAACAAATTACCTGATTATTACAAAGATAAATGTAATTTTTATAAGTATGTGGAGGATATGGGTATAGTTTTAAACGTTACATTCTCCAAAGATTTTATGCACTCTTCTGGATGAGCCCCTTTCTTTTTTATGTTTATGAAAGGTCCTTCTAAGTGAACACCCAAGACACCAGCGCCGTTTGTAGTTTCTGGAATGCGTGGCAAAACTTTATGATATGTCTCCATTGGAGACGTTACTATCGTTGGACAGAATGAGGTTACGCCGGTTTTTATTAAACCGCAAGCCACTTTGTTGATACCTTCTTCGACCGTATCAGTGTCATACGAAAAGTCGACACCAAAACCACCTATAATGCGAAAGAGTTTTTATAAAATATTAAATGTGATTGTAAATGACAAATGTATTATCAGACATTTTTAAATATCAAGCAACATATTCAACACGAACATGAAATAGGAAAAACACACGCTTTCAGCTTAATACAGGAATACATATCACATTATTCTTTAACTAATAATCAATAAGCATTAAAGTAATACCGTACCGAATGCCTGACGAATGACTTTAATGTTTTCATCGAAATACGTCGAACATACAATTTTTCAAAGTTGAATTTGTTCAAAACTTATTTTTGCGTTTTGCAGGCTAAAGTTGGGAATAGATAAGACGCTTTTTGACTGGCTTAAGTCATCGGCTGGCTTCTCCGTAGAGGAACAAAGGAATTTTAGGTCGACTTAGTTCGATTTTGTCCCTACGCTCCTTTGTTCTTTCCCGAACAAGCCAGTTTTACGTATTCTAGCGTTTTATGTATTCTCATCTTTAAGGTGATCTGCTCCTTAAAAGCCGTAAAGTAAAAAAATATATATTATGGACCAAAATTAAATTAAACGACCTTTAAACCAGTAAAAAAACCTTTATCAGCCATTCAAAAGTTGAATATTAAGAATTGGAAATTGTCATTGTCGATCATATATGTTCTCAGGACGCCATACATAGTTGAGAGGCTGTGTAGATTTTGTATGATATGTTTCAATAAATGTGGGCCTTTTTTCTTTACGGAACATATTTTTGAAGATACCCAAACATAGCAGAATTAAAAGGTAACCGCGTTTATACTTTATTTTTATAAATTAAACCATTGACAAAATCTTACTGTGGAAATATATATTCATAAATCCATTGCACGTGCACAAATCCGAGTGAGAAATTTTGACAGGGTGATTTAAGAAAATTTAGACGTGTACATCCTTATTTAAAATAATTCTACCATGATATATCATGGATACATGAACTTGTCCATTGACAATTTATTTTCTATAACAACAATGCTCTGGGATAATCAAATGCTTAAGTCTTAGCAGATGTAATATAATAATAAGTATTAAAAGAAACTTAAAATACAATACTTTTTAAACTATAATCCTATTAAAATACGCTTAAAACTACTGTCTTATTTCTCGACCTTATATGGACAAAGGTATGAGCTGAAGCTCCTATTCAAAATTTGTGATTTGAAATTCAAAAAAAGCCAATCACCAAAGTGTAAAAAGTACTAACTTCATTGTCAAATTATCAAATGTAGTCTTCTTATCCGACATTATATAAACTTTGAGCCAAAGCAAGGAAAATTTACAAGGTAGTATTGTCGGGCCAGCTGTCTCTTAACAATATTTGACTAAGTTTAAGTTTCAACAACACAAAAATTGAAAACAAGACGCATTTTCAAATCTTAAAGAAATGGGTATAGGAAATAGATGCAGTGATATTTTCTAAAGGAGATCGTACCGTAAATACGTAACTTGTTTACTTACTTCACTGAGAAACAGATCAATTTTCTTCTTTTATCCAGATGAAATATTGCACAAATAAATTGTTTGACCCAAGGATGAACTCTATTGAAATTAGAGGTAATCGGTTAAAATTAAGATATAGCTCCCATATATTCATTCATCCAAATAGTATAAAATTTTGCTCATACGACCAAATAAGCCTGAAAATAAAAGCTAGCTCCCATATATATTGTTCATCCAATTTGTTATTTTTGCACTCCGTAGCCGTAATATGCAGTCTGCAACAACGATATTTGGGGAAATATATCAAATACAACTCAAAAATACATTTGCTAAATTGTATCGATATATATATATATATATATATATATATATATATATATATATATATATATATATATATATATATATATATATATATATATATATATATATATATATATATATATATATATATATATATATATATATATATATATATATATATATATATATATATATATATATATATATATATATATATATATATATATATATATATATACTACATGGCTCGGTCCGCGTTGCCGGCCCCTTATTTTTGTCTATTATGCATATTTGTCAAAGCATAATTATTCACAGATATGGCTGATATAAGTGTTCACGTACTTGTCGATTAAAAGTGTTATAAAATACCTGGACCCATATTTAAACCGTGGGCTTCAATATTTACACCGTGGGCTTCAAATGTGTGGATGTGCTATACAATTCTATTAAAAAGTATATATCAATCTTATCCCCATGTAAGGGATCAAATTAATTTTTAGTATGGTAAAATTCGTAGCAAAATTTTCCAGTCAAATGAGCAGTAATTTGGAATTTACTGTATTTTGTACACCTCATAATTGAGGGCTGAATGAGTTAAGAATAGCCAAAGTTAATTACTTTTTTAAACCCATTAGCACCTCAGATTGTGCATTAGAGTCCTCATAAATCCTCCTAATCATGTCGGTCTGTTTGTCCGCCAAAAGGTGGACTTGAGGGGGTAATATAACATGGAGAAAATTCTAAAATTTGTAGATATGTTGAAATTTTTGTGTAAGATTTTTCACCCCCAAATAAACATTTTTAGCCAAGCCTTTTCAAATATGGTAAAATCAGGAGGTATCTTTATATGGGCACTACTCCAAAACATCGACCTACATTGAAAATTTTCTTCTACCCCTTATAATCCAATATGACAAATAGAGGCCAAATCAAAAATATAGCAGAACAACATAGCATGTCATAGCATTTCGCGTGATTTAAATAAGTAAAAATAGTTTTATCCACCTCATAATTGAGGGCAGAATGATTTTGGAATAGTCAAATTGTAAGTTGGAGACCCCATAAAGTCCATATTTTTCATCATAGTATAATTCAATGACGATTCAACATATATACGGTCCCGTGCTACTTTCTTATGTTTGTAATTTGTTCATGTTTTCACAATTTATTTCATATAGATGTACCTCCCAAATCTACATTCCCAACCAATATTCTCTTGGGGTTACAAATTCAATAGAATACAAAATTTTCTTTTCTGACCACACATTAGATGTGAAAGTGGACTTGGGGATACTCCAATGTGGAACTTTACTTTAATAAATACCTGTGGCAATTTTCTGTATGATGGTTCCCTACCCCAGGGTAGCATAAATTTTTTAGCCCAATCAATTGATGAATGTGGTCAAGACCAATATGGGCCCTACTCTGAAAATTTCATATTTTATGCGAAGAGGTTCTCTACCCCCTTAGAAATAAAAATGCCAAATAAGAGCCAAAAATGAAAAAAGTGGCCAAAACCCCATATAAATATGAAATCGGGTTGTACCCTTATCCGTGAGTTATGATCGATATCAAGACCTGCAAAAGCGATTTAAGGTATCTTGAATGATTGGGATAAATTTCTAGAAGGATATAAATCCTTTTCTTACTAAAAGTCCCATTCGCTCTACTATTTTGCACCCTTTAAATTTGTTATTTTACTGATTGTGCTCCCAAAGAATTTTGCATTTTGAGCTCTCATTGGACGGATTATTGTCACATGAAAGTCCACGCTTTGAAATGAGCCTCATTAGGCTTTTTCGGTCATTTTTCTTTTGTTTAAATGTGTTCGCAAGGGTAGATGTCCGTTAACATCCTATTTCGCACTTATTTCATTTTTTTGGTGAAAAATTGTATGATAATACAAATTGAAAAAAATTGACAAAAGAAGGATAACAAATTGAAAAAATCTTCAACTTTTTGCTGATTTTATACAGCAAATGTTTAAAGATCCTTACAAAGTTTGTCAATAGAATGTACTATTATTTTAAAATTCGATTCCATTGATTTTTTTTTCGATTCTTTCCCGATTTGAGAATTTTTGCAATAACATCTCTTTTCGTGATTTTTTAGCGATTTTGAAAAAGTAATTATCTTTTCACTTTGGTGTGACCGCGTTAAATTATTTCGATATTATCTATTCCGTTCCGCCACCACATAATTCGGAACTACACTTCCATGTAACCCGCCATCAATTTCAGTTCTCAAGAAATCAAGTCAATTAAATAAATTGGTATGAATATTCGAATTCAAAAATAAAATATAAAAAAAAAGACTACAAATGTACATTAGAAAAAAGTAATACAAAATGGAAAAAAATCATGCAAAACAAAACATTACTATTGTACATTTCAAAAGTCAAAATGAAAATGTTAATATATCACATTTTTACGTGATTTTTTTTGTATATTATCCTTTTCGGAGAGGAGACAATTCCGAATTTGTGTGAATCGTTAAAATCAGTCCAGCGGTTCTTAAGTTATAACCGTAGTAATACCTTTGCAGAATTTTCTTCGTTCCAGATCATGTATACATTTTGAATTGATGTGTTTCAAAATGCAAATATGTTGTTATTATTTACCATTTGATTCAAATTTTAAGTTAAATCAAGGCCTATATAAGGTCGGCCAGGAAGACCATTTGACAACCAAGTTTTCGGTCAAAATATAATTTGTATTCGCCCAATTCGCCCTTTAAATGCACAAACAAATTTGTAACTTTCATGTCAACAAGATTTATAAAGATTTTGAAAGTAAATCAAAATAAATAATATCTGAAAAGAAGAAATTGTGCGGGTTTTACTTAAAAATGAGAAATTGCAAAATATGCTGAAAGAAAGACGTTCCAGGAAGGGATACTTTTTTCGGTTCATCACTTCGTGAAATCTGGTAAAAGATTTAGACTGCTATTTATAGCTTTACCACAAATGGAACTATACTTGAATATATTGATGAAGAACTTAGTTAAGGTCCACTCCTTCCGGTACCTACCCCACAAAAGATAAAATTTCAAAGAAAAGATTTTCTTAATACAAGAAAATTGGATCATCAAACTCTGTAGATCCCAATAATAGTACCGGTGCTAGGCCAGGTGCGAAAATGGACGATATCGGCCTTCTCTATCAAGAACCTCAACCACATAGTGGCACAATTTTCAATATTTATCTTTAAATTTTACATTGAACTTAATAAAAATAGCTGTATTTTTTACCAATTCGCTTCTTCTCGTTCTATGAAAATGTGAAATGAAAACTTTTATAAAGGAAGAAATTGTCAAATGAATAAAAAATTATAAACACTGTGCTTTTTCAATTCGAAACTAATTGTCATTATGGTTTTTTTAGTTTCTATAACAACTATGTTTTTCTGTTATAATATAAAGATGTGAATAAATAAGCAGCTCAGCATCGTATTAATGTAAAATTGTAAGAAAAACCCCCGAGAGGATTCGAGCGCGGGTCTGGCATCCCTTCATGATAAGTCACAAAATATGCGAAGACTTATTTATATAAATTTATTAACGAAAAACAATAGAAATCAGTTTATTAAAACACTAACGTTACATATACTATCAAATACAACATACAATTATAAAACTTTAAAAATGCTGCATGTACCCAACGTGTTTTTGCCGCATTAAATTGAAAGAGGGAAACAATTGTAAATTATTAGTACCTAAATTGTTTGCACAAATACATATGAATAAATACAAATCAATTGTACAAATCACTTATTTTTATTCCTCAAGTTTCCACAATGGTCAATTGAAATCTTGGCCCACATTAGAAGCATCGACATCTTTTGTTTTGATAAGATAATCATGTTTTAAAAATATTTATAGAGCAAGCACTTACAATAGCAGATTGCAAGTATAATTGATAATTCGCCAGCGAGCGTATTTCTAAGCGGTGGAGTTGCTTCTCAATGGTAGTCATGTAAAGGTCTAAGCTACAAGACTGTAAGCACTGAATGTGTATGTAAAAACAGTAAGGATTCGGATTTATAGTTGAATCAACAGTTATTTGATTATTTTTAAATATCTGAATCTACGATATGGTTTTTTGATGTAGTGGGAACCACTTCTATAAGCTCTACATATGAAACAATTTTGCTCAAACCTGATAAAACAAAAAAGTCGCAGTAGTAATGAAACTACGTTTTGGTCTGTTCCAGAACTGTTTTTACTACGATTTTCCCTTTATGATATCGACAAAAATTGCAAAACTAGAAGATTCTTGCAGGTTCCGGAACAATATATTATAGGCCATATTAGATAAATATTTCGGGGATTTGAAAACAAAGTACAATATTCAAAACAGACTTTTTATTATTCCAGAGTTATTGCCTAAAATGGGATTGTGTATATCCGAAAATTAAATATGGGTAAGGATTTGAAAATCTAGAATAAGTTATTCAAATCAAATTGTGGGTTATCGTGTTAAGAGTTCCATTGCTGGAATTGGCGACAGCATTTTCCATTCAAATTCGTTGAGTAAACCAAATAAAGATAACAATGCTTAATGAACGCACAAAACAACAACAACTACAATGTATTCATTAACGTACCATTGATTTGGAGGTCAATGTACCCCGCTGCAATTATGGCATTATTGCAATCGAATCGCTTGTGGGCCAGATTCTTTTCATCAAAAAACACGGGCTCTGGATTGATGATACGTCCATTCCGTATCCATAAATCATCTTTGACTAACTGATGGTTGCGGACCAATCTACAGTTGGTGAATTGAACCAAAACATTTTCCCTCGACGCCGACATTGTTAAGAATCAAAATAAACAAATTAAAATTAAAAGAAAGCGCGAGAGCAAACAACACAACCGACCACCTTAACAAAAATATGAAAACTACCTCCCTTTAAAAAAAAAATCACAGACACACACACCAAAAGTGAACCATAAATAAACAACAGATGCTTTTGACATTAAACAATGTGGTTACTTCAAACAAGTAATCAGTCGTATCTCGGCTTATAATTGGTATTGTACACACCATCGAACACGTCAATATTTATTGTATATTTTTATTGCACTGGATTTGAACGATATTGGATTTCAGCTGCCAATTCATTTCATTCTAAAAAACATCGTTGTGAGTCAATGGATTTAATTTGTGGAGAAACCACAAAATTCAATTAAAGTTTTTTGGGTTTTCCCCAATAAATTCATTCTGTGAAAAAATATTAAAAATAAAACCAATTGTTGCATATTTTAAAGTTCTATTTCACATAATAAGACTCCAGTACAGAGTTGCATTTTCCTAGTTCACGTGAAGTTGAGCAACCTCTCTTATTGAGCCATGGTTGAGGGTCATGGCAGAAGAATACAGGTAGATGCATCAACGCTTGGGAGCATTGCTATGTAAAAAAATTGTTTAATGTTTCTTCGAATGACGTCGTATTCGGAGGTTGTTATATATAACTCATGTTTTTCAACAATTTTTACAAATTTACATAATTTTTCATTCAACATTTTCAATTCCAAAATTTGTTTGACAGTTCATTGTCTCAACAGCTGTGTCGATGCGTCTACCTATATTCTTCTACCATGGTTGAGGCTAGTGAATAATCTCGATTTCATGGTAGAAAAATATAGGTAGACGCGTCGACGCAGCTGCTGGGACAATGAACTGTCAAACCAATTTTGGAATTGAAAATGTTGAATGAAAAATTATTTAAATTTGTAAAAATTGTTGAAAAACGCAAATTATAATAGATTCCAAGTGACGTAGTATAAAAAAACATATAAAAATCTACTTATATTTGAAAAAAAAAACATTTACATTTTTTTGACATATCAATGCTCCCAAGCGTTGATGCATCTACCTGTATTCTTCTGCCATGCTCGATTTCATATATCAATTCCATAGCGTATACGTTACGTAAATCGCAAATACTCATAAATCCAGTGGATATCATTTAACGTATACGTTATGGACATATGAGATCGAGTGGATTTCGTAAATCTAAACGTACTTGTTTGAAAAAAAGCTTAATAAAATTTTTTTAAAATTATTCATTTGACGACATCTCATTGTTAAAATTTATATTTATGAATCCATTGTATACACAGAAATCGGAGATTGTAACCTGATTTTTCTTCAGTGAAATTTGACAAGGTAATTTACAGAAAATGCAGATATGGATGTCTTGTTTGAAACGACTCTACCTTTTTAATTTTACCAAGAGTATCATTATGATTTTATTTTTTAAAAGTTATCGTAAATGATTTTTATTGTCTTTCAACATTAAATACATTTCAATATTTTTCACAATTTAATACAAAAATCACAACGCCGTTTTTTATTCTTCATTAAGCCAAAAGGATAACGTTAGGTCATAGACAAATAAAGGTACAGACTTAAAAGTTTTAATGTTTACCCCTCCCGGCAGAGACCCCCATGGTTGACCATTGAGACAGTAAAGTCTCTAGACTTAGAAAACAATATATTAATTTTTCTGCTATTTAAGTTATATATTTTTATATTTCACGACGTAGTTGGCTAATGTAAACATTAACAAGTTCTTTGTGTTGTTTTATAAATAATAATATATCACAAAAATATTCAATATTTTGTATTTTGAGAGAATTGAGTGAATCGACTTAATGCTAGGAACACAATTGAAGCGAACGACGAATTTCGCCTACCTACGCGGGAACAAAATGAGCCGCATAAATTCGTCGTATGGAACACGATGCCGACGAAATGATAAAACAGCTGATGGAGTTGTTTACTTTTTTTGAACATTCTTGTAGTCTTTTGATGCAAAATTATACAAGAACTCATAATTTTTACGTTCTCTATTATAATTTCACTTATGTCCATCTTCTCTATTATAAATTCACTGATATCCACCTTTACTCTGGCGCAAGTACACAAATAAATAAACAAATTAATTATGTTTTTTTTATACGAGTAACAGATAGTAGAGTGACCATAACAATTTTAAAGTAAAAAGTAACTTTATTTACTAAAACACATAAAATTCGTACAAATATGGCCACCTTGTACTGTTTTGTTCGCCGTTCGCCGGCGTGTGAAGTAGAAATAAAGCTAATTGAGTTCGCGGTGTCCGACGAAATTTTCGCCGGCGCCGTGATTGTGTGCATTTCCATATACACATATGTTTTTTATTTTTGACGACGAACATACGCCGCGAAAAATTCGTCGTTCGCTCCAATGGTGTTTCTAGCATAAGCTCTCTCACAGAACGAACGACATCTATTGCAGCACTTTATTCGAAGATAACAGATGAGACAACTTTTTAGTTTATACCTTTATTTGTCTATGGTTAGGTTCTAATAACTTAACGCTGCATTTTTCTGTTGTGTTCCAGAACCTACAAATTAGTACTAATTAGTGCTAATTCTGCTACAACGCGTTCCCGTACTCCAAAAACTAGCAAAACTTGCAGCTCTCTCGAGAAAAAAATGGCGCTGAGTGGTGCACATTTCTGCCTGTTTTAGCTACATGAATTTGGCCGAGCAGATATGTGCATTTTGACATTTAATTGGCAGGGCTAACAAGGTTGAAAAATGTATTGATACATTTCAATGTTCGCACATCACAACTGATATATTCACTCACTTTTGGATGATTCCAGCAGTGAGGAATCAAGTTATTAATTATTATTATAGATTATAATTTTAACTTATCGTCTTCAATACTCAAATTTTGGTGTCCTTTCAGTAAGGTTTCACCAGTCCGATTTAGACTGTTTATTTTTGGAATTTTGACATTTTATCGCATTTCTACTAATTTTCCGTTCCCTTATTTTTTGAGCACACCTAAATGAGAATGACATTTCGAACTGTTCTCTCTTCTGCTAGTTATACTACTAAAAAAGTACTGGAACACAACTATAGATGGCAAGTTTTCATTTCTAATTAGCGTATGCACAATGGATATTGTCCACATATAATTGTACAGGGTTACCATGTACCATTTTTAAGGTGAGAATATATAGGCACTTTCTTATATCGCTTCTTTATAGTAAAATTTTGTTATCCCTCTCTTTAGGAAAAGTAAAAGATAAGGTCCACATTATCAGGTTTTCATTATTACATCTTTCCTTTGAAATAAATGCATTTTTTCTGATATACGGTAAAAATTACTACTTTTTGTAAATTGTGGAAAAAAAGTAATATGAGACCCTCGATTAACCTATCTTTCGATTTCGATAGTTTTATTGATGTTATGTCATTTTCTTTTCGTTCTATTACTGAGTATGAGCAAATACTATCTCTAAATTCTATTAAATTAAACTCGCTTAGATATGATTCTATACCAATCAACTTCATTAACCAAATTTTTCCTGCAATTTAGACTTTTTTGCTACATATATTTAATACAGTAATTTAATACAATTCTTACGGTCTCCAGTTTTCCTGACGCACGGAAACTTGGAAAGATAATTCCTATAACCAAAAATTGTCATGATGGTTTGATTTCTATTTTACCTTCGGTATCCAAAATCCTTAGAAATGTTATAAAGGAACAAATTCTGTATCTTTATGATCGAATTACATTTTTTAGTCCCTTTCGAAGAAATCATAATACAATTTCAGTTTTACTTTCAATTACCGATCCCATTAGAAAACAACTAGAGCGTACAAAAGCATTTTGGTGAGAATTTTCCGGAAAAAAAGTTATTCGTGATGGAATTCAAGCGTGATAGTGTGATTCCTTTAAACCACAAGTGGCTATCGTTAGAGCACTCCAGCATTTAAATGTGAATAAATCTTTTGTGTCTCGTACCATCGCTCGTTACCGTGATACTTGCAGCGTAGCCCGACGTCAAGGAAGTGGACGGAAGTAAACAGCAACATCAGCAGAAATAATTCTAAAAGCAAAGAAGCGACTCGATCGAAACCCGCGTAGCAGTGGCCGAAAAATGACTCGTGAGCTTAACATATCACAATATTCAATTCGGCAAATATTGAAAAAGGTCAGCTGAAAATGTGCACCTTCGGTTGGCCACCAGAACTCAAGCGCCGGCCATGGTGATGGTGTGGGCCGCCATAACAGCCGATGGTCGCTCTCCGCTCGTATTAATCGACCGTGGCATTAGAATAAATGCCGAATATTATCGCGAAAATATTTTGGAGGATGTATTAAAGCCTTGGGCACGCAAACATTTTTCCCGCTGACCTTGGACATTCCAACAGGACATTTATTGGCCGTTTAAAGGCCATAATGCATGCCAAAGGTGACCAATTAGAACAAATCTAAAGTTATTCTAAAATTTGATGCTATTTCCGACAAATTGTAATCGTATGATTGCATGAGATTACCTTAGTAATTGTACCATAAGTGATTGATTGGCTTTTTCGTCGTTTTATCATGGCAGAAAAATACAGGTAGTCGCATCGACTCAGCTTCTGGGACAAAGAACTGTCAAACTAATTTGGGAATTTAAATTTTTGAATTAAAATTTATTGAAATTTGTGAAAATGTTAAAAAAAATGCATATTATAACAACCTCCGATTGGCGCGGTATAAGAAAACATATAAAAATCCACTTATTTTAGACATAAAAATTTAAACAATTTGAAGATATCAATGTTGCCAAGCGTTGATGTACCATGCCTTATAGCGTATACATCAAATAATATCCACTGGATTTATGAATATTGCTCTTGTATCGCATTTATACTTGCTCTGTTTCAGAATCTGCAAGAATTAACTAGTTTTGCAATTAATGCCGATATCATAAAGGAAACAATTGTTATCGTAGTAAAAACATTTACATACTTGCAGTTTCGGAACAGAGCAACTATTGAATATTAAACCTATGGTAGAATTTAGAAGGTAAGGTCATGCCATGGTAAAATTAAGAAGGTAAAGTCATTTCAAATCAGCATTCCCATCTTTGCATTTTCCGTAACTTACCCTGTCAAAATTTACAGTACAGAAAGCAGGTTACCATTTCTGATATCTAAATTAAACCCAAATGTCCTGAAATGGATCTATCGCATTATGATGACTTATAGTACGTTTATATATATGAGGGTTAACCCACTGGGTTTGGATTTAAATTGTCAAATCCATTATTTTTACTTCAAATAAATCCTCTCAAAGTAGGTTAACCCTACAAAAAGTTCTAACGTAAACATGGCATAACATTTAGATTTAGCAGGCGGATATAAGATTCTAAGGAAGGGTTCCGTGTATAAATCCTATCAAAAATTAAATATTTATATTATATACGGGATTAATCTTGATTATGGAATTCACCAATTTATCCGGTAAATCCACACTTAAAATAAAAAAAATCGCTTGAAGTAGATTTTCCTTCTTCTGTATGTCATTTAATGACCTGCGGGCTTAGATAAATTATTAAATCTGTCTGACTAATCTTTAAAGCAGCAGTCCTCAAAACAACGACGGGTGGTTGTCGGAAGTCAATTAAAATCTCACTTTTAAAAAATGCTCGAATTTGTGAAAAGTTTTTGCAAATTCGAAAGTGCATCCGGAATTCGTCTTCGGAATATGATTTCATTACACCCTGTCTAAAATTTAATATGAAATTGCGTTTACCTTTAACTAAACGTCAAACAATCATAATAGTGCAATTGTTGTAAAGGACTTATATATATATATAAGCCGTGATCTTCCAAATACTAATAATTGAAACATTTTAAATCAGGACCTACATTGAAAATTTTTGCGACCAGAGAGAGAAATATATATTTGAAACGATTAGGCGTCATGTTCGATCTAACAATTTTTTTAGCTTACTGACTTTACAAGAATTTCCTCCATCTCAACTTCCGTAAACAAACACTGAAGTCCGCGTTTTAAGATTTAAAATTTTCTGAAAAACAAGTAAGCAAAAGCTCTAGTCGTGCGGGGCCGAACATGTGATACACTACAATATGGTAGAAGCCTCCTTATGTCCAAATTCATTTTGGGGGATTTCGCTATTAAAATTATTTGATAGAGCACTGCCCAGATATAACCCTTAGCTTTTTGGCTAGGGACATTTGTCCAATACATACGCACCCTGTCGTGATGTTAGTTGTTGTCGCCCATTTTACAGCTAAATATAATCCAATGGTCATCAACAATTCAAGACTTCTTCGCTGTCCTTAATAAATAAAATGATCGTGTTTACTTGCCAAAGAGGTCAGCTGAAAATGTGCACCTTCGGTTGGCCACCAGAACTCAAGCGCCGGCCATGGTGATGGCATGGGCCGCCATAACAGACGATGGTCGCTCTCCGCTCGTATTAATCGACAGAATAAATGCCGAATATTCTGGAGGGTGTATTAAAGCCTTGGGCACGCAAATATTTTGGCCACAAACCTTGGACATTCCAACAGGACTCAGCACGCGCTACGCAAGAATGGTTTCAAAATGAGGTTCCTCGCTTCATTTCCAGCGCACAATGCCCACCAAAATCTTTGGACTATTGTGTCTGGAGTATTTTGGAAAGCAAGGTTGGCACTAAAAATACCAAAATGTCGATTATCTCGCCGGGAATGGGCCAAAAAACCGCAGAGCAATATTCGGGCAGCGTGTGACGGTTTCATTGGCCGTTTGAAGTCAATAATTCGTGCCAAAGGTGACCAATTCGAACAAATCGAAACATTTCTAAAATTTGATGCTATTTCTGACATTTTTAGCTTTCATTCAATAACATTTAACAACAATGTAAAAAATATGGCGTTTGACTTTGTTGCAATTTTTTCATCTCACCCTGTATGTACATTAAAATAAGTAAAAAATTCGCTATAATTTTCACAATTCCGAATATCTGGTGTTGCTTTTTTATGGATCTATACGTCTACGGCCAATTATCTGCCAGAGAGGCTGGTACCAGTTACGAACTCAAAATTCAAAGTTGGAAAAATTCTGTTGAAAAATCTAACCAAAATAATCAAAATACAGAATATAGGAAGGAACCTTTTTATGTGGGGCTATACGAAGGCGTACTGAAACTTTCTTTGTAATAGGAAGAAGTACATATTACGAACAGCAAAATTGAGACTGTTTCAGTTAAAAGCGCTACAAAAAATATATATATTTTCAGAGTTCTATGGAATTACATTTCCCGCACACTGGGAACACTAACTGCCAATTTACAACAAATCAGGGTTAATATTGTGACTCAAAACAAACAGAAGAACTTAAATATGCGGTACAGCGTATGGAGACCTAAAACACATCTGAGTAAAATTGTATCAACCTACTTCATTTTGTTCGGAAGCTAGAGTGATTTCCACAGAATTTCATGCTGAAATTTATATTTCGAGATATTACAAATGAAATGACAATGTTAATATACACTCCACAAATGGCGGAGGACATAAAAATCCACACAAACGATACCATGTTTCATATTCCTTTAAATAGAATGTTTTCTATCACACTACATCATTAAATTCTGTAGACCTAAGAACGTAGGAATTAAAAACTTTAATCTCCATGGGGCTATAAAAAGTTAAGACCGGCATAACGCTATGCAGTTTGCATTCGCTCTATTTAGTATTCAAAAGATAGCATATCCTGAAAAACGATGACGTGAATCGTTATTAAGATCTCCTTTGAATAAGATAAAGATAGTTTCTTATGTTTAGTTAGTTAAAGATACATTAGTTTCTTCGAGAGCCTGGAGGAAATAAATGTTCTAAACACATTTTCTCTGCTTCTCATTATGGACACGGTTTGTATGAAATCTAAACATAGAGGTCTAATCAAGGGTGTTAGTGTGCCATCTGAGGGCCTCGATGAATTACTGATGAAAGGAAAGACAATAACAAGTAAAAAAGCTGTAAGTTCGGCCGGGCCGAACTTTGAATACCCACCACCATTTGGAACACCGGATTTTATTGTTTGCAATTCTCAAAAACAATAATATCCGATAAAAATTCTGTTAAAATCTTAAAAATACCGAATGTATAATGGCATAAGCTTTTGGCATAAATCATTATAATATTTAAATGCGAAACTTAAAAAAAATCGGTGAATAATGTGGCTAAAATCATCAAAATACCGAATATCGGGAGGTACCGTAATATGGGGCTATACAAACACGTGGACCTGCACAGACAATCTCCTGTCATAGGCTGTAGCATCTATTACGAACATCAAATATCAAATTTGAAAGAATTTCGGTGAATAATGTCGAGGTGTTACAAACGGAATGACAAACTTAATATACTCTCCATACTATGGTGGAGGATATAAAAAGAATTCACAACTAGTAGATTCTTGAATGTCCTGGATCATAACCATTATATGCAGGCTTAATTATATGTGAGTAATTCTATCTGGGTCCTCGTTTAGGTGTAGTCGCCATATAACGGTACTTTCAGATTTTGGGTATATTAAAAGTTTCTGCCACAATTTCTAACCAAATAAGCTGAAACTTTATATTTAGAGTTTTTTTGGTTGGTCCGTTCTCTCACTTCTTCAGATCCACTAATTGGTATAGCCCCCATATAACGGTACCTCTTGATTTTCAGTATTTTTAAGGTTTCTGACACAATTTCCAATTAATCTAGATAAAACTTGATAAGTGGGGTTCTCGGTAGGTCTGTTCTGTTCTTCCAAAAAAGTGTTCAATTCCGGTCCACTAGGTGTTATAGTTTTTCCCCCAATATAAGAATTTTGTGAAAAAAATAAAATAAACAAAAACAATTATTTCTCGTTTAAAAGTATATCAGACAGAATAAGGCTCCAGAATAGATTTTCATTTTTCCGAGTTTCTTTGAAGTTCAACAACCTTGCCTGCTGGCCTTTTTGGGATGACCTAATAAGCCATGTGGAAAACTTTAAATTTATTGTAATTAACTCGTTACAAACATACATACATATTTATTACTCATAACTTCGACAGAAATATATGGTCCATTAACTGAATGACGTATATTAATTTTTATCATTGTCAAATCGAAAATTCAAAAGTTTTTGACCAGTCCCCGACTTCTACGAATTATCACTATTTGAGGAGCTCCTTCTTTGTTTTCACATTTCCAGTCCGCTCCTGTTTGGATCGTGACTCAATTTATAACCACAAAGTCCACCACGAACGGTGGGGGTTATCTTCAACGCGACTGTTAATGACTTTCCAGCAGCCAGTGCTGCCGTAGCACTTGTCTTTACCTTATTCCATCATGGAATTTATATGCAAAATGTAGGTGGATATTTGTGTGCAAAAATTAACATTGGCATTTTGCTGGCGAGAAGACGAACCGAAGGGAAAGGAACTGCACAAATAGAAGCAGTTGGCTTAGATGCGTATCTGTGGCATAAATTATACATAATAAAAATGTTTAATTACATCAATGGCTGCTGCAACCCTTCTTGCTGCAGTTTGTCCTCTTTTTCGTTCTTTTCTTTTAAGAATTCCAACTTTAGATAAACTTGGGCAATGCAAGCAGAGTACTTGTTGGTGTGCCCGCCTGCAGGAGTAAGGAAGTGTCTTCATTGGCAAACACTTTCTGTGGGATGGAATTCATGCAATTACATGGAAGGTACAAACGCACACGAGCATACGCTCATACCTAGTTACTAACTTAGAATATCTAATTTAGTTAAAGTTTTTCATCGTTTGTTTCAGCCAAAGTGGGCAGATAAATAGCAATTACACAATGTGATCCGTGTTAGAAGTAAACAGGTGGATGCATCCACGTTTGGGATCATTGATATGTCGACATTTTTTAATGTTTTTATACTCTCCACCTAGAAAAGGAGGGTAAATTAACTTTGTCATTCCGTTTGTAACATCGCTAAATATTCGTCGTAAACACAATAAAATAAATACAGGGTGAGATAAAAAACTGCAACCAACTTCAGACTGCTGTCATTTCCGAGCCACTCGTCCGACAGCTGTTAAAATTTTTCCAGTGACAGGTCATTATATTGTTTACAAGCGTACAAAAGCATTTTGGTGAGAAAAAAGCTATTTGTGACGGAATTCAAGCGTGATAGTGTAATTTTTTTATATTTGGCTGGAAACCACAAGTGGCTAGGATAGGTTAGGTTGAGAAGAGGGACGAAAACGATTGCCACATATCCTAGTGGCCTGTAGTGCGCTCTAGACTGAAAGGATTTTGAAAGAAGACAGGTAGTTTACAGTCTATTATAATTGAGATTCAGTTGTCCATACAAAATTTCTTTAACTGTTTTATTCAACTTACCATGATCTGATATTTTACCCTATTGGATATGTTGATTGTCTTATTCAGTTTTGTTTTTCTGGTGAAAAGAAATATCTCAGTTTACATTGAGACCTCTTGGTCTGGACCAGTTGTATACGAGTTTCAAAGCCGACTCGGCCCTTATGCACAACAAGTTAGGGTTCCTTCCCCTTAGAAGTGTTATAACGTCGTCTGCATTGCAGACTGGTTCAAATCCTTTATTGGTGTCGACCAATGCGTAGTGCATTTCGTCCCTATAATACTTCCTGGCTGTTTTTGCGTAAGATGGCGGCTTCTTATCCGTTTCCTCGGACCGCTTCCTCTTATGTCGCGTTAAGGTTTTCTTCTCACAACCCCCAGGCTTAACAGTCGATTTCGCGGCCGGGTTCACATTTTTGGTGTTGGGCCAACCTTGTCGTCCTCGGTCAAAGGATTCTTATTACAGCCTCTTTGGGTGGTTCTTGACTTGGTTTTCCCAGGGCACTTGATGGTGGGAATCTCTTTTTCTTTTTTGACGGCTTCACAGTGTTCTGTTCCTCAGGGGACCTAATCCTCTTCCCTGACTCCAATGGATGGGGAGGAGTATTCGTATCCCCTTTTGGAGAATGCTGCGACTCTGTGTTTTTTTTCGCCTGTTGCTTCCATAGCTTTCGCCGTTGAGTCCCAGACAACTTTTTTGGTTGTGAACATCGCTAGCCTGTAGCTCACTTCTTTTATCGTTTTTTGCGTCTCTCCTTTGCTGGTATTCCCAAAACGGTAGTGTTTTGCTGCTGTCAGATTCGGAGTCTGACGAACTACCTGTCGTTGAAGGATGGGTAGAGCATACGTTTCCCTGGAGTTCCTCAGACTCTATGTCTTTCTTTTTGCCCAAGAGCTGTGTGCTTCTAGCAATACCTTCGACCACAGATGCCAAGGCAACACAAATTTGCTCACGATCGTTGAATAACGGCGAGGTGTGACTCGTGGCTGGACCACAAGCACCCACTGGTACTGGGCTGTTTAGACCCTGTACCGTAGCGTTTTACTTTTTCATGTTGTTGTTTCATGTTTTTTCTTTTTAGGGAAACTCGTCGCGGGGAATCCAATGATCCCCAGAGACGGGCGATCACATTACTCCAATCCAATCAGTTCGTAAATAATGCGCCCTAGTTCGAGCATAATAGTGTAATCATCCATCCCCCCTATCCACCGGTGGGGACGCGCCTGGTAGGAGAACTGACAAACGCCCCAAGGTGAATTGAATCAAAGTCGCCATAACAAATTGCAGAAAAAGTCCAGTAATCATTACCTTCGCCGGGATGAAATCACGATGTTCGTAGCTTTTAGTAAATATTGTCAAGTTTTCAGTTAGGTTTTCAAAAACAGTACAGGGTTGCCCATATTCGACAGACCCATGACTCTTTGGGCCCATTCAAATCGACGAGGCTTGTCCGCAGGCAACATTTTTTGCGTCAATTGAATTTTGTACGGGAACAAATGCAAATCAATGCGAATAATCCGTTGTAAAGTGGACCGAGCCATGCCCAACTGCTGATGCTCTTGGGGACCTCTCAACACTGGCTCGTACGGCAGCGATATTCTCGGCCGATCGCCTTGTTCGACTTTTATATGGCCTCTTCGGATTAGAAAGAGCCTTACCAGTCGAAAATTTTTCGTATAAACTCTTAATGATGTTCTTAGAAGGCGCACTTCTCACATTTTTTAATGTTTTAAAAGCACGTTGAGTTTTCACAATTGACTTCTTCTGTTGAATGTAAATTTCAACTATTTCAGAGCGCTCGCGTGGCGTGTATTGGTTCATGGTAAAAATCTGCTTGGACTGACGCTTCAAACGCGGTATGTCATTAAGCGATGTGACATCTCTGTCAAAAGTTATGGCGTTGCCAGATGGGTCCGTCGAACATGGACAACCCTGTACTCTCTGTAATAGAGATTTATATGAAGTTAGGCGAATGGGGAAGTATTTCAGATTTGAGCAAACAAATATGTACTACTGTTCCTTTTATTTGGAACATGAATTACATCATTCAGATTAACTTCACCAAAAAAGAAAAAATCAGGAGAAAAAGTATTAGGATTTCTTGATGAGATATTTTTCTGATTTTCTGTAAAATTATTTACATTGCCAAGCCAATAATGATTTCAATGTTCCGAAAACAATACATCCATGCGTTTTTTTATTACATTGCACCTTCATTTAGCGAAGTAAATGATAAGTTACCCATCGATAGGAAACGGCTTCTTGCAGATACTGCTAATCTATTTCACATCACTGTTTACATACATGTCCTGCTTATGCATACCAACTCTAAAGAAAAAAAAAAACACAAAAACGCAAAGAAAGATCTACGCTTTGTTTGTGTGTGTGTGTTCTGATACCTACTTTTATAATGGCTAATGAAGATAATTAAAATTTATGTGGCATATTTGGAAGGCTTGAAAACGCAAAGTTTTCGCAAATATTTCTCCAAAACAAAAACTTTTCACACAAAGCTGCGTTGTTTAATCTGTTCAAAGATTAACTTTATTCGCACTCATAACGGCCTGGAGTTCTTCTTTTCTTCTTTTTCGCATTTCCCAAGAAAATTTCCTAATTACAGTTTTATTATGACTCCGTCGTCGTGTACGAGTTCGAGGGTTCGAGTGCTCGGTTGCTGTCATAGAATAATAATTATAATTGCTTTCACTATTCGGTATTTGAGTAAAATTTAATTAAGACGCGAAGTCTCAGCATTTGTTTGTGCAGTTTCAAGTGCTTCGAAGCGAAAAAGAACATTTCGTAACAAATCATGTTTTCATTACAATTGAAATTGAGTGAGTGAAGGTAGCAAATTTCCTTTTTTTGTGGAGGCAACTAGAGTTTGTTGTTTTTGTCATTTCATTACCTAGAATGTGGAGTGAAATTTGATGAAATGTAAGTTTCTTTTAATTCCACGGAGGTAAGTAGCGAAGATTCTTTTTGAGGTTTCATTGCCAATTCAAAACATTGCTCATTTACGATCTGCTTGGAAACGATGAGTATAATTTAATGGTCAAAATACCAAAATTTGTCTTTGTGACGTAGACGTCCCAATGTGTTCTTCCCTTTCCTATTCGCGCAATCGTAACTGTAATTTATCTGGTCGAGTTTCACTTTATTTTTGCAATATTTATTGTTTCATTTCTGTTCGTAATTTCAAAAATTGTTAGCATTTACTGTCTTGGAAAAATGCTGGACAGCGACAAAAAGTACTTTTACATATAAATTTGTGTCTGGATTAACGCTGATAAAACCCCAATTACAGGATGAGATGAAAAAACTGCAACCAACTTCAGACTGCTGTCATTTCTAAGCCACTCGTCCGACAGCTGTTAAAATTTTTCCAGTGACAGCTCATTATATTGTTTACAAGCGTACAAAAGCATTTTGGTGAGAATTTTCCAGAAAAAAAGTCATTCGTGATGGAATTCAAGCGTGATAGTGTGATTTCTTTATATTCGGAAAACATCAAGTGACTATCGTTAGATCACTCCAGCATTTAAATGTCAAAAAATCTTTTGTACCTCGTACCATCGCTCGTTACTGTGATACTGGTAGCGTAGCCCGACGTCAAGGAAGTGGACGGAAGACAAAATGATCGTGTTTACTTGCCAAAGAGGTCAGCTGAAAATGTGCACCTTCGGTTGGCCACCAGAACTCAAGCGCCGGCCATGGTGATGGTGTGGGCCGCCATAACAGCCGATGGTCGCTCTCCGCTCATATTAATCGACCGTCGCATAAGAATAAATGCCGAATATTATCGCGAAAATACTCTGGGGGGTGTATTAAAGTCTTGGGCACGCAAACATTTTAGCCGCAGACCTTGGACATTCCAACAGGACTCAGCACCATCGTACTCAGGACGCGCCAACCAAGAATGGTTACAAAATGAGGTTCCTCGCTCCATTTCCAGCGCACCAAAATCTCCGGATACCAATGTATAAGAAATTTGAATGGAATCATACGTTAAATTTATTGCACATTTGTATTATTGAAGATGCTTTAATGCTTTCCATATGAAGATTCCACACCGAATTTAAAAAAAAAAATAAGCAAAAAAAACGTTAAGTTCGGTCGGAATTTTTAATACCCTCCACCATAGGGTGAAGAATACATTTTTATATAAAAGTGTTGAAATTCAAACGTTTTCCACTTTAAACTACAAATACCAGTAAGACCATTAGGATAATGCTGTCAAAACTTTTCAAAAAAAAAACCATAAAGTGGGTGAGTCCGTTATATGGGGGTCATAGCAAAAGACAATTTTATACTTCAAGGATCTTAAATACCAAATTTGAAACAATTTCGTGGGTAAATGTGACTTGGATTATCAAAATACCGAATATGGGTTGGTATCGTTATATGGGCGCTATAGGAAAACGTGGAACTAAATATTCAATGTTCTTCCACCGCAGCAAGAAACCATTATTAACTACAAATACCAATTCTTAGACAAATCCGTTGAATAATGTGGCAAAAAGTCATAAAAATACTGAATATCCGGAGGTACCATTATGTGGGGCCTATACTAAAACGTGGACCTATACGTAGTATGTTCCGCCACAGAAAGTAGAACCCATAACGAAATACTAATACCAATGTTTGGACAAATTCGTGAAAAAATGTGGCAAAAAATCATCAAAAAAACTAATATCGGTAGATATTGTTATATGTGGGCTATACAAAAACGTGGACCTATACATACGATGTTTCGCCACTAAAGCTATACCCCACTATAACCTACAAATACCAATTTTTAGAGATATCGGCGGTAAAATGTGGCGAAAATCATCAAAATACCGAATATTGGGAGGAACCGTTATATGGCGGCCATATCAAAACGTGGACCGATATATCTCAATTTCAATACCAACCATCCTAGACGCAATACAAATTATTATATCAGATTTTGAAGCTCTAAAAATGTGAACTGTATCGTGATTTCAACAGACAGACAGGCGGACATCGTTAGGTCGATTTAGAATTTTATGCTGATCATGAATAAATATACTTTATGGGGTATACGACGAATATTTAGTGATGTTGCACACGGAATGACAAATTTAATATACACTCCTTTTCATGGTGTAGGGTATAAAAATCGGCTTTGAGAAGGAAAAAATGTGTATTTGGTCTGCAGGACTTTTTGTATTGAAAATGGGCTATATAGGTCCCCGTTTAGGTATAGCCCACTATATTCGGTATTTTGATCTTTTTGGCGACATTGTTCACCAAAATTGTTTCAAATTTCGTTATGATAGTTCGTAATGGGTACTTAAACCTTTGACAGAGAATTGTCTATGCAATTCCAGGTGTTCGTATAGCACCTAAATATCGATACCTCCTGATATTCGGTATTTTGATGATTTTACCGACTTTATTTACCGGAACTATTTCAAATTTCGTATTTGAAGTTCCTAATGAAAACTACAGCCTATGACAGAAAATTATCTGTGCAGGTCCACGTCCTCGTATAACCCTAAATATCGGCACTTCCCTATATTCGGTATTTTGATGGCTTTAGCTCACTAATCACCGGAATTGTTAAAATTTCCTATTTGCACTTCGAAATGAGTACTACAGCCTGTGACGGAAAATTGCAGGTCCACGTCTTCGTATAGACCCCTAAATAACGGTCACTCTCTTTTTTTTTTTTTTGAACATTTCCAAATTGTTTCCAAATGGTGGAGGGTATTCAAGGTTCGGCCCGGCTGAACTTACTGCTTTTCACTTGTTTTGCATATAAGCGAGCAATTAAGTCGTAGGTTTTATTTTATAGGTAAATAAATAAAGGCATTTGGGTGACATAGATCGACTAATTATTTAAATTAGGGAGCTAAGCGAAGAATTATGCCATCAATTATCCACCTTTTCTATTTATCTCTTTATAGCGGGTTTACAAACCATATTATACGTCCTTTCTGAGTCGATATAAGGTGGCGCAAAAGTAAACTTCCGATGTTTTTTGGCCGTAAATAAAAACAAGTAAGAAAAAGCTATAGACGTGCGGGGCCGACCATGTGATACCCTACAACACTACAATATGTTAAAAGCCCCCTTACGTCCAGATCCATTTTGGAAGATTTGAAATTATGCCCTAGACCAGCGCAGATTTTACCCTTAGCTTTTTGACCAGGCACGTTTGCCCAATATTTAAGTACTCCGTCATGCTGTTGGTTATTGTGGTCCATTTTACATTTTTTATGTAGACTCATCTATATGATTTGCTTGCCTACGATATTTGGCTATATTCGTTTTTATACCCTACAACACTATGTTTGATTGGGCCAAAAATTATGTAACACCTCGAAATATTGGTTTACCACATAGGAAAGTATATATGGATCTTCCTATCTCGCCGAGCTGAGTCGGTCTTGCTATGTATGTCCGTCTGTCCATGTTAATTTGTAATCACTCTACAGGTCGCAATTATGGTCCGATCTTCACGAAATTTAGTATGGAGGTGGTGCTAGGGCCAGTATAGAAGATTATTGCTTTTGGAGATGATCACATAATTTATAGGGGTTTAAAAGGCCCAAAAACTGAAAAATGCCCTGATTTTGCAGTTGCTCTACAGGTCGCAATTATAGACCGATTGTAGCGAAAGTTAGCATGGGACTAGAGCTTAGGCCTGGACAGAAGCCTTCCAGTTTTGATGGTCATTGGGTAATATTTAGTGGGTGAAATAGTCCATAGCATTTGTGTTAAATAAAAGTAAAATTTTTTCATTAAACCGCGAATATTTTTAATCCCGGCGAAATCACAAATAGATGAAGAGGTCAATTTTGACCGTTACGTAGATGCCGATAGGAAATATATCGGTTATATATAGAAAGAATGCCTATACCTCAAGAATGGCTGGAACGATTTTGACATTTTGTTACATTTTTTATTTTTTCATAGTTTTTATCGTATGCAATTGTTTTAATTTGACTTATAATATTGAAGTGTTGGGGTTGGGGTTATTATATACAGATTGCAATTATCGTCCGATCTTCACGAAAATTTTTACAAAGTTAGGGTTAGGCTCAGAAGTGCCTTTGTTTTCAAAGATGACCGCAATATATATAGGGGTTGAAATGGACCAACCACTAAAAATGTTACTGATTTTGCAGCCGTTATAAGGTCGCAAATAGAAACCAAAGGACACGAAATCTCGCATTAAGTTAGAGTTTAGGACAGCGGGTAGAATGGACCACTACTTTTGTGTGAAAAATACCAACATTACTTACAGGCGATATCCGAAATACACAAAAGGCGAAATTCTGGCTTTTTATGCTGATTTCATTGATTAATGTAGCCAAATATTGGAGACAAGCAAATCATATAGATGGGTCTAAATTTGTAGATGCAGAACGACTTCTTGCTTTTGGAGATGATCGCAAAATATTTAGAGGTTCACATGAACCAAAAACAAAAAAAAAAAATCCTGATCACACAATTGAAACCAATCGACCTGCCTGCGAATAAAGTTAAGGACAGGGAAGAATTCTAGCATTTTGAATGATCATTGGATTATATTTAGCTGTTAAATGGACCGCAACAACTAACAGCACGACGGAGTGCGCAAATATTGGGCAAATATCCCTGATCAAATGCTAAAGGTAACATCTGGGCAGTGCTCCGTGATATTATTTCAAAAGCGAAATCTTTGAAAATAGATTTGGGTATAAGGGCGCTTCTAACATATTGTAGTGTTGTAGGGTATCACATGGTCGGCCTCGCACGGCTATAGCCTTTGCTTACTTTTTTTCACATCAAGTCGAGAATATGATGTCATGTAAATGGCTGCCCACAAAAAGAAGTCTGGAGCGGTAAAAGTAGGTGATCCTGCTGGCCAGTGCAAATCCACAAAACGATTAGGCACTGAGAAATGTATCCTTCCGCATATCGGTTGTGGCACGTGTAGGGTGTGCACCGTTGCACCGCCCTTTTGGGACCAACTCATCAAGTTGCGGAAAAAAGAAGTCGTTAAACATTGCTTTATAGCGCTCACCATTCATAGTAACCGTTTGGCCCGCGACGTCTTCGGAGAAAAAAGATCCGATGACTCCTCTAGCGAAAATAGCACATACAGTGACTTTGAGCGGGTGTAATGGCTCATCGTGGGTTAAACGCGAATTTTCAGTTCCCCAGAAGCGTAAATTTTGCTTACATACGGACCCGCTAAGATGGAAATGGGCTTCATTACTCATCATTATTTTTGATGAAAATTCCTCTTCTTTTTGATGGTGATTAGGGATGGCTTGAGCGTATTTTAGAAGCGTTTGGCGGTCAGCTGATGCACCATCTGGACTTTGTACGAAAACATTTTTAATCATTTTACCAAAATTCTCTGTAAAGACCGTTGACTGATACCCATTTGCGTGGCACGTCGTTTGGTCGATGTCAACGGCACTTCCATGACACTTTAAGTGTAATATTTGCTCAAATTCGATGGATTTTGCAATTTAGCGTAGAATAAAATATGTCGAATTTGGTGAAAATATTTTCAGATATAGGTATAACCTCCATATATATGCTTTATCCGATTTAATATTAAACACTTCATAACAGCGATATTCAGGAGAAGATATCAAATACAACTCAGAAATACCTCTGCCGATGTTTTAACATCTATATATATTAATCCGATTTCACATTTATTGTGCACCGAATTGTAAATATTTCCCCAAAATTAATGATTTTTGGGATATACCACCGAATGGTTAGCAACCTTTACGAAAATGACAGCCGACTTAAGCAAGTAAAAAATTCTTCTATCCATCCTATGTACCTTATTTTTAGAACATATTTCTAAATTTTGGTTTTTTGAAATACCCGTTTATGAATAGCATGCAAGGCTACAAATGTAGAAACATTTCAACAACAATTTCAAAAATTAAAAGTAAACTCAACAATCCATTTCATAAATTGTTAAATGTTTTATTTCAACGTTGTTTGTCGAATACGTATGTATGTATGTATGTGTGAAGTGTGCTTGAAAGTAAAACACCGAAGTAATAAACATTACAGCTGTAAAGTTTCCGAATAAAACCAACTACATTTCAATTCTACTTGACGTGTTATGTGCGAACTGTCTTAGTTGCAGTGGAAACTTTTCCACTGGCCAAACCTGCAGGCCTGCATTAGTAGTGGCAAGCACTGCAGAGGTACAGTGCAAATGAAAAATAAGTCCACACATCGTACCATGGTGCAATAAAAGGGAAGTTTGAGAAATTTGTAAGAAAGGAGACCTATTGCAGGGCTAAAAAATGTTTGTACATTTGTTGTAATTTATGGATTTGAAAGCCGCTGAACAGATATTCCACAAAGTATACTACAACATCGCCTAAAAGTAACATAGGCTACATACATTTCTGAAACTCTACTTGGAACTGGAGATTCGATTTTATATGCACACATCTATTGATCGATTAGAGATACAGTCTCCAAATTTCGGGTGCGTAACGGAATTTGAAACAAAAATAAATTTGCCGCTTTGGATATACATATGCATATACATTTTCGACCGATTTCAATGTATCTCTAATTATACCCTACGCCATATGGCTAGAGAGGGTATATAGGGTGAGATAAAAAACTGCAACAAAGTCAAACGCCATATTTTTACATTTTTTTAATTTTATTAAGTGAAACCAAAAATGTCGGAAATAGCATCAAATTTAAGAATAAGTTTGGATTTGTTCGAATTGGTCATCTTTGGCACGAATTATAGCCTTCAAACGGCCAATGAAACCGTCACACGCTGCCAGAATGTTGCTCTGCGGTATTTTAGACCATTCCCGGCGAAGCACTTTCTTGAGGTGATCCACACTTTGGTATTTTTTAGTGCCTTGCTTTCCAAACTACTCCAGACACAATAGTCCAACGGATTGGTATCCGGAAATTTTGGTGGGCATTGTGCACTGGAAACGAAGCGAGGAACCTCATTTTGTAACTTGGGTGGTGCGTGCTGAATGCAATGGTTCTGAGTCCTGTTGGAATGTCTAAGGTCTTCGTCCAAAATGTATGCGTGCCTAAAGCTTTAATACAGCCTCCAGAATATTTTCGCGATAATATTCGGGATTTATTCTTATGCGACGGTCGATTAATATGAGCGGAGAGCGACCATCGGCTGATATGGCGGCTCACACCATCACAATGGCCGGCGCTTGAGTTCTGGTGGCCAATCGAGGGTGCACATTTTCAACTGATCTCTTTGGCAAGAAAACGCGATCATTTTTTTTTGTTTACAAACTGCTGGACAACGAATGTTTTCTCATCGTAGAAAACCAAATTCGGAAGTTCACCACTTTCGGCCAAGCGAAGCAACTCTTTAGCTATTTGAGTCCTTTTTTCCGTTGCGGTGTAAGTTCTTGCACTTTTTGAAATTTCAATGGCTTCACCCCGAGCTCATTTTGCTCACGAGCCACTTTTTGGCCACAGCGACGCGGGTTTCGATAAAGTTGTTTTTTTTTTCCGTGCACTTCCTTGAAGTTGGACTACGCTACCAGTATCACGGTAACGAGCGATGGTACGAGACACCAAAGATTTATTAGATGCTGTAGTGGTCTAACGATAGGCACTTGTGGGTTTCAATCCAAATATAGAGAAATCACACTATCACTCTTGAATTCCATCACGAATAACTTTTTTCTGGGAAATTCTCACCAAAATGCTTTTGTACGTTTATAAACAATATACTGAGCTATCACTGGAATCATTTTAACAGCTGTCGGACGAGTGGTTGCAGTTTTTTCATCTCACCCTGTATATCATTTGATACTGTCACAACGTGCCTAGTCGAAATAACGGTTTTTGACCCTTTATACCAAATCCATTTCAGGACATTTGGAGTCGATCTAGCTATGTCCGACCGTCTATTTGTCTGGCTGGTGCGCCCGATAACTTCGATTTGGTTAGGAGATGGGCACTTTCGGTCCACTCCTTGTGGTACCTCCCCCACAAAAGATCGACATTTTCAAAAATATAATCCGATTTTGCTCCAACTTTGCATATCCTAATACTTGTGTCAGTGCTAGGTCAGGTGCGAAAATGAACAATAGCGGTCCCCTCCATCAAGTACCTTCCCCATAATTTCAATAATTATAACTCTTATAAAATGTGATGTAAAAGTTCAATTGTCTTCAAATTTCACACATCCCAATATTTTTATTAACCCAAGATTTGGTGCTAAGATAGATCCAAATTTTGAATATCCATTAAGCTTATAAAATGCGAAATTAATATCCGATTCTACTTAGACTTGACATATCTGAATATTTCTATCAACACAGGATCTGTTATAAAGACGGTAGAGATCCGACCATTCCTTCTGGTACCTGCCCGACAAAGGCTCAAAATTTTGAATTACCAAAACGTTTAAAAAATCCGAAAGGATCAGGTTCTTTTTATATTTCATACATTCCAATATTTTTTACCACCAAAGGATCTGTTGTAAAGATGGGATATATCTGTCCACTTCTTTTGGTACCTCCCCCACAAAAGCGCAAAATTTTGAATGCTCATAAATTGCATTCAGACTTGGTACATCTCAATATTTTCATCAACACAAGATCTGTTATAAATATGGTAGAGATCGGATAATTTCTTCTGGAACCACCCCCACATAGGGTTCAATATTTTGAAAAACAAAACGCTAAAGAAGAGAGCGAAATAAGCATCCAACTCTCTTCAAATTCCACACATCCAAGCTAGCACAAGAACTGTGGCGAAGATGATATATGTCAGCAAAACATGTCAGCAATTCTTTACAACTTGCTATGCTTAAATATTTCTCTCAGCCAAAAACTTGATACGATTTAGAAATTTATAAGTTCGCATAAAATTGGATATAAATGTTCGATTTTCTTGTAATTTTGTCCATACCAATATTTTTATCTGCATTAGATGAAGTATAACAAGTAAAAAAGCTGTAAGTTCGGCCAGGCCGAACTTTGAATACCCTCCACCATTTGGAAAGAATTTGGCAATTTTCAAAAAAATAAAATAAATAATAATTTAAAGTTCAAATGACTAAATATGCCGAAGCATTTGTATCTTTTAAATTCAGACTTGTATTGCCCATTTGATATATATGGGAGCTATATCCAAATCTGAACCGATCTTGATAAAATTTGGCAAAGATATTTCTGAGCTGTATTTCATATATTTCCCTGAATATCGTTGTTACGGAGTGCATATTACGGTTGTGGGTAACAAATGTAACAAATCGGATGAATAATATATATGGAAGCTATAGCTATATCTGAGCCGTTCTTCACCAAATTTGATATACTAGTTTCTAGGCTCAATTCGGTCGTGCCAAATTTCCTATTTGGGAAAATTTTAGACGTTTGGTGCACAATGAAAGGTAAATCGGACGAAGTTATATATGGGAGCAGTATCCAAATCTGAACCGATCTGGATAAAATTTAGCAAATGTATTTCTGAGCTGTATTTGATATATTTCCCCAAATATTGTTGTTACAGAGTGCATATTACGGCTGCGGAGGACAAAAATAACAAATCGGATGAACAATATATATGGGAGCTATAGCTATATATTTTAACCGATTTCGATCAAATTTGGCATACTTATTTTCAGGTCCAATCTGATCGTACATGCAAAATTCCATACTATTCGGACTGATATTACACGTTTGGTGCACAATAAAAGGCAAATCGGACGAAGATATATATCGGAGCTATATCTAAACTTTTACCGATTATCTCCAATTTCAATAGGGTTCGTCCTTGGGCCAAACAAATGATTTGTGCGAAATTTCATCTGGATAGGGCAATAAATGCGAACTGTACTTTGTTTACAAAAATACATGGACAGACGGACGGACGGACACTCATAAATCGACTCAGAATGTGATTCTATGCAGATCATCAAAAGGAACTATGGGTCTATCTCGTTTCTTTTTGCCTGTTACAAACAAAATGAACTTAACCTGCCTTTTATCTTAATTCGTCCGAAAGATAGCGTGATTACAACAGACACACAGACGGAAATCCCTGAATCGACTTAGAATTTTACGCTGATCAAGAATATATATACTTTGTTGAGTCTGACATGAGTATTTCGAGGAGTTACAAACGGAATGGCAAAGTTAATAGTATCGTGGAGGGTATAAAAAAACTACACAGCAATTAAATTGAGGATACAATTATTACGGGGAAGTATGTAGGTTCATATACATTGCTACCTAAAATCCTAGTAATAGCAACCAGAATGACGTTCAACTTTATAGATTTGCGAAGTATTAGGGCTGTATTTCTTTAGTTTTACTAAGCTGTCCTACCTCCTTATTGTACCATGTATCGTACAATGAATACAAGTAAGGTGGGAGTACATAAAGCGCTTATCTGGCTGGCTTAAGTCATCGGCTGGCTTCTTCGGAATTAGGGTCAAAATCGAACTGAGTCAACCTAAAATTCCTTTGTTCATCTACGAAAAAGCCAGCAGATGACTAAAGCCAGTTAAATATGCGCTTTATGTTTTTCCGACCTCATGATAAGTTTGAGAAATTTTTAAGAAAAGAGACATGTTGCAGCTGTTATCCTTGCATATATATTTTTCCGAGTGTGTCTAAATTCTGTCTGCCCGTCCGTCCGTCCGTCCGTCCGTCCGTCCGTCTGTCCGTCTGTCCATGTATTTTTGTAAACAAAGTACAGGTCGCATTTATTGCCCGATCCAGATTTATTGCCCGATCCAGATGAGTCTAGAAGCTAGTATGTAAAATTTGGTGAAGATCGGTTCAGATATAGCTATAGCTTCCATATATATTATTCATCCGATTTGTTATATTTGTTACCCACAACCGTAATATGCACTCCGTAACAACGATATTCAGGGAAATATATCAAATATAGCTCAGAAATATCTTTGCCAAATTTTATCGAGATCGGTTCAGATTTGGAAAATGCTTCGGCATATTTAGTCCTTTGAATTTTAAATTATAATTATAATCATAGCGTGTATGATTGAATTCTCCCATAAAAACTTTTAACTGTTATGTGGAGCTCTACTTAATTAGCAAAGTGGTGTAGGGTATCATAAAGTCGGCCCCGCCCGACTTGAAGACTTTCTTTACTGGTTTTATATGTAGTTTAAAAATAAAAACAAAATATTTTCAAAATCAAAAGTATTCTTTAAACTCACTATACATTTATAAATTATTCCGCCTACCAAAAATTATTTTAAGTTCAAAAATGTACATTTTAGCTATTCGAATTATTAAATTGAAAATTCTAAATAAAAGATTTAATTTAATGCTTTACTTGACAGGTGTAGGTAGGAATCTAGCCAAACTTTAAGGAATCTCTAGGAAATTTTTGAAAATGAAAGTATTCAAATTTAAAAATAAAACAAGTATGCAAGGCTGTAGTCTTGCGGAGGCGACCATGGGATACCATGGTAAAACTGTAAAACTAGAGAAACACAGCCCTGAGTCTATGCTGGCTTCCTGTCAAATTTTCATGCAGACAAGTTGTTTTCATTTATTCAATATTTTTCCTCATTTTTAAAATCAGTTAAACAGCGCGAAAAATGAATGACATGCCTGAATTTTCTTTCAAATTTCAAATAAATAGTTCGATCTTTCAATTCCAATGCAAAACTTGTGAATAGCTTCAATGTGCGTCCTGCAATGTAAACGTCTTCCAATAATTGATTTTGAAAATATTTATTTATTTATTTTTCAAAACAATAAATACATACACAAATTTAACAGAAGTCGGGCACACTTAAGGTGCAAATAACTAAAAAGCTTGAAGTCATGGCTAGGCATATTAATCTCAAATTATAATGGAAAACGACCGCAAGATTTAAGTGTGGCTCTGTAATTGGGGTATATTAGTTGGCATCATGGCTAGGCATATTAATGTCAAATTATAAGGGGGACGACGGCAGGATTTTTGTGCGTTTCTGGCATCCCCTTATGATTTGTCACAAAATATGACATGAGAAGACTTATGTACCCACGTTCTTAGAAAAAAAAAATTGTAATCAGCTGGTAGCTCTACTTTACCCTTTTATTGTACCATGTGTGATACTACCTGGCCCAGTCCGTTTTGCCGGCCCGTAGTTTAAGTCTCTCATGGATATTTTTTAAAGCGCAATAATTCACACATCAAAAATGTAAATACATGTTCTCGTATCAATTGATTTAAAGTTTAAAAAATAACCTAATCTTCTTTTTCAGCCATAGAGTTTAATATGAGAGCTAGATAAACCATTTGATATAGCCCAACTATTGAAAAGTATGTATCAATCTTTTCTAATAGCCCCATGTAAGAGCTCAGCTCAATTTTAATTTTCAAATTTGGAGAAAATCGGTTCGGATGTAGTTATAGCTCCCATATATGTGTTTCATCAGATTTGGACTTTAAGTCCCTCACATTCGTAATATGCATTCGACAACATTGAGATAAAAAACTGCAACAAAGTCTAACGCCATAATTTTTACATTTTTATACCCTCAGCCATATGGCTACAGAGGGTATATATCATTTGATAGGTCAAAACGAGCCTTATCGAAATAACGGTTTTAGACCCTAGGTCTCTTTGGACCAAATCCGTTTCAGGACATTTGGTGTCTATCTACCGATGTCGATCCGTCCGTCTGTCTGGCTGGTGCGCACGATATCTCGAAGTGAGTATCCGGTTTGATTCAAAGTTGGTACATCGTAATATTATTGTCAAACTTAGATCGAGTTCGGAAACGGGCAATTTCGGTCCACTCCTTCTGGTACCTCCCACAAAAAAAGTCAAAATTTTCAAAGAAAATAATTTATTGCGCAGAAAGAGAAAGGGCAATCCGATTTTGCTTCAACTTTGCAAATCCTAATATTTTCATCAGTGCTATGTGAGGTGCGAAAATGGACAATATCGGTCAACTTCATCAAGTACCTCCCCCACAATGAATAATTATTAAATTTAGACATCCCAATATTTTTATCAACCCAAGATCTGGTGATAAGATGGTTTACATCAGTCCAATCCTTCAGTTCCTTCCCCACAAAAGGTAAAAATTTTCAAAAAAAAAAAAAAAAAAACATTTTTCTGCACAGAAAGGGAAGCAATACTCTAATTTTGCTCTAACTTCGCAAATCCTAACATTTGCGTCAGTTCTAGGTCAGATGCAAAAATGGATAATATCGGTCCACTCCATCATGTGCCTTTCCCAAAAAGGTTCAAAATTTTGAATTATTATATCTGTTATAAAATATGATGTAGGAGTCCGATTGTCTTCAAATTCCACACATCCTAATATTCCATCACTATGGAGGGAAGTTACAGTTACATTCCCAAGGCTGGGAAACCAAGTCATGTGCTTCCAAAAGATTACAGGTCTATTAATCTCTCATCATTTCTATTGAAAACGCTGGAGAGACTACTAGACATTGAGATTAGATCTATGATACCCCTGACCTCGTTGAGCACATCTCAACATGCCTATATGAAAGGCAGATCTGTTGAATCAGCGCAACACAAGGTGGTGGGTTATATAGAGAAAAACGTAAACGACTCGTGTTTCACTTTGGCAGCCTTTCTCGATATTGAGGGAGCCTTCAATAACGTCACACTCGAGGCAATTCACAGTTCTCTAGTAAAACTTAGTGTACCACCACTCTTAATTGACTGGATTGATGCCATGCTCAGTAGCAGAATCATCAACTCAAGCATCGGGGAGTGTTCTGTCAGGAAATCTGTTACTATGGGCACGCCGCAAGGAGGGGTTCTATCACCACTACTCTGGCTTTTGGTGATAAATGAAATTCTAATCGAACTGGAACAAGGTGGGACAAAGGTCATGGATTACGCCGATGATGTTGTCTTGCTGATTGCTGGGAAATTTTCCAAAACTGTTTCAGATCTTATGTAGGGAGCTCTAGTTAAACTCTCCAGATGAACCCATCGAAAACTGAGCTGGTACTTTTCACAAGGAAAATACCGGATCTATCGCTGCTTATCCTTGATGGTGTTTTGCTAAGCCTTTCCTCGGAAGCCAAATACCTCGGTACTATCCTGGACCAGAAGCTAAACTGGAAGAGGAATATCGAAGAGCGAGGAAAACTCCATAGGAAAAAGGTGGGGTCTCAAGCCGCACATAATCAAATGGTTATATGAGTCTGTCGTCCGACCAATTCTAACATATGGGGGGCTTGTTTGGTGGCATTCCTTAGGGAAAACCACCTTCAGCAAAAGCATTGATAAAGTCCAAAGAGTTGCATCGCTACTAATTACATGCGTGTTTAGGAGCACACCCCTACTCAATTTAAAACTGCTAGGTTTATTCGTAGAGGAACAAGTTACTAGGTGTGCCCTGCGGCTCAATGAACTGGGTCAGTGGCGGGGTCAGCCGGACACTCCGCCATTATCAAGTATGTGGAAAGTATAGTAAATCAGTAACTAGTGACTATATATCACCTAGGCACAGCTTTGAACCACTTGATATCCATATACCTAATAGAGACATTTGGACTCGTGACACTCCACCTTTTAACGGTATAGCTGTCTATACTGATGAATCAAAGATGGAAAGTGGAACGGGAGCCGGAGTCGATAGTGAATACTGCAGGCTTTGTCAGGACGAGGAAGAAATTGAGACGGTGGAACACTTACTATACCACTGTCCAACTCTTATAGGAGCGAGACAGAGGCTATTGGGTAGGCAAATTCTGCCGGATTTGTCCTCCCTCTCCGACACTGAGCCAGCAGTCATCCTTCAGTTAGCCAGACGACTAAAATGGCTGAAGACGATGCGTTAACAAACCGTGGGCATAAACCTACTAAACTCTCTATTCTCTACACAATTTCTTATTTCTTCGCTCCTAGCTATTCATTTCTTTTCGTTTCTCTGGTCAACTCTTATATTTTACTAATTAGGATGAACACAATGGACCAAAAGGTCTCCGAGTGGTCTCCGCATCCTTTAACCTAACCTAATATTTTTATGAACCTTTATAGCTTGCGAAACAAGTCAGCGGTTCCTTACATCTTCCAATATCTATATATATGTCTCTCAACCAGAAACCTAATATAATTGGATATAAATGTTCGATTTTCTTATAATTTTTGCAATACTAATATTTTTATCTGTATTACATGAAGAATGAAAATGGAATACTTCGGTCGACTAGATCTGGTATCTCACGCGCATCTTAACATTTTCTAAAAATTATCTCATATCACGTATAAAGTGAAGGAAGTTACCAATATAGTTCAAACCTTGCACGTCGCAATATTTATATCATATTTATTTAGGTCCGATTCGAAATGGACAACATTGGCCCATTCTTTCAAAACCCACCCCATACAGGGTCAAGATTTTGAATAATCATAACAAAAGTCAAAATTGGCATTGACATCTGTCGGCAAAACCGACCGATACTTTTTTAACTTGTTTTTGTTTACATTTTATTGAATGAAAGCAAAAAATGTCGGAAATATCATCAAATTTCGATTAATACGAGTGGAGAGCGATTAATACGGCTGTTATTGCGGCCCACACCATCACCATGGCCGGCGCTTAAGTTCTGGTGGCCAACCGAATGTGCACATTTTCAGCTGACCTCTTTGGTAAATAAACACGATCATTTTGTTTGTTTACAAACTGCTACACAACGAATGTTTTCTCATCGGAGAAAACCAAATTCGGCAGTTCACCACTTTCGGCCAAGCAAAGAAACTCTTTAGCTCTTTTGAGCCTATTTTCTTTCCGTTGCGGTGTAAGTTCTTGCACTTTTTGGAATTTCAATGGCTTTACCCCGAGCTCATTTTTCAATATTTGCCGAATGGAATATTGCCATATGTTCAGCTCACGAGTCATTTTTCGGCCACTGCGACGCGGGTTTTGATGAAGTCGCTTCTTTCTTCTTTTCGAACCATTTCTGCTGATGTTGCTGTTATCTTCCGTCCACTTCCTTGACGTCGGGCTACGCTACCAGTATCACGGTAACCAGCGATGTTACGAGACGCAAAAGATTTATTCACATTTAATTGGTGGAGTGCTCTAACGATAGCCCCTTGTAGGTTTCCAGCCAAATATAAAGAAATCAGACTATCACGCTTGAATTCCATTAAGAATAAGTTTTTTTGTGGAAATTGGTCACCAAAATGTTTTTGTACGCTTGTAAACAATATAATGAGCTGCGGCTTAGAAATGACAGTCTGAAGTTGGTTGAGTCAGTCTGAAGTTGATTCCAGTTTTTTCATCTCACCGTGTATTTATGCCAGGCGCGAAAATCGACACTCCTCCGCAAATGGTCAGGGTTTTGTGTAATCATAACCCTTATAAAATTCAGATTAATTTTCTGCATGCTTCGCATATTATAACATTTGTACCTACCTTACGTACCTTCTAGAGTGAATATAGGATATATAAATTTACAAGTCCTTGTAAAGAATTCTGTCTAAATTTAATTCTGTCTAAATTGCATGCCTACATTGGAATCGGATATCAGGGTCGTTACTTTTTCTTGTTACTGTGTGCTTTCCCTTTCAGCTTCTCGTTTCTCGTTGCAGTGTTTACATTTATAACGTCATATTTGCAATAACAACAAAAGAAAACCAAATACGTAACAAAACAGCACAATGGAGAGGAGAACATTAGGAATAGTTGAACAAATTCAACAAACAAATAACTGAAACTGCAATCATTGGTAACACAACTAAATAAGTCCAAATCGTACAGTTATGTTTCATTAGAGGCCTCGCGTGTGTGTGTGAGTGCACTTAAGGCTATGTGTGTGTGTGCGAACTGCAGACAATGAACCAAATTCCAGTAGAACAAGAGTTTTTGTTCTCCGCCACGTAATAAAAACTGTACTTGTGGGGAAATTTTTATTGCAGCTTTGATTTCATGTTCATTGCCTGTGTTGCATGAAACCTCACTAACAACAATAATAACGAACAGACACATAGGCAGACGGGCGGACGGTCGGGCGAACCGACAGACAGACAGAAAAATAAACAAACCAAGGATACAATTTTCAACAACAACAGCCATAACCTAAAACTCAATACATGGCGGTGTCTGGCTTAAGCCCTGTCTCTGAACTCGGTATCGTGCATCGACATCCATGACTGCGTTTTCAGTCCTTTCCCCAGATAGAGTTGCTGCATGTATGTGTGTGTGTGTGAGGATTTCAAGAATCCTGAGAATTGCGGTGGTCTGCCACAAGTATTTTCAAATCAGAGTTCAACAGTTGCAATCATCATTGGATTTAGGCAAATCGAATTTATTTTTAAAATATGCGAACAACACGCCACGAGGGCAATGTGTGCTCTTGGAAAACTCATCGTTGGGTCATTTCCCATTTTATTTGGATGATTTCATAGACGATGATTTCATTCAGCCAGAGAATCACATATTTGGGAAGCTAATGACAATAGTTGATCCTGTTTCGTCCGTCAAACTTATGTGATTTTAATTTATAATATTTTACAAATAAAATCTATTTATCTCTAATATCTGCGAAGCTAATGGAAATTTCGTTTTCCGATCTACTTCAAAACTAAACCCAAAATTTTATTCCACAAACGAATTTGATAAATACATTTTCTTGTTCCCACATCTGTATGTGACGTGGTGTACCACCAAACTAACCCAGAAGTTTATTTTAATCCATTTTGCCAATCCATATGAAACGACTCAGTTGCTCTGTGCTCTTGCCATTCTTGGCACACCAACTTGGTTCTGAAATCCACCTGTTTAAAGGCACACAATAATGCAATATTAACACACTCCAATGTGAAAACTTTTCACATCAAAGTGTTGCGAATGCTGGGAAGTGATTGCGGCTCGAAATGTATCTGCCTAGACTCCGAGGCCATTATTCGGTGGAACAGTGAACCGGCTAAATTGCTGGATAAGTTTTACGCAGACCATACTTAATGAAATAATGTTTACTATGACCGGCCATACAGGTGTATATTACCGAATATTGAGAATTGCTGTTGTAAAAAAGCTAAATATATGGGAAAAAATGTTCACATACAATGTTTCGGTAATATTCCGACGGGCCAGATTTTGACTATATTGGTTACTTTTGTTTGAGATACGTGATAATTTTAAGACGATGTTAAAATGTGCGTGAGGTACCAGTCGACCGAAGTATTATATTTTCATAGAACGCTGACTTGTTTCACTAGTTATGGCAGGCAAAAGTATTGAAAATTGTGAGCCGATCTTATGTTAGTAAGAAAGTTTGTATGTACGTATGTAAAAATCTGGAACCTTAAGAGGGAAAGTATCAGAAGAAATGGTCCGATCTCTATCTTCCTTATAACAGATCTTGTGTTGATGGAAATATTGAGATGTATCAAGTCTGAATGGAATCGAATGTTAATTTCATGTCTTATAAGCTTCATGGATATCCAAAATTTTGAGCCTTTGTGGGGGAGGTACCAGAAGGAGTGGACCGATGTATTCCATCTTTCAACCAACTGGGGGGGAGGTACCAGAGCTCGATCTAAGTTTGATACTAATATTACGATGTACCAAGTTTGGACCAAATCGGTGCTCCCTTCGAGCGTACCAGCCAGCCAGATCGACAGAAGGACGAACGGACATCGCTATATCGACTCCAAATGTCCTGAAACGGATTTGATCCAAAGAGACCTAGGTTCTAAAACCGTTATTTAGCACAGAACCATAAAATGTTCGTCTAGTTGCCTAACTCACCCAACAATTCACCTCAAAATTTTTTTCCGTAAGAACCTTCCCATTGCAATTAAAAACAACTGAAAGAAAATTTTAATGTCTCTAATCGATCCAGCCGTTCTCACCATTTATATATACAGGATGAGATGAAAACTCTGTAACCAACTTCAGACTGCTGTCATTTATAAGCCACTCGTCCGACAGCTGTTGAAATTATTCCAGTGACAGCACATTATATTGGTTACAAGAGTGTTTACAACCCGCATTGCAGTGTCCGAAAAATGGCTCGTGAGCTGAACATATCGCTATATTCCATTCGGCAAATAATGAAAAATGAGCTCGGGGTGAAGCCATTGAAATTCTAAAAAGTGCAAAAGCTTACACCGCAACGGAAAGATAGTAGATTCAAAAGAGCTAAAGAGTTGCTTCGCTTGACCGAAAGTGGTGAACTGCCGATTTTGGTTTTCTCCGATGAGAAAACATTCGTTGTTCAGCAGTTTGTAAACAAACAAAATGATCGTGAAGACATGTTTATTTATTGATAGATAATAGGAAACACGTCGGGTTACATTAAAATTCAATTTACATAGAAGGGATGTATGGTTTTTGTGAATTTAAAATTCAAAAAGACTAATCTCTGATAACTTAAAATTTACTGCACTTTAAATCGCCAAAAAGGTTCTTATTGTGATAAAATGGAGGAAACAGAAAACAAAACAAGCGAGAAAGTAGTAAGCCGGGCTGAACTTTGATTACCCTCCATCATGTGGAAGAATTTGCACATTAAAAAAAATCCGTTGAAAAATACTGCTAAAATATTAGGGTTTATAAGAAGACGTGCATATGTATTAGTAATTTTTCTCATAGGTCATTACAATATTAAAATACGAAACTTAAAACAAATGGAATGATAAACTTAATGTACCCTACATAATATGCTGGAAGATTAAGAAAATAGCTTGCAATCCATGAATGGTCTGTAGCCAATTTAGTTTTCTGAAAATTACTTCTGATTCTGTATGGGAGAATGAAGACAGATCGTGCATAATTTGCTCCCCCATAAGACTGTGTCTCACAATAATCGGTGTTGTCGCCATAAGCGGTGCTGTCGCCACTTTACTTAGAAGTCATGGCCTTTATATTACAGTGACATTGATGACTTCAATCACAGCTTTTAAGTCTGATTTCGCCAAGGAGAGGCGCGACTTTGTCCTCTTCCCGGAGAGTGTAAGTAAAATGTTCCTCGAGACGTCTCCCAGAGTTCGTATATCACTCACAAAGGTGGCTTGACCTTGCCAATTTATCTGGTACTTCATTATCAGAAATGTTGCAATCGCCTGAAACCTAACAGAACTTGGATGGACGACCTAATTTGTTCTAGTGCATGCCTATACTGTCATTGTTTAATGGTATCCGAATTTAGTGTTTTCAGGACCGCCTGAATATCGACGTATATGGTCACCGGACCGTTAAGTCCACTGTTGCCATTTACCATTGGATCTATGGCTTTTTTGATAGCAACGATTTCAATTTGGAATACGCTAAAGTTGTGCTTAACGTTGAAGGAGTGTTTAGACTATCGGATTAAACCATTTAACCATCTGTATAGACAGCTATACCATTGGGTACTTTCTGTCCGTGGTGTATGGTTTTGGGTTGGGTGCCTATATGTTCCACACGACCTAAAATCGGAAAAAAGTGCTAAGGGTTGGCTGGTGAAAACTCTGGGAGTTTTCGTTTCCTCGTGAAGAGGACGAGCTCTGTTTTAGTTGGGTGTACATCTAGATCATTGCTACGTGCCAACGTTGATATGTAATTGAGAGGTCCTTTAATTTGATCTGAAATTGCTTGCTGGAACTTTCCTGCAATCAGTAAAGAAAAGTGTGCCTCTGACGAGCGATTTCCCGATGGAGCTCTTCCCAATGTATGATTGATGTATGATGTATGATTGATGAGCATAACATCAATCCATTCTATGGGGAGCAGGGGGATACCATATTTTGAGAAAGAGAGAGAGAGAGAGAGATTTAGGAATGGATCAAATACTCCCTACATGTTGAGAAAAGCTGCCAAAGTAAAAGAGAACCATTCAAATTTTATTTTGATGTGGCCAAAGATGTAATTCTGCGCAGCCACATGTCCCACCTTCTGGGAAGTAACAAATTACACAAAGCTTAGAGAAAATCGGTGTTTTAAACATGTAACCTTCAATATTTGCTACATACTAAGGTTGGTACAGTGAAGTACCCATGTTCAGTTGTCTAATCTAAAAAACAATGGATCCATATTTGCATCGCACTCTGTAAAATGAAATCGGTTCGAGTTTAAGGTCGCAATGACACACCCATGTTTATGTCACATGTTTATAGTCCTCACTAATTTTGCACATCTCATAATTTTTTGTGTAATGCTACATCTTCAAGTAAAATATTGCCCGGCAAGCAGGTAGAACGTTAAAATACCAATTTGTGGTTATGTTAAGGCCTTAAAAGGAAAAGTGCGACAATTAAAATAATAAATAATTTCAAATGAAGTGGCACCACATTAAAGCTGATGTTGCTCAAATGAGCTCACCTCCGTTGCAGAGCAAAGTTCTCTCGTCGTTCAACGAACCACTTGTTATCCTTGTTAATAAAAAAACTTTGTCTGAAAAATTCCAGCACAGCCCTTTGTAGTGGAAAACGATGTGAGTGCGGTTAATTTATATACATTTTCAGTGAAAATTTGTATTTGTTCGTTCCCCCACTTTTGTTTTTAAAACATTGTTCGCTGTGTACATTGGGTCGTATTTTTTGTGTTTCTAAAATTTCGATGCGTTTTTATAGCCTACACCACATAATGGTAAGGGTATTAAGTCTTTGTGCATTTGTTTGTAACATGAAGAAGGAAGCGATATAGACCAACAGTTACTTTTGAGGATCCTTGGGAATCACTTTCTGAATCGATTTATGAATGTCAGTCCGTCTGTCCAACGGTCTGTCTATGTGTTTTTGTGAACAAAATACATTAAGATGAAATTTTCCAAACAATATTTGTTTGGCCCAAGGACGAACCATATTTAAATTGGTGAGAATCGGTTCAAATTTAAATATAGCTCTCATTTATATCTTCAACTGATTTCGGGTTAATTGTTCACCAAAAGTCCAATATCAGTCCAAATAACCTGCATTTTGGCACATCCGACCGAATTCAGTCTAGAATCAAGTACATCAAATTTGTTCAACGGTTCTGATATAGCTATAGAGCCCATATATACGTTTCATCCGATTTGGTGTTAAAGTCGCTCACATGCGTAATATGCACTCAAAAAGAACGATATTTGAAATCGGCCATCAGATACTGTTCAAAAATACCTCTTCATATTCAACCGAATTTTACCATTTTGTGAAACTCTGTCCGGTATATCTTTGATCTACTTCACATAAATTCCCAACATACATTTTTTGTTACGTGAGCTCTATTAAATTAACATAGTGGTGTAGGGTGTTATATATGTTATATAGTCAGCCCCGCCCGATTTTGACCTTTCCTTATTGGTTTAAAAATAGCATAATGAAAACTTAGATGTACTCATGGTACAATGAAGAGAAGGTAGGTCAACTTTGAAAAAATTGCAAGTATAGAGGTCTACCTGTTTGGCTTTTAATGTCAGAAATAGTATCAAAACAATAACAAAATCAAACAACTTGTTGCATTTATTTTGAATAAATAATTGAAAACCGCGAAAACTGAATGAAAGGTCAACACTTCTTTTCAAAACCAGGTTCTATATATCTCTAAAGGATTATTTCGCTACAAAAACTCTAGATTTTGTCGATGCATACGTTGAAATAAACATTTTGAAAACATCCGAATTTGAATGTTTTCTGAACAATTTTTTTCTTATTGAAAATAAAACACATACATAAACAAATAAAGATGACATATTAAGCTAAGAAAATAAAAAAATTGAAATCATATGGTATCATAGCCCTACCTTGATATCATTGTACCATGGATGTACTCATGGTACAACAAAAAGGTAAGGTAAAGCTACCAGCTGATTTCAATTTTTTTCTAAGTGCGCCCGACTTCTGCCTATTTTGTGAAAGTATTTATTGTTTTGAAAAATTAAAACAAAATATTTTCAAAAACCAATGATTGGAAGACATGTAGATTGCGGCTCGCGCATTAAAACAATTAACCAGTTTAGCAATGAAATTGTAAGATTGAACAGTTTGGAGCATAATTTTGGGAGAAAATCCAGGCATTTCATTCATTTTTCGCGCTATTTAACTTATTTTAAAAATGAGGGAAAATATGAAAAAAAAAGCGGGCATAGCCTCAGGGCTGTATTTCTGTAGTTTTACGAAGCTGTTCTACCTCCTTATTGTACCAAGGGTGTACTCATAGAACAATAACAAGTAAAAAAGCAGTAAGTTCGGCCGGGCCGAACTTTGAATACCCTCCACCATTTGGAACGAATTAGGACATTTTCAAAAAATAAAAATAAAATCCATTAAAAATTCTGTTAAAATCTCGGAAGGTGCCGATATATGGGGGGATAAACGAAAAAAATATTGTAGACCTATATAGACAAATGTATGTCTAGGGATAAAGTACTCACAAATAACTCCTTGTATAGAATTTAAGATAATTCCGTTTAAAAATGTGGCCAAAAACTTCCAAAATACCGAATATCGGGGGGTACCGTTATATGGGGGATATACGATATCATGGACCTATATAGAGAACTCCCTGTAAGGGGTTAAAGTGTTCACAAAGAACCCCTTATGTAGAATTTCAGACAATTCCGTTAAAAAAATGTGGCTAAAATCATCAAAATACCGAATATCGGGGGGATACTAGTATATGTGGAACATATGATATCGTGGATCTAGCCTTCAATGAATAAAGTAGTCACAAGGAACTCGTTGTGCGGATTTTAAGACCATTCCATTAAAAAATGGCTAAAATCATCAAAATCCCTAATATCGGGGGTACCGTTATATGGGGCGTGGACCTATATAGACAATTCTCTTTCAGGGGGTAAAGTGCCCACAAAGAACTCCTCGTGTGGATTTTCAGACTATTCTATTAGAAAATGTGGCTAAAATCATCAAAATACTGAAAATCGGGGGTACCGTTATATGGGGGCTATACGATATCGTGGACCTATATAGATAATTCATAGCCAAGGGATAAAGTACTCACAAAGAACTCGTTGTGTGGATTTTTATACAATTCCATTAGAAAATGTGGCTAAAATAATCAAAATACCGAATTTCGGGGGTTACCGTTATATGGGGGCTATACGATATCGTGGACCTATATATAATTCTCTGCCAAGAGATAAAGTGCTCTTAGAGAACTGCTTGTGTGGATTTTTATACAATTCCATTGAAAAATGTGGCTAATATCATAAAAATACCGGATATCGGGGGTACCGTTTTATGGGGGCTATACGATATCGTGGACCGATATGGCCCATCTTCGAACTCGACCTGCCTGCAGACAAAAGAGAGATCTGAGCAAAGTTTTAGCTTTCTATCTTAATTCGTTTATCCTGTAGCGTGATTACAATAGACGGGCGGACATTGCTAAATCGTCTTAGAATTTTACGCTGATCAAGAATATATATACTTTGTTGGGTCTAAATTATTATTTCGATGAGTTACAAACGGAATGAAGAACTTAATATACTCTCCATACAATGTATGGTGGAGGGTATAAAAAGGTATGGTAGAGCTACCAGTTCAGTACGACAGTTTCTAGACGTATGAGTGATTTCATAAATTAAATATCACTCATACGGACAGTTTTCATACAAACCACCAGAATCCACGGTCGTTCAATCGAACTAGATTTGCACAGCTACCACTTTTTTCTGAGTGTGCCCGACTTCTGTCAATTTTGTATTTACAGGGTTGCCCATATTCGACAGACCCATCTGGCAACGCCATAACTTTTGACAGAGATGTCACATCGCTTAATGACATACCGCGTTTGAAGCGTCAGTCCAAGCAGATTTTTACCATGAACCAATACACGCCACGCGAGCGCTCTGAAATAGTTGAAATTTACAAGAAGTCAATTGTGAAAACTCAACGTGCTTTTAAAACATTAAAAAATGTGAGAAGTGCGCCTTCTAAGAACATCATTAAGAGTTTATACGAAAAATTTTCGACTGGTAAGGCTCTTTCTAATCCGAAGAGGCCGATCGACCAAGGCGATCGGACGAGAATATCGCTGCCGTACGAGCCAGTGTTGAGAGGTCCCCAAGAACATCCCAAAAACGCCGTTCTCAGCAGTTGGGCATGGCTCGGTCCATTTTACAACGTACAAAATTCAATTGACGCAAAGAATGTTGCCTGCGGACAAGTCTCGTCGATTGGAATGGGTCATGGGTCCGTCGAATATGGGCAACCCTGTATTGATTTGAAAAATAAAAACAAAATTTTGGCAAAATCAATCATTGGAAAAAGAGCACATTGCGAAGCACAAATTGGTGAACAGTTTTGCCATGGAATTTAATTTTTGAATAGTTTGGTTCGTATTCATGCATCGCGCTTTTGAAACCCTTTTCAAATAAATCTGAAATATTTCTGGCAGGAAGTGGACATAGCCTTAGGTGTGCGTTTCAGTAGTTTTAAGAAGCAGATTTACCCCCTCATTGTACCATGGAAGTACTTATCGGAGAAACGGCTGAAACTAGAATCTTGAAATTTTGCATGTGGGTCAATGTTGGTAAGTAGGTATGAGATTTTTGTAAATTGGGACTAGAAGTGTAGTAAAATTATTAAAAAAAACTAAATTTCGTAACTGGTATTTTTTTGAACGGATACAGCTAAAATCTTGAAATTTGGTATCAAATTAAGTTTGGGAAGTATTAGATGTTTTTCCAACTGTACTAAATGGTAATAAATTCGGTAGAATTTGGTTTGGTTTGAAAGAATTGATTTGGAAATTTAAAATGTTGACATTGTTTGGAGGGTATCTCTGCTGGTGGTTAGGGTTGAGATAAAGGTTGAGTTTGGAGCATACGAAAGGTACTCAATGGCATTAACTTCGGTATGGCGTGAACGGATACTGCTTGAAATCTGAAATTTAGCATAAGTCTTAATGTTGGTGTATAGGATTGAGATTTGGAGGTGGTTTTGGAAATACGTATTAAAATAGGGATTTAGTTTGAAGCCTAACATTTGGCAAATGCTTTGCGAGGTTTGATTGATACATGGCGGGGATTTGGAAACACGTATTAAAATGTACATAAAGTACTAAAATACATTAAATTAGGTATTTGGGAAAGGAGCAGAGCTGGAAATTTGTATTTCTTACAATACGCTTACCAAAAGTACTAAAATGCAGCGAATTTGGTACCATCTTGAAATAAAGTATGAGAATCATATATTGGAAATGGAGTTGATGTAAAGAGGTGGTTTTGAAAATGTGTACTAAGTGTAAGAACTGTACAATTCCGTTTTGCTTGAACGGAAGAAACTGGCAATTTCAAATGTTAGTATTGGGATAGTGCTTGAAAGCTGAAATATAGTAGCTGTTCATGTGCAGTCTGGAAATATGGAGGAGGTTTCCAGAAATGTGTAACATAAATGTACGAAAAGTACTGAATAGTACTATATATTTCGTGTGTTTGAACCACCTCCAAGGTTTGGAAACACGTCCTATATTTGTACGAAAAGCACAAAATGGTACTAAATTTAGTATTGGGTGAGGAGATAGGGCTGGAATCCTCAAATTTAATATTGAGGTTACTTTTGGTATCGGGAATTGGGATATGGAGGTGGTTTTTGGAAATGTGTACTACTTTTTTTTTAAAATAGTAACTAATACCAAATTTGGTATTGGATGAAGGAATAAAACTGAAATCCTGAAATTTGATATAGATGTTAGTGTTTGTGATTAATATATAGAGGTGGTTTTGGAATTGCGTCCTATATTTGTACGAAAAGTACTAAATGGTACTAAATTTGGTATTGAGTGAAGGGACGGGATGGAATCCTCAGATTTGACATTGAGGTCTTGTTGGTATTCACTTTTGGTGTTTAGAATGGAGAGATGTAGATATTTTAGGTTTTAGCTGATGTTACGGGCGAATCCTAGTCATATATATGGGAGCTATAATTTAGTCTGCCTGCATACCGGAAGAAACCCACTCAATCTATTTATTCTCAAAATTAACGCCAATTGATTTAATCAAAGAAAATATTCGACAACTGATTTACCTGAATTTATTATTTATTAGGAAATACAATTTGAATGCGACAATTCCAATTCCTCAATACGAAGTGTACGTGTATCAAGGAAAAATTCCCGCAGATTTTTCTACCAAAATATTATTTTCAAATACTTAATAATAGAAAATATTTTCAACAATATGTATTGACCCCTGGCTTGGCCAGCTGGTGACGACTTATTCAAATCCTCTATGTTGGTAGTATAATTCAGTCAACTCTTTGGACCCCGAGTTATGATTGAATTCTCCTAACATTATTTTTTATCAGAAAGTTCGTCAGAACCAAAACGAGGGAATCATTGTGATACCACAGCTTTGCATACATTCATAGTCATATTTTTATCCTTCCATCTAATCAAGCTATTCACTTCAAATTACGAACCCTATCTCTTCCATTATGAGCATTCATATTTAAATGGTATCAAAATATTAAGTTTAACCGTAATTAGATGTAGATTGACCTATGTTACGCCTGGATGTAAGTGTGAGTGTGTGTTTGCGTACACATATAGTAATATTCAACATGTGTTGAATGGCTCTCAAACAAAGAAAAAACCCCGTACAAAGGGAAAAATCCACCCTATCTTAAAAGCAAGAACTTTCTAAATAAATTCGTTAGGGATCATAAACCTTTAGATTGTACTTAAGTTAATGGAGTCTTTACGCTAATTACACGTTCATGTTCATTCAATAAATTTAATTGAATTGTGAAGAAATTTAAAATGTTCTGATTTCCATGCATTCTTTTGTGCGACGCGGAGAAAACGATGCCTATTCAAAACATTTAAATAGCTTACAAACAATGTAGTTCGGAGAAATTTGGCCGGGTAAAAACGTATCTTTAAAGGAATATGTTAATAAAATAAATTCAACACTTCTTTTGTCATAACTGTGCAAAAGAATTGGTAACACACTCGTCATATGTAATGAAGAAACAAATACCAATCGTACAGACCATTTGTTCCATGTGAAGTCATGAATGAAAATTAAAATATTGAGCGACGTATATATCCTCTCAAACGTAAGAGGTGGCTTTGGAAGTGTGTACTACAAGTGAACGAATAGTTCCATATTTGGTAAAAAATTTAAAATTTGGTATTAGTGTAGCTGTTCATGGGTAGCTTGGACATGTGAAGATGGTTTCGGAAATGTGTACCAAAATGGTTCGAAAGTGCTGAATGGTCCTATATTTGGTATAAGGGATTGCGCTGAAATTTTGAAAATTAGTATTGAGGCGACCGTTGGTTTTTTAGGTTTACGTATGGACACGTCTAAATAGTTTTGGATAGAAAAATTGGATTTGGCGGAAAGCTAAAGAATGGCCCCCATATAACGGCACCCCCCGATATTCGGTATTTTGATGATTTTACCCACATTTTTCAACGGAATTGTCTGAAATTTCACACGAGGAGTTCATTGAGAATACTTTATCCCTTGGAAGAGAATTATCTATATAGGTCCACGATATCGTATATCCCCCATATAACGGTACCCCCGATATTTGGTATTTTGATGATTTTAGCCATATTTTCCTATGGTATTGTCTGGAAATCCACACAAGTAGTTCTTTGTGAGCATTTTAACCCCTGAAAGGTAATTGTATATAGGTCCACAATATCGTATAAACCCCCATATATCGGCACCTTCCAATATTAGATATTTAAAAGATTTTAACAGAATTTTTAATGAATTTTATTTTTTGAAAATTTTCTAATTCGAGGGTATTCAAAGTTCGGCCCGCCCGAACTTGCTGCTTTTTTACTTGTTTTTATTTTTTTTCATTTTTATACCCTCCACCAAAAAAAGTATGGAGGGTATATTAAGTTCGTCATTCCGTTTGTAACTCATCGAAATAATCATGTTAGACCCAACAAAGTATATATATTCTTGATCAGCGTAAAATTCTAAGACGATTTAGCCCTGACCGTCCGTCTGCTGTAATCACGCTACATTCTAAACGAATTAGGATAGGAAACTAAAATTTTGCACAGATTTCTCTTTTGTCTGCAGGCGGGTCAAGTTCGAAGATGGGGTATATCGGTCTACGATATCGTATAGCCCCCATATAACGGTACCCCTGATATTCGGTATTTTGATGATGTTAGCCACATTTTTCAATGGAATTGTCTGAAAATCCACACAAGTAATTCCTTGTGGGTACTTTATACCTCGGCAGAGAATTATCTATATAGGTCCACAGTATCGTATAGCCTCCATATAACGGTACCCCCGGTATTCGGCATTTTGATGATTTTAGCCACATTTTTCAGCGGAATTGTCTGAAAATCCATACAAGGAGTTCCTTGTGAGTACTTTATACCTCGGCAGAGAATTATCTATATAAGTCCACTATATCGTATAGCCCCCATATAACGGTACCCCCGATATTTGGTATTTTGATGATTTTATCCACATTTTTCAATGGAATTGTCTGAAATTCCACAAAAGGAGTCCCTTGTGGGCATTTTATCCCCTCAAAAAGAATTGTATATATAGGTCCACGATATTGTATATCTCCCATATAACTGTACCCGCCAATATTTGGTATTTTGATGATTTTAGAGTCATTATTCGCCGGACTTTTATTAAATTACGTATTTAGAGTTCGTAATGGGAACTACAGTCTGTGACAGAAAATTGTTTATGTAGGTCCAGGTCTTCGTATAGGCCCCACATAGCGGTACCTCCCAATATTCGGCATTTTGATGATTTTAGCGACATTATTCGCCGGAATGAATTGTTCCAAATTTGATATTTGAAGTTCCAAAGGGATATTAAAGCCTAAGGCAGAAAATTTACTGTGCAGGTCCACGTCTTCGTATAGCCCCCATATAACGGTACCTCCCGATATTCGGTATTTTCATGATTTTAGCGATATTATTGACCGAAATTATTTCAAATTTGGTATTTGAAGTTCATGGTGGATACTACAGCCTATGGCGGAAAATTGTCTACGCAGGTGCACGTCTTCGTATAGTCCCCATATAACGGTACCTCCCAATATGCGGTATTTTGATGATTTTATCGTCATTGTTCACAGGAATTGTTTCAAATTACGTATTTAGAATTCGTAATGGGATCTACACTCTGTGACAGAAATTGTCTATGCAGGTCCAGGTCTTCGTATAGGCCCAATATATCAGTACCTCCCTACATTCGGTATTTTCACGAGTTTAGGTACAATACCCACCGAAATTGTTTGAGACGCATATTTGAAGTTCGTAATGGATACCACAGCCTATGGCAGAAAATTGTCTATGCTGGTTCAGGTCTTCGCACAGCTCCGATATAACGTACCTCCGTATATACGATATTTTGATGATTTTAGCTATATTATTCACCATTTATTTTAAGTTTTGGAATTTGAATATGGCAATGGCTTATTACAAACAATGCCTATGTAGGTCCACGTCGTATAGACCCCAATAAAACGGCTATATTCGGTATTTTTAAAATTTAAACAGAATTTTTTAAGAATTTTATTTTTTGAAAATTTCCAAATTCGTTCCAAATGGTGGAGGGTATTCAAAGTTCGGCCCGGCCGAACTTACTGCTTTTTAACTTGTTTCTTTTTTCAATTGACACATAATATTGAAGTGTCTATTTTGTAATATTTTCACCTTACAACACAGGATGGGGATATTATATACAGATTGCAATTATCGTCCGATCCTCACGAAAATTTTCATAAGGGTAGAGTTAGGCTCAGAAGGGTTAGGCTTATTGTTTTCAGGGATGTCCGCAATATATTTAGCGGTTGAAATGAACAAACAACTACAAATGTTCCTGATTTTGCAGCCGTAATAAAGTTCACAAATATAAACCAAAGGACACGAAATCACGCATGAAGTTAGAATTAAGGACAGCGAGTAGAATGGACCACTACTTTTGTGTGAAAAAAATACCAACATTTCCATTCTACCGAAACGCTGACAATAACTTATAGGTGAAATCCAAAATACAGAAAAGGTGAACTTCTGACTTTTTCATGCTGATTTCGTTGACGAATATAGCCAAATTTCGTAGAAAAGCAAATCATATAGATGACTCTAAATTCGGAGATACAGGGGGATCTCTTGCTTGCAAAATTTTTAGGGGTTCAAATGAACCAAAAACAGAAACATTTTCCTGATCACACAATTCAAACCAATCAACAGGGAATTTTGCATGAGAATAGAGTTAAGGACAGGGAAGAATTCTAGCATTTTGGATGACCATTGGATTCTATTTAGCTGTAAAATGGATCACAACAACTAACAGCACAACGGAATGCGTAAATATTGGGCAAATTTTCCTGGTAAAAATGTTAAGGGTAATATCTGGGCAGTGCTCTATGACATAATTTAAAAAGCGAAATCTTCCAAAATGGATTTGAACATAAGCCCCCTTATTGTAGTGTTGTTGGGTATCACATGGTCGGCCCCGCACGACTATAGCCTTTGCTCACTTGTTATATATTGAACATGGGGAATATCAGTCCACTCATTTTGGTACCTGAAATCGAGTTTAGGTACAATACCCACCGAAATTGTTTGAGACGCATATTTGAAGTTCGTAATGGATACCACAGCCTATGGCAGAAAATTGTCTATGCTGGTTCAGGTCTTCGCACAGCTCCGATATAACGTACCTCCGTATATACGATATTTTGATGATTTTAGCTATATTATTCACCATTTATTTTAAGTTTTGGAATTTGAATATGGCAATGGCTTATTACAAACAATGCCTATGTAGGTCCACGTCGTATAGACCCCAATAAAACGGCTATATTCGGTATTTTTAAAATTTAAACAGAATTTTTTAAGAATTTTATTTTTTGAAAATTTCCAAATTCGTTCCAAATGGTGGAGGGTATTCAAAGTTCGGCCCGGCCGAACTTACTGCTTTTTAACTTGTTTCTTTTTTCAATTGACACATAATATTGAAGTGTCTATTTTGTAATATTTTCACCTTACAACACAGGATGGGGATATTATATACAGATTGCAATTATCGTCCGATCCTCACGAAAATTTTCATAAGGGTAGAGTTAGGCTCAGAAGGGTTAGGCTTATTGTTTTCAGGGATGTCCGCAATATATTTAGCGGTTGAAATGAACAAACAACTACAAATGTTCCTGATTTTGCAGCCGTAATAAAGTTCACAAATATAAACCAAAGGACACGAAATCACGCATGAAGTTAGAATTAAGGACAGCGAGTAGAATGGACCACTACTTTTGTGTGAAAAAAATACCAACATTTCCATTCTACCGAAACGCTGACAATAACTTATAGGTGAAATCCAAAATACAGAAAAGGTGAACTTCTGACTTTTTCATGCTGATTTCGTTGACGAATATAGCCAAATTTCGTAGAAAAGCAAATCATATAGATGACTCTAAATTCGGAGATACAGGGGGATCTCTTGCTTGCAAAATTTTTAGGGGTTCAAATGAACCAAAAACAGAAACATTTTCCTGATCACACAATTCAAACCAATCAACAGGGAATTTTGCATGAGAATAGAGTTAAGGACAGGGAAGAATTCTAGCATTTTGGATGACCATTGGATTCTATTTAGCTGTAAAATGGATCACAACAACTAACAGCACAACGGAATGCGTAAATATTGGGCAAATTTTCCTGGTAAAAATGTTAAGGGTAATATCTGGGCAGTGCTCTATGACATAATTTAAAAAGCGAAATCTTCCAAAATGGATTTGAACATAAGCCCCCTTATTGTAGTGTTGTTGGGTATCACATGGTCGGCCCCGCACGACTATAGCCTTTGCTCACTTGTTATATATTGAACATGGGGAATATCAGTCCACTCATTTTGGTACCTGAAATCGAGTTTAGGTACAATACCCACCGAAATTGTTTGAGACGCATATTTGAAGTTCGTAATGGATACCACAGCCTATGGCAGAAAATTGTCTATGCTGGTTCAGGTCTTCGCACAGCTCCGATATAACGTACCTCCGTATATACGATATTTTGATGATTTTAGCTATATTATTCACCATTTATTTTAAGTTTTGGAATTTGAATATGGCAATGGCTTATTACAAACAATGCCTATGTAGGTCCACGTCGTATAGACCCCAATAAAACGGCTATATTCGGTATTTTTAAAATTTAAACAGAATTTTTTAAGAATTTTATTTTTTGAAAATTTCCAAATTCGTTCCAAATGGTGGAGGGTATTCAAAGTTCGGCCCGGCCGAACTTACTGCTTTTTAACTTGTTTCTTTTTTCAATTGACACATAATATTGAAGTGTCTATTTTGTAATATTTTCACCTTACAACACAGGATGGGGATATTATATACAGATTGCAATTATCGTCCGATCCTCACGAAAATTTTCATAAGGGTAGAGTTAGGCTCAGAAGGGTTAGGCTTATTGTTTTCAGGGATGTCCGCAATATATTTAGCGGTTGAAATGAACAAACAACTACAAATGTTCCTGATTTTGCAGCCGTAATAAAGTTCACAAATATAAACCAAAGGACACGAAATCACGCATGAAGTTAGAATTAAGGACAGCGAGTAGAATGGACCACTACTTTTGTGTGAAAAAAATACCAACATTTCCATTCTACCGAAACGCTGACAATAACTTATAGGTGAAATCCAAAATACAGAAAAGGTGAACTTCTGACTTTTTCATGCTGATTTCGTTGACGAATATAGCCAAATTTCGTAGAAAAGCAAATCATATAGATGACTCTAAATTCGGAGATACAGGGGGATCTCTTGCTTGCAAAATTTTTAGGGGTTCAAATGAACCAAAAACAGAAACATTTTCCTGATCACACAATTCAAACCAATCAACAGGGAATTTTGCATGAGAATAGAGTTAAGGACAGGGAAGAATTCTAGCATTTTGGATGACCATTGGATTCTATTTAGCTGTAAAATGGATCACAACAACTAACAGCACAACGGAATGCGTAAATATTGGGCAAATTTTCCTGGTAAAAATTTTAAGGGTAATATCTGGGCAGTGCTCTATGACATAATTTAAAAAGCGAAATCTTCCAAAATGGATTTGAACATAAGCCCCCTTATTGTAGTGTTGTTGGGTATCACATGGTCGGCCCCGCACGACTATAGCCTTTGCTCACTTGTTATATATTGAACATGGGGAATATCAGTCCACTCATTTTGGTACCTGAAATGTTATTGTAATAAAATGCCAGATAATTAACAGGTATTTCTATCTACATCGTAACATTTATACATCCTAACTTTATTCAATATTTTTACAATTTCATAGCCATTTATTTTTTTATGAAAATGTTTATGAGTGCGGTTGTAAGATTCAGAAGATTTCCCAAAAGAATTTTAGTTTTATACAACTCTTTGGTTTCTCTTCTATTGAGCTTACGATCTCGACACTTGGAAGTTATTTTTAAAATAACTTCTGGGGGAGAATGTCCCAGACAAAAAACGAGGGAACAGATGAGGATTGGTGGCTCTTTCCGAAACCTAGGTATTCCCTGCCTTACCCCCTGGTAAACATTACCATCGTTCTCCACTAATAAACAAACATTGTTTTTATAATAATAACAATAGAGGTATTAAGCCTGACCATTTTGCAACAACAAAATTCTATGGTATCCCGAACAAACAAGCCAACACTGTTCTATTGTTTAAATCTTTAAATGTGATTGTAGAGCTTGATTTTAGTCTAATTCATCAGCGGGCTTTGCTTCTGTTTCATTTCCTTCACCGGCTTAACGATAACTTCGAAATGATAATTGTGTAATGAAATAAATTTTATTCTCGATTCAAGTGAGATGCTCTGGTTGGCCGACCGTCATCGATTTTCAAAGTGCATTTTGAACAAAATTTGTAATTAATAATATCAATGCCATCCAATACCGATTGTATTGCTATATCAACCCACCGACGTACATTCATCCACTCTAACCTGCACCAACCAACCAACCAGCCAACCATCAACTCTTGGATGATGGCATTAAAACAATTTGAATTTTTCCCATAATGAGCTGAATATGAAATTCGCTTTGATAGTTTGTGGATCCAGCAACTTTGTATTGCTGCGGAAGAGTGTGTGTGTCGGTGTCGGTGTGTCTGTCACTTTATTTTCAATTTAAATTGATAACTCGTTCTCGCTCGTTTCCTCACCCCGCCCGCCTCGTCTCGTCGCTCCCTTTCATTTCATTTCACTTCAGCCCGGCATCAAAGTGGGTAAATAATTAAAATTTGATGGTTTATGAAACTATGGAAGAGTCCTCATGCAAACTCAGTCAATTTGTTTTCAATTTCAGAGGAGAGGCGAAGACACATTTCAATAGCACAACATGGACTTATCCTTGTTTATTTTCTGTTTCTGTTTTCTGAGTTTCAGTTTTTGTTCCGTTCGTTCGCTCGTTCGTTCGTCCGATTGTGAACGTCAAAGCGAAACGAAGCAAATGAATAATTAGAGCAACACCTGTTTCCACATCTTATTAGCATATAAATGAAATTGAAATAGTTTTCTAAACATCAAACAACGTCATCCACTGCCATCCTCTGCGCCAAGGACTCGACAATACAACAACTACAATAAAAACGCCAGCCAAACAGCTAGGTGAAGTGCACTCCGCTGAGGTGTAGACAACGGCAGAGGCTGCCGTAGCCACAACGGAGGTAAACCGAACAACAAAGTATCCTTGTCGCACTCATGTCTATGATGTGGCTGTTTTGTTGTTACCTCGATGAGCTGGACTGGGCTGGGTTGGGTTGATGGCATCAGGAATCGGAACGATAATGGCGATGATAGTGATGTTGATGTCGATGATGATGGTGCTGTTGTTGCTGTTTACTCCGGAATGCCAAAGGGGTTTCATAAAATGTTTCGTATCAAAACAAGCTTTCTTATGTTCTCCTCTGGTCAGAATATGCAAAATATGCAATATTTAGCTTATCGTACAGTGATGGTACTGGGTATTTGTCAGATTCGCACGTCATTTTTTTAAGTTAGAATGAATATTCAAGCGTTTAATAAAAAAACAAGTTAGAAAGTTTTAGCCTGTTTGCGGTCACATAGATACCCTCAAGCAATGGCAATATGTGTACGTTTATATATCAACCTCATCTGATCTGAAGGTATGGTTTGTGTGACACTGCAAATGTGAATGGTGGAAAATTTCTCTGGATGAAGGCTCTTGGTGAGTATATTATGAACACCGAGGGACAGATTCCCTGTAGGTCGAACTTCCGAGATATGGCGTCATTATAGGATATTTGCTTCAGTTTGTGTAGCTCATTTTTAGATAACATTTCTTCAGTTAAACCAAACAGGGATTTTATTGTAGAACATTGCATCCTTGCAACTCTTTTATTTTTATGTCCCTTTTGTCTTCATATCTTGAACCAGAAGATAAGTGCCACAAGTTTGCACAAGTGTTCTGCAAAGATCTTGCTCTGAAAATTGTATGTCCTATTCTCACTGACAAGTAAACGATATTTTGATGTTGTTGTGCTATTTAATAACTATCAATAGACCAGTGTTAGTATGTAATGTTTGTAGTGAATTCTCTGACATCTATTTTGAGTCACCGACTAAAATCGGAATAAGTTAAATAGTATCAGTCGGTTTTGCCGACAGATGTATAACACCCTGCATTGTATTATGATTATTCAAACTGTTGACCCTCTATGTGTTGAATTCCGAAGATGTGGTCAATATTGTCCATTCTGTATCTGATCTAAGTCTATATCCACTACTTTCTTCACATTTTATGAGAAATGCAATAATTTCTCGGAAAATATTGAAATATACGCGAGTTATCATATATAGTAGACCGAAGTATTCAACTTCATTTAATAATGATAGATACCTATCAGTGGAAACTTTAAAGAAAATCGAACATTTATTTCAATTTTATGCAAATAAATGATAATAACAAGTAAAAAAGCTGTAAGTTCGGCCGGGCCGAAATTTGAATACCCTTTACCATTTGGAACGAATTTGGCAATTCACAAAAACAATAAAATCCGTTAAAAATTCTGTAAAAAATGCCGAATGTAGCTGGTTTATTAGGGTCTATACGACGACATGGACCTGCATAGGTAATATTTGTTATAAGCCACTACAATATTCAAATGCGAAACTTAAAAAAAACGGTAGCAATGTAGCTAAAATCATCAAAATACCGTTATGTGGGACTATACGAAGTCGTTGACATCGAATACAAAATTAGAAACAAAGTACCGAATATCGGGAGGTACCGTTATATGGGGGCTATACGAAAACGTAAATCTGCAAGAAAATTATCTGTCTGTAAATAATGTCGCTAAAATCATCAAAATACCGAATATCGGGAGGTACCGTTATATGGGGGCTATACCAAAAGGTGGACCTACATGGCCCATTTTCAATACCAAAAGCACCTGCAGACATAACATACATTTGAGTAAAATTTTATCAATCTACTTCAATTCGTTCGGAAGGTAGAGTTATTTCCACAGACGGATAGACGGACGGACATCGCAAAATTGACTTTGAATTTTAAGCTGATCAAGAATATATATACAATGTGGGGTCTAAAATGTTTATTTCGAGTTGTTACAAACGGAATGACAAACTTAATATACCCTCCATACTAAGGTGGAGGGTATAAAAATGTGGGGAGGATACCATCAGATGACAAGTTGAGAGAGATATTGGAAGTTTGAAAAGAATCACTTACTAGTCAAGTTACAAGATATTCAACTACTGACAATTGTGATCCTTTTGTGAGCGAGGTTCCGGGAGGGGTGGGCCGACATCTATCATCTACATACCAGATCTTGTATTAGTGGAAATAGTAGAATGTGCGAAGTTTAGAAAGAGTCAGATGCTTATTTTGCATTTTATGAGAGATATAATTTTTCAAAATGTTGTGGGGGAGGTACCGGAAGGAGTGGACCGATATATTTCATCTCCATGCCAGATTTTGTGTTGGTAAAGTATTGAGATATGCATAAATGTTGAAAAATTGAGATGTGCATAAATTGAAGACAATCGGACTCTTGTGTTAGTGGAAGGATATGCCACGTTGGGAAAGAATCGGGTGCTCATTTCACCTTTTATTAGCGTCATGGTTAACCAAAATTTTGATCCGTTGTGGTACTTGATGGAGTGGGGCGATACTGCCAATTTTCGTGCCTGAACTAGGACTTATGGAAACATTGACATTTGCAACAAATTGGATGATCCCAAATTGTTCTATAAGGAAATTTATTTCCTGTAAAAATTTGGATCGTTTGTGCGGGAGGTACCATCTCCGAATTTGATCTAAGTTCGATAATAATGTTACGATGTACCAAGTTTGGACCGAATCAGATACTCCCTTCAAGAGTTATCGTAAGCACCAGCCAGACAGACGGACGAACGGTCACCCCTAGATCGACTCTAAATGTCCTGAAACGGATGTGGACCAAAGAGAACTTGGGTCTAAAATCGTTATTTCGATGGGACACGTTTTGGTCATATCAAATGTTTAATAGGTCTTGTTAACGAGAGATTTACCGATACCCGTAATTTTAGAAGAAACGAAATAAATAAGTCGCTTATAGGATATTGCCATTCGGATAACGTTCTTCGTTCTTCTGATTTTTTTACTTTTATATTTAAACAATGAATACAAACACATAATTGGCAGAAGTCGGGCACAATCAGAAAAACATCTAATGGTAGATCTATTATACCATTGTTGTCTAAAAAAAAATATGGTATCTAACGAATCAGTTACAGAATATCACTTCTGATCTAATCCTAATATTCTTAAAAGGTTTTCGTCCGCAGAGACGTGGTTTCAAATAATATGTAAAAGGAACGTACACAGAAATGCATTTTGGAACCATTTTGGGGGCCCAATTTGCAAAAAAATCACTTCGGCAAAATGTGGTAATTTCGTAGAGAGTCGCCACCCTGCTCCTTTGTTACCTTCCCCACAAAGAGTAAACATTTTGAATATCCATAAAACGTGAAATTAACATCCGATACCATTTAGACTTGGTACATGTCAAAATTTTCATCATCACAAGATCTGTTGTAAAGATGGTAGAGATCGGATCATTTCTTCTGGTACCTCCCCCATATAGGGTTCAAGATTTTTAAAAACAAAACGTTCAAAGAAAGCGAAATAAGCAACCAACTCTCTCTAAATTTCACACATACAAACATTTTTATCTGTATTAGATGAAGCATAAAAATGTAATACTTCGGTCGACTATATCTGCTACCTCACGCGCATTTTAACATTTCCTTAAAATTATCACATATCTCATACAAAGTAACCAATATAGTCCAAACCTGGCGCGTCGGTATTTTTATATCATATTTATTTAGGATCCATACAAAATAGACAATATTGGCCCATTTCTTCGGAACCTACTACATAGAGCGTCAATAATTTGAATAATCATAGCTGAAGTCAAAATATATTAAAAGGGTTTTAACACAAACAAGTAAAAAAGTAGTAAGTTCGGCCGGGCCGAACTTTGAATACCCTACACCATTTAGAACGAATTAGAAGATTTTCAAAAAAATAAAATCCATTAAAAATTCTTTTAAAATCTTTAAAATATCTAATATAGGAAGGTGGCGATATATGTGGGGATATACGATATTGTGGATCTATAAAGACAAATCTATGTCTGCGTGTAAAGTACTCACAAGGAACTCCTTGTGTGGATTTCAGATAATTCCATTGGAAAAAGTGGCTAAAATCATCAAAATACCGAATATAGGGGTGTACCGTTATATGGGGGATATACGATATTGTGGACCAATATAGACAATTCCGTTTCAGGGGTAAAGTGCTCACAAAGAACTCCGTGTGTGGATTTTCAGGCAATACGATTGGAAAATGTGGCTAAAATCATCAAAATACCGAATATCGCGGGGTACCGTTATATGGGAGCTATACGTTATCGTTATCCTATATAGAGAATTCTCTGTCGGGGGGTAAAGTGCTCACAAAGAACCCCTTCTGTACAAAGAACCTCTAGTGACCATTCCGTTGAAAAATGTGGGTAAAATCATGAAAATACCGAATATCGGGGGGGTACCGTTATATGGGGGATATACGATATCGTGGACCTGTATAGAAAATTCTCTCTCAGGAGGTGAAGTACTCACAAGGAACTACTTGTGTGGATTTTAAGACAATTCCATTGAAAAATGTGGCTAACATCGTCAAAATACCGAATATCGGGGGGTACAGTTATATGGAGGCTATACGATATTGTAGACCGATATAGCTCATCTTCGAACTTGACCTGACTGCAGACAAAAGAGAGATCTGTGCAAAATTTTACCTTCCTATCTTAATTTGTTTAGACTGTAGCGTGATTACAACAGACGGACAGACGGACGGACATATCTTTCCGATCCATTAGATACAATTTTATATATCGGATAAAACGATTTTGTTTGAATTATGAGACATCTTACAATTAGTCCCAACGTTGGTTGAACTCCTTTCACCCTCTCCGTGAGAATCTCAATACCTTTCACATTTGACTTATTGAGCTGCTTCACAAAAAGTTTCAAATCCGCTTGTCACAATTTGATTTATCGTTGTTGTTATTTATGCTTGTATGTGTAATGTTAGAGGAAATTAATTATTTTCAAATGGTGTTACACCTTTTCACCGTTGAAGTTGAAATTCAAATAAGAGAAGATTTTTTTACTGTCGTTGAAAACAACAAGTGTTAGGGGGAGAAAATTAAATAAAACCGCTCGATGTCGTTTCGTTGAATGTTCTAAGGGAACTAACTTTATTTTTTATCATATCTTTAAACTATCACTAAAACTACAAATACCAATACACTTATTTATTAGAGTACATAACAAATACTTCAACAGCCATTAGGATGCATGCTGTACCTAGACACTCTACCTTAAAGTAAATTCCCACAATGCAGTCATAAATGCTAGGGGTAATAAATGCACCCCACGTACACACAGCATGGCGGGTAATAAAACCTTTTATCCTTAAGACAACTAGTTGGGCGAGACATTTCCTTATCATCAATACAATATTTATGACTGACCCAAACAGACTACACATGTAACAAAATCATTTAAGTATTCTAGGAAGAAGACAACCGTGGCTGTTTTCTGGTGTACGTTCAGCCTATCTACAAAACTGTACATGCTCCCGGCCTTGGAAGATTGTAATTTTCCAACAACTTATAAATAAGAGATTGTATCTTGTAAATATGCAATGCAGTACTTGACCAATTATTTTTGTTGTCAATATATTAATTTACACAATTCAAAGCAACATAACATGGAGAGCAACTACATCATATAAAAAATATACCTATGACAATGAAAGTTTTAATATGAAAATGACTTTATCAAATTCTTAAGTTCTAACATTTATTTTAATTTTAGCGATCTTCTTCATTCCTTATCTTACAACCGTTACTATACATTATCATTTTTGGAAGATTGATTATTTGACTAATATATGTTAATAGTATCTGTTACACTTTAGTCCCCGATATATATTTCTTTTAGTTATTCAGAATAATATACAGATATAAACATAACTATCTTCTAATTACATTCATCAAACTTTTATATACAACTACCCTATCTAATTTGAGGAAGGGCGATAGACACCGGCAGATAACGGCTGGATAAATGATACAACCTTCGGATAACCAAGTACAGCGCAATGATGATACCCGCGATGAAAAGGCACGCTGTAAAGTTGAGGCTGTAGTGCATTAGGTGATGCGTATCGAGATGAACAGGAAAACCCAGAAACCGTTTAACTTGCGGAATGTCAGGTAATTTGTAGACTTCGATTTTATTCTTCAAAGATAGATGGGTGAGAGATGGCAGGGATGCGGAAATGTTGAATTGCGGAAAAACGTAGTTGACTTCACTGCGGTAATTCTCGTGCGCCCACAACTTCATCTCTTCAGTCTCTAACGTACAACCCGGCTGCATTCTTAGTAATCCTTGATTTCGAATTCTAGTATTTTGTCGCTTACCATCACATTTGACTTCTGTGACGGTACCGCTCGTAACTGAGAATACCCACATATTGGGTGTTCGAAGCTGCTTCCAGAAGTTGTGAAACTTTGTAATGGCGAGGTCACAACTCTCAGGCATTTGGTTCGGTTTTAAAAACAACCTAACTTCACATTCAGTGGCTTCTCTTGTATTATAGATGGGATGCAATTGCTGGCATATGATCATTCTGTCCATTTTTTGACATCTGGCAAAGTCGTCTTCTGTGAGGGCGTAAAATGTTGTTTTCTTTTCATCTATCAATAGGTAATTGCTGTGAGCCTTTAACTGAACAGACAACCCGTCCTGTACGACTGGATAGGACTGTATTGCATAAGCGGTAAATTGATCAGTGTTTATCAGAGGAAGGCGGATATTGAACAACATATATTCTTCAGTTGTTCTGGTCGACACATCAGCAATTTTTGCTAGCTCGATCGGAGACTCGGTTGGCAGGTGTAATCTTCTTCCAATAGATGATTTTATGACCTGGATCTGCTTCTTGAAGACTTTCACGGGAAGAATTTCATGAAGAAAGCTACCCCGAACATTAACCATTGCCTCAATAAGATCTCTTTGTACGATCTCCACATCTTGGATAGCAGACAACGCTTCCGTCGCCTTCATAGCCACGCTCTCTCTCCTGTTGATCTCGTCGATTTTTTTACTCAGCTCTCCAAGAGATTCATCTAAATTTGCAATGTTTGTAAACACGGCCTGATTCTGCTCCTTTATTATTCTGGTCGTAATGTCCTGGAGAGATGTCTGATTGTCTAACAACTCTACCAAGGATTTTTGGTTATCTTCGACCATTGTAATTCTCTTGACCAGATCATCAGCATGCTCTTCGTCCATCAAGCCAAATAGCGAGCGAAATATGCTACCAACAAACGGCACCGCCGACCTTCTAATTCTTTGAACTGGAGCTGACGACATTATAACGTCATGTTGATTCCTCATGCGGTCATGGGCTTCTTGCAACCGCTGAATGCACTTTAACTGCTTCATTTCGGGTATTCTCATCACATCCTCGTTGAATTTTTTTACTGCTTCGTCTAACGCCTTTATACCAGACGTATACTCAGTCATTTTCACGTGCGCCACAATATTCCAAGATGATTTAGTCAGGCCGACAGCAACAACCTCCTCAAAAAACACGCCAGCCCTATCTTCAAAATTAGTTACCTCTACTTGACTCTTAACTGGGTTACATATTGTTAGCATAAATAAAATATATAAGAATACATCTTTTCCTTTGAATTTTCTACTCTTATCTTTAATTGATGTGGCCGATTCGACCGAGCCACCATTATTTTTCATTACGGGAATTGTTTTGACTGCTCCCGCTTTATCATGATCAATATCATTATCGTCGATAGGAAAAGGACAAACATTGTGGACCGATCTTTTCGTTTCTCCATTGCTTGTCCTTACGTCTATCATACGGCACAATCCATCCGAACCCATTATAGTTCGGATGACCCTGCCGCGTCTCCAGGAAAGGGGTGGAAGGTTATCTTCCTTTAATAGAACCAGGGTTCCAGGTTTTATATTTTCCCACTTGTCAGCCCACTTATACCTTCTTTGGAGCTCGCATAAGTATTCACCGGACCACCTCTTCCAAAACTCCTCTGTTCTAGCCTGCACGTCTTTCCAATGTCCCCGCATCCCTTGATAGCTTCTATTCGAATCTGCGTCAATGAACGTTGAAAGGTCTTCTCCTATCAGGAAATGGGCCGGCGTCAAAACATTGAAATCATTGGGTCGTCTGACAATGGTATTAACGGACGAGAATTCAAAATGGACTCTATCTGTGCCATGAGCGTGCACATTTCTTCAAATGTCATGGTTCCAACTGCTACTCTATGTAAATACCTTTTTACCGACTTGACGCAGCTTTCCCACAGACCTCCTACATGCGGAGACCTAGCCGGAATATTAACCCACTCAATATCCCTTGATGTGCAAAACCTGTCAATATCTTTCGTAAGGTTGCTACTCTTAAACAACTTATACACTTCATGCAAACTGTTTGCAGCCCCAACAAAATTTGTTCCGTTGTCTGAATAAATTTTTAGTGGACAACCTCTTCTGGCGACAAACCTTTTCAATGCCCCAATGAACGCTGCCGCTGTCAAATCGGATACTACCTCTAAGTGGACAGCTTTTGTAGCAAAGCACACGAACACACATACATATCCTTTGTCCGTTCGCTTCCCTCTAATTTTGTGATGTATCGTCAGTGGTCCTAAAAAGTCGATCCCTGTGTTTAAAAAGGGTCGGGTTCTAATAACTCGATCCTCAGGCAAATTACCCATCAATTGATGTAAATTCCTAGGCTCTGCCCTAAAACATCTGTAGCATTTGCTCACCACTTTTTTAGCCAACTGCTTACCACGTAGAGGCCAAAACTGTTGCCTAAATATGGCTAGTAACCCTTGAGGTCCGATATGAAGCTTCTCCTGATGTAATTCTTCCATCATTAATTCCACTATCTTATTTTTGTATGGCAGCAATATGGGGTGTTTGGCTTCAAAAGACAAATTGCTATTTCGTAGTCTTCCACCTACCCTTAAAATTCCTGCTTCATCCACAAATGGACACAATGTCCTTATCTTTGAAGATTTGGCTATTTTATCTTCTTTATTTAAGCAAGATATTTCGTGGGAAAAGCAGTCCTTCTGAATATCCTTCAATATTAATTGAAGCGCCTCTTTTCTATATACCACATACGACTTCGCGGAACCCTTTCTTGTTGTGTTGATAAACTTCAACACCCAGGCCATCACATTTCTTAAAAACGAAAATTTATTTCGGTGATTTACCATTTCCCACACAGGTGTTTTTTTTACCCCCACGTTAACTTTAGCCGCCTTTTTAATTTCCGGTATATCTATTAAAGGTTCCGGTTCCCTCGCCATGAGTGAGTTTTCCCTTAAGAAGTCTGGGCCTTCAAACCAAAGTGAATTTCCAATTATTTCTTTTGGAAATACGCCTCTCGATAATAAGTCTGCAGGATTCTTTTCCGACGATACATGTCTCCAATTTTCTACCATACTTTTGGTTTGAATTTCATTCACTCTATTGGAGACAAATATCTGCAGCCTACCTGGATCAAGCTTAATCCAGCTTAGAACTATTGCTGAATCGGTGCAATAGTAAACTCCGTCAACTTCCATTCTTAAGGCTTCCTTAACCTTTGTCATTAGGTCTACCAGTAATACTGAAGCACATAGTTCCAATCTTGGTAGCGTAACTATTTTTATTGGTGCTACCCTCGACTTGGAAGCTACCAACCGCACCGAAATTTTCCCTTCTCTGTCTATAGATCTCAAATAGACCACAGCACCATATGCTCTCATAGAAGCATCAGAAAACCCTACCAGTTCTACTCTTTCTGGATCCTGGCAGATTATGTGGCGCTTAACCTTTACTTTCTCGAGTTCTAGTAACTCCTTCCGAATTTTCGTCCAGGTGGTACATATAATCTGTGGAACTTCATCATCCCAATCTATTTTCTGCTTCCACAAATCTTGAAGCAAAATCTTCGCAGTCACTATGACTGGACCAACGAGCCCTAAAGGATCAAATAACTTCGCGATCTCACCCAATATGGATCGTTTCGAAATTCTTGTATCCTCTGTGGCCTTGTACTTGAGAGAAAATACATCACTTTCTGGAGACCATCTGACTCCTAGTGTCTTCAACGATGGTTCTCCATTTTCAATATCGAGTATCTCTTCGATATTATTTTTTTCTACTCCTTCTAAAATTGCATCATTATTTGCACCCCATTTTCTTAGTGGCATGCCAAACTCATCCAATATTCTTGCGATATTTTTTCTCATTTGTATGACATGATGAAGACTATCTCCACCAGTCATGAGATCATCCATGTAGAAATCACTTCTTATCACCAGTGACTCTAAAGGATGTGACCTTTCCTTATATCTGCTATTCTTTGCAGACATTTTACCGCTAAATATGGAGCAGATGCAGTTCCGTAGGTAACTGTATTTAATGAATATGTTTTAATTTCATGATTCGCATTAAACCTCCAGTATATTAATTGGAATTTCTTGTCTGCATCTGCAACCCATATTTGTCGATACATTTTTTCTATATCGGCAGAAAACACATACTTGTGCTTCCTAAATCTGAGCAGAATACTAAACAGCTCGTCTTGTATTCTTGGCCCAGTATGGAGCACGCCATTTAACGAAGACCCTTTTGACGACTTACACGATGCGTCAAACACTACCCTCAATTTTGTTGTTGAGCTCTCTGGTCTGAGGACGCAATGATGAGGTAAATAATAACCACCTTCTACATCACGTAGATTCCTCACCAGGCTCATATGTCCCAACTCTAAATACTGTCTAAGGAATTCATGGTATTGCATCTTAAGCTCACTATTTTTATTCAGCTTCCTCTCCAATGCCATGAACCTTCTCCTTGCCACTATTTTTGAATCGCCTAACATGTCTGTGCCTTGCTTGAATGGCAGTCGAACTTCAAATTTGCCATCTGGAGTTCTTTTGACGCCATTATCAAACAATTCCTCACATCTTTTTTCTTCTGATGTAAGTTTTACCATTTTGGGGATCTCCTCAATCTCCCAAAACTTTCGCAATTCCTCGTCGCATGACGTCTGAATTGTTGCTACGACCTTAATATCCTTGGTAGATGTGTCGATAACCGCCGGACCACTAACTAACCATCCTAATTTTGTATTTTTTAGGATACTAGTCCCAGATTTAATCTTACCATCCACCAGTACGTCATAAAATATTTCTGCCCCCAACAACATATCTATTCCATTTGGTATGTTGTAATTGGGGTCTGCTAGAGTCATTCCCTGCGGAAAGTTCTCTTCCACAACTTTAGTTTCTGGCACGTTTGACAATATGGTTGGTATTACCAACACTTCCATATTGATATTATATTTGAAGTTCTTGACTTCATTTGTATATCTACCTTTTCTTGGCATAGGCATTTATTCCTGGATAAACCTTCAATTTCAATTTGAGATCTAGTTCCAGTTAATCCTAATTTGTCTTTTAACGTTTCCGTCATCAGACAGACTTGAGAGCCACTGTCTAATAATGCTCTACAAGTTCTCCATTTATTTTCTTTGTCCTTTATCAAGACAGTAGCCGTTGCTAACAATACGCATGTATTCTCCTTATGCCTATTGTTAACGACCGCACTTTTAGAGCAAACTTTCTCCTTATGTAACAAGGAGTTGTGTTCGCCTTGACAACTTCTACAATTTATAGAACTAGTGCATATTTTTTTGTAATGCCCACTAGCTAGGCATCGAGAACAAATGTTGTTTTCTACAACAATGTTCCACTTTTTATCCACGGGAAGGACGCGAAATTTGGAACATTTGTTTAGCACATGCGCCACTGGGCACCCAAGAGGACATTTTTCCTTTGGTCCGTATTGCCCTTTCGTCTTTCTGTCAAAACGCCCCTCTTTCACATTTTGTGAAAGCGTTTTTGACATATCCCCCCCTATATATGTTGAGTCTACGGATTTTTGCTTACCGTAATACCCAGTGAATTGTTGACTCGCTTCTAATGAGTACTGCATTTGTTTCAGAAACTTCATTAGATCGTCAACTTTTGGAAGCTGTTTCTGTGCTCCTACAGACTGCTCAAACTGGATCCTTAATTGTTCATCCAGTTTTCTCTGCAGTAAATAGCACACGAATCCTTGATACATTTCTTCTGCATCAAGTCGTGTTGCTTCTAACGCCTGTAAACTTTCCCCTACCATGTCTACAAATTTTTTCACACTGTGTGAATTGTATGCCACGTAAGGAGCATCTATGATGGATCTGAAATATATCGAAGTAGTAGCTCTTTTGTTAGAGTAATGATCCTTCAATATATTCCATGCCGTTTCAAAATATTCTTCTGTAGCGGGCAATTTAGATATTTTTCTACGTGCCTCGCCACTTACTTTCGCCTTTAACATACACATTTTTTGTGTTTTCGTTATTGGCTGATCGAGTACAAGCTGCTCGAATAATTCCCTGAACGATTCCCATTCTTCCATTTTTCCATTAAATACCGGAATTTCAATCGTTGGAAGCTTAAATGGAAGAGACATTGGTTTTTTCTCTTTCCTGGGAATTGCCATGAACCTGTCTTTTAAATTAAAAAAGAGTTCGGTTAACTCGTCGTCACCAAACTCATTAAAATATTTAAAATAAACCGATTCGGCCTTGTTAAAATTTTCACGAATTTCTTCTCGTGGAATCTCATTTTCCAAGGCCTCATTCAAAATACCATCTAAATCACCTAAGGTGTACTGAAAATGTGACACCAGACGGGAATTAGAATTTATTTCTTTTTCCGGCGATGCTTTTTTTTCTGCATCGTTTTCTTTATTCTCCATGCCCTTACTCGAACTTGACGGCATTAGAGATAAACGCTTCGTATCAGAATTAGCAGGAAGAGCACTTGCGCCAGGAAATTGGTTCAACGTTAATGTGGAACCTCTTAAATTCCTAAATTCTTCTAACTTCCCACTAATTTCCCGATATTGTATCGCAAATTTTTCAATCACATCCTTTACTTGAGTTACGAACGAACTTGTAAAGTAATCGTTCTTACTCAATACATGGGATGGTGATTGGAGTCCCTTGTCATTTGCCTCAAACTCGGCACTAAATTCCAAGAAAGATTTACAAATTTCGTCCACTCGCTGTCCTACACTTTCTCCCCATATAGTTTTTTTTAACAAAACCTGCAACTCATTATACAATAGTGTCAAGTCACGGCCTAAAACTTGTTGTCTGTCTATTGTCTTTAAACTCTCCATTTTTTCAGCGAGTGAACTAAGCTTTCTTGGATCGCTTCCTAACAATAATAAGACAATTAACAAACAAAAATTGGACTTACCGACTTTAATCTGCTACTTTTTTTTGTGTTTATTATTATTTGTTTTTGTTTATTATTATTTTTTTTGTTTATTATTATTTTTTTATTATTTTTTTTTTATTATTATTATTTTTTTTTTTTTTCGACTACTGCACTGCACTTTTTTTCGATAATTTTTAACTTCACTACTGCACTGCACTTTTTTTTACTATTTCCGGCGCGTGTTTAAATCTAGGGGTCACCAATTTGTTAGGGGGAGAAAATTAAATAAAACCGCTCGATGTCGTTTCGTTGAATGTTCTAAGGGAACTAACTTTATTTTTTATCATATCTTTAAACTATCACTAAAACTACAAATACCAATACACTTATTTATTAGAGTACATAACAAATACTTCAACAGCCATTAGGATGCATGCTGTACCTAGACACTCTACCTTAAAGTAAATTCCCACAATGCAGTCATAAATGCTAGGGGTAATAAATGCACCCCACGTACACACAGCATGGCGGGTAATAAAACCTTTTATCCTTAAGACAACTAGTTGGGCGAGACATTTCCTTATCATCAATACAATATTTATGACTGACCCAAACAGACTACACATGTAACAAAATCATTTAAGTATTCTAGGAAGAAGACAACCGTGGCTGTTTTCTGGTGTACGTTCAGCCTATCTACAAAACTGTACAACAAGCATAATTAATTAATAATCTTCCAGTTGTATCGTTTTTTTTTTGTCACCAAGTACTTTATTACGACTTTTTATTTAGTTAGATCTGCGCGAAATAAGACACTCACATTTTGATTTTGCGCTTTATTTATTTTATTTTAAATGGTGTGCCTTTTAGGCGGGGTAGTAGAAGTATTCGCCAATATCTGATGCCAACTCAGACAAAAATAATACGTTGCGCGAAGTTTGAGCCAAATCGGACACTACCTTTAAGAGTTATAGTGCGCATCAGCCAGCAGACAGGCGTTCCGAAACAGACGTTGTTAAAAAAATAAAACAATGGTCTAAAGACTTTATTTCGATGAGACACTTTCGGCAACATCTCTGAAGCCAAATGGCGTCTTCCTTGAAACTTATTTTTTGGGCCAAAAATACCACTTTTTCCTCGCTTAAGGGCTAACATTTCCGACCAAAGTATTCTTCGTATTTTTATCTACAATTTTATCAACGACACTATATACCAAAAATGCACAGATCCCGAGGAATCTTTATCCAAAAATTGCCAAAAATAGGGAAGAACTTGCTTTCTCTATTTTTGTTACCTTTCGATGTAAACTTTCAGAACCTCGCAAATAGCGTGAGATCCTCAACAACGGAGATAAATTCAGGAAAGCATTTTATCGTTTTGAAATTTGTTAAGACATTTATATTACCACTAGTATGTTTGGTAATAAATTGGACATATACGTCCACGTTTCGGAGTGAGTATAACGTGACTTCCTGATTTTCGGAATTTTGAATATTTTGGTCACAATTTTTCGCCACATAGGAAAGTATATATGGATCTTCCTATCTCGCCGAGATGAGTCGATCTAGCTATGTATGTCCGTCCGTCCGTCTGTCTGTCCATGTTAATTTGTAATCAAGCTACAGGTCGCAATTATGAACCGATTCTCACCAAATTGAAAATGGAAGTGGGGTTACGGTCAGAATAGAACCCTATTGTTTTTGGAGATAATCGCACGATATTTAGGGGTTGAAATGGACCAAAAACATAAAAAGTTCCTGATTTTGCAGTTGCTCTATAGGTTACAATTATGAACAAATCGACGCGAAAATTTTCATGGAGATAGAGTTTAGGAGTGGGCAGAAACCTACTAATTTGGGCGACCATCGGACAATAATTAGCGGGTAAAATAGACCCTAACTTTTTGTAAGAAAATAGGAAAATTTCCACTAAACCGCGAATATTTTCAACCCCAGCAAAATCACAAATACATTAAAAAATCACTTTTGACCATTACAGTGATGCTAATAGCTAAGAAATCGGATATATAGCAAAATAGGAATAATATATATGGATCTTATTTATTCTGCTTATAAGTCGAGAACCGCTGGGCCGATTTTTACAACTCCCATCAAATCGGATATATAGCAAAATAGGAATAATATATATGGATCTTATTTATTCTGCTTATAAGTCGAGAACCGCTGGGCCGATTTGTACAACTCCCATCAATTCGGAATGGTCTTTTGCCAGAAAAGCAGAAAATCTCGGAAAAATATACCAATAAAAAAGTAAATATTTTTTGTTCCATTTTTTTTCAATTCTTGTCATATTTTTGTCAAATGGACTAAAAAATTTTAATTTTTTGTAATTTTGCAGTCGCTCTATAGGCCACAATTGAAACTTATCGACACGGAATTTCGCATCGTAAGAGAGTTAAGGACAGGGAAGAAGTCTAGCATTTTGGATGACCATTGGATTGCATTTAGCTGTAAAATGGACCACAACTTCCACAACTTTTGCCAAATTCTCCGGGCCAAAAAATTAAGGGTAACCTCTGGGCGGGGCTCTTTGACATTATATCAAAAACGAAATCTTCCAAATTGGATTTAGATATAAGGGGACTTCGAACATATTGTAGTGTTGTAGGGTATCACATGGTCGGTATAGCCTTTGCTTACTTGTTATATATGAGACCTATATAACGGTACCTTCACTATACTTTAAAAGAACAATAAAAGAGAGAACTAGATCAATGTACATTCAACAAGCAGACTATCGTCACAAAAAAAGGGAAAAAAGCCACAATTTTTTTGTCGATTATGAAAAATGGTATTTCATACTAAAGTCCTTAAGACATTCTCTATATCATTTTTCTTAAACTCCATATACTTTTGAATTCATTTTTAAAATATAGGTACAGCACTGTTTTTGTAACTTCTTTTATTCTAAAAGACTGATAATTACGTGTATTCTATGTTTCAGTTTTAAAATTATCACTTTTGATAGAAAAAACTAAATCTGAAATACTTTGCAAGCCATAGACCCTGTCCATGAGATGGCGAATATTCCAATGGAAGTCAAGAAAGACATCTTAGTGTCGAAACGTTGAGACAAAATCACAAATGTTCGATAAATTTGTAAAACGTTAAGATTACGGAAATTGGTAATTTTTTTTTACATAGAGTCACATAAAAAGCTGCCGTAAAATAGTTTTTGCTTATTCAGACAAGTAAACAGTACTATAGTACCACATATATGTTGTGATTATCAAATGTTAGGGAATGAGACGGCAATAAATGTTACGATAATAACATTCTGTTCAATCGACAATCTTTTCAAGAAATAATAAAAACAATGCAATCATTGTTACAACCTTGCCTAATATTCGACGTTTATTTCATGCTATCGAAATACGTCAATCGTATTAAATTTCAAAGTTGACAATTTCAATATTGACAACTGAATATAGAACAAGTAAAAAAGCAGTACCCTCCACCATTTGGTACAACTTTGGCAATTTCCAAAAAAAAAAAAAAAAATAAATAAATAAATAAAATCCATTTAAAATACTGTTAAAATCTTAAAAATACCGAATGCCTATACGATGACGTAGTCCTGCATAGTCAACTTTTGTCATAAGTTATTACAATATTTAAATGCGAAACTTGAAGAAAAATATGTTTATAATGTAGCTAAAATCATCAAAATACCGAATATAGGGGGTACCGTTATATGGGGGCTATACGAAGGCGTGGACCTGCACAGACAATTTTCTGGTATGGTCTGAAGTATCTATTACGAACTTCACATGCGAAATTTGAAACAATCCCGGTAAATAATGTCGCTAAAATCATAAAAATACCGAATATGGGGGGGTACGGTATAAGGGGGCTATATGAAGAGGTAGACCTACATGGCCCATTTGCTGTTTTATGCTGCAGTATCTATTGCGAACTTCAAATACCAAATTTGGAACGATTCCGTTAAATAATGTCGCTAAAATCATAAAAATACCGAATATCGGGAGGTACCGTTATATCGGGGCTATATGAAGACGTGGACCTACATGGCTCATTTCTTGACTTAGGCTGTAGTATCCATTACGAACTTCAAATACAAAATTTGAAACGATTCCGGTAAATAATGTCGTTAAAATCATCAAAATACCGAACATCGGGGGGTACCGTTATATGGGGGCTATACGAAGACGTGGACCTGTACAGATAATTTTCTGTCTTAGGCTGTAGTATCCATTACGAACTTCAAATGCCAAATTGGAAACAACTCCATTGAATAATGTCGCTAAAATCCTCAAAATACTGAATATCGTGAGGTACCGTTATATGGGGGCTATATGATAACTTGGACCTACATGGCCCATTTACGAACTTTAACCTGCCTACTGGCAAAATATACATGTGTGCAAAATTTTAGCCTTCTATCTCCATTTGTTCGAAAGATAGCGTGATTACAACAGACAGACGGACAGACAGACACACAGACAGATAGACGGACATGGTTAAATCGTCTTAGAATTTTCCGCTGATCAAGAATATATATACTTTGTTGGGTCTGACATGAGTATTTCGAGGAGTTACAAACGGAATGACAAAATTAATATACCCTCCATAGTATGGTGGAGGGTATAAAAAAATAAAAACAAATAATGCAAAAAAAAAATGAATGTTTATAATCGGAAAATATACCAATTAGGTAAATTTTAAAAATACTCAATTTTTACAATGTTAATAGTTGGTATATTTAAAGATATGGTCCTGACGTATTCGTGTAATATGGACGTACAAAATATTTTAAAATCTTGCATGATTGTCCCTCCGCCCATGCCACTCATTTAGGTGTTCAATGCCAAAGATATGCACTCACTTCTGACAAGCAGTGTTGTACGAATGCATCCACACATGTGAAATACCAAGCACAAAGGATATGCATGAAATTTGAAATGGAAGACCTACAAACTTCAAATATTGCCGATAAGGTGTCCTATTATCCTTATCCTTCAAGCAAAGCGATTATGTGATGCTTGTCATCTCTGAAGAGCCGTACAATGGCGCCATACATTGTTGATGTAGATGGGAAAATAAAAAGCCTGACACTTCCTTTCGTTCGGCCCGTGCCCTGTATCTTAGTCTAATCAGACATCTTTTCGCATTGGAGTTAATTGACTTTGGACCGAATAGACTCTGCAAAATATAGCCGTCGCTGTCATCGTCGTTTTCGTCATTTGCAATGAAAATTTCCTTTGTCTTTGTCGCCAGTCGTGACAGGTGTGGCCTTTTGTTTATCTCGTGTGTTGATGCTGTCATCGCCCAGTTGACGTGTTTGCCCTTTGCCTGTCCTTTTGTTTGTTTGTTTGCTTTGTGAACAAGTCATATTACATTCCCGGGGTTTCAATTTATCAAACCCATTAATATTATGCCGCTGTCGCTGCTGGTGCTGATGCTGTTGTTGCTGTTGTGGCGGTTATCTAAGGCGTTGTTGTCTTTGGCGTCGTTGCCATCGCTGCCATCTCGGCCATTGTTCGTTTCGTGGGAAAAGTAATTTTGTTAAATAAGGCTCAAAGGATTGATTGTATCATCTTCATTTTCGTAATTTATTTATTGAGTGCCTGGGGAGCCATAACCTAAGAAAAGATAATGTCCTTTGTGGCAAATCAAAAAAATTAATTTTACGCGGTTCAATCAACAAAAAATTTGCAATCATAAAATGCACGCCTGACCGCACACCAAAAGGGTCTACACAGCTCCCTGCCGAGCATAATGCTCAAATTTATATTGTCATTGTACGTGTGTTGTTGTTGTTGTAGCTGTTGTCGCTCTTGTTATCATTGCTCGTTACCAGGACAATTGTATTCTACTTCTTCTTCTGCCTTTTCTCCTCCTCCTGCTTTGACATGACGATAAGCAGACTTTTATTGCTTTTTATTGATTGCTCCATAATTTTGTGGATGCGAACGACGAGATGAAATGATTTTAATAATTTTATATCTTCAGGATGATTGGCGGCGGGTAATACAAATAAGAACATAACGAATTTTATTGATGTCAACGATACAAAGGTAGAATACAAACACAAGCGGACTTGAAGGAAGACAAGTACGAAAGCAAGAGGAGCGTATTTTTGCTCAAAATATTTCGGTCTTTAATTCTGTTAAAATTTAGGTTTTGACCCAGTTAAATTAATATTTTACTGTCACTAGATGAGGTGGAAGAATCTGTTAGTTTATACACAAATTCTTAACCTGTGACTACTTAAAACTGAAACGACACTGTGGTACCGGACATTATTGTACATTGATTTGAAACCTGCATAATGTCCCCTTATAGATCCATATTTACGTTTGACGATCTTCACCGAATCACTTTCATAGTCGTAATTTCTCATGCCCGATGAGTTCTTAGTTGAAAATGTGCTGGTAGTTTGTTTGCAAGTCAAGTGACCAAGAGTTTTGAAAAACACTGCTCTCTGTAATAGAGAGTAATAGGAATACTTCAGACTCAAGCAATAAATTTTGTTCAGACATGTATATTACCACTAGAATGATTAGTATTAAAATGGGACATATCGGTCCACGTTTCGGTATGGCCCCATATAGCGTCACTTCCCGATTTTCGGTATTTTGAATCTTTAGACCACAATTTTGAATAAATAATTTGTATCTTGACATTTAGAGTTCTGAGTAGATATAATCTCAGTATTTGGTATAGGTCCCATAAACCAAGCATGCGTAACTTGACATTTTGGGATGTGAGCTGACAGAATATCTTCCTCTTAAATTTTGTGATGATAGATGCACTATTATGTATTCACTATATATAACGGCACTTCCAATTTTTAGACATTTTAAGATTCTCTCCCTGCAAATTTTTTTGAAGTTAAAACTAGTTAAATCTGGTTTGGGTCAGAATAGAACCCTATTGTTTTTGGAGATGATCACAAAATATTAATATTATACATTAAAAGGTCACTTCTGACCATTGCATTGATGCTGATAGTCCAGATATCGGATATGTAGCGAAATAGTTATAATATATGTCTTATATATGTAAATGAAATTTATATTAGTTATTTCGATTAGAAGTCGAGATCCGCTGAACGAATTTTGACAATTTTCATCAATCTGCAATGGCCTCTTGCCAGTAAAGGTTAAAACCTAAAAAACATCGCGTAAAAGTCTACGAACAAAAAGTGAATATTTTTTGTTACATTTTTTCAATTTTTTTGTCATATTTTTTTATCGCATGCTGTTTTTTAATTTGACCTACAATTTTGAATTATTTATTTTCTAAAATTTTTGCTACATCCTGCAACACTATGTGTTGTTATATACAGGTTGCATTTATCGTCCGATCCTCATGAAATTTTACATGATGGTAGGGTTAGTGTCAAAATTAAACCCTATTGTTATGGAGATGTACATTTTGATTTTCAAATGATCCAAAAAATTAAAATTTTCCTGATTTTGCAGTCGCTATATAGGTCACAATTGAAAACCAATCGACACGGAATTATCGACCGTTGGATTATATTTACTTGTAAAATGGGCCACAACTTTTGTTGAAATTATTTCGAATACATAACCACACGGCGGAGTGCGTAAATAAGCAATTCAGTAGTTGAAAAACAAAATCTTTCAAAATAGATTTGGACACAAGGCGGACTATAACATTTGCTTACTTGTTTTTATACCCTACACCACAAGGTGGTCAGGGTATTATGTCTTTGTGCATTTGTTTGTAACAGGCAGAAGGAAACGAGATAGACCCATAGTTCCTTTTGATGATCTGCATAGAATCACATTCTGAGTCGATTTATGCATGTCCGTCCGTCCGTCTGTCCGTCTGTCCATGTATTTTTGTAAACAAAGTACAGGTCGCATTTATTGCCCGATCCAGATGAAATTTTGCAAAGATCTTTTGTTTGGCCCAAGGACGAACCCTATTGAAATTGGAGATAATCGGTCAAAATTTAGATATAGCTCCCATATATATCTTCGTCCGATTTGCCTTTTATTGTGCACCAAACGTGTAATATCAGCCCGAATTGTATGGAATTTTGCATATACACCCAAATTAGGCCTGAAAATATGTATGCCAAATTTGATCGAAATCGGTTCAGATATAGCTATAGCTCCCATATATATTGTTCATCCGATTTGTTATTTTTGTCCACCGCCGCCGTAATATGCACTATGCAACAACGATATTTGGGGAAATATATCAAATAAAGCTCAGAAATACATTTGCTAAATTTTATCGAGATCGGTTCAGATTTGGATATAGCTCCCATATATAACTTCGTCCGATTTACTTTTTTTGTGCACCAAACGTCTAATATTTGTCCAAATGGGATGGAATTTGGCACTTACGACCGAATTGAGTCTAGAAGCTAGTATGTCAAATTTAGTGAAGATCGGTTCAGATATAGCTATAGCTCCCATATATACTGTTCATCCGATTTGTTATATTTGTTACCCACAGCCGTAATATGCACTCCGTAACAACGATATTCAGGGAAATATATCAAATACAGCTCAGAAATATCTTTGCCAAATTTTATCGAAATCGGTTCCGATTTGAATATAGCTACCATATATATTTTTATTCGATTTCAAATTAATTGTGCACCAAAAGGGCAATACAATTCCGAATTTAAAAGATACAAATGCTTCGGCATATTTAGTCCTTTGAACTTTAAATTATAATTATAATCATAGCGTGTATGATTGAATTCTCCCATAAAAACTTTCAATTGTTATGTGGAGCTATACTAAATTAGCAAAGTGGTGTAGGGTATCATAAAGTCGGCCCCGTCCGACTTTAAGTCTTTCTTTACTGGTTTTTTATTAAATTTTAATATTTATACAGCTCTGGTTTTATACTTTTTTCTAAGACACTGATAACCACTTTTATTCGATGTTCCCATTTTAAAATTATTTCCTTTGATAAGAAAACAATTAAAACCAGTAAAGAAAGTTTTAAAGACGAACGGACTGGCTTTATAAAACTCTACGCCACTTTACATATTTAACCATTCTTGGGTGGCGCGTGCTGAGTGCGATGATGCTGAGTCCTGTTATAATGACCAAGGTCTGCGGCCAAAATGTTTGCGTGCCAAGGCTTTAATACACCCTCCTGAATAGTCTCGTGATAATATTTGCCATTTATTCTGATGCCACTGTCGATTAATACGAGCGGAGAGCGACCATCGGTTGCTATGGCGGCTCACACCAACACCATGACCGGCGCCGGCTCTTGAGTTCTGGTGCACATTTTCAGCTGACCTCTTTGGCAAGTAAACACGATCATTTTGTTTTACAAAATGCAGGACAACGAATGTTTTCTCACCGGAGTAAACCAAACAAGTTCGGCAGTTCACCACTTTCGGTCAAGCGAAGTAACTCTATAGCTCTTTTGAGTCTATATTATTTTTGTTGTGGTGTAAGTTCTTGCACTTTCTGGAATTTCAATGGTTTTACCCCTAGCTCATTTTTCAATATTTGCCGAATGGAATATTGCGATATGTTCAGCTCACGAGCCATTTTTCGGCCGTTGCGACGCGGGTTTCGATCAAGTCGCTCCTTTATTTTTCGAACCATTTCTACTGAAGTTGCAGTTTTCTTCCGTCCACTTCTCCGACGTCGGACTACGCTACCAGTATCACGGTAACGAGCGATGGTACGAGACACAAAAGATTTATTCGCATTTAAAAGCTGGAGTGCTCTAACGATAGCCACTTGTGGTTTTTCAGCCAAATATAAAGGAATCACACTATCAGCTTGAATTCCATCACGAATAACTTTTTTCTGGAAAATTCTCACCAAAATGCTTTTGTAATAATTTCTGGAATAATTTTAACAGCTTTCGGGCGAGTGGCTTAGAAATGTCAGCAGTCTGAAGTTGGTTGCAGTTTTTTCATCTCACCATGTATATATGCCGATTTCGATTAAATTTGGTATACTTATTTTCAGGCCTAACTTGGTCATATGTGCAAAATTTTGTACTATTTTGGCTGATATTAGACGTATGGTGCACAATGAAAGGCAAAACGGACGAACATATATTTGGGAACTATATCTAAATTTTGACCGATCATCTAAAATTTCAACAGGGTTCAAATAAACGTCCTTGTGTCAAATAAACGACTGGATCGGGCAATAAATGCGACCTGTACTTTGTTTACAAGAATACATGGCCAGACGGAGGGACAGACATGCATACATCGACTCAGATTGTGATTCTATGCAGATCATCAAAAGGAACTATGCGTCTGTCTTGTTTCCTTTTGCCTGTTACAAACAATTGCACAAATACATAATACCCTGACCACCTTGTGATGTAGGGTATAAAAACATTAATTTGGCTTGGCCAAACTTTTGATACACTGCACCATTGGGTAAAGAAAACATTTTTATATAAAAATATCTGAATTCAGACGGGTTCTACTTTAAACTACAAATACCAATAAAGCCGTTTGCATAATTAAATTAAACTTTACAAATAACCATAAAGTGGGCTAGGCTGTTATATTAGGCCATACCAAAACGGGAACCTCTGTAGACAATTTTATACTTCAAGAAATGTCATCTACCAAATATTTTTAAATGCTAAATTTGAAACAATCTCGTGGGTAAATGTGACAAGGATTGTCAAAATACCGAATATCGGTGGATATCGTCATATGTGCGTTATACAAAAACGTGCCCCTATATATAATGTTTCGTCACAGGAAAAATGACAAAAATCATCAAAACAACGAATATCGGGAAATATCGTTATATAGAGGCTATACAAAAACGTGGACCGATATATCTCACTTTCAATACCAACCATCCTAGACACAACACAAATTGTTCTGTCAAATTTTGAAGCTCTGCATCAAATAATGTTGCTTGTATCGTCCTTTCAATAGACATCGTTAAAATGACTTAATTGGAAAACTGAACAGCTTATGACTGTAATTTTTGGTTCTTTGGTTTAAAAACATTTATTCCAAAAATGAATTTAATTTTTCCTATAAATCTCGGTTTTTGGTGATTTTGCCCCTCTGTGCGTTGTCTACCAATCCCTAGTCAAAATTCAAAGTTGGCACATTACAATCATGTATGAAACATATCAGAGCAAAAAAGAAATATATATTTTTTCATAAGCAATTAAACCGTTACATGATAATCTGTCAAATAAATTACAGAGAAATATAAAAATAGAATATTGTAACAACATACATACCAATTTAAAATTTAACGGCTAAATCAATATTCGATAAATTGGCAACATCAATGGCATATAATTTTGAACTATAACTTTTTATACCCTACAACACTATGTGTTGGGGGTATTATAAGTTTGATTGGGCCAGAATTTATGTAACACCTCGAAATATTGATTTCCCATATAGGAAAGTATATATGGATCTTCCTAGCTCGCCGAGCTGAGTCGATCTAGCTATGTATGTCCGACCGTCCGTCTGTCCGTCTGTCCATGTTAATTTGTAATCACTCTACAGGTCGCAATTATAGTCCGATTCACGAAATTTAGAATGTAGGTGGGGCTTGGACCAGAATAGAACCCTATTGCTTTTGGAGATGATCGCCAAATGTTTAGGGGTTGAAATGGACCAAATACTGAAAAAATGTCGGATTTTGCAGAAGCTATACAGGTCGCAATTATAGACCAATCGACGCGGAATTTCGCATGTAGCTGGGGTTTAGGGAGGGGAAGAAGCCTAACAATTTGGGTGGTCATCGGATAATATTTAGCGGGTAAAATAGACCATATCTTTTGTATTGAAAAAATTCAAAATTTTTCATCAAACCGCAATATTTTAAATCCCGGCGAAATCATAAAGCCATGACAAGGTTACTTCTGATCTTTACATTGATGTTAATATCCAACAAATCGGGTATATAGCAAAATATGTGCGATATATATGTCTATCAAAGAATATATGCTTGAAAGATCTCTTATATGTCGAGAACGGCTGAACTGATTTCGACAGTTCTCATTAATTCAGAATGTCCTCTTGGCAGGAAAGAAAAAAACGTCTAAAAAAATCGCATAAAAATATCTCTATAAAGATGAAAATATTGATTTTGTAAAATTTTCTCATATTTTTTCAATTTTGTCATATTTTTTGGCATATTTTCATTTTGAATTAAACATTTGGTAATATTCCTACAGCTAACAAAACTAAGTAGTTGGGATATCAGGATATCATATACAGATCGCATTTATGGCCCGATCCTTACGAAATTTTGCATGGGTATAAGATGAGGGTCAGAATAGGAGCCTACTCTTTTTGGAGATGATCGCCATATATTTAGGGGTTGAAATGGACCAAAAAACTGCAAAATTGTCGGCAGGTCGTAATTATCGCCCGATCCTCACGCACATTTGAATGGGGGTTACCGGACATTGCAAAAGCCAAGCAATTTCTAATGGCCATCCAAAAATATTCAATGTGTGAAATAGTTTGCCAACTTTTGTAGACAAAATACGAAAATGTCCATTCCAGAGACTTTTTTACAGGAAAGACGCACTTCTGACTATTTCGTTGAAGAATATAGTCAAATGTCTGTATCTCATATAGATGCGTTTCAGTCAAAAACCAATAATAAATGTTAATCTTTTGCCACTTCTGAGAGATTATAGGTCTTTGGGAAATATTAGTTCCAGATCTAGGAAGACCATTTAAGTGCAACATCTACCAATAAATTGGAAATGAGCAAATTAGTTTAAGTTGCTATTATTCGAAAATTAGAGAACGAAACCTGATGATTTTCTTTTATTATTTGTCACAACATCTTTGGAATTCTTTCGAGTATCTAGCCTATATAAACTGTATGGTTTATTATAGTGTTGTAGGGTATTCAACGGTCGGCCCCGCTCGACTGTAGCCTTTGCTTACTTGTTTGTTCAATCAAATTAAAAAATTTAAAATGCAATAAAATTTTTAAAATTATTTTGTAATTGTGATTTTAATAATACAAAAATGGTTGCGTTTGTGAACGATTTTACTCACCACAATAGTTTAATAAATGCATTTCAAAGAATCTTACTCAATTATACATTGCGTATGTACAATTTAAGTTGGCAATTTTCAACTTTGACAGTGCGGTTGTTTCAATTGAAATATTCAAATAAAAAATAATAAGCAAAAATGTGTGAATACTTTTCACCATAAGGGAAAGAAATCCTGAAAAAAGAAGAGAATCGGGATTGCATTTTGGATCCAATTCCATTTTTGCCAGTAAAACTGGTTGCTAAAAAGTCTTAGAAATGCAGTAAAGTCGCTAAAAATGTGGACAAATCAGTAAATTGTGATTGATAAAAGAAAAAATGAGCCCAGTCTCTGCCACAGAAGACATAACCCACTACAAACTCTAAGTAGGGAATTTTAAACGATTTCCCCGAAAAATGTTTCTAAAATCATCAGAATACCGAATATCGGGAAGTATAGAAACGTAGGTGAATATTTTAAGAAAGAAAACATTTTTCTATTTATTATTGGTGTTAATCGGGCTTTTCTGGTCAGATTATTTTAGAATGAAAATAAGATTTTATTTCATTTTTCATTTCATATTTTGGTACAACAAAAATCCAGCCTCAGGCTTTAAGCTCTCTGATGCAACTTTTTCAGATTTTGGAGGATTTAACCTTTCTTATTGTGTCATGGAGCTATTAGGTGTTACGGCTTAAGAGCAGTATAAAGTTGAAATCGGATGAAACCAAGATATGGGAGCTTTATCTTAATAAATTTCCGTTTACTTATTTGGTTAATTGCTTGGCTTAAGGTCATCAAAAAGCTATGTTTTTTATATTTGAATTTTTCCTTTTTTATTCATCCAATATTTCGATTTCCTCCGGAAATCATCTTCAGGGATCTGTTAAAAAAAAACACAAATTACAAACTGATTTTAACTATATATAACACAATAAATAATATACATTTTTAAAGTAAAAGCTCGTCTATTCAGTTTAAATGTCACTATTAAACTAAGTTTCCTTTCGTCGGTGTTTATGAACAAGGCTTCTGTAAATGTGAGCACAATGGTCTGTATCGGTTTTATAATTAATTCGTCTGTCATTTGGTAAACTTATAATATGTAACATTTCCAATGTAAACCGTCGTTTGTAATTATTTTCTTGTGCTAATATGTCGACGGCTTTAAGGTTGGATTTATGTCCTGTCAATGTGCAATGGGCAGCTAGAGCAGTCTTCTGCTCAAGAGGCTTGTCACTTTTTTGATCCGAATTATGTCCGGAAAGTCTAGTTTTTAATTTCGTCTTTGTCGTGCCGACATATGCTTTTTGGCATACGTCAGCGTCGTCCCAATTACTTCTTATCCTATAGACTACATTGCACTTGTCCTATTACCACTAAATTTGATGAAGGCGTTTACATGTTTGTATGCTTCGGAGCTACAGCTATGTCTGAGCAGATTCTCACCAGATTTGACGTATGTATAGCACATACATATTTCCGAAACCACCTTCATATGTCCAGGTTACACATGAGCAGCGACCCAAATACCAAATTTCAGATTTTAAGCACTATCTGTTCACTTAATACCAAATAGAAGCAAATATAGTACTATTTAGTACTTTTAAATAAAACTGTTCCATTTCGCACACTTATAGCAAACTTCATATATACAAGTTAGAAAGTATCAGTCGGTTTTGCCGACAGATGTGTACCCTTCGGCAATGTTCGATTATTTAAATATGTATTGACTACTATTATTATTATTGTTATTCAAATTGTTGACCCTTTTTGGAGTAAGTTCCATAGGAATGGACCAATATTGTCCATTTCGTATTGGAACTAAATAAAAACGATATAAATATTGTGACATGTCAGATTTAGACTATACTGGTTACTTCCTTCTCTTTATATGAGAAATGTGATAGTTTTTAGAAAATGTTCATATGTGCGTAAGGTACCAGATCTAGACGACCGAAGTATCCCTGTTTCATATTAGTATGAGCAAAATTATAGGAAAATCGAAACATTAAAAATTTAGATATTGCAATTTGTTAAGATTCGCTTATTTTGTTTGCAAGTTATGACAGATACAATTATTGAAAATTGTAACTCTTTGTGGATGAGGTATCAGAAGGGGTTCGTAGATATATATGTATAGTCCATATAGCTAGTTGTAAAGATTCGCAGACTTGTATCGCAAGTTGTGACAGATAAAAATATTGAAAATTGTGACCCTTTGTGGGTGAGGTACCAGAAGGAGTTCGCAGATATATATCATCTTCACAACACATCATGTGTTAGCAAAAATATTTGTATGTGTGATATTTGAAGAGAGTTGGATGCTAATTCGGCTTTCTTTGAGCGTTTTGTTTTTCAAAATCTTGAACTCTATGTGGGATAGGTACCAGAAGAAATTGTCCGATCCCTACCATCTTTATAACAGATCTGGTGTTGATGGGAATATTGAGATGTACCAAGTCTAAATAGAATCCGATGTTAATTCCGCGTTTTATGAGTTTCGTGATTATTCACAGTTTTGAACATTTGTGGGGGAGGTACCAGAAAGAGTGGACCAATATGTCCCATCTTCACAACAGATGTTGTGTTAGAGGAAGTAATGTGATGTTTGAAATATGAAGAGAAATATGAAATACTCTGCTGCATGATCTTTAAACGCCCATTTGATTGGAAATATTTCAAAGGCTGTATAATAGAAACGTTTGGGACATACATTTTTACATTTGAGTTGCAATCATGTGGCTGGACAATATGATTGGCCATATTAAAGCTTCCTGTACTAGATATTATTTTCTGTAGATGTTAAGTTCAATTTAAAAATTACTAAACCTATATAGATTATAGTTGCAAGCTAAAAGGAAGATTCGTACTTTGTTATAAACGTTTTAAGGACCAGCGCTCTGGTTCAGCAGAGCGGACTAAATCAGCTAGTATTCATATAAAAATAAATAATTTTCTATGTTTATTTGGAATTTGTAATTCATTCGAATTTTCATCATCAAATCTACCCGTCATTTCTTTTCATTAGATTTAAATGTGTTGAACTTTGAATTTGACGTACAACTTAATCTGTGGAACGCCAATGAAAGTTCATTTATTCAAGCTTCACGTATCCATTTCCCAAACGGGCTGGCGTTTCTATTTTCCTTTTGTGCGGAACAAAGTGTTCCCATCGAAAGCCAGATGCGGAACAAATGAAAGAACAATAAGAATGTGTATTTCGACGACGATAATTTGCAACAAGTGTGAAACGAGCATAAACCGCATTTAGTATTCGCCCATTCACGTCCTCGTCCACGTTTGCGTTCACGTAGTCCTGGCACCACATTTGCCGTAGAGCGTTAACTGCAGGCCACAGAAAATACACGAGTCCAAATGTAGCCATGGATGTTTAATGGCTGTTTGTGTGTCCGCGTCTGTGTACGACATGAAATGCAGAGTTCGTTCGCAACAAGAGTCCGGGCGTCTGGCTGCGACTGTGGCTTTGGCCATGTTGGTTCCCGGTGACTGTTATTGGTGCATGGTCGTTGCGGTGTTGGAAGAAATAACGGAAAAAAGAAAACAAAAACAACTTAAGTGCAAAGTGTTTACGGAAACACTAAGCCAAGGTAGCGCATCAAGTTGGAGTGTGTGTGTGGAGGGACAAGAGAATGAGAAAAATTTCTGCTAAGGTAAGTGAAAATTTTCACAGTCTAATAGAAAAAGAGAGGAGGCGAGTGCAAAAAAAAAAAGGAAAAAACAAAATAAAAACAACCGCAACCAAATACAAGTGAGTCAGCTCGAATTTCCAAAAAGAAATTGCTGTTGCATTCATTGTTCATTTTGTTGTCCATGTCCTTGTTGCTGAAGTTGTTGTTGTTGGTTGCCGTTGCCGTTGCTGTTGGGCTTGTTGTTCTGTGATGTTTGTTGTTTCAACAGCAACAAGAACTTGATGCGGTTATTACCGTAAATTCTTGAGCTTGAGCCATTATGCCGAAGTGTTGTGTTGCTAGGGTTGCCAAATGGCGTAAAAGGCACTCAAAGAGAATTCTGGGGCCAATAAAGGAGAATTCAGTTTGCAATTTATGATATAAAATTACAAAAATGAATGGATTTTTCTTCATTTGTTTTGCAATAATTTTTTTCTTTAAGACATCTGACTGATTTGGTTACAGCATTCTTTTTTATTGTTTGATTTCTGCTAAACCAGTTCTAACTCCAGTAGGCACACTCTGTATCTATTATTAGCTTTGTTCTAGTACCTGCAAGAATCTACTAGTTTCGAACTTTTTTCGATATCATAAAGAGAAAATCGGTTATTGTTGTTCTGGAGATATCACCCCACCTTGGGGAACTCCCTGTTTCATTCTACGGGCTTTGGACTTCTCGTTCTGGAATTCCACGTGCGATTGACGTCCTCACATATAGTTGATTATCCAACTGTCAAACTTGGCCAGAGGGTAGTTCTCTGCATATTCTCAAACAGTGTGGCATGATTGGCCGTATCAAATACTGTTCTGTGACACGGTTAGGTCTGGATCAATCATCTACTAATATGTGTGGAAAGGGCGTGTAATTCTTATGTGGTACTATGCTGTGCACGGAAACCTTTCTGATTTTGGCAACTGTATAGCTTCCTCTAATGTTGGGGAGGAGTATATCTCGAGAGTCTTAACTACTGGCGACAAATCGAAATTGGCCTGTACGATTCGCCTTTGCTGACATTCTTGCCTGGCTTCAGTAGCGGGAGCATCCGACCCATTTTCCAGGCTTCGGGAACTATGTAGGTGGCTAGCGACAGGTTGAAAACTTTGGCCAGGTACCCAATTTCCGGCGTATCCAGTTGTTTCAGGAACTATAAGTTTAGATTTGTTCGAATTGGTCACCTTTGTCACGAATTATGCCCAATATCAGTCCAAACGACCTGTATTTTGCCACATCCGACCGAACTCAGTCTAAAAGAAAGTACATAAAATTTGGTGAAAATCGGTTCAGATATAGCTATAGCTCTCATATATAGCATTTTCAGATTAAATGAAATCTTTTGCAATTCAAATGAAACTTTTTGCAGCGGAAATGGAACCTTTTGCAACCGAAATGAAACAATTTGCAACCGAAATGAAACTTTTTGCAAATCAAATGAAACTTTTAAATTTATAGAAGGAAAAATAAACAAAACATTTTTATTTTCAGTAGTTTTTAAATTAAATTAATTAATTGTAGCTAATATATTGACAAAGACGATTTTTTATTTCTATATCTATAAAAGAGGAAAATGTTTGTATGTTTGTTTGTTTGTAATTTATGGACTCGAAAACCGCTGAATAGATTTTCCTGAAAATTTCCATATATACTGCAACATCGCCTGAAAGTAACATAGGCTATATACATTTTTGAATTTCCACTTGGAACTGGAGATATAGCATCAGAATCGGAGGTACCTCCTAAAAATTTAGATTTTATATGCACATATCTATTGATTGGTTGAAGATACAGTCTCCAAATTTGGAATACGTAACGGAATTTGGAACAAAAATAAGTTTGCCAAATTATATTGTAATCGGTTCAGATTTGGATATAGCTCCCATATATATTTTCGACCGATTTCGTTCATTTGATGCCTCAAACACAATATGAATGTTCGATTCCAATGAAATTTGGAATGTGTGACGGGATTTAATCCGAAAATAAATTTGTCAAATTATATTGAAATCGGTTCAGATTTGGATATAGCTCCCATATATATTTTCGGCCGATTTCAAGCATTTGATGCACCAAACACGCTATGTATCCCCAATTTCAATGAAATTTGAAACGTGTGATAGATTTTATCTAAAAAATTGATTTCCCAAATTATATTGAAATCGGTTCAGATTTGGATATAGCTCCCATATACATTTTCGGCCGATTTCATGTATTTGGTGGACCAAACACGACATGTATTTCCAATTGTAATGAAATTTAAAATAGATAACGGAATTGGGAGCCAAAATGAATTTGTCAAATTAAATTGAAATCGGTTCAGATTTGGATATAGCTCCCATATATATTTTCCCATATATTATATCTCTAATTTCAATGAAATTTGGAATGTGTAGCGGAAATTAAAACAAATATACATTTGTCAAATAATAGTAAAATCGGTTCAGATTTGGATATAGCTCTCATATATATTTTCGACTGATTTCATGTATTTTATGCACCATACACGATATGTATGTTCGATTCCAAAGAAATTTGGAATATGTAACGGGATTTTGATTAGAAAATAAATTAGTCAAATTATATTAAAATCGGTTCAGATTTGGATATAGCTCCCACATATATATTTTCCGCCGATTTCACATATTTGATGCACAAAACACGATACATATTTCCGATTCCAATGAAATTCGGCATGAGTGGCTAAATTTGGTACAAAAATAAATTTGACAAATTGTATTCAAATACGCTCAGATGTGATTATAGCTCCCATATATATACTCAGCCGATTTCACATATTTGATGGACCCAAAGCGAGAGAGACAAAATCTGGCACCAGAAAAACTTGCCAAATTATATTGAAATCAGTTGAGGTTTGGGTATAGCTAACATATATATTTCGGCCGATTTCATACATGTTATGCACCAAACATGATATATATGACCGATTGCAATGAAATTCAGAATGTGTGGCGAAATTTGGTTACAATAATAAATGTGACAAATTAATTGGAAATTAGTTAAGATTTGGATATAGCTCCCATATATATATTCTCGGCCGATTTCACATATTTCAATTTCAATGAAATGTGAAAGGTGTGGCTGGAATTTGGTGTAAAAGTAATTTTTTTAAATTATATTTAAATCGGATCATATTGGGATATGATTTTAATAAGAACCATTGACCCACAACGCCTTAGGCTAACACTAAAAAACAACACAACAATTGATTTGAAATACGCTTATTACGGCGAAGTATGTTGCTATCTCGAATTCACTAATTGCAATAGAAATGCCACTCAACTTCAAAAGATTGCAGTTTACTGCACGCTTGGTAAAATTTTGAATGCATATAAAATCAAAGGGGGTAGCGAAGCGCACCGGGTTCAGCTAGTATATATATATATATATATATATATATATATATATATATATATATATATATATATATATATATATATATATATATATATATGTGGATGGGAAGTCAACAGTATCTCGTGTAATCTTATTCTGGCAAATCTATTTTGGCAAATATAAGGATTTTAGATAAATCTAAATAGAGGACTTAAAAGTAGGCGTGGTCAATATTTTTTTTTTTTTTTTAAAACCTAACTCAGGGTAAGACGAACGTTTGTACAAAAAAATATGCACATCGGTCCAGCCATTCTCAACAGATTCCATTACCAACCAACAACTATTGATTTTTATATATATATATAGAAGAAGAAGAAGATAAAACTGATCGCATATTTTCACCACGTAAACTCCTTAATATTCTAAGTTAATTTAAGGAGAATCGTTTCAGCCCTATGTGGAACATACAAGATTAAGTGAGTTAATGATAATTTCTTTTATATCTATACCCTTGTTCAGTCAATTTTTGCAATGTAAAGGTAAACGATGACAAATATTTTAAAATGACATGTTAAAGAAAAATAAATATCAAGGTCTTGATAAACATATTTCTTAAAAAAATTGTTTTTGAAGTCATATTTTCGTAATAATAATAATCCTATTTGTGGAAACTTAATAACCATTTGCCCGGAGGAAAGTGGACAACAATTTCTTGAATGGATGTATTTCATGTAAGTTGTGTTATTTTTATTTCAAAAGACCAATAGTCGCCTGTCATTTCAGCTTTATTCCTTAACTTCGATTCATAAACAAACAGTTGCGTATAAATCACTATGTCCGACCACTAAAATCGCTCTACTGAGGAATGCGCCTCCAAATATGCGGCATAGTTGGTTTCGGTGATATTGTATCGGAAAATTGTCACACATGAAATACAATTTTAAGGTAATCTTTTTTAATTAGAATTAAAACAGAATAGTTTTACGATTCCATTGAAAACACCTATTATCTTGAGGGACATATTTTAGAAAAATGTTTGAGAATTATCTCAAAGTCACAACCATTGTTGTTTTTGTGTTGAAATATAAATCTGAACTTTAAGCGTTGAAATATATTTATACTGTATATAGTGAGCTAATTAGAGTTGTGCCAATCTATTGATCGAATTCGATCGAAAGCCCTGCGTATGAGTGATGTAATTTATATCAAAGCACTCATACGTCTGGGGGGGACTGGTGTACAGATATTTCAACAAGATTGACACAACTTTAGAGGCAATCGTAAAGTGCGTTCAGTCTCCGGAAATACGAACGCAAAAAATGAATAAGTCATGAACATTTGCGAACGAGGGGAGTGTTGGGCTTTATTACAGTATTTTACTCTTGTAGTATATCCCTTTTAATCGAATGGTGGTTTGAAGATTGGCTATTTCTGGTATTTAATGCAATGGTTGGGTTTTAGTATCTCATTGGGTCATTAATGACATGGGGAACCATATTCTGCACATCGATATGGCAGAATTATGACGGGATTTTCGAGTGTATCGGGCTGAAGTTTATTGTTTAAACACCTATTTAGCTATATTTACAATTTACATGTGTAAAATTTGAGCGAATAGAAACTAGATAAAAAATATTTTTGTGGAATTTGTAAAATTTTCTTTTAACCATTTAGTAGAAAGAACGGAGCAGATACAGTTTGTCATAGGGCAATTACCAAGAGATGTTGACTGATATTTTTCGTTATATTTCGCGTAAGATTTTATGTCGATGAAAGTCACTCAAATTAAGTAGGTTCATGAAATTTTTCTCAGATGTATTTTAGGTCTGCAGGAATACGGAGCAAGTAGGTCCACGTTTCGGTATAGCCCCCTATATAACTGTTCCACCTGATTTAAAGTGTTTTGGTTGTTAAGTCACAATTGTATCCCAATATGCTGTAAATTGGCAGTTCCTATTTCTACTGTGTGGCCAACATGATTGCATAGAACTGTCTATATAGGTCCAAGTATTGGTACAGTCCCTATATAACTGTAACTCCAAATATTCGGTACATGAAGGATTTTAGCTACATTTTTCAACAGAATTTTCTTTAACTTTGCAATTGGAGTTTTTTAATAGTCGCTCTGGAGAGATATAGGTCCAAGTTTTCGCATTGCCCCATATAACAGTACCTCCAGATAATTGATATTTGAATGATCTCTGTTACACTTTCCACCGGAATTGTTTCAAATTTAACTTTTAAAATTCGTAATAGATACTACCTTCTATGGCAGAAAATTCCTCTTATAGATATACACCTCTTGTTATAGTCCCTATTTATCGGTACCTCCCAATATTCTTATATTTACATAATTATCTTAAATTTGGTAGCTAAAGTACGTAATAGGCGCCATCTTCTCTGGCGCAACAGAAAGAAAATAAACTCAAAAGAGCTAAAGAGTTGCTTCGCTCGGCCGAAAGTGGTGAACTGCCGAATTTGGTTTTCTCCGAAGAGAAAACATTCGTTGTCCAGCAGTTTGTAAAGAAATAAAATTATCGGGAAAATATTCTGGAGGGTGTATTAAAGCCTTGGGCACGCAAATATTTTGGCCGCAGACCTTGGACATTCCAACAGGACTCAGAACCATCGCACACTGCACGCGCCACCCAAGAATGGTTACAAAATGAGGTTCCTCGCTTCATTTCCAGTGCACAATGGTCACCAAAACCTCCGGATACCGATTCTTAGGACTATTGTGTCTGGAGTATTTTGGAAAGCAAGGTTGGCACTAAAAAATACCAAAGTGTTGATCACCTCAAGCAAGCGCTTGCTGGGAATTTGCCAAAATACCGCAGAGCAACATTCGGGCAGCGTGTAAAGGTTTCATTGGCAGTTTGAAGGCCATAATTCGTGCCAAAGGTGACCAATTCGAACAAGTCTAACCTTATTCTAAAATTTTATGCTGTTTCCGACATTTTTTTTAAAAAAAGTAAAAATTATGGCGATTAACTTTGTTGCAGTTTTTTTTATCTCACCCTGTATATTTCTTCGGTATCCAAAAGTTGTGGGTCTACGAATTTGTTTCTTTGCGATTTTTTTCTTTCTTTTCCTTTTCGCACTTTTCGGTGGAGACAAATATTAATAAATGCAAAGTTTGGATTCGTGGAAGGTTTCAAGTATGAACCGATGTGTATGTATGTGAACCGAAATGTCATATCTTTACAACGGTTTTAAAGTTGGAAAAATCATTGTAACATCAAGTTGCATTTCATGCCTTGTAGAGGAGATACAAGTGAAGTTGGCCTATATCGTTATTTTATTACCAGTCCTAGGTTTAGTATAATTCTGTAGTGCGAAGTTCTAGCCAAGTCAGGAGGATCCGAAAGCTTACTATGATAAATTAAAATATTGATCTTATGTTTGAGAGGAATCAGTTAGTGTGGGCCTATAATGCCCATATCGAATTCGATCTATGTTTGATATAAATGTTGTAAATCATATGCTCCCTTCGAAGGATAAGGTACATTTCAGCCGCGTTTAATGACAAATATTCGCTGTGACCAAAAAGGTTCGCGTATGAGTACGCATATAAATGTGTCCTTATTTTTTCACTCCTTGCGGCAACACTGTCGGGTATTTAAGTGTGCACACTTGTTACTCGTTCTGCTGGCCATGCTGCTCACTGTTGCAATATCGTGACTATCGTCTGGCTATTTATGTAACATTGTGGTCTCCTAGTAGTTATTACTATTGTTGGTGTTGTTGTTTCAAAATAAAGTGGAGTGAAGTGAACAAGAGCGAAGTGGATCCTTGTCTTGCAATTTTAGGTCATGATTTGAATTCTGGTTGCAGCCTTCATTCAGGTCGTGTACATTTTTATGATTATTAGTGCTATTTTTGGAGTTTCCTTTGCCGACATTTCGGAAATATTTACACACACACACACTCATGTACACATACGTATATTATTTTATTTTTTAGGGAAGACAATTTAGAGATTCGAAAGTGATATAATATTTGTATGGTGTAAATAGATTGAAGTCTATGAAAAATTGAATCCAATAATTCAAATAACTTACAAAATCCAAATGCCAGTATTAAATCTTATTTTTTTTTAACTCTTCAGAAATAATAATTGTATCGACAAGCCTGCATATTCATGAGCATGTAGCATTAGAGGTGTGCTATATTGTAGTTGTTATAGTAAAAGATATCACTTTTAATTTTGTGTAATATTTCCGCAGAAATTGGCTGGGTACATTTCTATTTCTCCATTCAGCGAATTTCACAGACCACAAAAAACATGATTGCATTTTGCCATCATGCATTTTGTATGTCGTGCATAAATGAACAATTTGGACAACATTATACTTATAACATTAATGAATTTGTACAACATTAGAAATAAGTATCAAATTTTCAGCCTCTTGTGGTTGTAGATAGAGTAACGCTATTAATAAGTCTCGCTTAATTTCATTATGTCTAAGGTTGACCAAAATCTGCTTGTCTGAATAGAGAAGAATACTCTTCTTTGTAGGGAGGAAAGTGTAACTTGGCTTTGGCTCAAAAGTATTTGATACTTCAAAGTAATAGTTGTAGACAATCCGTTAATTGTGCCTAAATAACCATTATTTCAGGCCGTAACTTCTAAAATAGCCGGTATACATTTGTCAAAAACTAAAGGTTTTAGGGACATTTTAGGTCATAGACGATGAATCGACACAAATTCTATTGATTATGAACGTTTTTTGAGTCCAAAGGGAAAGTTCACTTTTGCCTTTTAAATTAGACTTTTTTGGATAACCTCAACCATTTGAGCGAACTTGGCAATTCTGTCTTAGCCTGTAGTATCCATTTCGAACTTCAAATAACAAATTTGAAACAATTCCGGTGAATAATGTCGCTAAAACAATAAAATACCGGATATCGGATAGACTGTAGTATCCATTACGAACTTCAAATGCCAAGTTTGAAACAATACCAAAAGTCCTGCGGACATAATTTACATTTGAGTAAAATTTTATCAAACTACCTCATTTCGTTCGGAAGCTAGAGTGATTTCCACAGACGTATAGACGGACATCGTTAAATCGACATAGAATTTCATGTTGATCAAGAATATATATACTTTGTGGGGTCTAAAATGTATGTTTCGAGGCGTTACAAACGGAATGACAAACTTAATATACCCTCCATACTATGATGGAGGGTATAAAAATACAAAACTAATGTACCATCCCTAATTTGGTTTTAATTTTCATAAACAGAAATAGACTAAATGAACGAGAAAATCTAATGAAGATTTACCAGAAGTGGAATAATATATCCGATTTATTCATTATATCTACGGTTGATATAAATATTTTTATTAGCGAACTTTGAAGAAATCGCCAATTGCATTCCCATTTTCTCACCAGATCTTGTGTTTGTAGAAGTATCGGGATGTATTTAAAAAGAATCGGAAGCTTATTTCGTATTTCGTTATGGTTATTCAAAATTTTGACCCGTTTTGGTAGAGGTACCGGAGGGAGTGGATCGTGCTATCTTATCTTAATACAAGATATCGATTTGGTTATATTGGGTTGTGTGAAATTCGGAGACAATCGGATTCTTATTTTAAAATCGGATATTTATTTCAAAATTTTGACTCTTTTTGGGGGTGGTACCAGAGGGAGTGGTTCGTTCTATCCTATCTTTATTCAGGATATAGATTTGGTTATATTTGGTTGTGCGAAATTAAGAGACAATCGGATTCTTATTTTACATTTTATAAGAGTTATCGTTATTCAAGAGTTTAACCAATTGTGGGGGGAGGTACTGGATGAAGTGAACCGATATTATTACCGCTAAGGCAAGTTTTAATGATGATGTATGTAACATGGGCAAGGCTATTTTCAATTCTTGTGGGTTTCTAAGTAAGAAGTTTCCATTTCGATTTTGGTGCAATAGTTGGAATGTGGAATAGTTATTTTTTTAGCCAAAGTAATTTACTCTTTTACACCCATTACCGTAAAAATGGAACTAATTTTTTTTTGTAATTTAAATTGTGTGTTGAAATTGAAATTGCTGAGAATTAGTTCAAATTTTGGATTAATTGTGCACCAAATGGTCAATATCAGTCCAAATGACCTGAATTTTGGGTACGTCCGACCAAACTCAGTCTAGAAGCAAGTACATCAAATTTGGAAATTTTTAAATCGGTTCAGATATAGCTATAGCTCCCATATATATATATATTATATATATATATAACTCCCTTACACACAAGAATGGTATTTGGTACCAGATATCTTATAGTGCTCGGAAATACCTTCGCCAAATTTTATCGTGATCGGCTAAAATTGGATGTGAATTGGATGTGCCCCCATATATTAGTTCCCTCTGAAACGAAACTATATCTGCTCTAAAGTCAAATGTTTATAGGTGGTATGATCTACTTCAAATAAATTCTTTTGTTACGGGAGCTCTAAAAAATATGCATAGTGCCGTAGGGTATCATATAGTCGGCCCACCCGACTTTTGGTTTTTTCTTAGTATTTTCCTAATCTTGTGTGAGCCATAGAACTGTTGTTTTTATACCCTCAACCATATGGCTAGAGAGGGTTTATATCATTTGATACGGTCAAAACGTGCCTAGTCTCTTTGGACCATATCAGTTTCAAGACATTTGGAGTCGATCTAGCGATGTCCGTCCGTCTGTCTGTGTGGCTGGTGCGGACGATAACTCTCGAAGGGAGTATCCGATTTGGTCCAAACTTGGTACGTCGTAATATTTTTGTCAAATTTAGATCGAGTTCGGAGATGGGCAATATCGGTCCACACCTTCTGGTACCTCCCCAACAAAAGATCGAAATTTTCAAAAAATATGTTTTCTGCACAGAAGGAGAAAGGATAATCCGATTTTGCTTCAACTTTGCAAATTCTAATTTTTGCGTCAGTGTGAAAATGGACAATATCGGTCTTCCCCACAAAGGATCAACATTTTGAATAATTACAACTCTTATAAAATGTGATATAAGAGTCCGATTGTCTTCAAATTTCACACATCCCAAATTTTATATTAACCCAAGGTCTGGTGTTAAGATAGAATATATCGGTCAACTCCTTCTGGTACCTCCCCCACAAAAGGTCGAAATTTTTAATATTCATTAAGCTCATAAAACACGAAATTAATATCCGACTCCATTTAGACTTGGCACATCTGAATATTTCTATCAAACAGTATCTGTTATAAAGATGGTAGAGATCGAACCATTCCTTCTGGTACCTCCCACATAAATCAGTTTCCTTTTATATTTCACACATTCTATTATTTTTACTAACACAAGATCTGTTGGATATATCGGTACTCTCCTTCTTGTACCTTACCCACAAAGGGTCAACATTTTGAATAATTACAACTCTTATAAAATGTGATATAAGAGTCCGGTTGTTTTCAAATCACACATCCCAATATTTATATTAACGCAAGGTCTGGTGTTAGGATAGAATATATCCGTCAACTCCTTCTGGTACCTCTCCCACAAAAGGTCGAAATTTTCAAAAAAGAAAATATTTTCTGCACAGAAAGAGAAAGGATTATCCGATTTTGCTCCAACTTTAAAAATCCTATAATTTGCTTTAGTTTTCGAGCAGGTACAAAAATGAAGAATATTAGTCCACTCCATCAAGTGCTTCCCCCACAAATGGTCAAAATTTTGAATAATTGATTGATGTAAGAATCCGATTGTTTTAAAATTTCACACATCGCAATATTTTTATAAACTCAAGATGTGGTGTTAAGATGGAATATATCGGTCCACTCCTTTTGAATAGTTATAACTCTTACAGAATGGGATGTAAGTGTCCGATTGTCTTCAAATTCCATACATCACACTATTTTTATTAACTTAAGGTCTGTTGTGAAGGTGGGATATATCGGTCCATTCCTTTTTGTACCTCCACCACAAAGGGTCAAAATTTTGAATATCCATGGAGCTCATAAACACATCTGAATATTTCTATCAACACATAGGGTTCCAGATTTTAAGGAACCAAACGCTCCAAGTAATCCAAATAAGCATTCAACTCTCTTCAAATTTCACACATACAAACCAGATCTGTTGTGAGGATGATACATAGCTACGAACGCCATCTGGTACCCCACCCACAAAAGGTGACAATTTTCAATACTTTTTTCTGTCACAACTTACGAAACAAGTAAGCGATTCTTTACAATTTGCTATATCTAAATATTTATCTCAATCAGAAACTTGGGATGAATATGAATTTTATGATGAAGTTACCAACATTGACCAAATCTGACACATCGTAATATTTATATCGTATTTATTTAGGTCCGATATGAAATGGAAAATATTTACCCATTCCTTCAGAACCCACTCAGAGGATTAAGAGTTTGAATAATCATAACAGAAGGCAAAATATATTTAAATAATCGAACATTGGCTGAGAGTATACGTCTGTCGGCAGAACCGACTGATACTTCTTAACTAGTTAATTTCATTTTCACTTATGTCATTAACATCTGGTATGATGTGATTTTCCAAGTACTGGAAGCTGATATTGTCAGAAGCAGGCCAATGGCAGAAAAGGTGATTCAAAGTCTTGTTGACTTCACCACTTGCCAGTCAAATAAAAAAGCTATAGTCAGGGGGCGACCCTGTGATGAAATAGTCGGAAAGTGTTTTTTGTCATCAAAAACATTTGCGTTTGAATTATAATTTGGGTACTTTTCAAGTGTAAGTTCAGTTCCATTTTTGTTAGTTTCATAAACAACGGTACTAGGTATTTTGTTTTGAATATGAGTTTTTTTCCGACTCACTCATGAGTAGGTTTATTTCACAGTATTACCAATATTCTTCTACGTTATTCTACAAAATGATGAAATGAGATTGTTTTATTAATGAAAAACAATTAAGTGCTTCGCCTTCTCGCCATGTCCTTGTTGTTAAATTGGCTAACCTTCATTGTTCTTTCCTCGTTCTTTTCACCCTTGAATGGTGTTGTTGTCTAATTTGTTTGTAAAATGTCTATTTAATGATTCAATTTGAGGTTTTCCAATAAATTGGTTCTAGTAATCATTCACTAAAGCTAATTGTTTTATTGCATGTGGTTATGCAAAGCCATCAACTCATGTCAAGCATACAACACACAAACACACACATACACATACTAGCACATGCATAATTTTGACCAGTGTTTGTAAATAATAAAAACATTTTCGTACTTGAAAAATAAGTAAAAGTGGGCTATTGTGGGGAAGAGCCGACCATGTGGCACCCTACACCCCTGAACGTGTACTAAACGGCAATTTTAAGAAAATCTTTGTAGGATCGTTTGAAGAAGAAGAAATAAAATAAATATATAAATTATTATTAGGTTTATATGAACACCAGTGCCAAAAAGGGGGACTATATCTGTTTCGACCAGATGATTTACTTCGGTGATAAAGATACGACCCGAATGCATGCATCAAGCTTGATAAAGGGAACAATTAATTAGATTTTTGTGTTTAATCACTCTGAGTGTTACACCATTCATTCTCATGCATTCTCATCCGTATTCTTCATTTCTTATAATCATACATTATTTTCTAGCGTCATTTTATTTGACTATGGTATATATAGAATAACTTTCACACACACATGACGAATTTGTGAATAATTCTCCGTTTTTTAGGTTAAGATAGTGTGTAATCATGAAAACCAAGCGATAACCGGCCCAAATTATCGACTGTTCAAGGGAAACTTAATTTTTGTTGTTTGTTTATGCCCTCTTCATGTTCTTAGGATCAGCTCGCAGCTGAGTCTGGTCTATATAGATATGCAAATACATCCCTTTTGCCATGAACATCGGAAACATTCGATGCCGATCCCCTATCTAAATACATATAAGCAAAATGGCATGAGTGGTGTAGGGTGTTATATAGTCGGCCCGCACCATTTTGTGCTCAGTATGAATCATTGTAACATATTAGGTCCATTTGAATGAAATGACAATTATTTGTAGAAGTTTGGTTTCAACCAAAAGTTTGTAATAAACTGAAATACGGATTGACTTCTCTGAAATCTGAGCTGATTTGGTGCTTTCCCTCCAATGCAATATATACAAGAGATTGATGCACATTTACCTTAAGCCGTTTTTTATCAAATTTTTTTATTGGCTATGGGATTTCCTGGACATCGATCCAAAATTTTGCACAAGAGTTTTCATTCGCAGAGAGTTTCCACTTTAATCAATACTTAGGTTAAATTTGAATATGGAATTTATCGAATAACCCCGCCCAGTACTCCTCCTTTTTATACCCTCAGCCATATGGCTACAGGAGCCATATACCATTTGACACGACATAACGTGTCTCATGGAAATAATGGTTTCAGATCCTAGGTCTATTTGGACCAAATCCGTTTCAGGACATTTAGAGTCGATTTACGGGTATCCGTCCGTCTGTCTGGCTGGTTGACTGGTGTGCATGATACCACTCGAAGTGGGTTTCCGAATTGATCTAAATTATTGTCTCACTTCGATCGAGTTCGGAGATGGCAATATCGGTCCACTCAAAAAGTTAACATTTTCATAGAAATTGTTTTTTACCTCATAGAATAAGAAAGGATCGTCCAAAAATGGACAATATCTGTCCATTTCATCAAGTTTCTCTCAAAGGGTCAACATTTTGAATAATCATAACTCTTATGAAATTTGAAATTACAGTCCGATTGTCTTCGAAATTCGTACATCTCAATACATCGGACCTCTCCTTCTGTTAACTCCCCTCAAAGGGTCAACATTTGGTTACTTATAACCCGTATAACATGCTAAACAGCGATTCAGCGTTTCTCTTTAAACTAATATCTCAATGTTTGGCTTAACTCGAAATCTAATGAGAATAATGAGCCTCTTTTTTTGATACCTCCACCACAAGGGGTCAAAATATTAAATAATTCAAATGTCATAGAATTAATATTAATAATAGTTATTCGATGTTTTTTCTAACTTCGCACAATGCAATACTTTCATTGACATTAATTTTGCTGTGAATAAAAATTGGTCCATTCTTTCAGGTATTATGGAGGAATTAGTCGATATAGTCCAAACCTGGCACATTGCAATAATTATATCAAGCTTAGGTCATATGCGAAATATACAATATTGGCCCACTCCATCGGTGCCATCCTGGCGAATAATCAATTCAAAATATATTTTATTATCAGACATGAGCTGAAGGTATTCATCTGTCGACAAAACTGACTGATCCTTTTTAACTTTTCTTAATTAAAAATTATAAAAAAATCAATCAATCAATCATGTCATATTAAATGTGTTGCGGAATCAAATAGTCGACACAGCCCAATTTTACTATGTGCTAATAAATGAATGTGTACTCTAAGACCTTTGTATTATTTCTAGAAATGATGCAACCGTCCTTTGCCACTTTCAACATGATTGTTGACTGCCTCCCATGGTTGCCATATTTATACCATCCAATTCGCTAGACCGACCACAAACAACAAAATCTCTCATTTTATAATCCGAATCGTTCCAAACGTAAATTCTAACAACACACTGGCCACTTGTTAATTGTTCGTAAACACTGTTTATTGTTAAATTGTTATTATGGAATAGTTTTATATTTGATTTTTGCTTTCATATTCTCGGATATCTGTTGTTCGGACACGAATTGCGGGTTATTTTGGTAAATAATTGAACAACTGACTAAAATAAACAAATGGAATTATTGACTAACTAATTAGTTGGATGAATGGCTGGCTGGTTGGTTTGATGGTTAGATGGTTGGACGGTTGGTGAAAGCCATTACAATAATTATACTGGAATTAAATTTACATATCAAATGACGTCCGCGCACACAGACAAGAGGTTGAGTCGTTTCAGTCAACTTCAATTACACAAAGTGCATGACCAATTAGCTCTTCAAGAATCGATTATCGCCCATTTCGATTCGACAAGGATAATTGGATAACATGTTAAAGAAATGCCGTAGCCTCATTGAAGTGTTGAAAATAAAAGCTAAGAATTATATTGAATAATGAGTCAATATGCGTGGATTATGGCATTAAGTGCGAAATAAGTGGCTGTAATCAGTCAGTCGATTAATATATTAAATGCATAGGTATTATTTAAATAAAATAGGGGAAACATTTAATCATAGTTGAAAGAACTAACAGAAAATTCCCCATTCAATCGGGAAGTTAATGTGTGAAGAGGGAAAGCAGCAGGCCGATTCTGTAACTTTTATTGATTGGAAAATGTTTAACATTTATTGTGGCAAAAATAAACAATGTTGTTAAAAGTTAAAAGGTTTTAATGTTTTTTTTTTTGCGTGATTTCTTTGTTAACATTGGAAGCTACTACCATGTAAGCTATTTACCATGTAATAACATAGAAAGATTCGGTCGGTGTTCCGACAGGTAATACCTAGCATTTTACCATACTAGGTCATACTAAAATATTGCATCTACACATCCCAACTTTACATTAGATCCAATCTACATATATCTACAAAAGAGGAAATGTTTGTACGTTTGTTTGTAATTTATGGACTGAAAAAGATATACTACAGCATCGCCTGAAAGTAACATAGGCTATATAAATTTTTGAAATTCCACTTGGAATTGGGATATAGCATCAGATCCGGAGGTAGCTCCAAAAATTTTAGATTTTTCCATTGATCGAGTACAGATACAGTCCTCATATTTGCTTGCCAATTTATATCGAAATCAGATCAGATTTAGTTATAGCTCCCATATATATTTTCGGACGACTTATAATATTTTATGCACCAAACTAATATTTGATGTCCGATTTCAATGAAATTTGGAATGAGTGATGGAATTTGATACCAAAAAAAAAAAAAAATGGTTCCATATAACATTGAAATCATTTCAGATTTGGATATAGTTCCCATATATATTTTCGACCGATTTCGTGTATTTGATCCACCAAACACGCTAAGTATACAAAATATAAATTAACTTTGGAATTCTGATGCTATATCTCTAGTTATAGAGATGCAATGTATAAGTCGATGCAAAACTATGTGTAGAAATTTTTGAGGAAACTCGATTAGGCAGTGTTTGAGTCTATAAATTACAAACAAACAAAAAATCAAACGTACAAACATTTTCCTATTTATAGATATACAGGGTGAAATAAAAAAACTGCAACCAATTTCAGACTGCTGTCATTTCCAAACCACTCTTCCGACAGCTGTTAAAATTATTCCAGTGACAGCTCATTATATTGTTTACAAGCGTACAAAAGCATTTTGGTGAGAATTTTCCAGAAAAAAAGTTATTCGTGATGGAATTCAAGCGTGGTTTGTTTATATTTGGCTGGAAAACCAGAAGTGGTTATCGTTAGAGCATCCATCATTTAAATGTGAATAAATCTTTTTTGTCTCGTACCATCGCTCATTACCGTGATACTGTTAGCGTAGTCCGACGTCGGAGAAGTGGAGTGCAGAAATGCTTCGAAAAGTAAAGAAGCGACTTGATCGAAACCCGCATCGGAGTGGTCGAAAAATGGCTCGAGAGCTGAACATATCGTAATATTACATTTGGCAAATATTGAAAAATGAGCTCGGGTTAAAGCCATTAAAATTACAAAAAGTGCCAGAACTTACCCAGCAACAGAAGGAAAATAGACTCAAAAGAGCTAAAGAGTTGCTCCGCTTGGCCGAAAGTGGTGGAGTGCCGAATTTGGTTTTCTCCGATGAGAAAACAGTTTGTAAACAAACAAAATGATCGTGTTTACTTGCCAAAGAGGTGAGTAGAAAACGTGTACCTTTGATTGGCCACCAGAACTCAAGCGCCGGCCACGGTGATGGTGTGGGCCGCAATAACAGCCGATTGTCGCTCTCCGCTCGTATTGATGGACAGTGGCATCAGAATAAATGCCGAATATTATCGAAAAAAATATATATATTTTAGAGGGTGTATTAAAGCTTTGGGCACGCAAACATTTTGGCCGGGGACCTTGGACATTCCAACAGGACTCAGCACCATCGCACTCGGTACGCGTCACCCAAGAATGGTTACAAAATGAGCTTCCTCGCTTCATTTCCACCAAATCCCCGGATACCAATCCGTTGGACTTTTGTCTCTGGAGTATTTTGGAAAGAAAGGTTCGCACCAAAATGGGAATGGGCCAGAATACCGCAGAGCAACATTTGACATTTTTATTGACCATTTGAAGGCCATAATTCGTGCTAAAGGTGACCAATTCGAACAAATCTAAACTTATTCTAAAATGTGATGCTATTTCTGATTTTTTTGCTTTCACTTTGACTTTGTTGCAGCTTTTTTATCTCACCTTGTGAAAGATATAAATTCGTATGTAATATTTTAATGCATATAATATCAAAAGGGGTAGCAAAGCTCACCGGGTTCAGCTAGTGTATAAATATAGCAATGTGCAAGGTTTGAAGAGAGCTGGGCACAATTTCGCATTTCATGAAAGTACAAAGAAGTAGACCATTTCATCTCAACCAGGGCCCAACAAGGGAATTTTGAAAAAAAAAAAAAACAGTAAAGAAATTGTAAAAGTAGGCGGGGCCGACTTTATGATACCCTACACCCCATTGCATATTTAGTGGAGCTTCATATAACAAATAAAAAATATGACAAATCGGATGAACAATAGCAGTTACTGTACAAAATTTCATCTGGATACATGCTACTTGTACTTTATTTACACGGACATGCAGAAATCGAATGTGATTCTATGCCGATCATCAAAAGGAACTTTGGGTCTATCGCGTTTACTTTTGCCTGTTACCAACAACTGCACAAAGACATAATACCCTGACCACCTTGTGGTGTAGGGTACAAAAATATTCAAATAGTAGTGCATGCCAATATATTAAAATATAATATGACTGTCGTTATGATTATTCAGAATCTTAAGACTTTATGAGGGATGTACCGATTGAATGAACCAATATTGTCGATTTCAATTTACGCCTTGCCAGGTTTGGACTATATTGACTGCTTCCTTCTCTTTACAACCTATATCCAATTTGCAGAGTTCAAAGAAAGCTGCATTACTTGTATAATATGTACATGAAATATAAACCCTTTGTGGGATACAAGGTACGAAGTCTTCAAACTAGATCTTGTGTTTATAGAAATCTTAGGATGTACGAAATTTGCATGCAATCGCTATTTTATTTCACATTTTAAAAAAATAATGAATATTCAAAATGTTGACCCTTTGAAGGAATTTACTTGATGAAATACTATTTTAACACTTAATCGAACACTGATACAAATCAGCTCATATGCGCTTTTGTATCAGCCCCGTTCAGTTTAACACTTTTTTCTAAAGTGGTAAACATGGATTAGGTAAAACGTGGATTTTCTATTATTGCAAAATGAGCCTCAACCAAAATGTATTTTTTAAATTTTAAATAAATCACAGATAGAAAAGTGGTGGAATGTTTCTTCGGGATACCGCAGTTTTTTGTTGTTGCAAAATAGTTAGACTTAATCACATTATTGTTGTTTTTATAAAAACAACCTATGTTTATTTGTGGAGAAAGACGGTAATGTTTACCAGGGGACAATGCAGGGAAAACCTAGGTTTCGGAAATAGCCACCAATCCTCATCAGTTCCATTGTTTTTTGTCTGGGATATTCTCCATAGGAGTTACTTTAAAAATAACTCCTGTGGCAAAAAACCTTTTTACCCAAGTGTCGAGATCGTAAGCTCAATAGAATAGGAACCAAGGGATTAAATTAAACTAAAATTATTTTGCAAAATCTTCTAAATCTTAAAAACATTTTCATCTCTCAAGTGGTTTTCGTAGGCGGAGTATTCCTAAAGAATGTAGCCATCAGCCAGAAGCCTATTTCAATTTTCTTGTTTAGTACAGAAAAAATACTCCATTAGCGTTCCATCACATCATCTTTTGGATTTCTAGGCCGTTTTATGCATAATTTCTTTGTAATAAAACATTCTAATATAAAAAAGCATAACTTCCATTTTCTAGTAGATAACTTTGTTTTGTGATAAAATCTTACATTTTCAATCATGCCTCTGTGCCTTGTCTAAAGCAAATCCTCCTATACGAAGCTATCAGAGCTGGCTTTCCAGAGTCTAATGAAACTAAACCACAAACATTGTTCTAAATATATTGATACTTTTCCAGAATCATGCATAAACACTTACGTATAATAAGGACATACATATGTTTAAATTCTTTGGAATACCTATTTAAATTTAATTATTCTAGAATTAAAAGGTTGCTGTAAAGTCCTGACTACCACAACTACACAAGTAAATGGAAAAAGGGGGTATTTAATCATTTTTAACAAATTAGTAATAAAATGATTTAAATTGTAAATAAAATTAGATCACAGACATACAAACTGCAAACAAACACACGCATCCACACATATATTCCTCGATATGAACGATTTAAAGAGATGCGGTTCCAGCAACAACAGCCGCCACAACCACTGAATACAATTTCACCGCAGACAAACATCAACGCTTGCCATTGTAGATTCTCTCTGCTCTCGTTGGCAATGGGAAATTGCTTAAATTTAAGACGAAGACAAGCAAAGAAATATAGGAAAGTTACTGGCTGACGATGTGGTGTAGTCGAAGATAAACTGCAACAGGCACTGGTAAGGAAAGGATCAAATTTAGAGCGGGCACATCATTTTGACGACCAACATAACTTGGGGTAGTTGCCAAAGATGAACCAATAGTATAGATCGGAAAAAAAATTATACCCTCGATCGATTTTTATGCTCTCCCCTTTAGAATGAAGGGTTTTTTAAATTTGTATTTGTAATACCTTGTAATACTTCCAAATCAGCTATAAGTCGATTAAACAATGTTCGCCAGTCTTCCTGTTGAAAACAAGACACATTCCATGTTATTTGATGTAGAGGTTTGAATTGTGGGATAATAGTTTGCATTGGATTTCGTTGTAGATTTATACCTTACCGTTGCGTTACCTCTGATATTCGGTATATCGATCAATTTAGCCAGATTTTCACGAAATTGTTTGAAAAAGGTTATTTAGAGTTTGTAATGAGATCTACTTGATATTGCAGAATGTTGTCTATATAGGTCCACGTAACACTGTACCTTCCCAATATTCCTGCAATATGCAATATTCCTCATATAACTGAACCTCCTGATATTCGGCATTTCATTGATTCTAGTAACATTTTTTAGGGGAACTGCTTAAAATTAATGGGTTCTGTTTTCTAGGCAAAAGGCATAATATTTTTGTGATTTACAATGTTCGCCTGTCTTCCTGTTGAAAACAAGACACATTCCATGTTATTTGATGTAGAGGTTTGAATTGTGGGATAATAGTTTGCATTGGATTTCGTTGTAGATTTATACCTTACCGTTGCGTTACCTCTGATATTCGGTATATCGATCAATTTAGCCAGATTTTCACGAAATTGTTTGAAAAAGGTTATTTAGAGTTTGTAATGAGATCTACTTGATATTGCAGAATGTTGTCTATATAGGTCCACGTAACACTGTACCTTCCCAATATTCCTGCAATATGCAATATTCCTCATATAACTGAACCTCCTGATATTCGGCATTTCATTGATTCTAGTAACATTTTTTAGGGGAACTGCTTAAAATTAATGGGTTCTGTTTTCTAGGCAAAAGGCATAATATTTTTGTGATTTAACCTACATTTATATTTAACTAGCTGAACCCGGCGCGCTTCGCTACTCCTTTTGATTTTATATGCATTCAAAATTTTATTTACGAATATATGTTGGTTAAAAAAAAAAAACAAATTTAAAAATTAAAAAAAAAATTATTGCACTACTTTTATTTCATTGAAATTGGTGCGTCAAATATGTGAAATCTGCCGATAATATATATATGGGAGCTATATCCAAACCTCAACTGATTTCAATATAATTTGGCAAGTTTTTCTGGTGCCAGATTTTGTCTCTCTCGCTTTGGGTGCATCAAATATGTGAAATCGGCGGAGAATGTATATGGGAGATATATCGAAATCTGAACCGATTTTAATATAATTTGACTAATTTATTTTCAAATCAAAATCCCTTTACATATTCCAAATTTCTTTTGAATCGAACATAAATATCGTGTATGGTGCATAAAATACATGAAATCGGTCGAAAATATATATGAGAGCTATATCCAAATCTGAACCGATTTTAATATATTTTGAGAAATGTATATTTGTTTTAATTTCCGCTACACATTCCAAATTTCATTGAAATTAGAGATACATAGCGTGTTTGGTGCATAAAATACATGAAATCGGTCGAAAATATATATGAGAGCTATATCCAAATCTGAACCGATTTCAATTTAATTTGACAAATTCATTTTGGCTCCCAATTCCGTTACTTATTTTAAATTTCATTAAAATTGGAAATACATATCGTGTTTGGTCCACCAAATACATGAAATCGGCCGAAAATTTATATGGGAGCTATATCCAAATCTGAACCGATTTCAATATAATTTGACAAATTTATTTTCGGATCAAATCCCGTAACACATTCCAAATTTCATTGGAATCGAACATTCATATTGTGTTGAGGCATCAAATGAACGAATTCGGTCGAAAATATATATGGGAGCTATATCCAAATCTGAACCGATTTTAATATAATTTCACTAATTTATTTTCTAATCAAAATCCCGTTACATATTCCAAATTTCTTTGGAATCGAACATACATATCGTGTATGGTGCATAAAATACATGAAATCGGTCGAAAATATATATGAGAGCTATATCCAAATCTGAACCGATTTTAATATATTTTGACAAATGTATATTTGTTTTAATTTCCGCTACACATTCCAAATTTCATTGAAATTAGAGATACATAGCGTGTTTGGTGCATCAAATACATGAAATATAATATATGGGAAAATATATATGGGAGCTATATCCAAATCTGAACCGATTTCAATTTAATTTGACAAATTCATTTTGGCTCCCAATTCCGTTACTTATTTTAAATTTCATTACAATTGGAAATACAATCGGCCGAAAATGTATAAGGGAGCTATATCCAAATCTCACCGATTTCAATATAATTTGGGAAATCAATTTTTTAGATAAAATCTATCACACGTTTCAAATTTCATTGAAATTGGGGATACATAGCGTGTTTGGTGCATCAAATGCTTGAAATCGGCCGAAAATATATATGGGAGCTATATCCAAATCTGAACCGATTTCAATATAATTTGACAAATTTATTTTTGTTCCAAATTCCGTTACGCATTCCAAATTTGATGCTATATCTCCAGTTCCAAGTGGAAATTCAAAAATGCATATAGCCTATGTTACTTTCAGGCGATGTTGCAGTATATATGGAAATTTTCAGGAAAATCTATTCAGCGGTTTACGAGTCCATAAATTACAAACAAACAAACAAACATTTTCCTCTTTTATAGATATAGAAATAGTCGCAAAAAGACCACTGGAGCAGGAAACCGGTACGTTCAACTTTACGGGGTATTTTGAAGAATTTTTATCAACCGATTTCACTGGCAAAAGTGCAAGTGGACCCAATATCCAGTACCAACATGTTACAAAATAATGTTGTGCAAGAATAATAGAGGGCCGGAAATAGGGGCCCAGTATAAATGAGATTCAACTACATATATCTCTTTTATTATGCGTATAACTCTCTCTCTCTCTCTCTCTCTGTTGAAATTGAGATACAGATATTATTTGATGTAGAGCTTTGATAGTCATATAGTTTGTATTGTGTCTAGGACGATTACTATTGAAATTGATTTAAAATCGGTCCACGTGTTCGTATAATTTCCTCGTACGGTTTCTCCGGAAATTCAGAATTTTGATTGTTTTTTCAACATTTTCCAACATAATTTTTTGAAAGCGGTAGATTAAGTGGGGTTCGTAATTTGTACCACAGCCTTTGACAGAAAATTGGCTAATCAGATCCACGTTCTGGCATAGTCCGCATATAACGGAGACTCAAGAAACTTGGTATTTTGGGACTAGCCATTTGTTTTTGTAAGAATGTTTGAAATTTGGAATTTTTAGTTCAGAGTTGGTATTATTTCCTTTGGTAGCAAATTGACCTCGCCGTTTATGGACATATTTTCCAATTGTAAATGGTGGTTAACTACTTGATTTGTTTCGTATCGTACTTCGAGAAAATACGAAACAAACCGATTGCGAACGTTTCATATAGCTTATTTTTTTATGGATATTTCTGCTAGGTATGCATAGTTATGCAGGTTATAATATAGTCGATCCATTACTGCTAAATAATGGCCTAGTTTCGGCCTTTTGAGGTCACAGCATACTAAAAACTGGGTAATTTATTGACAATATTAGTCCATACCTTCCGTTACTTCCCCTTCAAAGCGTCAACATTTTGAATAATCCTACTCCGATGTAATTAATTAGACCGAACTACAGGGTGAGATAAAAAACTGCAACAAAGTCAAACGCCATAATTTTTACATTCTTCTAAATTTTGTTGAATGAACACAAAAAGTCGGCCAATGAAACCGTCACACGCTGCCGGAACGTTGCTCTGCGGTATTTTGGCCCATTCCCGGCGAAGCGCTTGCTTGAGGTGATCGACATTTTGGTATTTTTTTGTGCCAACCTTGCTTTCAAAATACTCCAGCCACAATAGTCCAACGGATTTGCATCTCAAAATTTTGGAGGCCAATGTGCGCTGGAAATGAAGCGAGGAACCTCATTGTGTAACCATTCTTGGGTTCCGCGTGCTGAGTGCGATGGTGCTGAGTCCTGTTGGAATGCCCAAGGTATGCGCCCAAAATGTATTGCGTGCCCAAGGCTTTAATACACCCTCCAGAATATTTTCGCGATATAATTCGACATTAATTCTGATGCCACGGTCGATAAATACGAGTGGGGAGCGACCATCATCTGTTATGGCGGCTCACACCATCACCATGTCCCGCGCTTTAGTTCTGGTGGCCAACCGAAGGTGCACATTTTCAGCTGACCTCTTTGGCAAGTAAATACGATCATTTTGTTTGTTTACAAACTGCTGGACAACGAATGTTTTCTCATCGGAGAAAACCAAATTGGGCAATTAATTACTTTCGGCAAAGCGAAGCATTTCTTTAACTCTTTTGAGCGTATTTTCTTTCTGTAAGTTCTTGTAATTTTTGGCCTTACCCCGAGCTCATTTTTCAATATTTGCCGAATGGAATATTGCGATATGTTCAGCTCATGAGCTATTTTTCGACCACTTCGACGTGGGTATCGATCAAGTAGCTTCTTTACTTTTCGAACCATTTCTGGTGAAGTTGCTGTTTTCTTCCGTCCAGTTCCTTGACGTCAGGCTACGCTACCAGTATCACGGTAACGAGCGATGGTACGAGACACAAAAGATTTATTCACATTTAAATGCTGGAGTGCTCTAACGATAGCCACTTGTCGTTTTCCAGCCAAATATAAAGAAATCACACTATCACGCATGAATTCAGGGTTCGACAGTGTTCGTTAGGTTGTCGATTCGGGAGAATTCTGGTTCACGAAAGTATACGCAATTTTTCGGGTTGCTGGCGATAAATGCTTGGTGTTGATGTTGGTTCGGAAGTATGGACGCCAACTCGCGCCCTCGGAAATTTCGGGTTGCTGTCGCCTCGAAGGTATTCCCGTGGAGACCTAGAAGTATTCGGGTTGTCGTCGACTCGGGCACTCCAAAGTTTTCGGGTTGCTGTCGGTAGAAAATTTTATTAGTGGGAGCGAGAAGCGCTTGGAGCCAGCAGTGAACTTGGAGCTTGTTATGAACGTGGAGTTTTCTATGAGCGTGAAATTCGCTAAGAACGAGGAACTTGCTAGGAACGTGGTCGAAATGTTTGATAACGAGTACCAGTTTCGACATCCCCGGGGTAAACACGAAACTATATATTTGGTTTATATATTGAAGTGAATTAGAATTTCTTCGTACGACATAAATAAATACATGTTTATTTTCCAACTAATGTATTATAAGGTAACTGAAACGGTCACGTTACAGAGGACGTGCAGTTATCGACCGAACCCAAATATATTTTCTAACTTGGTTTTTTTATTTCAGTTGAAGTATTGTCTTACTACGACAATTAACGCTGACTTGTAACGAGTCATTTTATATCAGAGTCAACGAAGGGACCCATAAACCTTAATTTAATACAGCATTTTAAAATTTCAATTCTTTATTGTATGGGTGTTCGGAGTTATTAAAAGATGAATTGTGTGTTTGTATTGGCACCTTGACCATCGTGTGATGGCCAGCTCGATGATGTTCGGATTAATGTAGTCGGCTTGATGATAGAAGAATTGGTGTTAGTCGATGCTGGGTTATTTGGATTAATTAAGTCGGCATGGCGACAATTGGGATAAGTAAACTAGTGCGGTCGGCGCAAAGAGTTCGGGTTAATGTTGTTGGCTAAATATATTCGGGTGGGAGATAGATAAAGTCGGTTAGATGTAATCGTATTGGTGTATTCGGGCTGATGATAGACGGCTGGATGACAAATGACTTGGAAGCGAACGAATAGTAGATCAAAAGTCTCGGTTAGCTTCGGCAAAAGGTAGTGCGACTATGACTGGTGCTAGGAAGCGTCTACGCTCCCCTTCGGTGATGAAAGCTGAAAATGTTATCCATCAGGCAATAGCGAACGAAGTAAGTTGTTTTGGGTGAATATTTTGGATATTGTGCAATACCAAAATATCAATTTAACATACCACCTGCCACATTGTATGTTGGGTACAATTGAGACCAAGTCACATACATAACTGTGTATTTACTCACAAAACGTATAAAAGTATGAACTGCATGGCATACAAATGGTGGGAAAACATGCGAAATATGCAAATACCCGCGTGTCTGATATACACTTTGCCCGTGCAACTCGGTTAGGGAGAAGCATATGGCCGGCTGACTGTTCCCGTGTGGTGATAAATGCAAAAATGACCACTCTGGACTCGTCCAGATGTAGACACATTCGCACACACCCACACACACATGGCCGAATGGACGTGTGATCCCACATACGGTCACACACCGTTGACTTTCATAAAGGTTTTCTAAAAATTTTAATTAAAAAGTAAAGAAAACACTAACGAACTGAAAAAAAACTAATACAAATTAAACACAATCAGAGCACATAAATATGTACGAGCTTGTACCGTATTTAATCTGCATTTTCTAAAGTACCGAGCGAAATTGAGAATCAGAATGATAGTAGAAGATTCAAATTGAAAAAAAAAACCTTTAATGTAACATTTCGTACTTTTTAAAGGTCATGTTTGAACTGAGATTCGAACTAAAAAAAATATATACAATATGAATAGTAACTTGCTTCAAAAGGCATTTTTCATGCACAAAATTAAAAAAAAAAACAAGTGAAATAAATAAATAACAAGTAAAAAAGCTGTAAGTTCGGCCTGGCCGAACTTTAAATACCCTCCACCATTTGGTAAAAATTTGGCAAATTCCAAAAAAAATAAAAAAAATCCGTTAAAAATTCTGTTAAAAATTTAAAAATACCGAATGCCTATACGACGGCCTGTACCTGCATGGACAACTTTTGTCATAAGTTATTACAATATTTAAATGCGAAACTTGAAGAAAAATATCGGTGGGTACGGTATATGGGGGCTATACGAAGACGTGGACCTACATATCCCATTTTCTGTTTTATGCTGCAGTATCTATTACGAACTTCAAATACCAAATTTTCAAATACCTGCTGGCAAAATATACATGTGTGCAAAATTTCAGCCTTCTATCTCAATTTGTTCGAAAGATAGCGTGATTACAACAGACAGACAGACGGACATGGCTAAATCGTCTTAGAATTTTACGCTGATCAAGAATATATATACTTTGTTGGGTCTGACATGAGTATTTCGAGGAGTTATAAACGGAATGACAAAATTAATATACCCTCCATAGTTTGGTGGAGGGTATAAAAAATGGTACAATAACAATTACAGAGTAAACAGGTTAAAAAAGTATCAGTCGGCATTGCCAACAGATACATACCCCCAGCCAATGTTCGATTGTTTAAACATATTTTGACTTTTCTTATGATTATTCAAATTGTTGACCGTCTATGGAGTAGGTTCCGAAGGAATGGGCCAATATCGTCCTTTTCGTATTGGACCTGAATAATATGATATAAATATTGCGACGTGCAAGGTTTGGACTATACTGGGTGAGATGAAAAAACTGCAAAAAACTTCAGACTGCTGTACGTCTAATCCACTCGTCCGACAGCTGTTAAAATTATTCCAGTGACAGCTCATTATAAAAGCATTTTGGTGAGAATTTTCCAGAAAAAAAGTTATTCGTGATGGAATTCAAGCGTGATAGTGTGATTTCTTTATATTTGGCTGGAAAACCACAAGTGGCTATCGTTAGAGCACAGCAACATCAGCAGAAATGGTTCGAAAAGTAAAAAAGCGACTTGATCGAAACCCGCGTCGCAGTGGCCGAAAAATGGCTTGTGAGCTGAACATATCGCAATATTCCATTCGGCAAATATTGAATGATAATCTCGGGGTAAAGCCATTGAAACTCCAAAAAGTGCAAGAACTTACACCGCCAGAGAAAGAAAATAGACTCAAAAGAGCTAAAGAGTTGCTCGGCTTGGCCGAAAGTGGTGAACTTCCGAATTTGGTTTTCTCCGATGAGAAGACATTCGTTGTCCAACAGTTTGTAAACAAACAAAACTATTGTGTTTAATTGCCAAAGAGGTCAGCTAAGAATGTGCACCTTCGGCTGGCCACCAGAACTCAAGCGCGGGCCATGGTGATGGTGTGGGCCGCCATAACAACCGATGGTCGCTCTCCGCTCGTATTAATCGACCGTGGCATCAGAATAAATGCCGAATATTGTCACGCAAACAATTTGGCCGCAGACCTTGGACATTCCAACAGGACTCAGCATCATCGTACTCAACACGTGCCACCCAAGAATGGTTACAAAGTTAGGTTCCTCACTTCATTTCCAGCGCAAAATGGGCCAAAATACCGCCATACCGAAGGGCATAATTCGTGCAAAAGGAGCCAATTTGAACAAATCTAAACTTGTTATAAAATTTGATGCTATTACCGACATTTTTTTATTTGATTCAATAAAATTTAAAATGTAAAAAGTATGGCGTTTGACTTTGTTGGGCTAAATCTGGTCGTATGTGATACAATTTACAATTTTAATTGGCTGATATTACACATGTGGTGTCGATCGGAGATATAAAAAAATCTTAATCGATTGTCCACAATTTCAATAAGATTCGTTTTTGGACCAAATATCTGAATCATGCAATGTTCTGTTGCGATCTGACAACAAATACGAACAGTATATTGCTTACAAAATACATTAGTAGACGGACGGACATGCATAAATCGATTCGGAAAGTTTTCATGTCCCCTTCTGCATGTTACAAACAAATGTGGAAATATCTAACGGGTACCAAAATTTTTCACAACTCGCGAAATTTTGCGCACCACTGTAAGCATTTGCATTGTTGTGTGTGTGTGAAAAATTCATTGAATACACTTACGATTGCCCACAAATTCATTGTGTGTTCAGATAAACCTACTACATTTGGTGGCATTTTCGGTTAACAAATATCGTTGGCCAAATAGAGAAATGAATTTTAAATTTATCAAAAATATTCTTAATTAAAATTGGGTCCACAACAACATGGAGGGGGAGAACAGGCACGCACACACCCTCTAGGAATCACTTGACAAAATTAGAAATTACGATTCCAATAAGAAACGGATTTAGTTTTTATTCGGGCTTAATTAAGCAAATTGAATTAGAATGCGTTGCCATGCTGTTTGCTGAGCTGCTGGGAGCTGTGCACAGAGGCACACACACACACAGCCCGGTACTGCAGCAGCACAGGAATGCAATTAAATTTAATTGTAGTACTTGAATGACTTGCAAAATGAACATTTTAGCACGATTTTTTAACGAAAATGAAAAAAGAAATCATTTCACAACAATCTTAGCAAATGATTGCTGTAACAACAATAACCAGAAAGTTTCTAGCTGGGAATTGTGGCACTGACGCAACAGTGTTAATGCATCACTAGCATAGTATTGTTGTGTGTCGTTTCCAGGAGTCGGTTGGGGGGAAAGACGAGTCGAGCCTTCTATGCAAACAATTTGGAATAATAATGACGACAATGAGGCACGAAGGAATCTCAACAAACAACCAACAAGATGAGTTACCAAAACACACACACACACCCACAGATCTTTCCAATCCTGGATGAAGACGATAGACAGACAACTCAACCATGTTTTGCTTTTCGTTGGTAGTATCACCTCTTCTCAGGGGGTATCGGCACTCGGTAGGCCAAACACATACAAATCAAGAAAATGTTGTAATTTTGTTAAGATTTTGTCGAGTTTAGTTGTGACACTTTTTCCAAAGAAGTTGTTCCGGCATTGAGATGTGTATCTCTGGCTGTCTGTCTGTCTGTCGGTGGCACACTCAAAGTTTTATCAGCATCAAGAGAAATTTGGAGCATTTGTATGAGTTAAATATTGCATAATAATTTCAGATATACATTTGTATGCAATTTGGATTTGTGAAGTCAGAAATGAAAATAATTTAGGAAAACTTCTTTTTAATTTTTTTGAATTTTATCAATTGGATACTAGATAGTATTCCTTATTTTTCTAAAAATCATCAAAAAATTCTCTCCAGGGAGGTTGTATCCTCAGTATGTCTATAGCTAAAAGTGAAGGTGAGATATAGTTTAGTTGGTACGTTAAGAACTGTACGTAAAGTAAAAAATATCTAAACTATACGATTTTCGCCTCCATATATGGCTGAATAGAGGTAGTAGTAGTGGTAAACCTCTACTGATATCCTCAAGACCCGAATCCACCACACAAGGACGTTCTGGACGTGGTAAGGGAAATGGACAGTACATGAGACATCATCTTTGGATGTGACGTAAATGTCCATCACTTCTACTGGGTAAGCAGCGCCACGAATGTCAGGATTGAATACTGGCATTCAATATTATTCTCAAAAATAATCTCAGAATATGTAAAAATTGTAACACTCCGGCATTTCAAAGTACTGTAAAAGGGGAAGAAGTATAGACTGAGACAAACTCAAATCCCTTACGTCAGAGTTAAAACAGAATCCTCGAGGTCTGAAGTCAACCAATTATCAGTGACCAAAGAACAGTGAATGTTGTCTCAAATGTCGTACCCTTACCATTCCTCAAAAGACAGCAAGGAGGTCATATAGCAGGGCCAGCAAAACTATACTTAGCACCGGTTTGAATGCCTATAAGGCAGACTTTAATAAGTACAACAGTGAGATAAAGATAGCTAAACATATATCTTGGATCAGCTATAGATTTTCTGAGTCGATTTATGCATATCAGTCCGTCTGTCCATGAATTTTTGTGAACAAAATGCAGGTCGCATTTATTATCCGATTAAGATAGAATTTTGCAAACAATATTTCTTGGCCCAAGGACGAATCCTATTTAAATTGGTGAGAATCGGTTCAAATTTAGACATAGCTTCCATATATATCATCAACCGAGTGCGGATAATATAATCAAATGGCCAATATCAGTCCAAATGACCTGCATTTTGGCACATCTGACCGAATTCAGTCTAGAAGCAAGTACACCAAATTTGAAGAAAGTCGGTTCAGACATAGCTATAGTTCCCATATATATTTTCATCAGATTTGGGGTTTTAAGTCCCTCACAAGCGTAATATGCACTCCCATATATAACTTTATTCGGTTTCAGTTTCTTTGTGCACAAAATGGCCAATATTAGCCCAAATGAGCTGAATTTTGAAACTTTCGACGAAATTATGCCTAAAAGCAAGCGCTTCAGATGTTGGTGAAAAGCTGTTCAGATATAGCTATAGCTCTCATATATATGTTTCATCCGATTTGGCGTTAAAGCCCCTCAAATGCGTAATATGCACTCCTCAACAATGATATTTGATACCGGGCGTCAGATACTGCTCGAAAATACCTCTGCCAAATTTTGTCGAGACCGATTCAGATTTTTATAAAGCTTCGATATACATCTTCTTCCGATTTTAAGTTTATTGCTCACCATATATGTAATATCAGCCCAAATTGGATAGATTTTTTTCATATTCAACAGAATTTTAAATTTGGTGAAATTCGGCCCGTTAGGGCCTAATGCCTAAGTTCGGCATGTCCCAGCAGTCGGCACTTTTTATTTTTAAGCCCAAATAAATGAAACTTTTATAACTAAATGTATTTTGTTTACTTCAAATATATTGTCAGCTATCTTTGTGTTCAATTTCGCTAAGAAAAAATGATTTATTCTAATAAAAATTAAATTTTTGTCTGTGAAGGTCCTCAACAATCCATATTCTTAAGAAAAGTACAATAAAGACATCGAATCAGTTTAACTAAACAAAAATATTATATTTTAATGAATTAATTTATTATTATTATTAATTATTCTTACAAAAAAATTGGTATGCCGACTGTTGGAACATTCCATATCGACAATTGGCAAGTGGTGCCAACTACTGGCAAAAAAGCGTTGTTTTAATAAAACTACAAATTTATGAAATTTAATAAAAAGTTATGAAAACTTTATTTATTATTGCAAAAACTATAAAAAATTTCGAATCTGAATAAATTAACTTTGTAATAATTGAAAACGTTCCACTCAGAATGGTGAGCGATTAAAAACTCGAAAATCCTAAAAGTGCCGACTACTGGTACACTTACCCTATATCTATTGCTCCATTAAATATTATTTAAGGATTATATTAAACAATATTTATTGGAAGTCATACCATGTACTATAGAGCAATGTAATTTTGTTCATATTCGGTATGATCTACTTCCCAATATAATTTTTATACCCTCCACCATACTATGGAGGGTATATTCATTTTGTCATTCCGTTTGTAACTCCTCGAAATACTCATGTCAGACCCAACAAAGTATATATATTCTTGATCAGCGTAAAATTCTAAGGCGATTTAGCCATGTCCGTCTGTCTGTCTGTGTGTCTGTCTGTGTGTCTGTCTGTCTGTCTGTCTGTCTGTCCGTCTGTCTGTCTGTCTGTCTGTCTGTTGTAATCACGCTATCTTTCGAACAAATTGAGATAGAAGGCTAAAATTTTGCACACATGTATATTTTGCCAGTAGGCAGGTTAAGTTCGAAAATGGGCCATGTAGGTCCAAGTTATCATATAGCCCCCATATAATGGTACCTCCCGATATTTGGAATTTTGATGATTTTAGCGACATTATTCATCGGAATTGTTTCAAATTTGGCATTTGAAGTTCGTAATGGATACTACATCGTAAGCCAAAAAATGAGCCATGTAGGTCCACGTATTCATATAGTCCCCATATAACGGTACCCGCCGATATTCGGGATTTTAATGATTTTAGCGACATTGTTTACCGGAATCGTTTCAAATTTGGTATTTGAAGTTTGTAATGGATACTAAATCCTAAGTCAAAAAATGAGCCATGTAGGTCCACGTCTTCGTATAGCCCCCATATAAGGGTACCCCCCGATTTTCGGTATTTTGATGATTTAAACGACATTATTTAGCGAAATCGTTCCAAATTTGGCATTTGAAGTTCGTAATGGATACTGCGGCCTAAGACAGAAAATTTTCTGTGCAGGTCCACATCTTCATATAGCCCCATATACCGTACCCCCCGATATTCGGTATTTTGATGATTTTAGGGACATTATTTATTTTTTCAAATTTCGCATGTGAAGTTCGTAATGGATACTTCAGCCCATGCCAGAAAATTGTCTGTACAGGTCCACGTTTTCGAATAGCCCCCATATAACGGTACCCCCCCCCCCCATATTCGGTATTTTAATGATTTTAACTTCATTAAAAACAGATTTTTCTTCAAGTTTCACATTTAAATTATTGTAACAACTTATGACAAAATATGCCTATGCAGGCCCACGTCGTCGTATAAGCACTCGGTATTCTTAAGATTTTAACAGAATTTTTAACGGATTTTATTTTTTGGAAATTGCCAAATTTGTACCAAATGGTGGAGGGTATTAAAAGTTCGGCCCGGCCGAACTTACAGCTTTTTTACTTGTTTTGTTATGGGAGCTCTACTAAATACGCATAGTGGTGTAGGGTACCATATAGTCGGCTCCGCCCGACTTTTGACCTTTCCTTACTGGTTTTACTTTGTTTCAGCCTTGCTTGTTAAGGCGAATATCATATGTTTACGATTTAATTGTTTGTTTCTTTTTCAATTCACGTTTCAGATTATTATGATCTTTTCGAACAAGAAATAAACAAAATACTTCTTATTTTATGAAACCATCGATTTGAGGTTTACTCACTTGGTCATACGGAGAGAACCTTTTTAGTTCTGTCAACCTGTAAATATACTAAAATTGTATCTTCAACATACTAACAAATTGAACCACTAGATACACTTATACCCGGTAGGATTGCTTGAATGGAGACTATATTACATAGTGGACCTATATGGACAATTTTTATTAGGAATATTCAGAATACCGCAGAATTAATTTTAATTATTTAGTATAGGTTCTTTATAGATTTTAACAAGCAGGATGTCGTTGAATCGACTTGTAATTTTATTCTTTATACGAATATGCCTATACATCCGATTTAACCATTTTTGAAGCATTATTATTTTCGATGGATTTCCAACCTCTTCCACAAGAAATTTCATTTGCCAATTGTTTCTATTTCTGTAAGTTCGGCCGACCATTGAATACCGTCCACCATTTGGAATGAATTTGGCAATTTTCAAGGAAATAAAATGTAGCCGTTATATGGGGGCTACACGAACACGTGGACCTACACAGACTGTCATAGGCTGCAGTACCCATTACGAACTTCAAATACCAAATTTGAAACATTTCCGGTGAATAATGTCGCTTAAATCACCAAATACCATTATGTGGGTGCTATACCAGAACGTAGTTCCACGTTTCCCCCATTTTCAATACCAAAAGTCCAGCAGACATAATACACATTTGAGTAAAATTTTATCAACATACTTCATTTCGTTCGGAAGCTAGAGTAATTTCCACAGACGGACGTACGGACGGACATCGATATAGAATTTTATGCTGATCAAGAATATATACTTTGTGGGGTCTAAAATTTATATTTCGAGGTGTTACAAACGGAATGACAAACTTAATATACCCTTCATACTATGGTGGAGGGTATAAAAACCGAAGGGTATAAAAACCGGAACCGACTTTATGATACCCCCACGACACTATTAGTATTAGGTAGAGCAATCTGTACCAATTTGAAATCTGATGGAACCACCATATGGAAACTATATCTTAATATTAATCGATTTTCACTGAATTTGACGAAGAAATTCTTATGTTTTATGTGACAAAACATATTACTATAGAGTGCAAGTCATGGCGCCCGGACATAATCGCCACGGACATAAAGCCATTACGGGTTTTTTAGTTGTGCCACCGGACATACTTAAGTTTACAATTTAGAAAACTTTGGTTCGCTATAGCTGGTGCCGGACATACCCAGAGGAGAAAATCTCAACTTTTTTCCGCACACCCGTTTAGCATCCCCATAATTATAATGGGAATTCTGACACGGCACCGCATGTCATGACTTTGATAAGGCTTAAATACCCAATGGATGTAGCCTATATATTGGAGCTATAGCTCAATCTGAACCGATTTTCATCAAATTTGACGTATTTGTTTTTAGGCTAAATTAGGTCGAATGACCAAAATAGATCCTTGTATTGTCTCATATTAAACACGTGGTGCGTACGAGGATATACAGGGTTGCCCATATTCGACGGACCTTTGGGCCCATTCCAATCGACGATGCTTGTCCGCAGGCAACATTCTTTGCGTCAATTGAATTTTGTACGGGAAAAAAATGCAAATCAATGCGAATAATCCGTTGTAAAGTGGACCGAGCCATGCCCAACTGCTGAGAACGGCGTTTTGGGATGTTCTTGAGGACCTCTCAACACTGGCTCGTACGGCAGCGATATTCTCGGCCGATCGCCTTGGTCGACTTTTATATGGCCTCTTCGGATTAGAAAGAGCTTTACCAGTCGAAATTTTTTCGTATAAACGCTTAATGGTGTTCTTAGAAGGTCCACTTTTCACATTTTTAATGTTTTAAAAGCACGTTGAGTTTTCAAAATTGACTTCTTCTGTTGAATGTAAATATCAGAGCGCTCGCGTGGCGTGTATTGGTTCATGGTAAAAATCTGCTTGGACTGACGTTTCAAACGCGGTATGTCATTAAGCGATGTGACATCTCTGTCAAAAGTTATGGCGTTGCCAGATGGGTCCGTTGAATATGGGCAACCCCGTATATGTATATCTATATCTGAAAAGGTCTCAAGAGAATTTTTCAAAGGTGTATCATGGACATGTACATGATACCTTGTACCGAAATTTTTTTTTTTGAGTTTTGGCAGCTGGCCAAAATTGTCGAATTTGCCAAAATTCACTCATCCAATATTAAATTCAGTGTAGCATAAACTTCCACGAAGATATATATATATATATAAATGTTATTTCTAAGTCTCGAGAATGTTTCCTATTTAATATGTTTTTTGATATTCTTCTATACGGCGACCGAATCTCATTGTAATGAGGATATTTGAATTATTGCTACCTATAAATAAAGATGTAGATCGATATTCAAATTCATTATTCAATTCGATATTCAAATTCACATTATTCAAACGTAGGATGTATATTACATTGGCCTGAATATAGGGCATTTCGGTATAAATTTAGGCCAATCTGAGTGCTATAGTACGATTTGTTCTTTTGAGACTTCAATATACCAATGCAAATGCATATTTGAAAAAATGCCTAAAATATTAACATTTCTCATCCATCAAATCCTAACAGTAAATTTGTTAGCCATAATAATAATTTATTTTTCATTGGCAAATCAGATAATCTGCTTCAATTGTCTGTTTGCTTATCAAATAACTTATTCAATATTTTGCAATTTGTTTATTATTCGATTAAATATTATCATTCACTTGGCTCTGAGGCATTTCGTCTAACTTCGAAACTCATTGCGGTTAATTATAAGCGCAGGTCTTAAAATGTCATCTTTGAAAAATGTCGAAGCGGTGTAGCTGAACAAAGCTACACACTCATGCACGATTATATCAAATGATTTGCATCTCGAATCAAAAGTTGGAAAGAAATCAAAATGCAAGCACAAACAGAAGTGTTCATAACTCTTGTGCAAAATCTCGCAAAAAACTGAAAGAAGTTCAAACTGAATGAGAAAAATTGATGTACAAAATATAACAACTCCAAGAATGGCAACGATAAAAAATCTAAATGACAAAGTGACATGGAAGTAGAAAAAAGAACAACTTCAAGAATTCTACCAATACACGTTGCTGCAAGAATATTTATGTTGCCACATGTTTAACGGAAATAGTATTTTAAGGGTTAAATAGAGCTATATACCAAGTATCCTCATTGTAGTGTCAAACCATGCTTTGGTGTAGACCCTATTTTGAAGTTTTCCAAAAAGTTTTCCTGCAATTTCGCCTGGGCAAAAGAATTAAATTGATGGTAGAATACATCCATAAGAAGTGAGCATTATTTTAATTTTTCATAAATGGACATATTTCTCGTGTCACATTTTTGACTTGAACACATTTTTAAAATAAATGAAGTTCGGTGTTCGGTGCTACAAGCGCACCATATATTGATATCTCCTCAAACTGAACTGATAATTGTATGGAAATATAAATTTACATTGCCTTAACATAGCACTATGAAAAAAACAAAATTATTCAAGGGTCTGACCTGTCAAATTTGACAAGTGACCTTAAAGTATTTCCCTCTTCAATAGACTCCAATATTTATACCCGACACCACAGAGTTGTAAGGGTTTTATGTCTTTGTGCATTTATATGTAACAGAGAGAAGGGAGAGAGATAGACCCATAGTTACTTTTGAGGATCTTCATAGAATCACTTTCTGAGTCGATTTATGCATGTCAATCCGTCTGTCCATGTATTCTTGTAAACAAAATACAGGTCGCATTTATTATCCGATTGAGATGAAAAAAAAAAAAAAAAAAAAATAATCAAATCACATTTAGGTATAGTTTTGTACAATATAAATCCAAGTGACCTGAATTTTTGCACATTTAACCGAAGTCTAGAAGCAAGTACGTCAAATTTGGTGAAAATCGGTTTTTATATAGCTATAGCTCCCATATATATGTTTCATCCGATTTGGAGTTTAAGTCCCTCACATTCGTAATATGCATTCGACAACAATGATATTTAGTACCAAATATCTTATAGAGCTCGGAAATTCCTCTGCCAAATTTTATCGAGATCGCCTAAGATTTCGATATAGCTCCTAAATATTTTTAATGCGATTTCAGGTTTATTGTACAAATAATGGCTAATGGAGTGAATTTCGGGACGTACGTTTCCATTATGTGGAACTCGGCTCCGATATATTTTTTATAATATAATCCTTCTCATGCCCTCTATAGCAATGATATTTTGTATAAAAAATTAAAATGTCTCCGTCAAATTTAGCGAAAATCGATTCAGAATTGGGTATGTCTCCCATATATGAGTTCCACTGAAACCAAACTGTAACTGCTCTAAAGCCAAATATTGATAGGTGGTATGATCTACTTCAAAAAAATTCTTTTGTAATGGGAGCTCTACTAAATATACATAGTGGTGCAGGGTATCATATAGTCGGCACCGCCCCATTTTTGGCTTTCCTTTTGTACCAAAATCGAAAATAGAATCGGAAATTTCAGCAGACATTTAGGCCGAATTTGGAATAATATGTTAGCTGGGTATATATTATTTGATACGGCGAATATGTCTGTGTGCACGATAAATGTCGAAGGGAGTATCCGAATTGGTACATATTTGGTACATCGTAATATTAAAAAAAATTGAACGAGTTCGGAAAAAAGACAATAGCAGGTCTCTCCTTCTGCTATTTTCAAACTTCATAGTAAGCAAATACGGAAGGTAAGAGGTTAACAGTTCCGGAGATATCACACAACCTTGGACAAATCCCTGTTCCACTCTACGAGGCTTAGATTTATTCTGGAATGCCAGGTGCGACTGACTGGACTAACGTTCCAACCAACAGCTTGAGTATAATTTATAATTGACAAACAAATAATAGGCTCTTGAAGACATTGCAGTGCAAGTTAAAACATGGACTGGTTAATATATTCTCTTCCTATTTCAAATTCCAAAATGTCTGCCACAAAGAAAGACTTTGTAACGACATCTTCAATTGTCAATCAAATCAAACGAAAACATTTGTAAAAATTCCCAAGCGCCACTTTTACAATCATCTGGCAAATCTGTAGAGCATTTGTAAAGTTAAACGTTTATGCTGCTGCTTCTTGTGAGCCAAGCCAAAGCGAGATGGCAGCAGAGAGCGCGAGAGAGAGTTGGGAGGTAAGGGCAGACTTTCAGTTTGTTGCTTGAATTTCAATTTGAAATATGGACAAACTTTAAACGATTACTTGTCGTATTGTAGCGAGCACTTAGTTCAAGTGCCAATAATATATGCTAAAAAATAGAAGAGCAAAAAAACGACAGCCCCGACACAGAGCAAAGAAACTTTGACTGTTGGCAAAACATATTGGCCATTTCTTGATTTTTTATGAACCATTTTTCAGTTTTCAGTTGCTTCGGAAGTAAATGCGAATATGTGTGTGTTTGTTTATTTGGCATCCTAGTTATGTAGATTCACAGATAGCAATGCTTAGTGTGTGTGTGTGCGTATTTAGCAGCCAATGTAGCAATGCAATTTAAGAAAGGATATTATTTGCCAACGGATAACAGATGATTTTTAACCAAATTTAATAAATTTCTAAAATTAGTAGTTTCCGTTCGGTTTTGAAAATATGTCAGGAGTGTTCTCTTAAAATACAAGTTTTGTTAGTTTCTTTATGTATTTATTGGGAAACACCACCAAATATATTTATGTATGTTTTTTTCTCATATAAAACAGTTTTGTTTTGTCTGGATTCTTAAATCTTAATTTTTTTAATCAAATGATTGCACGTCAGTCTTCCGAATCTTCTTATTCAAAATCATCTGCATAAAAGAAATAAAGAAATTTACTTATTTTTTCAAAACCCCTATATATATATATATATATTGTACCAAATTTGATACTCTTGTAATTTTTTCTACGATTATCCAAGACCCCATCTTTAGCCGTTACACTGATATTAATCTATCATATTTAGTACAATTTTCCACTTTACGCACACTTTTCGTACGAATTTCCAAGTTAGTACTTTTTGTATGAATTCGCAAAATAGATTTTGACTCTTTTGGCATGAGTTGACCTATGTTAATACAACTTTTGCGAAAATTTGCAATAATATACAATAACCTCATATTGAACAAAGGGAGTGTCCGATGTAGTTCAAACTTAATACATAGTAATATTTGTAACAGGCTTACGTCAGGGGTAGAGTTGCGTCAATCTTCAGTACATCAGTACCGTGAGTGATTTCTTAAATTTCATGTATTTCATATCAGTCATACGGAGAATTTTCATACAAACTACCGCTGTCCCTGGAACTAGATAAGGAACTAGTTCCTTCGATCGAACTAGATTGGCACAGTTCTAGTCAGGGTTGAACATGTTGATTCTTCTTGCATTAATTTCGAATAATAATAACTTTTGTAAAGTCCGACCTTGTTCTACTCCATCGGTAGTTCTCAAAATTTTGAATAATAGTAAAGCATGTCGAAATATATTTTAATAAACGAATAAAGGCTGATGGTATCAATCTGTCGGCAAAGCCGACTGATACTCTTTAGCTTGTTTTAAAAGACACAGTCAAGGAGGTTTTCGTCGAGTTTATATTACGTACGTTGTTATATTTATATCAGGTTTACGTCAGTTGCGCCAATGTCGATCCACACCTCCCAAAAAATAAATATAAAGACTACACAAAATGCACTTGAGCAAATTGTTTGTGGCTATACCATCTTGAATAACAGCTCATTAAAAACACAATTATAGGAAAGAATGACAAATAAAAGTTTGGATAATCCAAAATATTGGTTTCAAAATTCTATTCCATAGACCTATCTAAAATTGTGCATACTGCCTTAGCGGTTTAAATTGCTTAACATTGGTAATTACGTTGTTACGATATCATAACAACAGAGGTATTTTTCACAGGGTTGCCATATTTTACTCTGTCTTGTCCTATTTTTATTTCCAAGATTTCGTGATCATTGAAAATATTTAGTCTTTGAAGTAGTCTTTGATAAATATTTTCAATGATCACGAAATATTGGAAATTTCTTGACTTTTGTGGGTTAATATTTTTTGTAATATATTACAGAGCACAGATTCGCTCGTTTTTGCTTGGAAGCTTTGTTCGAAACTAGCTTGCCAAGAGTACTAGTTTTATATGAAGTTTACACTTTACTCTTTTGTAATATTTAGAGCTCTTCCGAGCCACTCTAGTTTGAAGAAGTTGGGTGGAAATCGAAACGCTTGGAATAGAGTCAAAGTTTATTCAATGTGTGTAATCGAGTAGTAAACAAATAAAAACAAGTAAAAAAGCAGTAAGTTCGGCCGGGCCGAACTTTAAATACCCTCCACCATTTGGAACGAATTAGAAAATTTTCAAAAAAATAAAATCCAATAAAAATTCTTTTAAAATCTTTAAAATATCTAATATAGGAAGGTGCCGATATATGGGGGGGATATACGATATTGTGGAACTATAAAGACAAATCTATGTCTGCGTGTAAAGTACTCACAAGGAACTCCGTGTGTGGATTTTCAGACAATACGATTGGAGAATATGGCTAAAAACGTCAAAATACCGAATATCGCGGGGTACCGTTATATGAGGGCTATACAATATCGTGGATCTTTACAGATAATTCTCTGCCGAGGTATAAAGTACCCACAAGGAACTCCTTTTGGGGATTTTCAGACAATTCCGATGAAAAATGTGGGTCAAATCATAAAATACCAAATATCGGGAGGTACCGTTATATGGGGGATATACGACATCGTGGACCTGTATAGACAATTCTCTCTCAGGGGGTGAAGTACTCACAAGGAACTACTTGTGTTGATTTTAAGACAATTCCATTGAAAAGCGTGGCTAACATCATCAAAATACCGAATATCGGAGGATACAGTTATATGGGGGATATAAGATATCGTGGACCTATATAGACAATTCATTTTGAGGAGGTAAAATACCCACAAGGGACTCCTTTTGTGGATTTTCAGACAATATCGTTGAAAAATGTGGGTAAAATCATCAAAATACCAAATATCGGGGGTACCGTTATATGGGGGCTATACGATATTGTGCACCCATATAGATAATTCTCTGCCGAGGTATAAAGTACCCACAAGGAACTCCTTGTGTGGATTTTCAGACAATTCCGTTGAAAAATGTGGGTAAAATCATCAAAATACCGAATATCGGGGGGTACCGTTATATGGGGGCTATACGATATTGTGGACCTATATAGATAATTCTCTGCCGAGGTATAATGTACCCACAAGGAACTCCTTGTGTGGATTTTCAGACAATTCCGTTCAAAAATGTGGGTAAAATCTTCAAAATACCGAATATCGGGGGGTACCGTTATATGGGGGCTATACGATATCGTGGACCGATATAGCCCATCTTCGAACTTGACCTGCCTGCAGACATTTGAGTAAAATGTTATCAACCTATTTCATTTCGTTCGGAAGCTAGAGTTGTGGGTTGAGAAAATACACATAAATACAAATACAACAACGGTTTGAAAAACACTAAAAAGTCTCCGGCAAGATTAGAATTTTGTTCCCACCCTAAAACGAGCAAAGCATGTTCGCTCTAATTAGAGCGACATCAAAAAATGGTGTGTGCTCGTTTTTCTTCGATTACCAGGAGGGCTGCCGGTTGGGTTTAAGTCTTTCCAGGGAGTATTTCAGAGTTCTGATGTTTTGTATTATTTCCGTAGGCAATATGTGGATAATTATACCCTCAGCCACATGGCTACAGAGGGTATATATCATTTGACACGACCAAAACGTGCCTTTGAAATAAAAGTTTCACTCCCTTTGGACCAAATCCGGGAGTACACGATTTAATCCAAACTTGGTACATCGTAATATTATTATCAAAATTAGATCGATCATTAACAATTATTCGCACATACTCATCACAATATTTTTTTATACCCTCCACCATACAAAGTATATACATTCTTGATCAGCGCAAAATTCTAAGTCGATTTAGCCATGTCCGTCTGTCTGTCTGTCTGTCTGTCTGTTGTAATCACGCTATCTTTCGAAAGAATTGAGAGAGAAGGCTAAAATTTTGCCCACGTGTTTATTTTTACAGTAGGCAGGTTAAGTTTGTAAATGGGCCATGTAGGTCCACGTTTTCATATAGCCCCTATATAACGGTACCTCCCGATATTCGGTATTTTGATGATTTTAGCGACATTATTCACCGGAATTGTTTTAAATTTGGAATTTGAAGTTCGAAATGGATACTGCAGCCTAAGACAGAAAATTGTCTGTGCAGGTCAACGTCTTCGTATAGCCCCCATATAACGGTGCCTCCCGATATTCGATATTTTGATGATTTTAGGGACATTATTCACCGGAATTGTTTTAAATTTGGTATGTGAAGTTCGAAATGGATACTACAGCCTAAGGCAGAAAATTGTCTGCGCATTTCCTTTTCAACCTACCCCATGAAGGGTCAATATATTAAATAAAACAGTGTTACAAATCTTAAAAGAAAACACTTCTTCCAATATTCAGTTCTGGTTTGTGGGTGTCCACAGATTACGAATATGACTTTGGTTTTTTTGGGTGACTGCGAAAATTGATTTTATAACGGTAAATATAGAGAAAATCCGTTTACAGTAATAAAATCAATTTTCGATTTCCAACAAACCAGAATTGGAACCATAGAGCAAGTGTGTATTTTTGGTGTCGCAATCATAATCATCAAGCTAGTCAAAATCATAACGCAAGTCAAAATATCTTTATATAAACGAACAGTGGCTGAGGGTATGCATCTGTCGACCAAACCGTCTGATATTTTGTAATTTTTTTTCAATATCCGTGGTTAAAAAGATTATTTCTCCCACATAGTTTTCGTAGTCAATTTTAAATATAGATTTAAAATTGCGTAATTGGGAAACAAATTGAATTGTTGTTTCTTACAGCAAGTAAAATAGTACCCAAATTCCGTCACATATTCTGAGTTTCATTGGAATCGGACATACATATCGTGTTTGAAAAATATATAAGGGAGATATACCCTGAACTGATTTCAATATAATTTGACAAATTTATTTTCTGATCAAATCCCGTCACACATTTCAAATTTCATTGGAATGGAATAGTGTTTGGGGCACCAAATAAACGAAATTTGGCAAATGTATGTTCGTCTTAAATTCCGTTACACATTCCAAATTCCAAACAAAGCGTGTTTGGTACATCAAATACATGAAATTGGCCGAAAATGTATATGGGAGATATATCCAAATCTGAACCGAATTCAATATAATTTGGCAAAATTTTTTTTAGACAAAGTCCATCACACACTACAAAGTTCATTGAAATGTGGCGTACACGGCCTGTTTAATGCATCAAATACGTGAAATCGGCCGAAAATATATATGGGAGCTATATCCACATCTGAACCGATTTCTATATAATTTGGTAAATTTATTTTTCTTCAAAACTCTGTTACGCATTCCATATTTGGAGGCTGTATCTGTAATCGATCAATAGATATCTGCATATAAAATACAAATTTTTGGGATGTACCTCCGATTCTGATTATATATCTCCAGTTCCAAGTGGAATATCAATAATGTTTATAGCATATGTTACTTTCAGGCGATGTTGTAGTATACTTAGAAATTTTCAGGAAAATCTGGGCAGCCGGTTTCGAGTCCATAAATTACAAACAAACATACAAACATTTTCCTCTTTTAACTATATACTCCTCCGATTAATTACATATTAATATCAGATTTCTGGCTAAGGGAAATATCTGGCTAATTGGAAATTTTGACCCTATAAGTATTAGGTACCAGAACGAGTTGGCAGATGGCTATAATCTTCACAGCAAAAATGCTTGGATGTGCTAGCAAAAATGTTTGGATGTGTGAAATTTGAAGAGAGTTGTATGCTTAGTTCGCGTTTTATGAACCATTTTTTTTTTTTGAATTTTGAACCATTTGTAGGTGAAGTACCAGTACCAATATATCCCATCTTCACAGCAGATCTTACGTTAGTAAAAAAAAAATGGCATGTGTGAAATTTGAAGAGAACCGGGTGTTAATTTCGGATTTAATAATCGTTTTGGTTATTCGAAACCTTGACCCTTTATGGGGGAGTTATCAGAAGAAATGGTTTGATCTCTACCATCTTTATAATAGACTAGCTGAACCCGGTGCGCTTCGCTACCCCTTTTGATTTTATATGCATTCAAAATTTTATTTACGAATATATGTTGGATTAAAAAAAAAAAAACAAATTTAAAAATTTAAAAAAAAATATTGCACTAATTTAATGCGTTAATAAACAAAATCATTACAAAAGCAGTAACATGACATGCATACACGAAGGGTTTGTCCTTTGGATTTATTTATTTCATAGCAAATACCAAGCGTGCAGGAAACTGCAATTTTTTTAAGTAGAGTGGTTTTTCTATCGCAATTAGCAACATACTTCGCCGTAATAAGCGTATTTCAAATAAATTGTTGTGTTGTTTCAAATATGTGAAATCGGCCGAGAATATATATATGGGAGCTATATCCAAATCTTAACTAATTTCCAATTAATTTATCACATTTATTATTATAACCAAATTCCACAACACATTCTGAATTTCATTGGAATCGGTCATATATATCGTGTTTGGTGCATAATATGTATGAAATCGGCCGAAATATATATGTTAGCTATATCTAAACATCAACTGATTTCAATATAATTTGGCAATTTTTGCTGGTGCCAGATTTTGTCTCTCTCGCTTTGGGTGCATCAAATATGTGAAATCGGCTGAGTATATATTTGGGAGCTATAATCGCATCTGAGCGTATTTGAATATAATTTGTCAAATTTATTTTTGTACCAAATTTAGCCACTCATGCCGAATTTCGTTGGAATCGGAAATACGTATCGTGTTTTGTGCATCAAATATGTGAAATCGGCGGAAAATATATATGTGGGAGCTATATCCAAATCTGAACCGATTTTAATATAATTTGACTAATTTATTTTCTAATCAAAATCCCGTTACATATTCCAAATTTCTTTGGAATCGAACATACATATCGTGTATGGTGCATAAAATACATGAAATCAGTCGAAAATATATATGAGAGCTATATCCAAATCTGAACCGATTTTACTATTATTTGACAAATGTATATTTGTTTTAATTTCCGCTATACATTCCAAATTTCATTGAAATTAGAGATACATAGCGTGTTTGGTGCATCAAATACATGAAATCGGTCGAAAATATATATGGGAGCTATATCCAAATCTGAACCGATTTCAATTTAATTTGACAAATTCATTTTGGCTCCCAATTCCGTTACTTATTTTAAATTTCATTACAATTGGAAATACAATCGGCCGAAAATGTATAAGGGAGCTATATCCAAATCTCACCGATTTCAATATAATTTGGGAAATCAATTTTTTTGATAAAATCTATCACACGTTTCAAATTTCATTGAAATTGGGGATACATAGCATGTTTGGTGCATCAAATGCTTGAAATCGGCCGAAAATATATATGGGAGCTATATCCAAATCTGAACCGATTTCAATATAATTTGACAAATTTATTTTCGGATTAAGTCCCGTCACACATTCCAAATTTCATTGGAATCGAACATTCATATTGTGTTTGAGGCATCAAATAAACGAAATCGGTCGAAAATATATATGGGAGCTATATCCAAATCTGAACCGATTACAATATAATTTGGCAAACTTATTTTTGTTCCAAATTCCGTTACGAATTCCAAATTTGACTGTATCTTCAACCAATCAATAGATATGTGCATATAAAATCTAAATTTTTGGGAGGTACCTCCGATTCTGATGCTATATCTCCAGTTCCAAGTGGAAATTCAAAAATGTATATAGCCTATGTTACTTTCAGGCGATGTTGCAGTATATATGGAAATTTTCAGGAAAATCTATTCAGCGGTTTTCAAGTCCATAAATTACAAACAAACAAACAAACATACAAACATTTTCCTCTTTTATAGATATAGATTTTATGTTAAATTAGGATATTTAAATGTTTAAATCATTACCCGTTTTTACAAAACGTATGCATTTTTTAATATTTTATCTTTTTGCTGAATTGAATTTAACCGATATTCAAATGTGTGGACTCTCCACAAATATTTACTCAGGCATCAAATTATTTTTATTACATTCGAATAATGAACAGTCCTGCTGATGAAATAAAAACGTCAGCTCGTATTATTGGTTTGCCAAAAAATCGAGTACCAATAAAGGCAAACTCATTTAAAACTGCCATCGAAATATATTTAGGACCATTCCGATGTCAGGACGACAACGGACACATTGAATTGCCAACATTTTAATCAATTCATTGGACCGAATGTAAACAACTTTCCACTTCTTTACCTTCTGCCTGGCCATAAATAACCATAAATACAGTCGAAGTTTCGTCACTTCTTCATTTAAGATGGCATATGCAAAATTGCTTTCATAGTCAACCGGAGGAGGGGAGGGGATGTGGTGTGGGGAGCGTGTGAAGACAGCACAGCAATGAATAGAAATTATCATAAATTTTATTGTGTCAGGGGATGGGTTGGAAGGAAATTGGAAATGAGAGAAGGCAGAGCGCCAAGGGACCTTGAGAATAAAGTGTGGCATACGTTATGTTTGTAGTTTTATTGCCGTATAAATTTGACCCAAAACAATTTTTGTCCATAAAAATACAATTTTCAGCTACTTACTTAAATGAAGCACGTAAAGGATATACGTACGCACACATATGTGCTCCCATCCCCCTCATTCTGGGAAGCTGGTGCGACTGTCAGCCCCAACCAACCAACACACGTCACAACAATGTCCATTCGGATGAATGTAACAACTTGCACTCCTTGCGGATTCTTGGAATGCCGCGCGCCTCAATGTGTGTGTGTGTGTGTGTGAGAGAGATTGTATCCAGAAACAAGACCTGGGGGAGAAAAAATGATTATTAAAAGACCTTTTTGCCACTTATTTACCACACACATATGTACACATTCACATTAACATGTTCACACAGATAAACAGATACCCTCATATGAGAGTCTACGATTGAAGGGCAGCGTGAAAATGTCTAAAAGCTATGACGATTGTAGTCGACCGTCAGATGCATTCCTCGCGAAGAAAATCCTTTCATTCAAAAAATCCATTATTTTTAGAATAATTTAAACGGAATGATATTAACTTCAGATTTTCTCCATCAATTGTTGAAAATCAGTAAGATAAATACCTGTAATATAGGATTCTATTTCCTGTTTTAGGTACGTAAATGTTAATGTTGTTGGTTTCACTTTTCCGCTGATATGTTGCGACAACATTAACCGGTTCTGAAGGGTTCACCTTTTATCTTATTTTTTAGGTACGATCATCGGCGGCTTTGCGCAAGTTCAATGTGGCCTGGAATTCAATTGAATCTGTTGTTTGTAAGTGTTTCTTTTCAATTTGTCACATGTCATGAATGAATCTTTTGTGTCTCGTATCATCGCTCGTTACCGTGATACTGGTAGGGTAGCTCGACGTCAAGAAAGTGGACGGAAGAAAATTGCAACACCAGCAGAAATGGTTCGAAAAGTAAAGAAGCGAGTTAATAGAAACCCGCGTCGAAGTGGCCGAAAAATTTCTCGTTAGCTGAACATTTCGCAATATTCCATTCGGCAAACATTGAAAAATGACCTCCGAGTAAAAGCATTGAAATTCCAAAAAGTGCACGAACTTACACAGCTACAGAAAGAAAATAGACTCAAAAGAGCTAAAGGGTTGCTCCGCTTGACCGAAAGTAGTGAACTGCTGAATTTGGTTTTCTCCGAAGAGAAAACATTCGTTGTCCAGCAGTTTGTAAACAAGCAAAATGATCGTGTTTACTTGCCAAAGAGTTCGGCTGAAAATATGAACCTTCGGTTGGCCACCAGAACTCAAGCGCTGGCCATGGTGATGGTGTGGGCCGCCATAACAGAGGATGGTCGCTCTCTGCTCGTATTAATCGACATCAGAATAAATGCCGAATATTATCGCGAAAATAATCTGGAGGGTGTATTAAAGCCTTGGACACGCAAACATTTTGGCCGCAGACTTTGGACATTCCAACAGGACTCAGCACAATCGCACTCAGCACGCGCCACCCAAGAATGGTTACAAAATAAGGTTCCTCGCTTCATTGGCCACCAAAATCTCCGGATACCAATTCGTTGACTATTGTGTCTGGAGTATTTTGTAAAGCAAAGTTGACACTAAAAAGTACCAAAGTGTCATCATACCAAGCAAGCGCTTCGCCGGGAATAAGCCAAAATACCGCAGAGCAACATGCGGGCAAGGTGTGACGATTTCATTGGCCGTTTGAAGGCCATAATACGCGCGAAAGGTGACCAATTCAAACAAATCTAAACACATTCTAAAATTTGATGCTATTTCCGACATTTTTTGATTCCATTCAATAAAACTAAAAAAAATGTAAAAATTATGTCGTTTGCTTTGTTGCAGTTTTTTATCTCACCCTGTATATACATATATCTCATATAAAGTTGAGTAAATAGTCGATATAGTTCAAACTTGAAACATTGCAATAGTTATATCAGACTTATAAGCGGACATAGGCTGAGGGTATATATTGGTATATTCGTTAGATGTTGAGGAACCTTAGAGGCTTTTGGTATAGTTGTCAACATTATCTCTCCGTCAGAACCCAATGGGAGACACATTTTTGCTTTGGCTTGGGTCATGTTAAGGAGGAGTCTGTTTTCCCTTGTCCATGCAATAGCGTCATAAGTGAATTGAGTAAGTTTATCTATACATTTTAATCAATTCGATTGAGCCGACTGCACATTCTGAACGTAGTTGCTTCAAAAACGAACAGGGTTTGTCTAGACTAATGACATCGGTGACTGCATTTGGATGAATGCTAGCAATGGGATGAATGACTTCAATAGGTACCGAATGCATTAGAAAAGTCGGTCGAGATATCGTCATTTATTTGAATGTGCAATTTTTAAGCAAATCGGTATATTATTCGCATTTTTGACACGTTACGACTATTAATAATTTTTACTGGAATAGTTTAGAAAAGATGGGTCGATTTTTGATGTACTTTGAACTTATGCAAATGAACCAGTAAAAAGTTTGCATCACTTGGATCCATTTCCAGTACATTTTGTTCGGAATCAAAAACATTTCTGCGATGTCTTGTAGGGTGTCAAAACCATATATATTTGAATGTGTGCATGTGCCTTATAGTTTTCATGTTCCATAAGCATCTACACAAACAACCAACCGTACATATGTATATGTATGTGGACGGACATGTGTAAGTGTGTTATAAATAGCAACAAATTTGTATTCTTTATTCATAGTTTACTTTTCATTTGCAAAAAACGGTGGGGCGAGGGGATGCAATATGGAAAATGTTTACAAATAAATATTTATGCGTTTATGACCCTAATAACTGTGCCATAAATGTCCGAACAGCATTTTGTTTTCCCGTCTGTCTCTTAGTCTGACTGCCTGACTGGCTCACCAACACTGATGCTGATACGTGGCCATCGCACCATCCACCATCCCATTATGGCCCAGATGTTGCAAGCGTTTAACGAAAATGAAGAAGGGATATGAATATTAACGTGTCATTCGGACGACGGCCACAATATGCTGTGCCAGTCCGGTGACGAGTGCCTTCGAGTGTTTAATAAATACTTTGGGGTATTAGCAAACACTGAAATGAGAAAATTAAATAAAATAAAGCAGACATGTATGCTCTGGAGATTCTTAAAGAAAAAATAATTTATGTATTTTGTTTCACATTGAGTTGAAAGGAATCGAATAGAAATATTTAAAAAGTCGAAAAAAACAATTATCATTACAATTTTAAAAAAGTTGAAAATAAGTGACCCGGTATTATAAGCTAAGGTAGAACAAATATAATCTAAGCCAGTAAAGAAAAGAATTCCTCCAAGTTTGTACCTCTCGTACCAAATAACATAAGTATGATTTGACTTAAATTAACAAGTTAGAAAGCACCAATCGGTTTTGTCGACAGATGTATACTGTCAGCTTATACCTGATAATAAAATATATTTTGACTTGATAGCTAGCTACAAGCTCATAGCCAGCTCCTAGCGCGAATACCTACGAGCCGACAGCAATCGGACAAAACCCGAGTCGTCATCAACCTTACTTACGGTTGATACCTACTTACGATGACTTTAGAGGACCCGAATACATCACGAACACTGACCAGCCAAAAAACGACCCAGATAGCTCCGAATCGACAGCAACCCCCCCTACATACGCATCAACCAACATCAAAATCACCACATATTGTTCTCATATTAGTCATACTATAAACGCCAAAAGATTAAAATAAAAACCCTGAAATTATAAACACCCATGTTTTACTTAAGATTTGTGGGTCCTCAGGTTGATACCGGCAACGACTGAACTCCCATTAGCCCAGATAAAACCACTCGTTATAAAGAGTGGGCCAATATTTTCTATTTCGAATGTGACCTAAGACTGATATAGTAATTTCGACGTGCCAGGTTTAATATCGACTACTTCCTCTCCTTTATTTGAGATATTTTATCAAAAGTATGGAACTTCTGGGGAGGAAGTAGGAAGAAAAGCGGATGTATTAAACAAATAACACTAATACTGATAACAAATATTGAGATTTGCAATAATTACTTATTTCCAATTCTGTGGGATTAATTGGTAATCAACATTTTTTATATTTTATGTGGAAGGTTCTAGAAGGAGTGGACCGACATATTCCATATTTAAATCACATCTCTGGTTTAATATAATATTATTAAGCTAACCTGAAATAATGTCGATGATGGTGTTGCATTGTGGGAAGTTAGAAGAACCATCGAATACTTTTTTTATTCTTATGACTTTTGACTTATTTAAAATTGTGAGCCCTTGTGGATGAGGTATGAAAAGGAGAGGGCCGATATTCACATTATATCTCGAGTTTAGTCAAACATAGAGATATATTTAGGTTAAAGAGAATCGCTGGCTTGCTTCAAACCCGGTACATCTCAATATTTTTTTTAAGACAAGATCTAGTGTGAATCAGAAATATATCGGGCCAGACAGACACTCTTAGATCGGCTCCAAATGACGGATTTGATCCAAGGAGTCCTAGGATTTAAACCAGTTATTTCGATGAGGACGTTTTGGCTGTATCGTATGATATATGGCCTCTGTACCCATATGGACGAGGGTATAAAAATTATATATCGGATATATGGGAACCGAGTTTCACCAAATGTCGTATAAGCTTCCATGAGAAATTTAATTGAATGTACTGATATTACACACAATAATCATGAAACGGATGAAGATATATATGGAAGCTATATCCAAATCTCAACTGATCTCAATAACATTTTGTTGAAGTATTCTGTTATCTGGTACCAAATATCACCTAAAATCTGAAGTATTGAGAATACATGCACCAAAATCGGTTCAGATATAGCTTCCATATACAGGGTGAGATAGGACCAGTAAAGAGAGTCTTAAAATCGGACGGGGTTGACTTTATAATACCCTACGCCACTTTGCATATTTAGTAGAGCTTCACATAACAATTAAAAGTTTTTGTGGGATAACTAAATCATACAAGCTATGATTATAAATATAATTTAAGTTCCAAGGACTAAATTTGCCGAAGAATTTGTATATTTTCAATTGGGGCTTGTTTTGCCCATTTGGTGCACAATTAGCTTGAAATCGGATAAAGATATATATGGGGGCTCGATAAAATTTAGCAAAGTTATTTCTGAGCTGTATTTGATATATTTCCCCAAATTTTGTTGTTGCAGAGTGCATATTAGGGCTGCGGAGGTTGAACAATGTATATGGGAGCTATAGTTATATCTGAACCGTTTTCAATCAAATTTGAATTATTTTCAGGCCTAATTTGGTTGTAAAATTCCATGCTATTTGGGTTGATATTACACGTTTGGTGCTATATCTAAATTTTGACCGATTTACTCCAATTTCAATAGGGTTCGTCCTTGGGCCAAACAAATGTTTTTTGGAAAATTTAATCTCAATCGAATTATAAATGCGACCTGCATTTTGTTTAAAAAATACATGAAAAGACGGACGGACATGCATAAATCGACTCAAAATATGATTCGGTGCTGATCAGCAAAGGAACTATGGGTCTATCTCGTTTCCTTCTCCATGTTACAAACAGATGCACAAAGACATAATACCCTTACCACCATGTGGTGTAGGGTATAAAAACTGCAACAAAATCAAACGCTAAATATAATTTTTTATTTTATTGAATAAAAGCAAAAAATGTCGGAAATAGTATCAAATTTTAGAATAAGTTTAGATTTGTTCGAATTGGTTAAATTTGGCACAAATTATAGTCTTCAAACGTCCAATGAAACCGTCACACGCTGCCCGAATGTTCCTCTGCGGTATTTTGGCCCATTCACGGCAAAGCGCTTGCTTGATTTGATCGACACTTTGGTATTTTTTAGTGCCAACCTTGCTTTCCACAATACTCCAGATACAATGGTATCCGGAGATTTTGGTGGCCATTGTGCGCTGGAAATGAAGCGAGGAACCTCATTTCGTAACAACTATTGGGTTTCGCGTGCTGAGTGCGAATATTTTCGCTATAATATTCGGCATTTATTCTGATGCCACGTTTGATTAATACGAGCGGAGAGCGACCATCGGCTGTTATGGCAGTCCACATCGTAACCATGGCCGGCGCTTGAGTTCTGGTGGCCAATCGAAGGTACACATTTTCACCTGACCTCTTTGGTAAGTAAACACGATCATTTTGTTTGTTTACAAACTGCCGGCAAACGAATGTTTTCTCATAGGAGAAAACCAAATTCGGCAGTTCCCAACTTTCGATCAAGCGAAGCAACTCCGGTGTAAGTTCTTGCACTTTTTGGAATCTCAATGGCTTTACCCCGAGCTCATTTTTCAATATTTGTCGAATGGAATATTGCAATATGTTCAGCTCAGGAGCCATTTTCGGCCACTGTGACGCGGGTTTCGATCAAGTCGCTTCTTTTCTTTTCGAACCATTTCTGCTGATGTTGCTGTTTTCTTCCATCCACTTCCTTCGACGTGGGGGTACGCTACCAGTATCACAGTAACGAGCGATGGTACGAGACACAGAAGATGTATTTACATTTAAATGCTGCAGTGCTCTAATGATAGCCACCTGTGGTTTTCCAGCGAAATATAAAGAAATCACTCTATCGCGCTTGAATTCCATGACGAAGAACTTTTTTTTTCTGGAAAACTCGCACCAAAATGCTTTTGTACGCTTGTAAAGAATATAATGACCTGTCACTGGAATAATTTTAGTAGCTATCGGACGAGTGGCTTAGAAATGACAGCAGTCTGATGTTGGTTGCAGTTTTTTCATCTCACCCTTTATATGTTTCCTGTGATATATCCTTTATACAGAAAGGGAAATACGTTTGTTAAGTTTTGTCGAAATCGGTTCAGATTTCAATATAGCTCCCATATGTATATATTTTTCTAATTTGATGTAAATGATTCACAAACGATGCTGTGTTGATAAAATCAAGTTGTTTCATCCGACTTCATATTTAAGTATAACATAGGAATGATATTTGGTACGAGAGGTCACATACAATGACAATTAAACCTCAGTAAAATTTAGTGAACATCGGTCCAGATATAGCTTTCATTGATTAATTTCAACCGATTTCAAATTTAAACCGCTCACAATTAAATTGCCAATATACAACTGTGATCATATACGGGACATGGACGATGTGACAAAAATGAAACTACCGACAAGAATCTGTTTGATTTTGAACAAATTTTGCCCCCACCCAAAAATGAGAAAAATATGCCCACTCTCATTCGATCGAAATCGAAAAATTGAGTTTGTTCGATTGTTTTTCAGCTTCCAGAAGTGCCCCCACTCGAGCGAATTTTTCGGAGGACTGGTTACAGTTGACTCTACTAAATATTCATAGTGGGTTTGGGTATTGGACACCGGTCGACTTTTGTTTTTCTTTAATTGTTTTACATTAACATATTCTATAAATATTGTTTATAGTTGAATTCTCAAAGACAAAAATTAATATTGCCATATTTTCTTCATAATGCAAAAGGCAAATATACATACACATGAAATATTTTTCATAAATAAATTGTGGTATAAAGTCAGATTAATATCATCTAATCTATGAGAAAAATGTTGGGGTCTTCATGTATTTAGCGAGGTCAAGCATCTCCAAATTTACATTAATTTCCACACAATGGTCTCAAATGCGATTTTTCTGGTCAAAATTGTGATGGTGTTTTTTTTTTGTCAATGAAAACTTCAGATAATTAAGCTCGTCTTGATATATCAATTAACTTTTTTCCTTCATTTTTTTACTTAAGAGCTTCGATATGTATTTTGTGAAATTTCGATCAATTTGTCAGATGCCAAAAACATTCAATTTTAACCCCTTCACATTGGTACATAAAAAAACGAAGTTCTGTCCACACAATATTTTTTTCAAATGAATATTATTTATATTATTTTTTGTGGAAATTTACCCTGTTAAATTATGTAAATTATTTACTTTTCTTTTCCAAAAAAGGAGTATTGCTTTTAATACCTATGAAAATCATGAGTGTGTAATTCTAATAAAGACTTAAATCGACTTTATTACAAAATCCACAAGCAAATAAATTTCAACAGGTGTTAGCCGACAATGAGAATGTGTCATTTATTTGCTATTGACCTTTTTCTAGATTAATCAATGACCAATCCATTGAATGTTTATCCATCATTACAAGGTCAACAGACGCGGAAACATCCCATGTGCCCTTCTCAACTTTCGATAATTGCTACATGGCGATGTGGAAAGAAAAAACGTCACAATTGTTTCATTTGTGGTTCATTTGTCTTAGTGTGTGTGTGTGCATTCGTATATACATACACACACACACATGCTGAACATTTGTATGAATGAGTTTGATGTTTGTCAGGATACCACATGGGCATTCACCTGAGCAAAAACACGTTTAATGCTCATTGGTGTGAAACCTCCAACGATAAATCTGTTGCCATCAATTTTAAATTACTCTGCAAATGGCTAAGCAAACATGTCGACAAAGACAATGGTAACAAAAACAAATTCCCCACACACACATACACATGGGATGGGTACCCTATAGCAATAGTGTTGTTTCACTAGTATTTGTTTTGCATTTATGTCACTAATGTAAAAATAGGCCAGGATGTTAACGGCGTGGATCTTTTGAGGGTTACAACTAGAGTTGTGCCAATATGATTCGATGGAACGAACTTGTTCTAGTTCCACGGACTCCAATGGTTTGTATGATATGAAATAACTTATACGTTTAGGAATAGGTGTTCTGAACTATGAACTACACTTTTTACACAACTCTAGTTGCGAACTTTAATTCGAAAAAAATTCCCTTATTAAGACGAAGGCCATTTTTTGATGAAAAAGTGATAATTTTCTTTTTCGAGTTGAGATTTTAATGACTTAAGGTGATGGCACTGAAAACTGAAATCTAGGGAAGTCCCACGAAGCAAGCATTATGGTCCCCTTTTGCGTGGAAAGTTCCATTTACGCGTACATCATTAGATAAATGCACATGTGAATTGATGTGATCATTGTTTTCTATTCCATTCAGTTTTCATACCCTATGCTCTCCCGTTATATAGGATAGCCTCTGTTTATTTGTCTTGTAAGTGTTGTATCTTATAGACTTTTGATGATCTTCGGTTATGTTAGGTGGGAAAGAGAGGCGACTTGGTCCCCATAAATCCTAACTGGTACACTATCAATCTTGCATTTCGGTTTGTTATGGGGAGAAGCGTATCTTGTCCATCTCAGATTGAGCTTACATTAGGAATACCGTATTTTAAACAAAGAACTTTACCCCTCTCTTATATTGCCTGTCATTTGCGAAGGCTTAACAATAGCATAGAAAATGTTCTAAAGTCTTATTTTGTTCCCCACCATCCTCCCTATTTTGTGCAGACGTGCTTGTAGACCTAAATAGTCCGTGAGTACACTCGTTGGTCTGCTAATTTCAATTTTACTTCGTGTTAGTAAAATATTGGATTTGTCCTAATTTGGGACCCCCATAGGATATTTGTGCATTTAACTATGTTCCCGAATATGTGGATGTACCTTGCCCAGTCCGGATTTGTTTGGCCAGTAAGTTTCACCATTCTACCTTCTATCCCAGTATAACCTGGTACCCAAATGAAGACTGCTAATTTATACCGAGAGTAGTTGTTAATCGTTTTTATGCATTTCATCGCAGTTCTTGTAGCTCTGTTAACGTTAACGTTGCTATGTTATCTTCTATGTTAAATTTATGGTTTGTGCCTCTGCTAGTTATATTCGGAATTTATCGTAACGGACCTTCTTGATTTTATGGGTTGGCTTTTGTTGCCCTGATTTCGATTTTTCTGTCAGCTAGATAAAAAAAAAACAGTTTGGATCCTATTTGAGTACTTGCATTCCGATTGGAAGACCATAGTATTGTCCATAAACGTCCTGTCAGGAACTATGAGGTAAATATTTAAGCCTCGGCAAATAATTAAAGTATTTGACAGAAACCACAATGCATATACAAGCATGTAATTTGAAAAATCGGGATGGGTTCAATCAAACTCAGTTTTTGTTATATAAAAATCTGAAGTTAAAACATCTATAAAGGCCACAAATGCGAAAGGGAAAATTTTATAAAGAAAATAATTTTTCCTTTAATAGAAAATAAATCCAACATTATTGCTCTGTTCTATCTAAATTTATGGCAATCAGCTTGGGACCCGTTATGTGGAATATTGCAATTATTTTGAAGTTTGTGACATTTTCAACTTTTTCGACGATTAATACAGATATGAGATGACGTTTACAACTTTTTGACTTTGAAAAACCTAACAAAAACTGTCAAACGGTATTGTCCCATAGATCTTGTTTTTCTCGATTCTCTATAAGGAATCCGCAGCTTCCAGGTGATATATTCGGGTTAGGGTTACGTTGATTTATGATTCTCTGCCTGCAATTAGTGTTTCGACCAAAGCAACAATTTTTTTTACTGGTGTTCAATCCAATTCAATTCTGGTGTTCAATTGAATCTCCTATAGTGACCCTTATTATCGGTTGATGGATTGTTGTGTGAACTTCCATCGTTCGTGATCCATTCTTTCATCGTTTTTAGACTTTTGAATGGAAGGTAGGAGGAAGGCTACCTATTTTAAATCTGTATTGTCTAATTATAGTGTCTACAAAGTTCTCGTCAGTTTCCGTTGTCCTGGTCTTTGGTCCTTCTGTTAAGTTTTTTTTTTTATTCAGAATTATTTCTAGATATTTGATTTTACTGAAGGGAAACTGGTTAAACTAAATGCCCTGGTTTAGTTTTACTATATCTGGCTATTTGGTTGATTTTGATTTTTCCCCTCAGAATATTATGATGTCGTATTTACAATATATTGGTTTAAATCTTTCTTCGTTTTATCCGTAATTGTTACGTCGTGAAACCAACTATCCAGCTTAGTATGAGGCCGATTCACATTGAAATCATTTAAGAATTGAATGAGATTTTCGATGTTCAAATTACTCTGATGTGAATGTTTTCTGAATTTCAACGAAACTAGCCTTACCAGGTTTGGGTATGAAAACTAAACTCTCAGGTTATTGCGGTATACACCAATTTTAAGATACCATTGAAAATTCCGGTAAACGTGGAGGAAATAATGTCTAGAGTAGAGCCTTGAATATTGTAAAACTTCTGATAACGCCCTGGACCCTGGACAACTTAATTATTTTTGACACTGTTTCTACAACAATTTCTGCTTCTGCAGTTGTCATGACGTGTGCTGGAAAGCTCAGTAGTTTCTTCAGTTGTTTCAATTTTATTTTCGAAATCATCCACCATCATTTTAGTTTGTGAATAGGATTTTGATAGAATTTTCTTTAATTATGAAGCGCTTAAGTGCCCACAAAATATTTCAACGAGTTGAGCTTGGTTGTACTTTAAGCTTGGTTTGATAGTTTTCCTAACGTCCCTATTTCCTAACGAACCTCTTCCGCTTGATTAAATTTTCTCACTAGGTCACGTGTTTGGCTGTACTCAACTATTTATCTACGTTTTCCCTGCCAGATAAGCGTCATTTTAAGCCCTTTTCTTATTGGTCTTCCACATTATGTTCAACTACCTTTGGAATTATTACGGAAACTTATTGGGTTCGTCAAAGGAGTGCTTTTTCGAACTTGTCCATTCATATATTTATTCGATCTTGGTAATGTTTTAATACTTCTTTCTTTAGTACAAAATTATTATATATGCCGTCAGTTATCATCACTATATATTAGTATTTTATTACATATTTCTTACCATACTTTTTCCGTCCCAGTTAATAAGGCCGGGAAGTCGAACGCTATATTACCGTGAACAGATTTACTGTTGAGAAAACCTAAGTTTTTTTGGGCTTTGGATAAGATCTCACATTAGCATAATATTATATGTGGTTCAACTTATAGACTTGCCATTGGATTATTTTGGCCAACATGTCATTAGTTGTCATCTCACTCCAATGGAGGTTGGTCGGGATAATATATTGACCATTAATTAATTTTTAAATATATACATTTGGCACGGCAAGCTCTTCTAAATCAGCATTGTAATGTAGAGTATTACATAGCCGACTGTACCCCACTTTTTGCCCTTCCTTACGTGTTTGTTGTGTTGCTGTACCATTCAATTGTTTAAAGTTGTTGAACTCTAACGTTTTGCCCGAATTCTAGACAATAGAATAGACCATACTCATAGAGTAGTCCAATTCCGCTTAATGTTTGTATGTTACAAGGATTCGGACCAATTAATAATGCCCACCCATACTGTTAGCTACATGCATATAAAAATAACAAAGATCCAACCACTGGATAACGATACAAAAGATTTAAACAGAACCGACGCAAAAACAATTCCCTTTTAACCTTCAGAGCGCCACAGTTCAGCCAAGAGCAAATAGAGAACACAAAGACTTCTCTCGGTGTCATACCGTGACACTGGAGGTAATGACGAACTGTCATTTAAAACATCATTGAAGATTTAAACCGCTTTTTGAACAACAACAACAACCTCTGGGGAATGTTTGACGGCGGTGATGGTGGCAGTGGCAGACCTTCGTTGGCGAAAACATTTCCGATTGTGCTCTTTTACGCTGCCTGTGTGGCTGTGTGGCCGCCATTGCCGCCGCCTCTGGTGCGATGTCCTTGTTGTTGTTGGTAGATTTACATCGTGTTGGAACTCAATTTATCTTTGGTAAACACCAAATGGCAGCCAAGGACTATGTTTCGTATTTTATCAATCCTCCAGTTGGGCACATGTGATTTTCTTTCTATCTCGCTTTCTCCCTTTCCACTCCATGGTCTTTGGCGGCTCCAATACAACAACGCCGCAATGGTATCACACAATGCCAAGTGTCGTGTTGGCCTTTGTTTTGTTTTTCCTTCACTTCTTCCAAGTTTGCTTTTGTTTTTGTACATAGTTCCGTCAAAGCCTTTAGCCCCTGCATGCTCTATGGGATTGGTTGATTGTGGCACTGCTGTTCTGTTTAACTCCTGCCGTAGTCTCGGTGAGGCGACAGTCCTTCCTTTGTGACATTTTTTCACTTGACTAACTTTGCTAGGTGGGATTAAATTATCTCCTGTGGGATTTCACAGAATTAACTTATCCGAACAGTCGTTATCCAGACGTTAGTTTAGGTGCTATTTACGTATAAACCCAACATTAATATAACACTGACAGAAACACCTACATATGTACGTACGAAGGTATATATGTATATATAAAGGACACAGTTGTAATAGAGTCAGTGATAGGGATATACATACAAACATATGCATACGCTGGCATATTGTATGTAGATGAATTTAGAGCCACGTAAGACTTTATAAGCATCGAATTTATACATAGAAGACGAAACGCCAAATATACAACTGGCCATGTCAGATTTAAATAATAAAGAGCGGAATATAAAATTTAACTGTTTGTCGCATTCCCAACCTTGCAAAAATGTAAATATTCACTCCCGTGATGATTCGATTTTAAAAGTCTCCATTGCTAAAATCATCTAAATCACATTGCATCAAGTAAAAGCACTTTTGATATGTTCGTACCAATGCTGATGTTACTAAAAATTTAATTTTAATGAGAACATGAAATTGGAAAATATAACAATCTGAAATTCGTTTTATTCGAGTTAGACATTTATAATTCTCAAGACTAGCATAATTTTGTTAGGAATTGGAGAATAAGCCTGCGTATAGCTCTATTTATCATATTTAAAATAAAAATGTATTCAGTGAAATTCATAATAAAACAATTTAAAAATTATCAATCGGTTTTGCCGACAGATGTATACTCTAAGCCTATGCTTGTTTATTTAAATATATTTTGACTTGACCACTCATTCGGAACACTCTCCCAATTAAAGGTCAACAGTTTGATATGCTTATTCAAGTGTTCCGAAGGAGTGAAGCTGGTTGCAGTTTTTTTTTTATCTTACTCTGTATATTCATAATCAGCATAAAATTCTAAGTTGATTTAACGATGTCCGTCTATTTGTCTGTTGAAATCACGATACAGCCCTCATTATTTGACGTAGAAATTTAAAATTTGGCAAAACAATTTGTATTGAAAATGAAATATATCGGTCCACTTTTTGGTATAGCCGCCACATGAAGGTAGCTCTAGATATTCGGTATTTTGATAATTTTTCCTATATTTTTCACGGATTTGTCAAAAATTGGTATTTGTAGTTCGTAATGGGTTCTAGCCTCGGTGGGAGAACACTGAATATTTAGGTCCACTTTTTCCTATAGCGCGCACATAACGATACACATCGATATTCGGTATTTTGATAATCCTAGTCACTTGTACCCACGAAATTGTTTAAAATTTTGTATTTAAGAAGATTTTGTAGATGACAATCCTTGAAGTATAAAATTGTCTTTAGAGGTTCCCATTTTGGTATGGCCCCCATACAACGGCCTCAAACACTTTAGGTTTTTTAATAGCATTATCCAACCGGTCTTACTGGTATATGTAGTTTAAAGTGGAACACGTTTGAATTCAGATACTTTTATATAAAAATGTTTTCTCCTTCCGAAGGTTGAGGGCAATAAAATTCGGCACCGCCGAACTTAATGTATATTCTGGATCAGCGTAAAATTCTAAGACGATGTAGCGATGCCCGTCTGTCTGTTGTAATCTCGCTATCTTTTTTTTAGTTAAACAGTAGGCAGGTTGAGTTCGAAAATGGGTCATGTCGGTCCACGTTTTTGTATAGCCCCCATTTAATGGTATGACGGTAATTTCATGATTTTAGCGACATTATTTACCGGAATTATTTCAAATTTCGTATTTGAAGCTTATATTGAGTACTACAGCCTATTGCAAAAAATTTCGTAAGCGGGTCCATGCCTTCGTATAGTCCCCATATAACGGTTTTCATCTAAGTGTTATTTTTCGGATTTTTTTTGTGAAAATTTTCAAGTTCCTTTCAAATGGCGGAGGATATTAAAAGTTTGGCTCGGCCGAACTTAGCAGCTCTTTTACTTGTTTTTAAATATTTCTGGGAATAAAAATGGCTCAAGTGTTTCACAGGTTTTTGATGGGTAGCCTTAAACCCAAAAATAATACGATGTAGTTACAATAGTAATTTTTCAACATTTTTTTATATTTAATATTGGTCAGAACTTCCCTAATAATGTGGCTAAAGCAATAAAGATTAGATACATATTGGTAGAGAAAATCGCAATTTCATGATTTTTATCACCAATATCTTCGGAACTACGAGAGATATTATTAGATCATTTGGTACTATTTTGTAAAGGCAAGAGCATAGTCTAAAATGTAATATGTAGATCTTAATCCCCGTAGTTGTAATGGGCACCTAATATGTCATAGTGAACTTCATCTCAATTTTTCTTTCATATTTAATATCAATAAATATTCAACATCCTGGACTTAAACTTATAGTTTAGATTTAGTAACGGGTCAATAATTTCTTTTCCAAAAATTATGGATTTTAGAATTTAAATTTAATTTGGTACTTTGAGTTTTCGACAACAATATCCAATCCAAACTGTATTTTGTCATATCGAATATTGAGTAGGTAGAATCTCTCCTTGGAAATTATCAATGCTACAATATATTAATTCCATTGACTTTTTGATTCCCATATTTCTCTTAAGCGCCCATATTCATAAAATGAATCATGTTAATCAAATGACTTCTTCCCATTAACATGATTTCCGAATTATGTAAATTAAAATTGCCGCACTCAGGTTTCCATACTCTTCATTGACTATTTTCTAGCCGAAGCCATGCAACGAAAGGTATTATGTTTAGAGCGCCGCCGCGTTTAATGTGGAATTTAATATGTGTGTATTATTTTTAATTTGAAATTTCGAACTCATGCAGTTCTATATTCGTATCGGCGAATTTATACACTCATTCAGTTATTTTGAAAGCTATATTGAAAAAGTGAAAAACATTGAACAATGAAAATTGACAAAAACAATGTCCATGCGAATATGTTATTGAAAAATGTAATATCCTTTTAATTACAACACAATGAAGCTCTTATGCTAAGTGCCTCTTTTCACAGAGCATTAAAAGGATATGTGCGTGTGTGTATGTGTGTCCGAAAAAGAGCATTCACTCGACAGCACAAACAAACAGTAACTCACTTAAATACCTATTCAGACGAGAAAAAATAATAATTTTTACTGAAAAATAAAACTTATCTTTCACAATCGTTTATATCAGGCAACAGACATGCATAGATAGATACATGTGTGTGTACGTGTGCACATGTAAATAACCACTACATGTGTTCAGTGGCAAAAACTGCACTAGCTGATGGGAGTAGATTTGTAATTATGAAAAACAGTATTACAGTATCACAAACAAGCGCGATGTTGTTAAAGGATTTTAAAAATCCCAGACTAAAACTTTGAAAAGTGAATGATGTTAATCGGATCGGATATTTTTTAAAGAGTACAGCTTATAATTTCATGGATTAGCTTTTTTATCTGCATGTAGAAAATGTTTTAAATATGCAATCATTTTTCGAACAAGAAAATACGCCTATACGGAAGCATACAAATCTTAAAATTCCAGCAAAAACTCAAATTGGCCATACATGTGTCGATTAATAAGTAGAACTTTTTTTTTTGTTTTTAGAACTATTGAGGTGAATATATGTTCTATTTCACTACATTGAATTTTTATATGCTTGGCCACATTATGGTGTAGCTTGCCCCATAACGGTAACTTCCCACTTTAAGTATTTCAAAGATTCCAACCACAATTCTCAAATGAACCTGATGTACATTTTATATCTTCATCTTGGGTAAATTAAATTTGTCATTCCATTTGTAACATCCCTAAACATTCGTCATAGATCCCATAAAGTGTATATATTCATGAACAGCATGAAATTCAGAGTCGATTTAATGGTATCCGTCTGTCTGTCTCTCTGTAGAAATCACGATAAGTCCAGATTATTTAATGTAGGGCTTTGAAATTTGGTTGGATGGTTTTTTTATAAAAAAATGAGATATATCGGTCTTCGTTTTGGGATAGCTTTCATATAACGTTAGCTAACGTTAACCCATATTCAATATTTTGGTGATTTTAGACACATTTTTTCGAGGATTTGTCTAAAAATGGTATTAGATGTGCTCCGACTGCGGTACACTACGTTTTTTAGTGTTCTGACTGCTGTACATTACGATTCTCGTTGTGCTCCGGTACAGCATCACTATAATAAAATAAGGTGAGCGCTATAAAGCAATGATCAAAGACTTCTTTTTTCGGCAACTTGATGAATTGGGATTGGAAAAAACGTGGTTCCAACAGGAAGGCGCAACGGCACACACTGCACGTGGCACAATCGATATGCCGAAAGATGCATTTCTCTGGCGCCTAATCTCGCGTTTTGGCGATTTGCACTGGGTATCACCTGATTACCTGATTTGACCGAAGGGAGTTTTTTCTTCTCCTTAAGACTAGATAACCTTACATAATTTGCAACCGATTTCCAGGTGCCATCTTCTTGCAGCTTCTTCGATGAGAGATTTTTTAAAGTCGCTAACATAATGGTTGTATATACTCTTGACTATTGACATATATAGTTTTGCCATTTCGGCTGTCTTCTTGATTTCAAGAATCTCCGCTTGAAAAACTTTGCAATTGTCATTAAGCTTATATGAGTGTTTAATGATTGGGTTAGGGCAGAATAGGCCAGCACTGGTGCCTTCATCTATCTTGGAACCATCTCTATATATGGCCAGACCGCCTGGGGAAGGTTCGTCACCAGCTCAGGTATCCCTAGCAGGTATAGTGACAACAATTTAACTAAAGTCGAAAAAGGTCGATATGTAATCACTAATCCTATTACCTTCAGCCAATATATTCCGACTAATTGGTATGTCCAGGATTTATGCAATAACAAAACGTGAAGAGCGTCATCCTCCAACTTCCCGTGGTCTCAACGTACTCCTAGCTGCTTGGAATTGAGTCAAAATATCCAGTGTGATCTTGTCTGCGGTTAATTTGCACGTGAGTGCTCCGGATTGTGGTACCCATATGTCCGAACAGGAAATACGGCTGTGACATATATCCAGTGTACTACTTGTGGTCTAAGCCCCCAGCTCTTCCCTATGACGTTTCTGCATGAATATAGTGCAATGAGACCCTTTTTAGTACGGTCCACGATGTTCTTGCTGACAGCGAAAATTGATATATTTTGCGTTCCGTTGTGAATAGTACAAGTTCTGTCTTTGCAAGCTTAACCCTCAATATCATTGTCCAGGTCCCAACCAGCACCATTACGTCATCGGTATATGCTGTCTATATTCGAAGTTGGTCAAAACTCACAAGTATTTCGTTAATTACAAGAAGCCAAAGCAGAGGTGAGAGAACTTCTCCCTTCTTCCAAATAGAACTTCCTCCCCAACTGAAATTAAATATTCAGCTTTTTAGCATTATATCAGTCAATTGGGAGCAGCCTCTATATCGAGGAAAACTGCCAAAGTAATGTTGGAGTTTTTCAAGTTTTTCTCAACATATCCAACAACTTCGTGCAGGGCTGTCTCCATTGACCAATCCTTAATATTTAAATTTGAACGAAGTTTGCAGATCCTGTAACATTTCTAAGGTCTTCTTTGGAAAGGTAAAGAGGCTAATCGGTCTGTAGTATTAAGGTAATGTGCGACTAAATTTAACGGGTTGTAGAATATATGTCAGCTTTCTTTCACAGACTGGTTACGAAGCACAAGCAGATACAACAGACAAACTTTAAAAATATCCTGAAAGATAAAAAATCAATAACATTTTGGGGTAGCTTTCTATCCTTCCTTTAATTTCTCATCATCTTCCTAACTACTACCAACATCCTTACAAGCAGGGAACTGGATGCCTGATAAGAGGTGGAGAGGGTCTAGACAAGAGTTAGTCCATGTACCATCATCTCGCTGCATACTGCCTATGGACTTGGGATCCTTGAGACAGTATTTTACGAAATCTCACGAAAGCTGATTCGAAATATACTTTTAGTTTTCTGTAACTCAATTTTGTACTTATTAAAGTCTGCCTTATAGGCGTTCTAATCAGATATAAATTTAGATTTGCTGGCTCTGTTTTAAGACATCCTTCCTGTTTCCCGAAGAATGGCAATGGTAGAACACTTGAGACAACATTTTTTGTTCTTTGGTCATTAGTTGATTTCAGACCTCGATTATTCTCTTTCAACTCTGACGTAAGGAATTTGAATTCACCCCATTCTTTCCTTCTTGTGTTCATATGAATTTTTGTCTGACACCGCATTTAGCCTCCTGAAAAAATATCGTCCATATTATTTTGAAATGTCGGAGTGTTATCCTTACTATATATTTTAAGATTGTTGTTGAGAATAGAAACGAATACTGACTCACCTCTGGAATACGTGTCCCTGCTTCCCAAGTAGAATTTGAGGACGTTTGCGTCACATCCAAAGATGATGTCTCATGTACTGTCCATGTCGTTTAACAGATCCAGAAAATCCTTTTGTGTTGGGACTGGGTCTTCGAACGGCATGTACATTAAGGACATCAGTAGTGGTTTACACTACTAACTCTATCCATTCGATAATTTATGCGAATTGCATTTTCACCGAATTTTACGACTTCAGATCCAGTTTTGGGTGGGTTTTTATACCCTCCACCATAGTATGGAGGGTAAATTAAGTTTGTTATTCCGTTTGTAACACCTCGAAATATACATTTTAGACCCTACAAAGTATATAAATTCTTGATCAGCATAAAAGTCTATTTCGATCTAGCGATGTCCGTCCGTCTGTGGAAATCACTCTAACTTCCGAAGGAAATGAAATAAGTCGATAAAAATTTACTTTACTTATTGAAAATGGGCCACATAGGTCCACATCTTCGTATAGCCCCCATATAACGGTACCTCCCGATATTCGGTATTTTGATGATTTTAGCGACACTATTCACCGAAATTGTTTTAAATTTGGTATTTGAAGTTCGTACTGAATACTATAGCCTAAGAGAGAAAATTGTCTGTGCAGGTCTACGTCTTCGTATAGCCACCATATAACGGCACCTCCCGATATTCGGTATTTTGATGATTTTAGCGACATTATTCGCCGGTATTATGTCAGATTTAGTATTTGAAGTTCGTAATGGATACCACAGCCTAAGACAGAAAATTGTCTGTGCAGGTCCACAGAATTTTTAACGGATTTTATTGTTTTTGAGAATTACCAAATTCGTTCCAAATGGTATAGGGTATTCAAAGTTCGGCCCGGCCGAACTTTCACCTTTTTTACTTGTTTAAATATTACCAATTTGATATACACCCATAGAGATGTAACCAAGTAACCGGACCGAACTTATAATACCCTCCACCTTAAAGTAAAGGAAACATTTTTATATCTAGTATAAGTATCTGAATTAAAGCGTGCTCCACTTTAAACTACGAATACCTGTAAGACCTTTAAAAATAGTTCAACTTATCAAAAAACCATAAAGTGAATGAGGTCGTTATATGGGGCCATACCAAAACGGGAACTTCTATAGACAATTTATACTTCAAGGATAGTCATCCATCAAATCTTCTAAAATACCAAATTTGAAACAATTTCGTGGGTAACTGTGACTAGGATTATCAAATACCGAATATGGGTGGGTATCGTTATGTCTGCGCTACAGGAAAACGTGGAATTAAATATTTTTATCAAAATATTGAATATTGGCAGGTACCGTACTATACGTATTGTTACCAGAACGTGGATCTATACATACAATGTTTTTGCCACAATTCAAACCCGTGGTAAAATGTAGCAAAAATCTTCAAAATACCGGATATCGGGAGGAATTTTATGCTGATTATGAATATATATACTTTATGGGGTCTACGATGAAAATTTGGAAATGTTACAAACGGAATGACAAAGTTAATATACCCTCCTTTCCAAGGTGGAGGGTATAAAAATACTTCATTCTTGTCGAACTAAAACACAAATATTATTAGTTCTACAACCAATCGCACAATTTTGTTTATTTTCTCATTTGCAGTTATACAATTCCAAATATGAATGAATAATTCATAACTACCGGCGTAGGGAAAAGTTTCGATTTTCTTCTCTAAAATGGGAAAACAACAACAAAAATTTCCTTAACAAATACAGCTAAATAAGGATTTTTAATTTTCTTTCCACTTCAGCCTTCCAAAAAAAAAAAAAAAAAAAAAAAAAGAAAGAGATATCCACCGCAATGCTAGTGAAAACTGAAACAACATTCACCTTGGCAGAATTGGATAATTTAGTGTTGGTTTATCAGAGGATGATTCCGAATGATGCTGATGCCAAGCAGCCACCCAGCCAGTCAGTCAGCCAGCGCTGCCATCATCTTTAGTGTGGCAAGCAGAGCCGAGCAGGGTAATGTATTATTTACATCATCATTTAGTATGCAAAACAGGATGAATTTTAAAATTGAATGTTGTGCGATTCATTGTTGGCTGTCTTTGCGTCGCTCCGTTCTGTTTGTGGGAGACTGGCTGCCATTGTCATCCATGTCATCATCAAGAGTGTAAGCTCGTGCTCCGCCAAAGTAAATATTCTCGTATGGAATTATATCTTGGCAAATACCCACCAAAAATATTTGTGAAGTGTGAGTGTGTGTGTGAGTGAGTGGAAGCCTCGGTGGCATGTGGTGAGTACGGCTGTGTACTCCTGCCTTGATGTCATGTTTGTTAGCAATGTTTACAGATATTGTATCTAATACGAGATGACAGTTTATAAATCATCATAGTGAACAATAAAAGAATTTTAATAGAATATTTAAATCTCATGATACGTGTAAGTATCTTTGAGATGTAACTAGATTATAATTCTATTTCAGAGGAACATAATACTTAATGTTTGGATATATCTGTTTCGCTCGCGAAAATTATTTTACTAATGAACTTTGAAATGAAATGAAATGAAATGAATGAGTGATGAATTCTGTACCTCCTGAAAATCGTTAAGTTTTGTCATAATTTAGAAACAAGCATAACAGGACTTCTCAATAGAGTTAATTGTATTAGCTGTACAAAACTAAATATCGACATTTGCGTACAAAAAAAGGACATATAAAATTCTGTAATAAATATCGCGAAAAAAATCAGAAACCATGACATGTTTTTGAAAATAAAAAATCAAATCACCGAAAATCCGACGTTTTAGATGTGATGAAGTGGATAAATACCTTAGAACCATATTAAGTACATTCGAAATTATAGGAATAAGAAAAATATATTCATAATTATAGGAATATCGAATTGTTTGTGGGGTAAGAAATTGTAAGGCTCAGCTTCAAAATATTTCCATATGAGGGTATATTTTAAATTAAGCGATACAAATACCCTTTAACATCAAAAAAGTAAAAATTTTAGGAAAAGTGCACCATTATATAATTTTATTAAAAGAGTATTTGCTAGACTACAATATTTAAACCTTCAAAGAAAATTTTCTAAACCTTAGTATCATATATATTTACTTTTGCTGCATGCAGTTTTCACAGTATTTGATAAAGTCTATTATATTCTTAGACAGTCCGCCATGCTTGGCTGACATAATTTCTCGTAACCCATAAGACCCCTTAATTGTGGTCTGCAAAAGGTTAAACATTTTGAAGATCTCATGAAAAAATATTCTTAGAAATCTAAAGAAATTCTTATTTTTAGTTTCTTTATAAATTCAAATAAATTTTATATTTGAATAATGGTGCCAGTCCTGACCCTGTATATACCGAATTTCAAGTCTCGACGAACTCAATTGATCAAAATGTGTTCGGTCTTGCTAATAAACGTTGAAACTAACAATAGAATGGATATTTTCCCTCATGTTCCAAAATCGATTGATAGTTTCTACCATCGAATAATATCGAACATTTGGTAAAAATCCTTTGTTTCTTTTGAGAATTTAAAATTGATCGCATTACAGGGTGAGATGGAAAAATTGCAACCAACTTCAGACTGCTGTCATTTCCAAGCCACTCGTCCGACAGCTGGTAGTTCGTTAGAGCACTCCAGCATTTAAATGTGAACAAGTAAAAAAGCAGTAAGTTCGGCCGGGCCGAACTTTTTATACCCTCCACCATTTGGAACTAATTAGAAAATTAAAAAAAAAACAAGTAAGCAAAGGCTACAGTCGAGCGGGGCCGACCGTTGAATACCCTACAACACTATAATAAACGATACAGTTTATATAGGCGAGATACTCGAAAGAATTCCACAAGATATTGTGACAAATAATAAAAAAAAACCATCAGGTTTCGTTCTCTAATTTTCGAATAATAGCAACTTAAAATAATTTGCTCATTTCCAATTTATTGGTAGATGTTGCACGTAAATGGTCTTCCTAGATCTGGAACCAATATTTCCCAAAGACCTATAATCTCTCAGAAGTGGCAAAAGATTAACATTTATTATTGGTTTTTGACCGAAACGCATCTATATGAGATACAGGCATTTGACTATTTCTTCAACGAAATCGGCGTTAACGAAATAGTCAAAAGTGCGTCTTTCCTGTATTTGTGAATTCTCCAAAAAGTCACTGGAATGGAAATTTTCGTATTTTGTCCACAAAAGTTGGCAAACTATTTCATACATTGAATATTTTTGGATGGCCATCCAAAACTATTTGGCTTTTGCAATGTCCGATAACCTCCATTCAAATGCGCGTGAGGATCGGGCGATAATTACGACCTGCTGACAATTTTGCAATTTTTTTTTGTCCATTTCACCCCTAAATATATGGCGATTATCTCCAAAAAGAGTAGGCTTCTATTCTGACCCTCATCTTATACCCATGTAAAATTTCGAAGGATCGGGCCATAAATGCGATCTGTATATGATATCCTGATATTCTAACTACTTAGTTTTGTCAGCTGTAAAAATATTACCAAATGTTTAATTCAAAATGAAAATATGCCAAAAATATGACAAAATTGAAAAATATGAGAAAATTTTACAAAATCAATATTTTCATCTTTAGAGAGATATTTTTATGAGATTTTTTTAGACGTTTTTTCTTTCCTGCCAAGAGGCCATTCTGAATTAATGAGAACTGTCGAAATCAGTTCAGCCGTTCTCGACATATAAGAGATTTTTCAAGCATATATTCTTTGATAAACATATATATCGCACATATTTTGCTATATATCCGTTTTGTTGGATGTTAACATCAATGTAAAGATCAGAAGTAACATTGTCATGGCTTTGTGATTTCGCCGGGATTTAAAATATTCGCGGTTTAATGAAAAATTTTGAATTTTTTCAACACAAAAGATATGGTCTATTTTACCCGCTAAATATTATCCGAAGACCATCCAAATTGGTAGGCTTCTTCCCCGCCCTAAACTCTAGCTACATGCGAAATTCCGCGTCGATTGGTCTATAATTGCGACCTGTATAGCTACTGAAAAATCCGACATTTTTTCAGTATTTGGTCCATTTCAACCCCTAAACATTAGGCGATCATCTCCAAAAGAAATAGGGTTCTATTCTGACCCCAGCCCCACCTCCATTCTAAATTTCGTGAACATCGGGCCATAATTGCGACCTGTAGAGTGATTACAAATTAACATGGACAGACGGACAGACGGACAGACGGACAGACGGACAGACGGACGGACGGACATACATAGCTAGATCGACTCAGCTCGGCGAGCTAGGAAGATCCATATATACTTTCCTATGTGGGAAACCAATATTTCGAGGTGTTACATAATTTTTGGGCCAATCAAACGTATAATACCCTCAACACATAGTGTTGTAGGGTATAAAAAATAAAATCCATTAAAAATTCTTTTAAAATCTTTAAAATATCTAATATAGGAAGGTGCCGATATATGGGGGGATATACGATATTGTGGACCTATAAAGACAAATCTATGCCTGCGTGTAAAGTACTCACAAGGAACTCCTTGTGTGGATTTTCAGATAATTCCATTGGAAAAAGTGACTAAAATCATCAAAAAATACCGAATATAGGGGGGTACCGTTATATGGGGGATATACGATATTGTGGAACTATATAGACAATTCCGTTTCAGGGGTAAAGTGCTCACAAAGAACTCCGTGTGTGGATTTTCAGACAATACGATTGCAAAATGGGGCTAACATCATCAAAATACCGAATATCGCGGGGTACCGTTATATGGGAGCTATACGTTAAAGTGCTCACAAAGAACCCTTTGTGTACAAAGAACCCCATGTGACCATTCCATTGAAAAATGTGGATAAAATCATCCAAATACCGAATACTGTGGGGGTACCGTTATATGGTGGCTATATGATATTGTGGACCTATATAGATAATTCTCTGCCGAGGTATAAAATACCCACAAGAAACTCCTTGTGTGGATTTTAAGACAATTCCGTTTAAAAATGTGGCTAACATTATCAAAATACCGAATATCGGGGGTACCGTTATATGGTCGCTAAACGATATCGTGGACCGATATAGCCCATCTTCGAACCTGACCTGCCTGCAGACAAAGGAGGGATCTGTGCAAAATTTTAGCTTCCTATCTTAATTCGTTTAGACTGTAGCGTGATTACAACAGACGGACAGACGGACGGACGGACAGGGCTAAATCGTCTTAGAATTTTACGCTGCTCAAGAATATATATACTTTGTTGGGTCTTAAATGATTATTTCGATGAGTTACAAACGGAATGACGAACTTAATATACCCTCCATACTTTTTTGATGGAGGGTATAATAAATCTTTTGTGTCTCGTACCATCGCTCGTAACCGTGATGCTGGTAGCGTAGCCTGACGTCGTGGACGGAAGTTTGATAATAAAATTACGATGTACCAAGTTTGGACCAAATCAGATACTATCCTCTAGAGTTATCGTGCGCAGCTAGACAGACGGACTGGCGGACAAAAGCATCTCATTTAAAAATAGTCTGTCATAACTAGGGGTCCGTTATTTAGGGGCTATAGGATAACATGATCCTATACAGACATTGTTCTATCACAGTTGGTAGTACCCATTTTGAACTGTGAACATGGAATTTTATACCATCGTATTAGAAACTGAGGCTAAAACAATCAAAATTCCGACTATGTATCGTTATATGCATACGCTGTAGAATATAACTTATATGGAATCTCTTCTACTATAGCAAATATAAGTCATTACGAACTCCAAACAATTAGTTATTCCCCTTGAAACCTATCAAAATACTTGGTATCACCAAGTACATTTATATGAGGGCTATAGGAAAACTGTGGCCTATGTAAACAATGTTAATAATACCGAATTTAAACCTATTTGGCAAGGTACAATTTTATGGGAACTATATCAAAATGTTGACCGATATAGCTCATCTTCAAACTTAACCTGTCTGCAGACAAAAAACAACTCTATGCCAAATATCACATGCCATTTGGACTCTGGTGTGACAACAACAGACGGACGGACGGACATGGCTAAATCGACTAAGGCTCAACTGCATTTTTACTTGGAGTTTGGTATAATCAACAAAATAGAGCTCATGAAACACTTAAATAATTGAAATCATATTCTATCTTGCACAGAAAATAAGCACTGATATTTGGTGACATTTTTGAAAATTATTATCCATGTCGATATATAACTTTCTGTGAAGTAATCTTTTAATTCGGGGAATCAAATTTTAAACAATAACATAAAATAGGATTTTTTCGAAACTGATTTATTCAGATGGGATACCATTTTAGTAAATGAGCGATATGTATACAATTCAGTGATTTTATAAGCTATTATTATCTAAGCTATATCTGATATCCGATATCAGACGAAAAGCGCCTTTTGTACATATTTTTTACGGATAACTCTGCTTAATATGCCCAGTGGCGTGGGATATTATAAACTTTTGTCCTTTCTTTATTGGTTTAAGGTTATAGGGATAATATATTGATTCACTCATATTTATATAATGTACTCAAAATTGGCCATACTAAAACCATTTACGGCTAACAAGAGCTTTTCTATTCTGTGTAAAGAGCTATTTCGTTATTTTATATATAATTCAAAGGTAATAACTAATTGCCTCAAATATCCTTTATTCATGTGTTTCATTCAATCGCCCAATCAGAGTCTTTTCCCAAAATTAAATAAAATATATCAAATCTTTAATATTTTAAATTTATAAACGTTTCCCAAAGTACTTTTTATTTACCACGTATGTAGGATAATAAAATGATTTTCAAATATCATCCATATTGTGTTTGTGTGTTCGCTGGCCTGTGTTTTGATGGGTGTGTGTTATGATATTTGAAAATTGTTTGTGTGTGCTTCAGTATACGTACACACAGTGTCAAAAGAAGTGTGTGAGTGAATTGGTATGCGCTGGTGTGTGTGTGTGTGTTTTTGTGACATATATTGTCATCATAAGATTGGCAACAATAATAAAAATAATAATAAACGATTTCCATCTCCGCACTGATTGCTCCCTCTCTCTCTCTCTCCCTTTCTATTTCAGTGCTCCGGTTATGGCCCCAGCTAGTCCTTTTGCAATACAACATTTCAATTGAAATTTATGACATTGACAAACAATAAAAAACAGTCGGCCAACAACACAAACACACTTGAAAAGCTTTTATTATATCTCGGCCATTGTGGAGATGATGACGACGACGACGACGCCGATGATGGTGATAGTGATGATGATGTTCGGATAATATCGGTGATGATGAAGGCAATAATGCCGCACTGGTGATGATGGCGATGCAGATAGCATTGTTGCGTCTCTGGCTGCTGTTGCTGGCGATGATGATGATGATGGTGCCGATAACGATAAACTGGAGATAATGTTTGGATTTCTATTCGTTCGGTTAAGAATAAAAGTCAATCTTGTCCAACAATAAATTTATCAAGTCATTCTTTATGATTGGACATCTTGACAGCATCCATAGCTGAGCTTGGAGGCGATTGTCCGTAACTGCCATCCGATGTTGACGGCTACAATGGATTTACTTCCGTACATAGCTGCAGTAGCTCACTCGGTTTCATAACTTATTAACAATTGACGATGTGGTCAACATTTGAGTGTGTCTGTATGTGTGAGAGAGAGAGAGAGGGGGAACGACGAGATCTAAGAAGGATGTGGGCACTTGATTTTCTTGATTATGGCCTTGTCAATAAATCATCGCTGACCGTTTGTCCATTTTACGGCTACCAGCCTGGTCATGCAGTCATTGTTTGCGACACAGATTCCGATACTTAAAGATTTAATAATAAGCTGGACGCAACGGATTTTGTGTCAAGGATTTTGCAATGGAACTGTCACTGCATTGGACAAGCAGACCACAAACAATAAAAGTACAATCTATTGAAAATTTCTAATAAAATATTATTAAAAATTGAAATGGCATTCATTGTTACAAATTCTTTGGAGGAAAATGTAAATGAAGATATATCGTTGAAAGTAGGGGTTAAAAGTTATATTTGAGGCGACTTAACTTAAACTTTCGGATTAGGCGTTGTTAATCAATGCCTATATTGGATTAAATTTATATACATTTAATTAAACTTTAGTGTCTAATTTTCGATGAGTCAAATTCAATTGACTTGTTGGTATCGGACGTTCCGTTTTTCATACTCAACGCCACTAAGTGGCTAGGTTTTTATAACTTGGGTTTCCATCTAGATAGAAATAGTAGAACCAACATTATATACCAAAAATCATGTTTCAATGCGCACAATTTCAATCAGACATTTTGCACCAGGCTTACGAGCTTACCATGGAGAACGACAAACGTTTTTGGTGATGATCGTATAGATTTAAGGTTTGACATCAGCCAAACACTTTTTCAGGCAAGCTATTTTAATCACTTATTTTGAAAACATCTCTGTTTCAATAAAGGGTATTCCATGGCATGGTAATGAAAGCAGAACATTACCTGTTTTTGGATGTAGTACCTGAATTTAAAATTGTATGACATTCTTTTTTTTTGGAGACCATAACTACTGAAGTCGGTATATTTTTATGATTATAAAAATGTTAAATAAATCTAGTGTAACTAACAAGCAAAAGAGAAGCATGTTCGGCCGGGCCGAACTTTAATTGAACTTTGGAAGGAATTGGCAAAGTAAGGAAGTCCGTTGAAAAATATTGCTTAAATCATAAAAACTACGTATATGTGTAGTTACCGTTAGCCAAACGTGTACCTCTATAGCCCATTTTCAATACCAAAAGTCGTACAGACCTTACACATACTTGAGTAAAATGTTATTAACGTACATCATTTCGTTCGGAGGCTACAGTGAGTTTCACAGACGGACGGACAGACAGGAGGACTGACATCGCTTTTTTGTATAAAAATTATGTATCGAGATGTTTCAAATGGAATTACAAACTATTGTAGAGGGTATAAAAAGGCATCAGTTTGTATAGATTATGTTGATGAAATTGTGGCTGTCATTATAAACAGTAACAAGTAAAACAGCTGTAAGCTGTAAGTTTGAATACCCTCCACCATTTGGTACAAATTTAGCAATTTTCAGAAAATAATCCGTTAAAAATTCTGTTAAAATCTTAAAAATACCGAATGTAGACGTATATTAGGGTCTATACGACGACGTGGACCTGCATAGGCAACTTTTGTTACAAGCTATTACAACATTCAAATACGAAACTTGAAAAAATCTGTTTATAATGTAGCTAAAATCATCAAAATACCGAACATAAGGTGGTACCATGGGGGTTATAAAACGTGGACCTGCACCGACAATTTTCTGGCATAGGCTGTAGCATCTAATACGAACTTCAAATACCAAATGAGACAGTTCCGGTAAATAATGTCGCTTAAAACATCAAAATACCGAATATCTGGTGAAACAGTTATATTGGGGCTATAGGAAGGCGTGGACCTGTACAGACAATTTTCTGCCATAGGCTGTAGTATTCATTGCGAACTTCAAATACTTAATTTGAAATAGTTCCGGTAGGTACCGGGTAGGTTCCGGCCCTCGTATAACGGTACCTCCCTACGAGGACCTACATGGCCCATTTTCAATACTAAAAGTCCTGCAGACCTAATACACATTTGAGTAAAATTTCGTTCGGAAGCTAGAGTGATTTCCACAGACGGACAGACAGCTAAATCGACATATAATTTTATGCTGATCAGGAATATATATATATATATATATATATATATATATATATATATTTTCTCGGATATAGTCTGCATATATAAATAATTTAAAGATAAACTAGTGAAGGTTTTTATAAAGGCAGAAGGGCGTATCTCTAATGGAGTATTCGATTTCGTCCAAACTTGGTACTTAGTAAGATTATTATTAAACTTAAATCGAGTTCAGAAATGAGCAATATCGGTCGACTTTTTCTGTTACCTTTTACATAAACATTTTCACAGAGAACATAATTTAATAGAACTAGAAATAATCATTCTATTTTGTTCAAATTTTGCCCACAGCGTGTACAAATTTCGAATAATCATAACACTTAAAAATATTAAAATAGGATTCCGATTGTCTTTAAATCGCACATCCCTATACTTTTATCAACACAAGAATCTCTGTGATTTAGAGAATAAAAATGTCGTCCTCTGTTTTATATATATCAATCATCCGATTTTTTCTTTTAGTATAGTAGTGTACATCATTTTCCTTTATTTTCTGGAATCATTTTGAGATACGAAATATTTGCTAGTTCTTTGAAAAACTGTGTCCATTCATAGATAATTTACCATTAATTGATAGCTTTAATTGCAAAACTTTGTCCTGCATATTAACTTGGACGAATCGAACTTTCTTTCTTTTTTTCACTAACCAAATTGTAATTAATAATTTCGATAGAATATGCTTCGCCATTCAGCAAAATGCTCCAACGATAACAACGTACGTATGAATATTCGTCCTGGCCGTTCTTGGCTTCATTAAATTCATTGATAGCAGTGATTAAAGTCATTGAAGGAATGCCACATGAACTTTCCGATAATTCTCCATTTGTATTCTAAAATCGTTCTATGTAGTCTTAATTAGTACTCCGTCCGGACAGCCAATGCAGCAAGGAGTACCTGTTTGTAGTTTCGATTGTGTGCACAGAGTTTCCAGTAAAAAGGAGAAGGAAAGTTGTACTCAACAGTGCTAGTCTATGGTATTGTAAAACATGAATGTTGCGGTTATTACCCTATTTTGTTTTGTAACCTATGATAATAGCAAATTATATACAATAAAATAAAAAAGATAGTTTGTAGTTGCATTTGTTGTATCAACAACCCTATATTTTATATTTCTTTTATATTCGTTGGTACTAAATTCATTCTGATTGATTTCGTGACACCAATCACACAAATTAATCAAAATGGTCGTTCACTTGCACAACATAATTTACAGAAAATTTAATACCAGGTAGTAGTTTCAAAAGCCACCTACGGATCTCAACCCTACAAAACAACAGGAATCCTCGTTACAAACTCTAACATACTAGTCCTATCCCTGCATGCATATGTGTACCAAATATAGTACTAAAATGAGACAAACAAATTTAAACCAGTGAAAAGGTTGTAAGTTCGGCCGGGCCGATCTTTTAATACCCTCGACAATTTGGAACGATTTTGGCCATTTTCAAAAAAAAAAAAAAAAAAAATAAAATAAATAAATAAATAAACAAATAAAATAAATAAAAAATAAATAAAAAAATAAAATAAAAACCAGTCAAGAAAGTCTTAAAGTCGAGCGGGGCCGACTTTATGATATCCTACACCACTTTGCTAATTTAGTAGAGCTGCGCATAACAATTAAAAGTTTTTATGGGCGAATTCAATCATACACGCTATGATTATAATTATAATTTAAAGTTCAAAGGACTAAATATGCCGAAGCATTTGTATCTTTTAAATTCGGACTTGTATTGCCCATTTGGTGCACAATTAATTTGAAATCGGATAAAAATATATATGGGAACTATATCCAAATCTGAACCGATCTCGATAAAATTTGGCAAAGATATTTCTGAGCTGTATTTGATATATTTCCCTAAATATCGTTGTTATGGAGTGCATATTACGGCTGTGGGTAACAAATTCAACAAATCGGATGAACAATACATATGGGAGCTATAGCTATATCTGAACCTATCTTCACCAAATTTGGTATACTACCATCTAGACTCAATTCGGTCGTATGTGACAAATTCCATCGCATTTGGACAAATATTAGACGTTTGGTACACAGTGAACGGTAAATCGGACGAAGTTATATATGAGAGCTATATCCAAATCTGAACAGATCTCCATAAAATTTAGCAAATGTATTTCTGAGCTGTATTTGTTATATTTCCCCAAACATTGTTGTTACAGAGTGCATATTACGGCTGCGGAGGACAAAAATAACAAATCGAATGAACAATATATATGGGAGCTATAGCTATATCTGAACTGATTTCGATCTAATTTGGCATACTTATTTTCAGGTCCAATCTGATCGTACGTGCAAAATTCCATACTGATGTGTGTAAAATTTCATCTGGATAGGGCAATAAATGCGAACTGTACTTTGTTTACAAAAATACATAGACAGACGGACGGACGGACATGCATAAATCGACTCAGAATGTGAATTTATGCATCTATCTTGTTTCCTTTTGCCTGTTACAAACAAATGCACAAAGACATAATACCCTGACCAGCTTGTGTTGGTCAATAAATGAATAAAATCCGTTTTAAATTCTGTTAAAATCTTAAAAATACGACTTGGACCTGCATAGGTAACTTTTGTCATAGGCCATTACAATATTCAAATACGAAACTTGAATAAAAAAATCAATGAATAATGTAGCTAAAATCATCAAAATACCGAATATCGGGAGGTATTGTTATATGGGTGCTTTATGTGGCGTGGACCTGCACAGACAATTTTCAGGCATAGGCTGTAGTACCCATTACGAACTTCAAATACCAGTTTTGAAACATTTCCGGTGAATAATGTCGCTTGAATCACCAAAATACCGAAAAAGGGAGGTACCATTATATAGGGGCTATACCAAAACGTGGACCTACATGACCCATTTTCAATAAAAAAAGTCCTACAGACATAATACACATTTGAGTAAAATTTTGTCAACATACTTCATTTTGTTCGGAAGCCAGAGTGATTTCCACAGACTGACAGACAGATATATGGACTTGCGTACGGACGGACAGACGGGCGGACATAGAATTTTATGTTGATCAGGTATATATATATACTTTTTGGGGTCTAAAATGCATATTTCGAGGTGTTAGAAACGGAATGACAAACTTAATATACTCTCCATACCATGGTGGAAAATATAAATATTTGGCTATCTTACCAATATACCAAGTTAAGCACCATGTCGTACACATTTTGAATTTTGATCGTTAGAATATTGCTGAGGTTTCTTAGTTATCATAATTAAATACAATTTTAAATTATTATTAATTATGTAAATATAATAATTTAACAAGAACTTATAGCATTTAATACATAAAATTCCCCTTTTAAATTTTATAATACTAAGGGCTGTTCTGCCAAGTACACTACAGCAGAATGTTTAACATTTAGTGTGCAAATCTCAAATCCATTTTATACTCACTGTTGCACGCTAAACCTATAAGGGATTTTATTCAGGAAGTTCCATCTGCTCAGGAATAATACCGACTCAAAGTAATTTAGAACTCAATTTTCCTGAGCAAAATCCCAATGTTTGATACCACTAGTATTTAAAATGTTTATAACACAAAAAAAGATGTGGGCCAATTTATTTTAAAACTTGGGCGTTGTGTTCCTTTAATTATGCCTTTCTTGCTATTTTGTAAAAATGTATTTTTTGTATGCATCTGGCAAAAGTTATGGTTATTTTTAGAAAAATATTTTGAGTTAATTTTATATTTTGTTACGTAGCACAGTGGTCGCTGCCATTGGCCAAAATTCAAAAAATGAAAATCAGATATTTATTGTCAAATGTGTACACATGAACTCTTAAGAGGTTAAGCTTTTTAGAAAACATAATAATCTTGGCTTCATTCCAACGGGACACTTCGAAAATAGCATCAAAAAAGGGAAAATGTAGTTAGTTGCTTTATTTCAGTGGGATCAGTAAAAAAAAGAGTAAAAATAGATCTGTATTACAAAATTAAATACATTTTAAAATGACAATTATTGTCATAATTATTGAAAAGCAATGTATTGACTTATTTTTAGTGTAGTAATTTGTGTGTTTAGTAGTTGTGTATAATATAGACGATGTGAGTGTTCTGAGTTGCCTATAAGATTAATTTTGAAAATAAAATTGGATTTCAGTTAAAGTTTTCATTGTTTTCCCCCCTGAATCCTCCAATGTGATTTTTTCACGCCATTAGAAATAGTCCTAAGATTCAAGAAGTGCTAATTTAACTTTCAGATTTTGATTTATCTTTGTGACAGAGATGTCACATCGAAATTTACATTCAACAGAAGAAGTTAATTGTGAAAACTCAACGTGCTTTTAAAACATTAAAAAATGTGAGAAGTGCGCCTTCTAAGAACACCATTAAGCGTTTATACGAAAAATTTTCGACTGGTAAGGCTTTTTCTAATCCAAAGAGGCCATATAAAAGTCGACCAAGGCGATCGGCCGAGAATATCGCTGCCGTATGAGCCAGTGTTGAGAGGTCCCCAAGAACATCCCAAAAACGCCGTTCTCAGCAGTTGGGCATGTTCCCGTACAAAATTCAATTGACGCAAAGAATGTTGCCTGCGGACAAGCCTCGTCGATTGGAATGGGCCCAAAGGTACGTCGAATATGGGCAACCTGGGATTTGTATAAAAAATACTTTTATTTTTGGAGGTACCTTTACAGAGGGACTCTACCTGAAGGCGGGCCGTTCCAAATAAATTTCAGTAAGACTATTTTTTAGCTCTTTAGAATATAAAATGTCAAATAACAGAACAATCTAGTGTAAAATGTGACAAAAATTGGGCAAATAACCCTTATTCGGGAGGTACATTATAAGGGGACCATGTCAAAACATGCATCGACCATATCCATTTTGTCACATTTTTAATTTTTATCCCATCAAGGTACCATAACCAAAGAATCATATTGATATCTGCACTGAAAGTATTTTTGGCCGCTGTTCCCATACGACCTCGACCACTGTGCGTAGGTTGGATTGTTGTCTAAGAAAAATTTAAATTAAATATTATTGTTTTTCCTACATTTAAGTCAAATTCAATCTCCTCCCCCACTAACGGACAACATTTGGAATAATTATAACTTTTATAAACTGTGATGTAATTGTATGTCTTCAAATTACACACATCACAATATGTTTATTAATCAAAGGTCTGGCGAGAAGGTGGAAAATATCAGTCCACTCCTTTTGTTACCTCCCCCCACAAAGGGTCAACATTTTGAATATTCATAAAGAACATTGGAAATGTTGCACAATGTGTGCGAAAATTGCAAACGGATTTCGGAAGAAGGGAAGCTCATTTGGTTTCAACGGAATGGCGCTACGTGTTGCACAGCCGAAGCTACACTCCATTTTCACAAAAAAAAAAAAAAAAAAAAAAAAAAAAAAAAAAAAAAATCGGCAAACCCTTTATAAAATTATTTCTAAATTCGACTAGAAATTGTTAAAATAAAACACCGATAATGCGGAGTCATATATCTGAATGTAGGCCAATTCAATGTAGCTATATATATATATATATATATATATATATATATATATATATATATATATATATATATATATATATATATATATATATATATATATATAATAGCATATAACACTCCCACAACTATGGTCTCATCAGAAAACCACTGCTCAGGGTCATAACTTGTGAATCCAACACTGTATGCATCTGATTGGAACGTATATTTTCTTGGATGTCTATATGGAGAAAACGATTGGATTGGTAACATCGAAATGAATATTATGAACATGTTTGTATTTCTATTATTTCTAACAACGTGTGCAACAAATTAGAGAACGGACAAACGTGAAAAAAATATTCAACACGATTACACATAAACTTTTTACGAGGAGCGAGTGATAATTTGGTGATTAATAGAAATACAAACGTGATGATGTCTCCATCCAGCCAAAAAGATATATTTGGGCATATAAAATGTCCCAAAGTTCAATGTGTATTTAAATTTGGATTTGCGAATAAATAATAAGGCAGTATTTTGAAAATGCAAAATGCTTAACAATTTCATAACACCCTCGAACTTCAATTGAATGTAGATACGTGCGAACAAGGAATAGACTAAAGGAACTTGTGGAAATGTCGAGTATAAATAGTAAATGGATGCGGGTAGAGTGGTGTGGAGGGCAGTGGTATTATTGTGGAATGATGGTGTTGAATTGCCGTTCGTTATTGCTGAGGCCGTTGCCGAGGAGTGGGGCAAGACAGAGGAAGAAGAAGAACTACGTGTTGCATAGTCATTATGTTTTAATTATTGAATAACGTGATTGTTTTTCGTATAATAGCTTTGGTAATTAAGAAATTACACGGTACTCCGCAATTTGTAATAAACAATTAAAACAAACGAATGAACGAGCGAACGAACGAACCGACATTACAACTGCCGAACTCGAAAAGAAGTGAGCGAAGAACGAACCATCAAAACGGGAATTGTGCAAATTATACGAGCAGAAACGCCCTCCCCCCAAAAAAAATATATGGATATGAAAAAAAAAATGAAAAAAAGGAACCGATGCAAAGTGAAGAGATTGCAATGAAACGATTTTATTGTTTTGTTACACTTTTAAGTGCCACAAAGTGTTGCAGCGAATGCGGTACAAGAGAAGTGTTCGGTTTGCTGTTGCCACAGACGGGGCTGTGAAAGTGAATAATGTCAAAATGACAATACTGCACGGATATCTTTTAAATGTATGATTTGCGTTTGATTCGCATTCACTATGCACTCGTTTCAGCTTATGCCCCATCCCGCGCCTAGTTTGTTACTTTCATTTTGTGGTGCGATATGTATCAAAAAATGCAAAAATATTCTGTGCGTGTGTGTTACATCAGATTACATGTCAGGGCTGGTTGCATGGCATGTTTTGCCTTAAAGACAATAGAAAGGAACTTACCACTAAAGCTATACCAAGATATGAAAATGAACCGTCAGAAGTGATAATATCTCATACCAAATATATCTTAACGAAAAATTGACAAATGCATTTCTAGACAACTTTAAAATAGTAAAATGTTATTTCGGCATATGCAATGCAGGCCCGACTATATGATACCCTACATTAATATGCATATTTAGTAGAGCTTCCCGTAACAAATAAACCTTTATGTTGCGAATTAATGTGAAGCAGATCATGCCATTTATGATTCTTTTTTATTAAATTTGTCTTTTCGTTTGTAATACCTCAAAATATTTCTTGATATAAAAAAAATGCAACAAAGCCAAACGCCATAATTTTACATTTTTTTTTTAATTTTATTGAATAACCAAATATAAAGTAATCAATACTCCAGACACAATAGTTCAAAAATCTGGCAACTCTTGTCGTGTTTAGTTGTGTTTTATTTGTGTCAAAATAGTGATAAAATAATTTTAGATATATTATTATTTATTGTTCTTTTTGTGCAGTGAAATACTATCAGTTCTTACTAATATAATCGAAATTATACGTGCATTGTGAAGTTCAGTGTTTAAATACGGTATTTTACTAAATAATTAAAACAAATTGTGACTGTTTTTGCGCCTTCTCATATTTTTGTTTTACTTTTGCTGTTTACGTCTGTTTCGCTTTTTTTTTTCTCCCTTGTGCCTTGTTCTTGTTTTGTTTTTCAATCCCAAATTCTAAATTTTATATTCACAATCTAAAGCATACTTTGAGGCATTAGAATAATTTTTTGAAGTTTTGCACAATGGCCTGTTTATACAAAAATTGTAAAATTACTAATGAAAATGAACGCTTTATTACTTGTTGGCTATGTGAAAATCATGGTCACTTTAAATGTGCGGGTTTTACTGGTAGACAATTTGATGTAATAACTGATAGAAAAAATGGACTTCGCTGGGCGTGCATAAATTGTAGGTCCTTGGAGGTTGATTTTTACCGTCTATTTAAGGAGTCTAAAGTCGAAATTGCAAACATGAAGAAAGATTTTGAATCTGTTTACTCTCGCTTAAACTATTTTGAAAATATGTATAATAAATTTGAGTATCCTGATGGTTCGCCCAAAAGAAAAAAATCTTCAGCTATTATTTCTGGTAATAACTTAATATCGCTAAATTCACCAGTTGTTGCCCCGCTACAAAATAATACTGAAAATTTATCTTCAGACAACCATCTGGCGCCTCCGTTGCAATTTGCATCTTCGCCATCCAGCAGGTCATCACCGGCTGTTTCTAATACAAGTGAAAGTCGGAGTACTCAGATCGAAACCTTATCTTCTGAAGCTCCATCTAATGTCCAGCAAAATCCACATAATTTGCATAGCGTCCCCCCTATTTTTGTAAGTGATTATACGTCAAATCCTACAGCACATCCACCATTGCAATGTGCTTCTCTTCCTTCTAGTAGCCTAATTGTAGTTCCTCCTAGAAAAAGCGTATTTATATCTAGATTGCATCCTAGTACTACAATAAATATTATAAGTGATTATGTTAAATCTAAAATACATAATCTTGAAGAAAGTGATTTTAAAATTTTTAAGTTTAATTCCTCCTCTGCTCGTGAAATTTCATCGTTTAAGCTTGTTGTTTCCAAAAACATATTCGATACTATTATTAATAGTTCATTCTGGCCCGATGACATTTTAGTAAAAGAGTTTGTATACAGAGAAAAGCGTAACGCACTTAATCCTGTCCGTACTTCTAACGCTATGCAAGCTTCAAAAAACTAATAGAATCTGATTCGTTACAAATGTTATACCAAAATGTCAGAGGTCTAAACTCAAAACTTCGTCAAACTTTTTTAAAATCTTTTGGTTCTGATTTTAAAGTCTTTATATTTACTGAAACTTGGCTTAAACCTGAAATCTACGACACAGAAATCTTTTCTGACCAATTTGAAGTTTATAGAAATGATAGAGTAAATAGAACCGGTGGAGGAGTTTTAATAGCTGTACATAATTCCATTACGTCTGAAATAGTTGTCACTGAAGATCTTAATATAGAATTTATATGTGTTAAACTATTATATCGTGGTAAATTTATTGCTTTAACTTGTTCCTACATTCCTCCAAATTCAGACTTTGAAATATACATTAAGCACTCAAAGCTTCTGAAGGATGTTTCATGTTTAAAGTCAGCAAATTTTGATCTTATTTGTCTTGGTGATTTCAACTTACCAAGTATATCGTGGATCCCTAAACAAAATTCCATAGACTATATTCCTGTATCGTCTGCAGGCTCAGCTAGTAGAATGGACGAATTCTGGGAAGCTATATTTGACCAAGGACTTTTCCAAATAAATAATGTTTTTAATGTCAAGAATAGAATTTTAGATTTAGTATTCTCCACAACCGTTAACCTTTCATTATGTAGATGTGCACCGTTTGTCGAACCGGAGGATAATTATCACCCAACCCTCAATATAACTCTTGATCTTAAAACTCAAATAACATCCAAACCACTCAATAAAAAAATATCCTTTAACTTTTCCAAAATTAACATTGATTTGTTACGTACTACTCTTTCCAATACAATATGGCGTCTTGAAGGTGATATTGATTATTGTATTTCCGATTTTTATAATATCTTAAATGAAGCCTTTAAACTAACAGTCCCTAGTTCAAATTACGCGCCAAATGGAGGCTCGCCATGGTTTACTCCATATTTAAGACGTTTACGTAATAACAAAAGTAAACTTTTTAAGAAATTTAAAAATTTAACTCATCCTTAAACTATTCCAATTACTCCAAAGCTCGAAATAAGTATAATACTGAAAATTTAAAATGTTATTCGGCATATCTACAAAGAATTAGAAATAGTTTTCAACGCAACCCAAAAAACTTCTATAATTTCGTAAATTCTAAAAGAAAAGTCCATGAATTCCCTAGCTGTATGAAATTCGGCAGCACAGAGGCTACCGATGATTCTGATATTGCAAACATGTTCGCAGATTTTTTTCAGAATAGCTATTCAACTTTTACATCCACTAGCAACTACAGCTTTAACATTAATAGACTGAATTTTTTGCCCCAAATTTTGCTTACGGAAGAAGAGGTTTTAAATGGTTTAAAAACTTTAAAAAATTCGATCTCCCCAGGTCCAGACGGAGTACCGGCAAACGTTCTTAAATTATGTGCAATTGAATTATACATACCACTTACGAAATTATTTAACTACTCTTTATCTTTAGGCTACTTTCCTTATTTTTGGAGATCTAGTTATATAATTCCTCTCCATAAAACTGGTAGTCGTTGCAATATTGAAAATTATAGAGGCATTGCTAAGCTTAGCGCAATACCTAAACTTTTTGAATTTTTGGTTTCGCGTAGGCTAACACACTTTGTGGCTCCAATTTTTTCACCGTGTCAACACGGTTTCATCAGAGGTAGGTCAACTTTAACTAATCTTATGGAATTAACATGCTATGTTCATAATGGTTTTGCTAATAAATTTCAAACTGATGTAATTTATACCGATTTTAGTAAAGCTTTTGACACTGTCATACATAGTTTATTACTCCACAAACTTGATTTAATGGGTTTCCCTACATTATTGTTAGACTGGATCTCATCATACCTTGAAAACCGTACTCAAAAGGTGTCTTTCACAAATGCCATCTCAAAAAATATTCTAGTCCATTCTGGTGTTCCTCAGGGAAGCCATTTAGGACCATTACTATTCGTTCTCTATCTCAATGATCTTCCGTCAGTTGTAAGGTTTTCCAAAATTCTAATGTTTGCAGATGATGTTAAGCTGTTCATTAATCTCGATTCTCTCAATAGCTCATTACATTTACAACATGATCTACATTCCATTGTAAATTGGTGTGGTATGAATGGCATGTCACTAAATCTTAAAAAATGCAAAAAATTATCATTATTCAGATCTAGATATATTCAATCTGATTACTTTGTAGGTTCATACAAATTGGAGAATGTAGACTCATTTATTGATCTTGGTGTTATTTTGGACAATAAACTTCGTTTTAACTTACACATTGAATCTAGCGTTAATAAAGCAAAGTCTCTTCTAGGTTTCATTAAGCGCTGGTCTAAAGAGTTTGAAGACCCTTACGTAACTAAACGCTTGTTTACTAGTCTAGTTAGACCTACATTAGAGTATGGTTGCGTGTTGTGGAGTCCATTTTATAAATGTTACTCTAATTCAATAGAAGCAGTTCAAAAACAATTCATTATATTCGCTCTCAAAGGTCTGCCCTGGAATCCGTCTGAAGCACTCCCCCCCTATGAAAATCGATTAAAACATATAGACCTTCCATCGTTAGAAAGAAGGCGTTTAATGCTTAGAGCAATATTTTTAATACGACTTTTGCGTGGTCAAATTGATTCACAATTTTTAATTAGTGAAATAAAGTTTAATGTTCCGTCTAGAATAACTCGTAATTATATACCGCTAAATCTTTCCTTGGCGAGATCTAACTACGAACTAAGCAACCCCCTTAGATCTTTATGTGAAATATATAACAACCTCTATAATAATTTATCACTATCTGAACCTTTGCATGCAATAAAATATCAATACTTAATTTATAATTATAGTATTAGGAGCTGCCAGATTTGTATTTTTGCTCGTTGTGTGTGATTTGTAATACTAATCCTTTTACTAAAACCGGCTGATGTTTTACTGTAGCTGGTGTTTCCCTACAATACTAACCCTCCATGGTGCGGACTATGGGGTGTACGCGCTCCCTACGTATTGGGAGGTGGCCCCCTCGGTCGGCAGGGGCGGGTAAGAGTGGCGTTGGGACCGAACGAAAAAAAAAAAAAAAAAAAAAAAAAAAAAAAACAAGAAATGTCGCAAATAGCCTCAAATTTTAGAATAAGTTTAGATTTGATCGGATTGGTCACTTTTGGCAGGAATTATGACCTTCAAACGGCCAATGAAACCGTCACACGCTGGCCGAATGTTGCTCTGCGGTATTTTGGACCATTCCCGGCAAACCACTTGCTTGAGGTTATCGACCCTTTGGTATTTTTTAGTGCCAACCTTGTTTCCAAAATACTCCAGACACAATAGTCCAGCGGATTGGTATCCGGAGATTTTGGTGGCCATTGTGGGCTGGAAATGAAACAAGGATCCTCATTTTGTAACCATTCTTGGGTGGCGCGTGCTGAGTGCGCCATTTATTCTGATGCTACGGTCGATTAATACGAGCGGAGAGCGACCATCGGCTGTTAAGGCGGCCCACACCATCACCATAGCCGGCGATTGAGTTCTGGTGGCCAACCGTAGATGTACATTTTCATCTGACCTCTTTGGCAAGTAAACACGATCATTTCGTTTCTTTACGGAGAAAACCAAATTCGGCACTTCACCACTTTCGGCCAAGCGAAGCAACTCTTTAGCTCTTTTGAGTCTATTTTCTTTCTGTTGCGGAGTAAGTTCTAGCTCATTTTGGAATTTCAATGGCTTTACCCGAGCTCATTTTTCAATATTTGCCGAATAGAATATTACGATATGTTCAGCTCACGAGCCATTTTTCGACCACTGCGACGCGGGTTTCGATCAAGTCGCTTCATTACTCTTCGAACCACTTTTGCTGATGTTGCTGTTTTTTCCGTCACTTACTTGACGTCGGGCTACGCTACCAGTACCACGGTAACGAGCGATGGTACGAGACAATATATTTATTCCCATTTAAATGCTGAAGTGCTCTAACGATAACCACTTGTGGTTTTCCAGCCAAATAAAAAGAAATCACACTGTCACGCTTGAATTCCATCACGAATAACATTTTTCTAAAAAAATTCTCACCAAAATTTTTTGTACGCTTGTAAAAATATAATTAGCTGTCAGTGGAATAATTTTAACAGCTGTCGGACGAGTGGCTTAGGAATGACAGCAGTGTGAAATTGATTGCAGTTTTTTCATCTCACCCCGTATGAAGATCATAAAAAGAACAATTCGTTTTCTTCTGCATGTTACAAACAAATGTACAAATACCTAATGTCCTGTGTCACAGTGTGGTGTACGGTATAAACATGTATTATTAGAATATGGTATAGTATAGAATTTGCGTGGTAGTCTCTTTATTTCCACTGTTTACTAACCCCCCATAGTCTGGGGAGGTTGGATCGGATGTGAGTGACTGGGATGCAATGAATTTTGCCATTTGTGATTTGAACTGTGTTTATTTGAAATTTTAATGATTTGTTTCTTTGCCATTTTAATTTGAAAGGATAAAATAATATATATAATATAGTATGATTTGTTAATAATACCAATTACAACCCTGTCATACGCCAAAATTAGGAAATGCTTTAAATTTAGTCACCTTGCCACCTAGTAAACATCGCAATTTTTCTCCATTTATAAATACACTTTATTTTTATAAAAACAACAATAGTGGTGTCTATCATAGGTTCAAGTATCCATCAAGATCTTCCAATACGAAATTTGAAACAATAATGTCGCTAAAATCATCAACCTACCGCTATTTGGGGTACCGTTATTTGGACCGACAAGACCCATTTACGATCTTAACCTGCCTACTGGCAAAATATACATGTGTGCAAAATGTTAGCCTTTTATCTCAATTCGTTCGGAAGATAGCACGATTACAATAGACAGACAGACGGACACCGCTGAATCGACTTAACATTTTATGCTGATCAAATATATTTATACTTTGTTAGGTCTGACATAAATATTTCGATGTCTTTGTTTTTAACATTGAAGACTTTGGCATAAACTCAAATAACCCTAACATATCCCTTTGATATATATAAATTTATGGCGCTTTTGTCAGTTTAGTCTTTTGACGACTTCTAGGACCTATTGTAGAATTTTGTATAATATTTTGACTTGCTACGAACTAAGGATTATAATTATCATCCAAAATAATCCTGTCTAGAATCAAAGAATTCCAAGAATTTTTCCAAAAAAAAAAAGAAGTAACAAAGCAGTAAGTTGGGCCGGGCCGAACTTTGAATACCTCCTACCATTTGGAACGAATTTGGAAATTTACAAAAAAAAAAAAAAAAAATCTGTTAAAATCATAAAAATACCGAATATTACATTAAAATATTGAAATACGAAACTTGAAAAAAAAATCCGTGAATAATCTGTTTAAAATCATCAAAATACAGAATATAGGGAGGTGTTGATATATGGAGCATGTACGAAGAGTTGGACCTGCATAGACAATTTTCTGTCATAAACCGTACTTCCCATTACGAACTCTATATACGAAATTGGATGTCGCTAAAGTTATCAAACCTATATAGATATTTCTCTTCCAGGTAAAGTGCTTGGAAAAACTTCTAGTATGGATATTTAGACAATTCCATTGAAAAATGTTGCTAAAATCATAAAAATACCGAATATAGGGGGGTACCGTTATATTGGGTATAAACTATATCGTGGACCTATATAGACAATAATCTTCCAGGGGATGAGGTACTCAGAAAAAAATCCTAATGTGTATTAGTTTGGTTACCGATATCGTGGATTCGTCCTCGAACTTGACCTGCCTGCAGGCAAAAGACTGATCTGTTCACAATTTTAGCTTCCTGTCTTAATTCGTTTTGACAGCAGCGTGATTACAACAGACGGACAGGGCTAAATCTTTGTTATGTGTAAAATGCAGTATTTCGGAATTGTGAATCGCCAGTGGATTTAAGATCTACTTCCAACTGTTGTCAATGTAGATAATAAGATAGATAGATAAGTACATAATTCGGACTATTGATTGTCCGAATTCTATGAGGCTCCATATGCAACAGAAATTTTCCGCGGGCGTAGAAGTTAAAGTTATGCGCCCTTTGGCAATTACATAGCCTGGTGTTGAATATGGCCCTGCAGTATAAACCCACACCATTTATAGTGAATTATTACACGATTCTTTTGATATCCATCTATTCAGTCATGCACGACGTTCAGCTCAGCAAAACAAAGTGAGTCGCAGTTTGAATATGCATTTGGAAGCATAAATGTGTATCTGAATTCGATGAGAGCAGCGTTGAATTGCAAATGTGACAATTGTCACACTTTCTATATGTCGACGAACACATGCACGTACGTACGTACGCACGTACCCACACACACACACACATACACATAATTGTATTCCCAGTTGAAGGTGCTTTGACAAACAGACTGACAGATGTAGTGACGGAGGGATGGACGGACGGACGGATGAACAGACAACAATTTACATACTGAACGGAACGATTTATTGAGCCAATGGGACGCCGTGTCAGCGTTGAATGAAAGCCAAGTGCCATATGAAACAATATTTCCATACATTTCAAACGACAGCACGCCAGTCATCGCTCATTCATCAGTACGTCTATCCAACAGTCCTTGCATCCACACACACATACATATGTGTTCTATGAGAATTCCGCAGTCATCAGCGGTGCTTTGCTTGATGAACGCGTATTGTAGTGCTGAACATTGTATTGTGCGTGTGTGTGTGGGTATCTGAAAGTTTTTCCGAATTGAACGCATTGCAATCACGACCTTTACTATTGCCACACATCCGTGGCTCATAATTTATCCTGAAGTGCTTTGTTGTGCCCATCTCCGTATTGTTTCATTTAAAGAATTTAATTATGTTATGAATTCGAATAATGAAAGAAACAAAAGAGTTATTCTGTCCGAGTAGTCCTTGGGGACAAAGAGCCACCAGTCATTATGCCTTTGCTTCATTAACATCATGGATCTGAAAATTTTCATTTGAGTTTTCCTTCAGTCCAAGCGTTGAGCAGTAAACTAGTTTGGCGAATGGGGGGAGGGGTGACGCTGATATTGATAATTGCATTGAATAAGTTCAATAATTATTATACCCTACACCACCATATGGTGTTATAAAGTTTGTTTTGAATAGAGTTGTGTTAAACTAGTTCATAGTTGTGTACCCAATTCCTAAACGTATAAGTGATTTCATAAATTTCATATTACTCATACGCAGAAATTTCATAAAAATGATCGGACTCCGTCGAACTAGAAAAATAACTAGTTCATTCGATCGAGATAGATTGGCACGACCCATGTCAAAATATTGGACCTAACCTCACCTTTTAACATATCTGTTAATTCCACGATCGCATTTTTCGTGGTGTCATCAAATTTTGCACCAATTAAAATGTTAGGTCAGGAAGAATGGTGGCAATCGGATACTATTTATCAGGTGAAATGGAACTTCGCTGGATTCCATATTTCAAAGCCACCTCCCTAAGTCATTAAAAGCTTAACTCGAAAGAGAATATTAACAAATATCCATCAACAAATTACCTTTTCTTTAATAAGGCAAATATTTCAAAAAGGACTTAGTTTTGTTAACATTGCCTGTAAAAAAGTGGAACTTCTGACTTTTCAATTGATGTGTAAATTTTATGGTTATATATCTATGTTTTTAAATATTTCCACGTAAAAAATATTTTTTTTAAGAATTGTCATTGTCAAATTAGAGCTTTTGCCATGAAATTTAACGATTGAATTTTGTTGTTGCAAAAAGTTATTGTTTTTTATGTAAATAAACAACGTTTTTTTATTAGTGGAGAAAGATGGTAATGTTTACCAGGGAGTATGACAGGTATACCTAGGTTTCAGAAAGATCCACCTATCCTCATCAGTTCCCTTCCGTTTTGTCTGGGGATATTCTCCCCAGAAACATTTTAAAATAACTGCTATCATAAAAACGTTTTTACCCAAGGGCACCTGAGTTTCTTTCAAAAATGTTAATATGGATCCACAAATTGATATAACATCCATTGAACCCGACTCCTGATTTAAATTCCTTGAAGGGGTTTTATAAAATTTTTTAATCGATTTTGTTGAAATTTAACATTCATGTTTGGGATAGGGTAACCAATTGATGTGCCAAATATTATGAACATTGGACATGTTTATAGTATAACTCCCGATATAAGGCATTTTCAAGATTTTAAAAGAAAAAACAGATTTTGATGCAATTTGGCAATTTTTGGGCTATATGGCTATATACAATTGTTTCAGGAAACAACTCCGCCAAATATCCACTATGGCCTAGGATATTTCATAGTCAACTACGTTCCACTGTTGCCGCCTCATTTCTGGTCATCCTTGTTTTTGTAAATAAATTTGCTTAATTTTAGTCTTCAATATTAATTCATGTTCAATCCGAATGCATTGAGATGAATTCAATCGTCATTAAACAGGATATTTTACGGAATATAAGCATCATATAGTATTTCAGCCATCAACACTAAAGTTGCACAATAACCCGAATATAGCCAATAGTTCGCTTTGAACAATGAAATCAAGTAATTATCCTAATGCGATACAATTAATATGTCCAATATTACTATTTATTTTGGTCTCAATGGACTTTTGCTTAGAATGTTCGTACTTTAATGAATCCCGGCATAAAAGTTCGATAAAATTACCATTTTCTACAGCTATTAATTTTTCAACGATGGATTTGGAACCTTTTTAGTTTAAAATAGAAATATTTTTATGCAAAATGCTTAATCGACTGAAAATAATGCTGCAGAAACTGTTAAGTAAAGTTTTAACACAACAGCTAATATTACGTTTTTTACAATTTGCAAAAATATTCATTAAAAAGACTAGTTTTGTTCAGCTGATCTTTGTCGTCTGCTTGGTTTCGAAAGTCATTGCCTAAGCCGTGATATCGAATACTGTTTAATACCAATAATTTCAGTCATAATTACAGTTACCGAGTTAATGAAGAATATGACACCTCTGAGTTCATCACGTACGTACAAAACGAAATGCAGATAATAGCTTGATGTCATGTTAAACAGGTTTCCACTTAGAATTGGAACATTAATCTAATCTCATTTTCCACCAAAGCCAGAGAATGGGGATTTTATTCATAATTAAGAGTTTTTGTGATTCCTAAACAGATAAAACCGACAACATGCATAATTTTTATCATTATCAACTCTTTTATTATCCTTGTTCGTCCCGTTTTTTTTTTTTTTTTTGTGAAACCTCGCAAGTTGCCTTTATGACAGCTTCATATCATGTCAAGTATGTATGTCTAAATATCTGTCACATACAGACAGACAGGTTTTAACATACGTACACACACACACACATGCACACATTTATGCTGGTATCATTTACATTATTGCCATCATAATCAGCGGCAACAGACATAGTTAACGCTGAAAGCGACTTCGCTTAACTTCTTCCCACAACTTCGAGCCTGTTCCTTTTGTTCCTTTTTTTCTTTTTCCTGTTGTTGTTTTTGTCATCTATGACATTATCATAAGAAGATTATCATCGTTTCCATTGTTATTGTATACACGATGAATTAGTAGTGAGCACTGTCGAGATGTGTGGAAAATATTTATTTTGAGAAGTTGCCACATTTTTCGAAATTATTATAAGCTTAGGGTATTTACAGTTGGAAAGGTACAGCATTTTTTATTCAAGTGAAGCATTTCAATCCTGTTAAACCCATCGTCCACCTAAAAATATACGCTAAAATACTAAGAACTATTTGACAGAAAATTCAAATCAACGAAGCAGATTTCGGTATTCTTTCGAATGGATATTCGATTTCATCCCAACATGATGTAATGAGCAATACCGCTTTATACCTTCTGTTACATTTCCCATGTATTAAATTATATACACCCTCCGTAGTTATAAGGTCCAAGAGTTAAAACATCATGTCTCTACATTGTTCCTGTCTCCTGTCATCATGTCTCATGTAGTTCCGAAAAGTCTGCGTATGAGTAATACGAAATGACATGAAATAAAGAAAGAAATCACTCATACGTTTAAAAACTGGTGTACTGAACTATGGACTAGATTGACACAACTCGAACATCATAGTAAGCGCATAGACAAATGAAGATATAGACAAGGAAACGTTAGTTTTGTCTTTTTATCCATGCGGCTCTCATCATGTTCTGCCACCTGTTTTCAACATCCTGATTTACGCGTTCAACCCACTCGACTTCGAAAACACATTTTATAGTTTTCAAGAATTTCACATGATTATTCCGGAATTTTCCAATGCGTGAGACTTCGCTAGATGTCAATTTTCAATGCCGTCTCCCTAGGTCATTTTAAGCTTGAAAGAGAAAATTATCACAAATCCATATCACTTGTTTCTATCAAAGTGGCTTTAATTTTATAATTTAAAGTCTCTATGGAAAAAACCTAGCAGATACTGAAATATAGCGGTGCTTCTCAATCATTGGAGTCATTTATATCCTCGCCATAATTTCAATATTTGACTATATTTTGGCATTTTAGTTCTGGTTCTGGGGTTCTGGTAAAATCAAATAATCAATATTTTAATATATTTTTCTATCCCAGGAGCCATAAAGGCAACATGCATTCGTTCGATAATAACGTTTACGATACACAGCGACGATATGCTCAGTAAGAGACCACTTGAATCCATGCATTTGTCAATACAGGGTGAGATGAAAAACTGCAACCAATTTCAGACTGCTGTCATTTCTAAGCCACTCGTCCGACAGCTGTTCAAATTATTCCTGTGACAGCTCAATATATTGTTTAACAGCGTACAAAAGCATATTGGTGAGAATTTTCCAGAAAAAATGTTATTAGTGATAGTGCTATTTCTTTATATTTGGCTGGAAAACCACAAGTGACTATCGTTAGAGCACTCCAGCATTTTAATGTGAATAAATCTTTTGTGTCTCGTACCATCGCTCGATATCGTGATACTGGTAGCATAGCCCGACGTCAAGGAAGTGGACGGAAGAAAACAGCAACATCAGTAGAAATGGCTCGAAAAGAAAGGAAGCGACTTGATCGAAACCCGCGTCGCAGTAACCGAAAAATGGCTCGTGAAAATATTAAAAAAGGAGCTCGGGGTAAAGCCATTGAAATTCCAAAAAGTGCAAGAACTTACACCGCAACAGAAATAAAATAGTCTCAAAAGAGCTAAAGAGTTGCTTCGCTTGGCCGAAAGTGGTGAACTGCCGAATTTCTCCGATGAGAAAACATTGCTTGTCCAGCAGTTTGTAAACAAACAAAACGATCGTGTTGACTTGCCAAGAGGTCAGCTGAAAATGTACACCTTCGGTCCACCACAACTCAAACGCGGGACATGGCGGGACCGTTTGAAGGCCATAATTCGTGCCATAGGTGACCAATTCGAACAAATCTAAACTTATTTTAAAATTTGATGCTATTTCCGATACTTTTTGCTTTCATTCAATTAAATTTAAGAAAAGATGTAAAAATTATGGCGCTTGACTTTGTGGCAGTTTTTTATCTCACCCTGTTACATGATTGGGTAAATGGCGTAATATTTGTTGTAATTCTCGATCATTTCTGATGTGTTATGTCATCAGTTCATGACAGAGCAATAGCGACAAACTCATTTGCTAAATCGAATTTGGCAACCATTTCCAGAAATAATACCGTATGACGAGTGGCATAGTTTACAAATAAAACAAATAAAAGATTATTTTCCGCGTTACTAGACATATAAAAAACCTTTATACCAGTAAGTCCATTTAGATAATGATGTTAAACTTAAAAGAAAAAAAAACATAAAGAGGGTGAGGCCGTTATATGGCGGAGACCTCTATAGATAATTTTATGCTTCAAGGATTGTCATCTACCAAATCTTCTTAAGTACCAATTTTGGAACAATTTCGTGTGTAAATGTGACCAGGTTTATTAAAATACCGAATATCGGTGGGTGTTGTAGGGAAACGTAGAACTTAATATTCAATGTTTCACCACCAGAGCTAGAATCCATTCTGACCTACAAATACCAATTTTTATTCGATTTAATTGAAAACTTCTCAGAATGATCTAAATAGCTACGCGCAGTGATACTTGCCATTTAGAACGAATCAAGATAATGGAGATTTTAAATAATTTTTACAGGTTTGACAATACTGACAACTTCATAATGAGATAAGAAATAAATTTTTAAACTTGAATATACAGCTCAAGAGTAGGATAAACTCATCTGTCAGGCAAGAAAAAAGGTGTTATTCACTTTGTTTGCTGCCAGATAAACCAAAACATGTCTGCGTAACAATATCTAACTGACTGGTTCCATATGGTAACACCATCACTTGTGTTGACCTTCTCACACCCCTTTTTTATTCTGGTATCAAACATTATGTTACATCTAGAGAAAATTATTTCCTTCCGCCGCAACATTGCCTCATTTCCTTTTAATAATAGCTAACAATAAGGAAGTTCCGGTACTGCAACCACACTCACCACACACACACACACACGCACAAACATACAGACCCAGAATTAATGTAGGCCATAAATGTGCTCGTGTTTGTGTCGTTGAGCCGAATTGGTTGCCTGGCGGGATGTTGGCGCACAACAATCGCACAAGGACATACTTAGCATCCTACTTAGCATCATCTAAGCAGTTATCAACAACGTTGATAATGTCACTCTGTCAGTCATTAAGTTGTTAAGTCTCCTCGGTGGATGTTTGTCGGCGGTGGCCCACTTCCACGGGCAAGATGGAGACGGTTACAGCGACAAGTAACTACTCGTTTAACAAATGTAGCTGTCATCAAAAACATCAGAGTAAACACTCTTGAATGTCAATGTTTTGCCGCAGCGAATGCCGTTGGATTTTTATGCGCCGACTGTGGCCGCATTTGCGGTGGAGCTATGTGCTACAGGGCACGAGATTCTCGACAGCACGAGATTCTCGTTGGCCATGTTTGTAGAAGTTAATTGTTATGGAGGTTAAGACATGTGTAAACATGATGTACGACGATATACTCTGCTCTTGTCAGAGATAGTTGATGTCATTATTATTATCATCCTTAGATGACTTATTGTTAATAATGAATGTGAATTAGGAAGATCACAACATGAACATGTAAACAGAGTTGTTAACTTGTAAGGACCCCTTTACGCTTGGGGTGTTTTCTCTCTCATTGCAATGGTGCAACATGACCATACACACTCTAGGGGCATGATTGGGCAAAGAATTCATAAAAAGACAATTTTTGACACACGTCGTTTTTGGAAGATGGAATTGTGATTCCAACGAGAAGTTGACACTTGTCCCAAATTGCAGATCAAAAAAAAAAAAAAAAAGTTGAAAAAGAAATAATTCAGTTTAAATATTTTTATATAATTTGGAGAGTTTCGGAATTGGCAAGAATCAGTTAAATTGGGTTGATGACAATATTTCAACTCATGGTTAATGAAACTACTCAGAAAAGATGAGCAAAAACGCCTGAAATTAATTATTTGTCGTCAGTGTGTTCCTTATGCAACTTTTTTACTTTTTGAGATATAGGTGAGTTTTAAACCTTTTCACTATGCTCATTCTTTAACATAAAAAGCTTAATAACAATTCATTTCTAAAATCGAATATTTCTTTATCATAAACCCATTTTTTATGATATCAAAAATTGTACTGGAAGACAGCTAATATGCTCAACTGTATCAAAAGTGTGGATCACATATGAACCCTATGACAAAACAAGTAAGCAAAGGCTATAGTCGTGCGGGACCGACCATGTGACTCTACAACATTACAATATGTTAGAAGCCTCTTTATATCCAAATCCATTTTGGAAGATTTGGATTTCAAAATTATGTCATAGAGCACTGCCCTGATATTACCCTTAGTTTTTTGACCAGGGACATTTGCCTAATATTTACGCACTCCGTCGTGCTGTTGGTAGTTGTGGTCAATTTTATAGCTAAATATAATCCAATCTCATTCAAAATTCCGTGTCGATTGGCTTCAATTGTTTGGTCAGGATATTTTTGCTTTTGGTTCATTTTGGTATCATTTCCAAAAGCAAGAGCCCCCTCCGTATCTCCAAATTTGGACTCATCTATATTCGTCAACGAAATCAGCATAAAAAAGCCAGAAGTTCGGCTTTTGTGTATTTCGGATATCGCCTGTAAGTAATGCTGGTATTTTTTCACACAAATGTAGTGGTCCATACTACCCGCTGTCCTAAACTCTAATTTCATACGAGGAACATTTTTAGTTGTTCGTACATTTCAACCACTAAGTGTATTCCGGACATCTTTAAAAACAATAGGCCTAGCCCGTCTGAGCCTAACCCTACCCTTATGAAAATTTTCGTGAGGATCGGACTATAATTGCAATCTGCATATAATAACCCCAACCTGTAAAATAAGTCAAATTAAAACAAGTAAAAAACATTAAGTTCGGCCGGGCCAAACTTTTAATTCTCTCCACCTTAGGATAAAGGAAACATTAGCAGAAATGTGGCAAAAACCATTAAAATGCCGAATATCGGGAGGTACCGTTATATGTGGCTATACCAAAACGTGGCCTATAATTACAATGTTTCGCCACACGAACTAGGACCCATTATGACCCACAAATACCAATTTTTAGACAAATCAGTGAAAAATGTGGCAAAAACCATCATAATACCGAATATCGGGAGGTACCGTTATATGGGGGCTATACCAAATCATCTACCCATACATGCAATGTTTCGTCACCGGAGCTGGAACCCGTTATGACCAACAAATACCAATTTTTAGACAAATCAGTGAAAAAATGTTGCAAAAAAAAAAAAAAAAATGCCGAATATCGAGAGGTACCTTTATATGGGGCCATACCAAAACGTGAACCTATACATGCAATGTTTTGCACACGCACAGGGACTCCATTTTCAATTTCGTGAGGATTTCCACAATTGCGACCTGTAGCGTGATTACAATAGATCGGCTCAGCTCGGCGAAATAGGAAGATCCATATATACTTTCCTATGTGGGAAACCAATATTTCGAGGTGTTACATAATTTTTCGCCCAATCATATTTATAATACCCTCAACACATAGTGTTGTAGGATATAAATATGTTTAAAATATAACATGCAAAACTAGCGAATAGTCGCTACTTCTGCTCCGTTCCGGATTATGGGACTAGTCTTTCGATTTTTACCATTTCTTGTTCTGCAAATTTAAAGAGTTTTGTATTTTTTCGTACTAGAGACACATACACGCTCGTAAGCGCAAAAAAGAAATTGAGGGGAAAACATATTAAAAGTAAAAAAAGGAAAATTTGGATGTGTGTTATATATATTATTGATAGGGTAACTTAGGAAATTTTCTAAATATCATATTTTTAAATATTTCCGCGAACTTTACTCACTTTGCACAATCACTTGTAGTTTTTCCCTTAACTACAACTACTGTTCCTGAACTAGAAGAATGTCAAACCTTTTACTACAATTCCCCTTACAAATATCGGAAAAATTTTCAAAACTAGTAGATTCATGCAGGTTCTGGGAAAGCGCATATATGTTGTGTATATTATAAGTTTGGTTGGGTCACAAATTTTGTAATGTTGGTCGTACTCCCACCATGTAGTATATTGATGTCCGTTTGCTGATATTTAATTTTTACCACTCTGCAGGTCGCAGTTATGGTCCGTCCCTCACGAAGTTTTCCAGTGCTAGAATGGAAGCCTATTGTTTGTGGGGATTTTCAAAAAAAAAAAAAAAAAAAAAAACAAATTGTCCAATTGAAGCCGCATTTTCACAAAGAAAGAGTTAAGAAGAGGATATAAATCAATCAGTGAGTGGCCTTGGAATGATATTTAGAAGGTGAAATGGGCCACAAATGTTGTGTCAGCCAAAATTTCACACTTACCAGCGAATACAAAAAAATTATCTTCTGATCTTTACATTGATGCTGATTTCGTTGCCTTAAATATGTAGACATATATGGGAGATAGATGAGTATCATTTTCACATTGAAACTTATCTATTATTTAAAAAAAAAAATTAGATTTTTTTTATAATTATTTACGCAAGACGATAAGTAGATGGATTTTTTTTTGTAAAATTAAAAAAAAAAAAAAACGATAAAAACCAGAAAAAGGTCTTTGACGCTTTGGTGCTGGATGAATGCAAAGACATATAATAAGATGGTACATTTCATTGTAGGTCTGATTCAATAAATGGCATTGGGAGTAGAAAAATGTGTTTTGCCACCATATCGTGACATTGGATTATGTTATAATCTAACAGAGCTCAAACTTTTGCACTTTTGCGCGGATTTTTATCCATTCAATGTACAAGGAAATGATCTGAAATGGGTTTTTGAGACCGTGTCAATAAGATACCGCCAACATTTTGAACAGAATTGTTTGCAATATGTGAAAGCTATTCTCAAAACCCTAAAACTAGGAAGTTACGTTTTTGAGAAACCCTTAATTACACATTAAGAACATGAAAGGGGCATATTACCGCTGATTGGGTTGGACATTAAAATATAGAAAAATCTGAAAGAAACGTTATATAGGTCGTATTTTTAATCTAAAACATCTTAAAAGTACAATACCTTTCATTCACTAAAATTGGAAATAGTAATCTCTGCTTGGAATTCAATAGACTGGGGGATAGATAAACAGGCATCGTTAGTCTGTTTAAAATGTTATGCTAATCACGAATATGTATATCGTCAGCAGAAATGCCCAAAGGCGTAACCCACAAAAAATAAAAAGTCTTTTGTCGATTGAACCTGATACATAGTGCTTAAATACACGCCTCTTTTTCAAGAAATGTCAGAAACTTAACAGCATACTGTAATTTTCATAAACCTCAAAATGCATAATCCTCATTATTTGAGTAAAGTGAAAAACATGTTTTCCTGGGACTAGAAGGTTTCCGACCTACTATGTACATTCTTCCTTACAACGATCATCACTATACCGTCAGCCATATGACTACAGAGGATATTTATTTCATACTGCCAATACGTGCTTCATCGAAATAACGGTTTTAGATTTTAGGTCTCTTTGGACCAAATCGAATCGATCTAGGGGTGTCCTTCCGTAAAAAGGAGTATCCGATTTGGTTCAAACTGGGTTCATCGTGATATCATTATCAAACTGAGGTAGAATTCGGCGATCGAAAATATCGGTCGACTCCTTCTGGTACCTCCCCCGAAAAGATCGAAATTTTTAAAGAAAATATTTGACTGTATAGGCAAAGAAAGGATAATCCGATTTTGCTCCAACTTGGCATATCCTAATATTTGCATCAGTGCTATGTCAGGTGCAAAAATGGTCAATATCGGTCCACTGCATCAAGTATCTTCCCCACAAAGGTCCAAAATTTTTAATATTTATAACTCTAATAAAATGTGACTTAAGAGTCCGATTTTTTTTACAATTTCACAGATTTAAATATTTTTATAAACCAAAGATCTAGTGTCAAGATATGATATATCGGTTCACTCTTACTGGCGCCTCCCTCATGAAGGGGTAAAAATTTTGAATAACCATGAAGTTCATAAAAAGCGAAATGAACATCCTATTTCATCCAAACTTGGTACATCTCAATATTTTTATCAGCACAAGATCTGTTGTTAAGATGGCATATATCTGCGAACCCCTTCTGGTATCTCACCCCGAAAGCGTCACAATTTTCAATATTTATATCTGTCACAACTGGCGAAACAAGTCAGCGATCCTTTACAACTTGAAGTGTGAAATGGAATATTTCGGTCCACGACATTTGGTACGTCACGCACATTTCAACATTTTCTAATAATTATCTCATTTCTTTTATAAAGTGGAGGAAGTAGTCGATATAGGCCAAATCTGACACGGTGCAATATTTGCATCATATTTATTTTGGCCCGAAACGAAATAGACAAATAATCATAACAGAAGTCAAATATATTTAAATAATCGGACGTTTGGTGAGGGCTTGCATTTGTCGGCAAAACCGACTGATACTTTTTAGTTTTCAATGTCTTTCAACATTTTTTTAAAAAAATGCGTAACTATCTTTGGTGTACTTTTTCCTGGTACCCCGATCTCATACTGGCCAACATAAATGTGAAAAATTGGGATAGAAAATTTATTGTTCGACGCCAGCTCGGCCAACTTCGTGATCTGATCATGATCATTAATTGTTATGAACATATCGTACACACAACGGATGAACTTACAAAATACCTTGCCATACCCAGAGGCACTGATCCGATTTAAAGCATTGTACTAACAAAATCCTGCATGTTTCTTTTCAGATATTTGTTATCGATTCCATGGATAGAATTTTAATATTCTACACAATTTCCCTTATTATTTCCGTAGTTTTTTAATATTCTATCTTATCTTCCTTTCCTACGTTTCGCCTTTGGCATCGAAAGCAAAAAATAACACATTGACTTTGTTTTGCAGATAAAAAACATGTCAATCGAGCTGAAATAATAATTAATAATTTTACATTTAGTTAACTCTATGAATCCCGTGGCTCAGTGTTTTTGATGTCGTCCACTGATGAATATCTCAGTTGTGGTCCGACAACATCATACCACCCGTCCCATCAGTGATTTGTTCAATTATTATCTTTCAAGCCATTGGGGTTTTCTTTTTTTTTTTTTTTTTGTTATCAATTAAACGAAAATGAAGTGAAGTACTCGGCAAACATCGTACTCTTATTAAAAAATAACTATTGTCCTGATTTAATTACGTCTCTCTTTTTCATTTCCCTTCGTCTTTCTCTTTTTCATGTGGCTCATCACCCACTCGCATTATCTCCAACGACGACATCATCGATTGCTCTGTCATCACCATCATCGACTGACAACCGCAGCCATAGCAGCAAAAAACCGCAGCAGGAGCGAAGCCAGGAACAGGATCGACTGCAGCTGCAAAAGCAACTGCAATACAATAAAATCATTAACCATGA